>NC_090824.1:16954642-17566428 GCF_028021215.1 Eschrichtius robustus
GTTTTGGTAGATGCTTTCTATCAGATTGAAGAAATTCTCTTCTATTTCTAGTTTGCTGAGAGATTTTTTGATGAATGGATTTTAGCTTTTGTCAAATGCTTTTATTGTGTCTATTGAAGAAATTATTATTTTTTTCTGTTTTAGTTGCTCCAATATGGTGAATTACATTGATTGATTCTAAAATAGTAAATCAAACCTTGCATTTCTTGGATTAATCTCACTTGGTCATATTTAGATTTTTATATCTAACATTTTGTTTAAATTTTTTGCATCTATGTTCATGTTATTGGTAATAATAGTTGCATAGAATGAATTCAGAAGTATTCCTTCCTCTTAAAGTTTTTGGAAGAGTTTACATAGAATTTGTATTATTTATCCATTACACGTGTGATGGAATTCACCGCGAAACTATCTGCACCTGAAATTTTCCTAGCCAGAAGGTTTTTAGCTACAAATGTCATTCTTTTCATATATAGTGGATTTTAGGTTATCTAGTTTTCTTGAGTAAGCTTTAGTATTTAAATAAATTTTCCCATTTAATCTAACTTGTCAAATGTATTGATGTAACACTGTTCATTAGTCACATATTATCCTTTTATTATCTGTAGAATCTATAGTGATGTCACCTCTTTAATTCCTGATTTCAGTAATTTGTGTCTTCTCTCTTTTTCTCCTGATGATTTTGACTAAAGACTAATCAATTTTAATGATCTTCTCAAAGAGTCAGTTTTTGTTCCATTGATTTTCTTATCTTTTGTATCCCATTTCATTGATTTCTGCTTTGATCTTTATGATTTCCTTCCTTATGCTTACTGTGCATTTCATTTGCTTTTCTTTTTCTAATATGTTTTTGGCTAAGTTGACATCACTGAGTTGAAACTTTTTCTCTTACCTAATATAGTGAGAAAACATTACTTTTTTGTCTTACTTCTAAAATTTTAGCTCTGCAACTTCTTTTAAATCATTTAACTTCTATGAGTCTCATTTCCCTTATTTGTCAAATGGGAATAACAGTTCTTGTCCAATCATACTCACCAAATTTGCCTGGCAAAGCTCTCAAGAATCAAATAATGCTAATATGCGACAACATGTTCAATACTGTAAAGGGTTAAATAGCCATATGGTATTATTGTATTTTGTCCTTTTTCACAGCTTTAAACTGCCTAAATAACATTTTTCAGTTTTATAAATTAAACTAAGAATAATATTTTCTATTTTGTTTTTTATGTATGTAGCTTACTAGAAAACTTCCAGATAAAATGCAGCGAGTTTTATCAGCCAGGATGCCTAGGGGGAAATATTGGCATGTCTTTTTTATCAATTAATACATATTTACTTTCTCAGAAATCAGCTTTATGTTGTGTGAAAAAAACTTCCCTCCTCCTTTCCTTTTTTTTTTTTTTTTTTTTATTCGGGGGGTTCCCACCTCACCCCCCCCCCCCACCCCGCGAGGGACGCGGGGCCCGCACTCACGCGGCACACGGGCCCGGCCCGCACCACGGCCGCCGGGTAGCCCCCTCCCGACGGCCGCGGCGGGGAGGACCAGTGGCGCGCGGCGCGGTGCCCCGGCCCCGTGGGGGTGGGGGTGGGAAAGCGGAGTCTGGGGGAGAAGGGAGGGGGCCTCCCGACTCCCCGCGGGCCCGACCGCCCCGACCCCAAGGCGGACGGGCGACCCCCCCATGGGTCTTTAAACCTCCGCGCCGGGACGCGCTAGGTACCTGGAGAGGGGGAGAGGGGGAGGCGGGCGAGGCGGGGGGGACGGAGCGCCCCACGCTCGCCGCCGCCGCCCCGACAACCGACCGACACGCTCTCCGCCCGCGCCCGCCCGCAGCACGCGGGGCCTCGGCGCTACCGGCCCGTGACACGGGGCCCCGGCCGGGCGCCGGGCCGACCGCCACACGAGACAACCACCGCCACCGCCCGACGAGGCCCCCACCGTGTCCCCCAAGCCGGGCGGAGACCTCCCGCTCGCGCGCGGGCACGGGCTCCTTTCCTTTTGAAGTGGTTTTAGTAGCATGTGACATAGCTTTAGTGGGATCTCTCTCCCCTGAGGCAGGTCTGGTAGTAATCAGCACTGAGATGAATGTCTTGCTCTCAACAATACCCCGTATCGATTATCTGCCCACTTCACCGATTAAAGCAGGCAGAGAGTTATATGCTTTACCTTGTTCAGTTTGGGACCAGGCATCTTTGCTTTCTTTTAAATTTGCCTTTGATCGAGAATCCAGGTCCCCTAAGGGCTTTGCCTTCATTGCTACTGAATGCATGGAATTTTCATTACAGAAGATTTTCAGATAACTTTGTTGATTGGCAAATAAGGAGAATGAGTTTAAAAACAACAACAACAACCAGAACAACAAAACAGAATTAACTCCATGGGCAGGTCTAACTAAATAAATCACGAAAGAAAAAAACTTGAAACAACTTATTTGAGAAAAGTTAAAAATATCTCACATTTAGCAGCCATACGTTAAAGGAAAAATTCACTTTAATTCATTTAACAAATATTTATGAAGTGACAGCTGTATACCAGCCAGGCACTGGTCACACCACATGGGAGAGAGTGATGACCAAGACAAGCATGGTCTTTTATGGAACTTACATCCTTATTCTTCCAAATGTCTAAATGTTAGTTACTCCTTTCGCTTGAGTTTTGTGCTTTTGTCTACAACTTAACTGAGGGTGACTGATACACTTGAATAATTTCTTCTTTTGCCTCCAGAAGGATTTAATTGTTCATTTACTCAGGTAAGTATGGGGGACACAAAAATAAAAGAATTATTTCTTCCCTCTGGAGGTCATAATTTTTGAGAAGAGAAACTCTGCTCAGCCCACAGTAGGTAATTTATAAATCCGCACCGACATCACACAAATGTATATAGACTTACAGTGGTCTCCTGACCTCAGGACCATTCTGCAGCATGTTCTGTGGTGATAAGACAAGTGAGACTGCAAGGTCTTGACTCCTAGGCAGTGCTACCTCCCCACTAAATTGTTAGATCAGTAGAACTGTTCTCAAGTTGCTGTGCTAAGGTTGGACCTTTTGTCCAGCTTTACTTCTGGACCTTTATGTAGGGTTGCCTAGGGTGATTCTTCCCCATATATCTTGTCCTCAGTCATGGGGCCAAACAGTACAGCTTCAAGACGAATTCCATACTTTTTCTTGACATCCTTCGCAGCAAAGCTTCTCCCTTAAGCTCTTTCTATATAGAAAATCTGGAGCTTCTCAATTGCCCCACTTCCTCATATAGATTTCCTTTCACTTTCTCTCTTTTATGACACAGTAAGACATGCTGATCCTTGAAAAAGGTAATCTATTCTGAGTCTGTGAAGTACACAGGTATACCTTTCATTCCTTCTCAGTGAAGGTCTCCTCCTCTCCTTACTACTAAATAAAGATATACTGAAGATTTCTTTCTGCAGCCAAATGCGAGAAAAAAAAAAAAAAAACAAACAAACATAAATTGAGTTTGCTGGAGATAACCCTAGAACAAAGTATTTGAGGGTATCCGGACTCTGCTGTGTTGATTTAATTTTTTGTCTGATAATGTACATTGGGAGCTTATGGACTTAATTATTGATCAGAGAGTCAGAACAGGTTAGAAATGAAGCTTGAGGCGTGTACAAGGGATAATGTGTTGAAAAAACCAATTCAAGCAGGGAAATTAAAAATTGTCCCTACTCCTCAATCATCATTAGTGGGTTAGTTATGCCCCTCAAGGTGGCATAAGGAGGTAGATCAATGAGTCAACTCCTCAAATGGCCATATTAAAAGGTAGAAATAGGGAACAGGCCGCTTTGTTTGTGGTCCCTTGTAAGAGTAGGAAAAAAACATTCTCAGAAGGTGACTGAATTTTGTTCCCCCCAAATTCATATGTTGTAGTCATAATCCCCAATGTGACTCTTTCTGAGGATAGAATCTTTAGGAAGAAATTATGGTTAAATAAGTTTGGAGCCCTAATCTGATTAGACTGTGGCATTATAAAATGAGGAGGAAAAGAAAGAATCTCTCTCTCTCTGTCTCAATCTCTCTCTCTCTCCCCACCTCATCATTCAGTCTCCACCATGTGAAGACAATGAAAATGCAATCACATGAAAATCAGGAACAGAGCTCTCACCAGGAACCAAATAGAAATAAATTTCTATTGTTTAAGCCAACCAGCCTATGGTATTTTTTTAGGGCAGCCTGAGCAAACCAAGATGGAAGGAAGTCTCCCCAGAAGACTCTTCCTTGTTCTTATTGGCCAGAACAATATCATATGCCCACTTCTATGCCAGTTACTTTCAAGGGCAATCCATAGCTGAAACCAGTGGCTCTCACCCAATTGAGAGTGATTTTGTTTCCAGGGGACAATTTGCAATGGCTGGAGAAGTTATTTTGATTGTCATAACTTACAATTCAGGAGAAGGGGAGAAGTATTACTGTCATCTATGAGTAGAGTTCAAAGATGTGTGGAAACATCCTGCAATGAACAAGACAACCCTTCATTCTGTCAAAACAAAGAATTATCCTGCTCAAAATGCCAATAATTCTGAAGTTGAGAAGCCATGATAAGTGAATCATGAACTTTATCACAGATCTTTTGAGTTTTTTATTCAAATATATACTGAACATTAATGATATACCGACATATAAAGTTGAATATCTTTCCTGTGTTCCTTAAGATGTGAGAGAAAGAGCCCAGAGGGATCTAGTAACCCTAAGGAGCTTTCTCAGCTGCAACAAGAAAGATGCTAGCGTTTGCTAGGAAATTGCATGCCTTTCTGCATCCCTTTGGAAGTGTGATGAGGCTGCTGAAGTTGTGTCTGGTCTTTCCAGTCGACAGACACAACAAATGTGCTGCTTGTCCATGCCACTGATACTGAGCCCTATAGAGAGTGGAGATTGGTAAGTGGGGAGGGAGAGGAAGAGTGGAGGGTCAAGTGTGGATTTGAGAGCTGTTGCATTCCCAGACGACACTCAGCAATGATACACATCTCTCCTACTCGCAGATCTTACACTCATCTTTGTCCTGTCCTTCCCAGATTTTCAAATTTGGAGTCTAACCTAACGGTACCTTAGGTTGGGTGTGAGATCAAAGGAAGAGGTGCCTTCACAAAGTCCACACTGGCATTTAACTCTTTTGCTCACCTCTCTGACTCTACCTCTTAATCCCAGCCCATGGGATATTTTTCTCACCAGATGATAATGTTGAAATGTTTGCTGCTGGGAAGAAATTAAGCTTAAAAAATCCCTCCATCTTTTCCTTTTTCAGAAAAGGTTAATAGCAAAGGACCACCATATTCTCCCATATTCCCAGATAAAAGTCACTTTCACCTTTTCCCATGACTCACTTATTTACCTGCCTCTATAAAACCCAAGCCTCCTTTTTTTTTTTTTTAAGGATGTTCCTCATTAATGAAGTTCCTTATTGCAATGGCATGAATAAAATCATCTCCTTAATTGTGTGGTGCATTTCATCTTTCTCTCTGAGTATGCAGGAAGATTGGCTATTACTGATTAGGAATTCTTTGATGCCTACTGATTATGGCATAAATTTTATGCCTTCGGTCATTTCAGGCTCTGGATTTTGATTCTAAGGAGAAAAAAAAATACTCTAAAACCCTTTCTTTGATACAAAATCTGTGCCAAGAATTTAAGTGTCTACTTGAAACTCAAAACTAAAGCATTGTTGATTCTTCCAATCCAAGAACATGGTATATCTCTCCATCTGTTTGTATCACCTTTAATTTCTTTCATCAGTGTCTTACAGTTTTCTGCATACAGGTCTTTTGTCTCCTTAGGGGGGTTTATTCCTAGGTATTTTATTCTTTTTGTTGCAGTGGTAAATGGGAGTGTTTCCTTAATTTCTGTTTCAGATTTTTCTAGGAGCATTGATCATAAACTAGTATAATCACCTAAAAGGATTTGGCACCTCCTGAAATAAAGGAGAGATATTTTTTAAAGTCTAAATGTAATCTTCCCAGTGCTTTTAGTGTATCCTCAAGATGAAAAGCATAATGTAGGAAGGTAAAAGGAGGATTACTGTGCAGGGAAATATAATACCAACCTTGGGAAGGAATTTTTAAAGCTGGAATTTGTAACTACCGGAAGCTTTGAAAAAAAAATCTGAAGTAAAGTTTTTGTGTGGTCCCTGGTTTAGAACACAAAATCTGCAGGAAATTACCACTGGGGCAAGCAGTAGTATCTGAGCATTGTCTGACACAGTCTGAGAAATTAGAAATTAATGTAGGCAATAGATGAAACTGTCAAGTCAAAAAATAATTGGGAACATTTAGCAGGGAAATATGATGAAACATAATGTAGAACTTAAGAATCTTTTTTAGAAACTGAATAAAATAAACTTTTCATTGTAAATAGTTTTGAAGTTTAGTCCACTAATTTTTTTTACTTATTTCAAAACTATTATTTATATAATGGGAAGTATAGGTATGCACTGGCAGTGGTAATAGTACAAATATATATATATATAAACATTCTAATACTTTTTTCATATCAATACAACATTTTTTTCTGAGAAAAGCATTTTCTGAAGAAATGAGTAGCAACCTATTTTTCATGTACCATAATTTGTCGAACAAAGAGAAATTACAGCTTTGATAGATAGTGATATTTTTTACATACCACAAGATTGCATAATCTATTACATAAAAATTAAAACTTGAAGTGGCATTTTATGGGTTTTAAAGTAGTTCTACTGGACAAGATTGCATTGGAATTAAAAGGGAAAGTTAGATGAAAACACACGATAGATTAGAATAGACCTAATTGCTGTTCTCTCTGAAAACTTTTGTTTTAGATCTAAGAGGTTTAGATCTTATGGGGGTGAATTATTATAACTGCAAGGGAAAATGTAATTCAAGGGAAAGCAATGTATTGTCTAGAGCAAACCCTTCAGGGTTATCTGACTAGATTCTCTGGGAGCTATTTTACAACTCTGAAAGTTGTGGATAACGGAGAGCAATGCAAAATAATTCTTGTCTCTAGACATGCAGATGTTTTCTGTCCAGTGGAGATTTCAGTTGACTTTCCTTCCTCTTCCCCCTGGGAAAAACCAGTGTTCATCGATTTGTACATTCATTTCAACAGTTTTCTCCACATAAACATACATTTTTGACTTCTTCTTTGAACCAGTTATAACATCTACTCGGTTTTCTAATTAATTAGTTAAATAAAATATTGAGTTCACATTCTCTTTATATCTGTGGGAAAGTCATGATTTGACTTGTTTTTAAAAAATCAACATTAACAGAACTTACGCAGACATGCAATGAATAACGCAACTTTACTCAGTTATCAGTCTGAGGAAGAGGTGTTCAATCCCACATTCATTTGTTGCACATCTACTCTGTGTGCAGAAGTAAACTCCCTGTTAGAAAGTGAAGGGACAAAGAATTAAGTTATAAATGTGCCTCACGTAAGAAATTGAAAACATTACAGACTAGCGAGATTGGAGTGCTGATGGTTACATTTTGAAAGAGGGTTTGAACTGGAAGCTTAAATAAAGCACCATGAGAACTACTACTTCACATCTGGACAGAACTGAGGTATGTGAACAGGCTCTTGAATCACATGGCTTTGTATATGCCTCTTGCAAGGTGGGCTGGATTTCAGCCTGTAGTATTCAGAGAAAGAGGTCACCCAAGTAACAGAAGCGCTGAGGGCAAGGGCAAGAGTGAAAGTGAGCAGACTAGGCTCAGATAGAACAAACAATCTGCTCTTTCCTCCTGATAAATTATTCTTGTCTTTGACACCACTTTTCTATTGGTTATAATAAATTGCCTTGGACATACCTTTAGGTATGGAAGTAATTAATTCAACAAGTGTTTTAACAAATCATTTTTGTTATCTATTTGTGCCTGTAGACCAAGCTTTCTCAATCGTGGCACTATTGACATTTTAAACAGGATAACTTTTGTTATGTGGGGACACTCATGTACATTGCAGCCTGTTGAGTAGCATTCCTGGTTTTGACACACAAGATACCACTACATCCTGAGTTGTAACAACCAAAAACGTCTCCAGATATTTCCAAACATCCCTTTTTTAGGATTGAAGATATGGGTGAGTGCTCTCAGTTGAAATCCACTGCTATACATTTTTTTCAAATTCGACAATTAAACATCAATCCCATAACCCACTCCACCCCACCCAATGAATCTTACATCTTTATTCTCTATTATAATTAGTGAGTTCACTGATTCACTAAAAGTCTCAAAGATGCAAAATCTTGGAGTCTTGCGATACTTATTATTCCTTACTTTTAACTCTTATATCTTGCAAAGCCCTCCATCAGACATATCGCTCTAATCTAGTCACCTCTTTTCAGTTGCATTACCATTACTTCAGTTCAGTTTATTGGCTTTTACCCAGATGCTTTTGATAGGCTTTGTCTTTATTTTTCCACCTCTCTTCTCTGTTTTGGTGTATTATTCTACCGCTCTCACGTTTATGCTCTTAATGATTCATGTTTCATGAAACCATGCAAATATAAAACAAAACAACTCTAAAAGTAATTAAAGATAAAGTCTTTTGACTGCCAATTCCTAGAAAAAAGAAAAACCGACTAAATTAATTTCTTGATAAGGCAAGCCAAGTTTCTTGCTTACTGCAGTGAGGGAGGTCACTATTTTAACAATTTTAGTAGAATCTCCAAAGTGGGAGGTCAAAGACAGAATATTTATAAACTTGGAGGAGGGTTAAGGTGAATTATCCAATGCAGGGATCTGATTCGCATCAACCGAAGTTCATGATATTATACTTTAGTACTGGAAGATACAGGAGACAAATGTTTTTAAGTGAGCTTTAGAAATGTAAACAGTTGTATGAGTCAAGTGCTTTGAGAAGGTGCTGTTTACGCTGACAGATGAAAGTTGTTCAAATAAATGGATTTTTAGGAGTTTCCTGAAGCAAACAATAAGGTTACTTGAAGCTCCTTCTCCCTGGGCAAGAATTTCCTGAAATAGTAAAAACTTGCTTATGTAGTAGACCATAACCTGAGTGGTTATTGGTGGTTTCAACTCAAGTCCAAAATTTCTAATATGACCAGTGAGACTTAGATAATCTAGTCCTGTCCAAATTTTCATCATTGTGTGCAGGTACCACTGGAATTGCTCCCTCCTGTTTGAACCATGAGTAAAATATTATGCCATAACCACGTGCTTCTCCACCTGCTAGTCATTTTACAGGAAACAGAGAAAAGAGAGAGAGAGAGAAATGGAGAGAAAACATAAAGGGAGAAAGAAAATAGAAAGAGAGAAAAAGATACCACGTTCCAAAACTTTCTTAGACATTTTCTCTATATCATATCACTTAAACTTCAAAGAAACTCCTTGGAGGTAGTTATTGTTGTATTTTTTCAGAGGAGAAAATTAAAGTAGAGAATGAGATATTTTGTTCAAGGCGATGCAAATGTTATACTGAAAATATTGTACTAAAATCCAGGCCAATTTGATTCTATGCCCAAGTTCTTTACAAAATTGCAAATCTTTGTTTATTCTTTACCTGAATTCCCCCATAGAGAATATGCCATTCTCTACCCTCTGCTCCCCGGACACTTGACCATTTCTAATACTCTGGCCTTTAGACACACAAGCAGATAAGGTACCAGGATGCCTCCCAAATTGGACTAAAACTTCATTATTGGCAAAAACTAGTCTTTATTATTTGGGATATCACCAACATATACCATAGGATCTGATACTAAGCTCCAAATGAATGTTGGATCGTTTTTGTAGTGAGGCTAACTGAGTGAATACTATATATTAGAACTTCTGACTTTGCTTATAACTGAGTAGGTAGTTTGCCTCTATGTCTATGTGTGTGTGAGAGAAAGACAGACAGACAGAGAGAGACTATGCATTTTTTTTCTAATCTGAATTGCATTTAAATCTATTATTGCTATATGTGTTCCAAAATGGAACAAATCAAATAATTTAAAATTAAGAGTTTATGGTATATATAAGAACAAAGACATTTGCTAAATACATGTGATATAAAATTAAGATATTAGAGTGTTTTAAAAGTATATTTAAAAATAGACTGTGTTCTTAAAAGCCCTAGGTGAGGAGAATTAGTGATGGAGCTGAAAGTGGAATACAATAAATAATTCTGATTTGATCCTTTTCTGTTCATATGTTGACAGTTTCCATGGTAAAACTTATACACAATAAGAGATAAATAAGTAAAATCATTATCAGCAGCAGCAGCTAAAGAATGCTATTATTCGTATTAATTATATTCAAGCAAACAATATCATTATTCCATTTTATATATAACTTAAGCTGACTTATATTTGATTCCAGAATGACTGATACTATTTCTTTAATCTCCTCTGGGTCAAAGTACCCCGGACCAGGATGTTGAAAGACAGAGTCCAAAAATTATTAAAGAGAGATCAAGCTGCTCCTGGTCTCTATGTTCTCCCTCTTCCCTGATTTTCCTTCTTTTTTCCATTTTGTGAGCATCCCGAGACTGCTGTCCATGTAAGGAAGATTACACTTTAGTATGACAGAATGTAAGAGTGGCCATTGCTAGAGAGTGACTCTAACTTAAATTGACCAGAGTCTTCCTTGCCAGTCCAAACCTACATTACAAGGACTATGAATTTTTACAAGGAGTTAGTTACTGTAATTTGAAAACCTGAAAGCCTCCTTCAAAATGGCTAGTTCAAAAAGAGCCAGCTGATGCTTATGGGGCATTGAAAATATTTTGTAGGGCTAAAAAAAAAAAAAAGAAGAAATATTAAGATGAAACCCAGATGAGGATAAAAAGAACAGGGAGGAATCAGATCAAATATTTTGATAGAAAAACAAAGTTACAAACCAAAGGGTGTGGGAATGACAGGGGTAGAAATCCAAACACAGAAATAGGAGACTTAAAATAAATTGATACAATCAGGGAAAAATAAACTAAATTGTTGGACCAACTAGAAATAAAGCACTAAAATTGGAGCCATGTGTGTGACAAAGGAGCAGATGACATATGAAGCATTACAGAAATTCGGCATACTCCTGAGGATGCTAAACTATTCAAAAGATACACTTAGAGGGCTCCCACATCAGCACAATGAAGACAAAAAATGGGGCAAGAGTCTTCCATTTAAATGGAGAATTTAGTGGCTCCAGAAATGCAGGGACCAGCTCACTAAAATATAATCAGTCATTTGGTCCTGGGTCACTGCAGAGGATGATGAAAGGGAGAATGTGCAATGGTCCCTGGACAGAAAGAAAGGAAAGACTGATGGACAATGAAACCGCAATTATGTGAAATTTCAACATCTCTTCAAAATTAATTGTTGGGCCTCTGAGGCATACAAGAGTAGAGACAGGAATGACGAACAGGGCAATTGACTATTTCCTGAACCAAAAATGTCACATGTTTGGATTCTCTTCTGTCTGGATCCAGCCTTATCCAATAGCCAGGATAACTTTATCTTTTATTATATTTAAGATTTAAAATAAGTTCATCCTCAAAAGTGAAAGTTAAACAAATTAGGATGATCTACAAAAGAATAAAATTTTCATCGAATCATTTTCTTCTGACGAATCAATAGGAAAAACAGAGAAGAGTAAATAATTTTAGTAATTATGGGGAAATTTTGTCCTTTGTGATGAAAGGAACAACTTTTAAAGAATACGTCAAAGACAATTGTCACAGCTGGAAGAGCTTCATTAATGTTAAACCTCGATGATATTTTAACAACCCAACAATGATGTTGTAAGAACCCAACATATGTTATTTGATAAAGAATAGGAAAATACAAAGATAAATAGTAAAACATGAAGTTCAACAGGGAGAGAACATTCAAAATGTGGAAAAACTGGTCAGATCAAGAAAAAGTAACTTTCAGATTTGAGTTTTGTTTATTTCTGAGTCATTCTAATGGTAATCATTTAGAAATTCACACTCCTTAAAAACGGAGAAGTGAAAAATTGTACTTCTGAGAAAAAATACCATTGAAATGAAATGTCCTTTTGTACTTGTGAGATGTATCATCATGCTTATGAGCTTTTCAAAATTCTGTTATTAAGAATCATTACACATTCTCTTTAGCCAATGATCACAATGATTTAGCCTTCCTTTCTTCAGAGGAAACTTGGGGAGCCTGCCTGTGATAGACCACAGAGAAATGAGGTAGATATTGAACATCAGGCTTCTTTTTAATGTGAGAATTTATCTCCAACTTTAAAATGCAAACATCTTTGAGAAATCACACTTAAACATACAAACTTTCATTGCATAGCTATAAATTCCAAACACATCCTTCCCACTGACTGTATTATAGAATATTTCTCCCTGCTATTATGCCGACCACTTAGAAAATTGGGAAAATTTACCCCAGACAAATATAACTGGATGGCCTCTATCAAATCAATTGTTCATTGCAGGATATTTTGGAACATATTAAAAGTCATCCCATAGGTGCGCGAGGAGTGGAGATTCAGAGCGCCGCCTAAACGAGCTCCAGAGACGGGCGTGAGCCGCAGCTATCAGTGCAGACACCAGAGACGGGCACGAGGCGCTAAGGCTGCTGCTGCCACCACGAAGAAGCCTATGTGCAAACACAGGTCACTATCCACACCTCCCCTCCCGGGAGCCTGTGCAGCCCGCCACGGCCAGGGTCCCGCGATCCAGGGACAACTTCCCCAGAAGAACACACCATGTGCCTCAGGCTGGTGCAACGTCACGCTGGCCTCTGCCGCCGCAGGCTCGCCCCACATCCGTACCCCTCCCTCCCCCCGGCCTGAGTGAGCCAGAGCCCCCGAAGCAGCTGCTTCTTTAACCCCGTCCTGTCTGAGCGAAGAACAGACGCCCTCAGGCGACCTACATGCAGAGGCGGGGCCAAATCCAAAGCTGAACCCCAGGAGCTGTGCGAACAAAGAAGAGGAAGGGAAATCTCTCCCAGCAGCCTCAGAAGCAGCGGATTAAATCTCCACAATCAACTTGATGTACCTTCATCTGTAGAATACCTGAATAGACAACAAATCATCCCAAAATGGAGGCAGTGGACTCTGGGAGCAACTGTAGACTTGGGGTTTGCTTTCTGCATCTAATTTGTTTCTGGTTTTATGTTTATCTTAGTTTAGTATTTAGAGATTATTATCATTGGTAGATTTGTTTATTGATTTGGTTGCTCTCTTCCTCCTTTTTTTTATATATAGATATATATATTTTTTTCCTTTTTCTCTTTTGGTGAGTGTGTATGTGTATGCTTCTTTGTGTGATTTTGTCTGTATAGCTTTTTTTTACCATTTGTCCTAGGGTTCTGTCTGTCAGTTTTTTCCTTTTTTTTTTTAAGTATAGTTTTTAGCACTGGTTATCATTGGTGGATTTGTTTTTTTAGGATTGGTTGCTCTCTTCTTTCTATCTTTTTTTTATTACTTTTTAATTTTTTATTTTAATAACTTTTATTTTATTCTTACTGTCTTTTTTTCTCCTTTTTCTTCTGAGCTGTGTGGCTGAGAGGGTCGTGGTGCTCCAGCCGGATGTCAAGCCTGTGCCTCTGAGGTGGGAGAGCCAAGTTCAGGATATTGGTCCAGCAGAGACCTCCTGCCTCCACGTTATCAAAAGGCAAAAGCACTTCCAGAGATCTCCATCTCAACGCTAAGACCCAGCTCCACTCAACAACCAGCAAGCTACAGTGCTGGACACCCTATTCCAAACAACTAGCAAGACAGGAACACAACCTCACCCATTAGCAGAGAGGCTGCCTAAAATAATAATAAGGTCACAGACACCCCAAAACACACCACTGGACATGGTCCTGCCCACCAGAAAGACAAGATGCAGCCTCATTCACCAGAACACAGGCACCAGTCCCCTCCACCAGGAAGTCTACAAAATCCACTGAACCAACTTAGCCACTGGGGGCAGACACAAGAAACAATGGGAACTACAAACCTGCAGCCTGAGAAAAGGAGACCCCAAACACAGTAAGTTAAGCAAAATGAGAAGACAGAGAAGCACACAGCAGAGTAAGGAACAAGGTAAAAACCCACCAGAGCAAACAGATGAAGAGGAAATAAGCAGTCTACCTGAAAAAGAATTCTGAGTAATGATAGTAAAGATGATCCAAAATCTTGGAAACAGAATGGAGAAAATACAAAAAAACGTTTAACAAAGACCTAGAAGAACTAAAGAGCAAACAAACAATGATGAACAACACAATAAATGAATTAAAAATTCTCTAGAAGGAATCAACAGCAGAATAACTGAGGCAGAAGAACGGATAAGTGACTTGGAAGATAAAATAGTGGAAATAATTATTGCAGAGCAGAATAAAGAAAAAAATGAAAAGAACTGAGGACAGTCTCAGAGACCTCTGGGGCAACATTAAATGCAAAAACATTCGAATTATAGGGGTCCCAGAAGAAGAAGAGAAAAAGAAAAGGACTGAGAAAATATTTGAAGAGATTACAGTTGAAAACTTCCCTAATATGGGAAAGGAAAGAGCCAAACAAGCCTAGGAAGCAAAGAGAGTACAGTAGAGGATAAATACAAGGAGAAACACACTAAGACACATATTAATCAAACTATCAAAAATTAAATACAAAGAAAAAATATTAAAAGCAGCAAGGGAAAAACAAGAAATAACATACAAGGGAATCCCCACATGGTTAACAGCTGATGTTTCAGCAGAAACTCTGCAAGCCAGAAGGGAGTGGTAGGACATATTTAAAGTGATGAAGGGGAAAAACCTACAACCAAGATTACTCTACCCAGGAAGGATCTCATTCAGATTCGATGAAGAAATTAAAACCTTTACAGAAAAGCAAAAGCCAAAGCACCACCAAACCAGCTTTACAACAAATGCTAAAGGAACTTTTCTAGGCAGAAAAAACCAAAACAAGAGAAGGAAAAGACCAACGATAACAAACCCAAAACAATTAAGAAAATGGTAATAGGAACATACATGTCAATAATTACCTTAAATGTAAATGGATTAAACACTCCAACCAAAAGACATAGACTGGCTGAATGGATACAAAAACAAGAGCTATATATATGCTGTCTACAAGAGACCCACCTCAGACCTAGGGACACATACAGACTGAAAGTGAGGGGATGGAAAAAGATATTCTATGCAAATGGAAATCAAAGGAAAGCTGGAGTAGCAAATCTCAAACAATACACTACTAAATAACAAGAGATCACTGAAGAAATCAAAGAGGAAATACCTAGAAAAAAATGACAATGAATACATGACGACCCAAAACGTATGCGCTGCAGGAAAAGCATTTCTAAGAGAGAACTTTATAGCAATACAATCCAACCTCAAGGAACAAGAATCATCTCAAATAAACAACCTAACATTACACCTAAAGCAATTAGAGAAAGAAAAATAAAAACACACCAAAGTTAGCAGAAGGAAAGAAATCATAAAGATCAGATCAGAAATAATTGAAAAAGAAATGAAGGAAATGATAACAAATTTCAATAAAACTAAAAGCTGGTTCTTTGAGAAGATAAACAAAATTGATAAACCATTAGCCAGCCTCATCAAGAAAAAAAGGGAGAAGACTCAAATCAATAGAATTAGAAATGAAAAAGGAGAAGTAAAAACTAACACTGCAAAAATACAAAGGATCATGAGAGATTACTACAAGCAACTATATGCCAATAAAATGGACAACCTGGAAGAAATGGACAAATTCTTAAAAAAGCACAACCTTCCGAGACTGAACCAGGAAGAAATAGAAAATATATACAGACCAATCACAAGCACTGAAATTGAAACTGTGATTAAAAATCTTCCAACAAACAAAAGACCAGGACCAGATGGCTTCACAGGCAAATTCTATCAAACATTTAGAGAATAGCTAACACCTATCCTTCTCAAACTCTTCCAAAATATAGCAGAAGGTGGAACACTCCCAAACTCATTCTACGAGGCCACCATCACCCAGATACCAAAACTTGACAAATATGTTACAAAAAAAGGAAAAGTACAGGCCAATATCACTGATGAACATAGATGCAAAAATCCTCAACAAAATACTAGCAAACAGAATCCAACAGTACATTAAAAGGATCATACACCGTGATCAGGTGAGGTTTATCCCAGGAATGCAAGGATTCTTCAATATACGCAAATCAATCAATGTGATAAACCATATTAACAAATTGAAGGAGAAAAACCATATGATCATCTCAATAGATTCAGAAAAATCTTTCGACAAAATTCAACATCCTTTTATGATAAAAACCCTCCAGAAAGTAGGCATAGAGGGAACCTACCTCAACATAATAAAGGCCATATATGACAAACCCAAAGCCAACATTGTTCTCAAGGGTGAAAAACTGAAACCATTTCCTCTAATATCAGGAAAAAGGCAAGGTTGTCCACTCTCACCACTATTATTCAACATAGTTTGGGAAGTTTTGGCCACAGCAATCAGAGAAGAAAAAGAAATAAAAGGAATCCCAATCGGAAAAGACGAAGTAAAGCTGTCACTGTTTGCAGATGAGATGATAGTATACATAGAGAATCCTAAAGATGCTACCAGAAAGCTATTAGAGCTAATCAATGAATTTGGTAAAGTAGCAGGATACAAAATTAGTGCACAGAAATCTCTTGCATTCCTATACACTAATGATGAAAACTCTGAAAGGGAAATTAAGGAAACACTCCCATTTACCATTGCAACAAAAAGAGTAAAATACCTAGGAATAAACTTACCTAGGGAGACAAAAGACCTGTATGCAGAAAACTATAAGATACTGATGAAAGAAAGTAAAGATGACACAAACAGATGGAGAGATGTACCATGTTCTTGGATTGCAAGAATCAACATTGTGAAAATGACTATACTACCCAAAGCAATCTACAGATTCAATGCAATCCCTATCAAACTACCACTGGCATTTTTCACAGAACTAGAATAGAAAATTTCACAATTTGTATGGAAACACAAAAGACCCCGAAGAGCCAAAGCAATCTTGAGAAAGAAAAATGGAGCTGGAGGAATCAGGCTCCCAGACTTCACACTATCCTGCAAAGCTACAGTAATCAAGACAGTATGTTACTGGCACAAAAACAGAAATAGAAAAGGATCAATAGAAAAGGATAGAAAGTCCAGAGATAAACCCACGCACACATGGTCACCTTAGTTTTGATAAAGGAGGCAAGAGTGTACAATGGAGGAAAGACAGCCTCTTCAATAAGTGGTGCTGGGAAAACCGGACAGCTACATGTAAAAGAATGAAATTAGAACACTCCCTAACGCCATACACAAAAATAAACTCAAAATGGATTAAAGACATAAATGTAAGGCCAGACACTATAAAACTCTTAGAGGAAAACATAGGCCGAACACTCTATGACATAAATCACAGCAAGATCCTTTTTGATCCACCTCTTAGGGAAATGGAAGAAAAATAAATAAATAAACAAATGGGACCTAGTGAAACTTAAAAGCTTTTGCACAGTAAAGGAAACCATAAATTAGACAAAAGGGCAACCCTCAGAATGGGAGAAAATATTTGCCAACCAAGCAACTGACAAAGGATTAATTTCCAAAATTTACAAGCAACTCATGCAGCTCAATATCCAAAAATAAAAAACCCTATCCAAAAATGGGCAGAAGACCTAAATCGATATTTCTCCAAAGAAGATATATAGATTACAAATAAACACATGAGAGGATGGTCAACATAACTAATCATTAGAGAAATGCAAATCAAAACTACAATGAGGTCTCCTGATGATGAGAATATCTCGTTTCGTGAGAGACCGTGGATGGATGTTAAATTGAACTTCCTGCCTTGCAAGTATGATTTTAATTCTTACAACAACTTTACACAGAGGTTTTCCTTTTTCTTTACATTGAAAATGAGAAAAGTGAGGTTCGAGGATGTTAAAAAACTTCCTCAAAGACAAAATGTAAATCTACTTCTCATTCTAAAAGGACAGAGAATTGTGCTCGCCAGTTTTGAGGCAAGCAATAGCGTTTACTTACAGATCACAAATTAATGTTTTTTCTTTTTTTAAATAGTAATAATAATAATAATAATAAACAACTCTTCTATACCGCTGCAAAAACATTACATTTTTTTGAAAGTGCACACTTATTATCAACTAGCTTAAGAGCTAAGGCGATTCACTTATAAACAAGGTGGAAAATAGCTCCAGAGAAGTGTTATTTGCGATTAGAAAAGTATAGTTCTTGTGTTTCCTAAGTGAACTGGTTTTCAACTTTGGGATGGATTATCTGGGTAGTTCTTACCTTTGCCTCCCTGTGGTGCCAGGAAAATTTTATTATGCTGCTTGAGGGAAGTAATCAACAAGTGTTTTTGAATAAACAAATGTATGAGATAAAATTCCAGGCCTCCTTCCTCCCTCTCTCATTCTCTCTTTACTCTCTGAATCCATTCTTATGTGAAAGTTAGAATGCTTTCCTCATTCTTAATTTGATGAGACATTAGTTTTTTTAAAAGAATGGTTCCTTTTAAGATCTAGAAAACAGCACCCAAATATATATATATATATATAACTATTTCTCCCAGAATCTATCAATTTCTTTTTATTGCCTAAATTTATTCTAAACTTGAGTTAATTTCCTGCACTCTCAAACTGAAAACCATACCTATTCCATATTCTTGCTGTGCCCCATTAAAAGTACAGGTGTCTGTGTCTCATCAGGGAGGTGGATGCCCTTCAGTGGCGGGTGATGTAATCCTTGGTGTAAGTTGCATACATCTGTGGAAGGCCTTGGCAGTCCCGGCCATGAAGGTCTCTAAGATATCAGATCAGTATGTGAACCAGTAGTAGGCAATTGCTGGAAAAAATCTCTACAGTTGGCATATATTTTAATGATACAGGCGGTAAAATTGGAGCCAGTTGGCCTTTCATCTACTCTCAATACCCCAAAGTTCTAATGATAGATAAGCCCTTTATTTTTCTTGAGCTCAAACACAGAATACAAGAAGATATCTGCTATATAAGGGGTTCATTTTACATAGATGCTGAAAGAAAAAAGACATAAAGCCAATGTGGGCCGAAACCACATTTTCAAGATTGCTTAAAATGGACCAGAGCACAAGGATGTTACAGCAAAGAACAGAACCGTGTACATACCATGCTGACTGTAAGATCTTGAACTTTTACCAAAAGCTCCAAAGATTGATTTACTTACTTCACAGTTTGCGCAGATGTTATCCAAGAATAATTGGGCTCCTTAAAAAAAAGAAGAAGAAGAAGAATCAAGGGCTGGCCATTTAGAATATTTATATAAAGCCAAAATGAAAGTTTTCCGGCTGTGATGCAGTCAGTATGGGACGTTTTGTAAAGAATCACATAATCTATTCTGTGTATCCTTCTGTCTACTGCAGATAAGCTCTTACCCTTACAGGCAACCACTTGTTTCTGGGAGGATATTTAATCAACGGAGAAACAAAGAAAAGTTCCAGTTTTATGTAAAAAACGTTTATTTTGTCGTTTAAAAATTATTTTGTGTATTTTTAAGCATGAACGTACTGTTAAAATAGTCATATTTCTGTGATGAAAAGAGAGTAAATTCACTGCATTTTTGGTGAAACCAGTGACAATTTGGGGCATATGTGTGTGATCATTTCACCCTTCTATTTATAGTACCCAAGAAAGAAAAGTTCTTTTCATCTAGTATACTCACAAGGAAAAGCTCAAAAATTCTATCTATGTAATTTCTTTCCACAAGTTGAAAAACATATGCGTTAAATAGCTTAACACAAGAAAAATGATAGGAGAGATTTCTGATTGCTGTATCAGACTTGAAAGATTTTACTGTCTTTTTACATATATATGTAATATATATTTAATATACATAATATATATGTGTGTGTATATATATATATGTAATATATACCTCCCTCTATTAGTAACCATCTCTGATAGAAACCATATAAAGATAATTTGCTGGATAATCTAGCACAACTTTCTTTCTGTTTTCTCATTAAGTATCTGTATAATAAAGCTGCATTCATTGACATTGTTATCATCACTTTCAAGCACAGCAGCAACAAAAAGCACAGAGTCAATATCAACCCGAACAGAAAAATATGATCCTCATATGTCCCCAGCTAATATTATTTCCCTGGAGCTAGATTTAATACATAACATTTCATAGTTAAGAATGTGAGCCCTGGAGTTCAACTTTCTGGGTTCAAATCCCAGCACAGCCTCTTACTAGTGTTAATTAAACAAGGAGGCCATCAGACTGAAGTGGTTCTAATGCCTTAGTACCTATGTAAACAAACCAAAACCTCAGTCTGTATATGCCTCAAGGTTAAGAAATTGAAACTTAAGAAACTGAAACAACAAATCACAAACAGCCAACTAGGCTTTCACAAATGAGGCAACTGCTTAAGTGATAGCCAATCAAACAAAAAACAAAAAACAAAAAAAACACCTGCATGGTAGAAACACTATGGAACCTAATGAAGAATTAAAAATAATATGATAAAATTGACATTACACATCAGTAGGGAAATGATGGAGTAGTCAACAAAGGGACAGCAATTATGCAGCCATCTCTGGTAGAAAACGAACCCCTACCCCATTCCTTACTCCAAAATAAATTCTGGTCTGATCAAAGTTTTAACTATAAAAAATAATTCATAAAAGTCTAAGAGAAAACATTCAAAGATTATTCAAAGTGTAATGCAAAACACAGATAATATTTTAAAATTATTTTAAGAATTCAAATACAAAAAAAAATCTGCATAACCTTTAAAAACAGACCTTAAAAAGTAAGGCATCGACACATTGGAGAATGTTTGCAGATTATGTTATAATGTGCTGATTTTCTATATTCAATTAATGAGAAAATTATCAACAATTCAACTGGAAAATGGGCAAAAGACCGGGACATTTCTTAGTAGAGGAAACGCAGATGCCTTTCAAACGCATAAAAAGATACTTGCCTTTACTAGTAAGAAGAACAAATTTAAACTATGATTAAATATATTTTTACTTATCAGGTTGGAAAATATAAAAAGATTTGATAATATACTTGTGTGCAAATGTATGAAAAAACAGACACAGTGAATATAAATTGTTACAACCTTTAAAGAGTTCAATTTTGCCATACCTATCAAATAAAAAATGCACACATTTGTTGTAGGATTCCATTTCTCAGAACTTACCTTATGGATTTTCTCCACCATGAGCTCAATACAAAGATATTCAATGTAGCACTGTTTGTAAGAGTTAAAAAACAAAAACAAGGTAAATATCTTTCAATAGAGGAAAGTTAAAAAAATTAGTCCATCTATATAATGGAATATTATGCATCATTTGAGAATGACAATTTCCTTCTCTGTATATGGTTCCATAGCATGGTCTCCATTACAGAGTAAGTAAAATAATATACAAATATAAACCTGTATATACACATAATGCATTTGAATGTATATATTTTAAAACACACATATGTATACATACACATTAACATTTATATTTATAGAGTAGCTCTCCAAGGACAATAAAAAAAATCAAAAGCAATTATGTATTACTTCAGTCAGGTAATACATAATATCAACAGTGATAAGTCACGTAATAAATATGTACCCTTGATATAATATGATGAGAATGACACTTTATTGTTGTGGGTTTTTTTCCCCTAAACTTATACCTAACCAGTTCTTCTCAAACTGTCAACATTATCAAAAACAAGGGAAGTCTGAGAAACTGTCACAGCAAAGAGGAGCTGAAGGAGACGTGATGATTAAATGCAATGTGGCATCTTGGATGGAATCTTGGAACAGAAAAGGGACATAGATAAAACTAAAGAAATCTGAACAAAGTATGGGCTTTATTGAACAATAATGTGTCAATATTGGTTTGTTAATTGTGACAAATGTACCCTATAAATTCAAGATGTCAATAATAGGGAAATCTGAATATAAAATATATAGGAACTCTCTATACTCTCTTTACAATATTTTATAAATCTAAAAGTATTCTAAAATTTAAAGTTTGTTTAAAAAAGTGTTCTGTGGTGTGACAATTTTATGTTAACTTGACTAATCTATGATACCCAGTTTTTTGGTCAAACACCAGTTTAGGTGTTGCTATGAAGATACTTTTTTATACATGATTCATATTTAGCTCAGTAAACTGAGTAAAGCAGATTACTCTTCATAATGTGGATGGGCATCATTCAATCAGTTGAAATAATTAAGAGGAAAAAATTGAGGTTCTCCAAAAAGGGAGAAATCCTGCCTCTTGATCACCTCCAACTTGAGACTATAACACTGACTCTTGCAGGAATTTCCAGTGCTTTGGTCTGCCTGGCAGATTTCAGACTTGCCAGTCCCTATAATCATGTGATACAATTCTTTAAAAGAAATCTCTTTTTCATTATCTCTCTGTATCTGTCTATCTCTGTATCTGTCTATCTATCTATTATCTACTTACCCACATGTCCTATTGATTCTGTTTTTTGGAGAACCCCAACCAATACATATAGGATAGGAGAATAATGTGGCTGGAGAACATGGAACAGATAGGATGAGATACTTACTTTTTAAAGTATATCCTTTTTTTTTCTTCAATTTTTAATAATCTCTGGCATTAACTATTTAAAAATAATAAGAATAAAATAAAAAAAAAATCTCCATGCTATATTAGATCACTGATATTTAAAATTGCCTTTATACATTATCTAATTTGATTCCCATAGTAATTAGTTTAGGTTTATAGAGTTAATATTATTTACATTTGACCTAATTAAAAAATGGAGGCACCAGCCTAAATTCTCCTAGGAGAAAGTAGTAGAACCAGGAGGTGTCTGATTCCCAGTGCAGTGTTAATTACTTTACAGTAGGCTCCCTAATGCGCCCTAGGGCAGGTAATAAAAGGAAGGAGTATCTGTTTTGATTTTAGAGGTCTAGGTAGACCAGGAGGTTGGCAGAGTAACGGTGATTGTGAAATCAGAGGCATTTAATCTGGAGCTGAATGATTGACTATTAATTCTTCTGTAAAAGGATAAGGCCACTGAAATATCTCAGCTAAATTTTTAAGACAACTCATCAACAGATCAGGGACAGCAGTGCCATCCATGTCCATCAGGAGACTTTATTTTATCCGCAAACTTTGGAGCTCATGGGAAAGTAGCTCGAAATTGCAAGAGCAAGGCCAGGTCTGCTGAAATGTCAAGATCAGATTCTCAAATGTTTCTGCTCCTACAAGAAAGCATTTACAAAATTCTCATAGTGAGCACCAGTTTACAGGCCGTGTCATTTCAAATATGTACTTTGATTTAGAGTTCAAAGGGTACTTAGGGGAATTTCCAAGGAGCTGGCCCAAGACATAGGACCAATTTCGAATCGTTTTATCATAATTGAGGATGCTGAAGTCATTGAATGCAGGTCTAAGGAAATATTCAACAAGATAATAACAATTTAGAAACAATATTGACCATAGTTGTTTTTTTTTTTCAAATTTGTTTAACAATTAAAATCCAAAGCGAAATAAATACACGACTAACCTCTCCTTATTCCTGAAGACTATTGGACGAAGAGTTGGATGAGTTGGAAATTTCAGATCCTTTACCAGTTATTCTATTCACCTAAAAAGTGGGTGGGTCTTGGACAAAGATGGCTTATCATGAAATTAAAAAATTTTAAGCTTTAGAGACTCTCACTTACATGGCCCTTGGAATAGAGATATAACAGGGTGTGCATATGTTCCTGTGTTTTAAAAATTTTGCAAAGGTAATATTTCGTAAATTATTTTTCTTAAAAAGTACCTGTAACATCATATAAGCTTCAATCCATAAAAACCTGCATTTACTTCTCAAGTTGGAGAAAGTGATCCATGGTGTTTAGAACTCCTTAATGAATCTTACATATGTAAATGGTACCCCAGGCCATGGACGGTGCAAAGCTAAGCTTATCTGCATAAGAAGATCTGAGAATTGTGTTTCCTGAGAAGCAGAAATGTGGATAACCTGGCCAGTTAAGAAATGTAAAGTATTTAAGGGGAGAGAGGAGCCAGTCAGATGGTAATGTGTAATCCCTCAAATACGCCAAATCTTAAGTAAAGTCTGTAAGACCCAAAGGCAACTGAGTAGGGAGTAATTGCAGTGAGAATTCACAGAAAGAGGGTTGACTTCTGATTTTACACTGACACAAAGAGAGAAGAGACAGCTAATTCGGTAAAAGATAAAAGAGAGATCAAGAGTTTATTGATAGTCAGAAATCTTTGTCATATGGGCCTTCCCTGGTGGCGCAGTGGTTAAGAATCCGCCTGCCAACCCAGGGGAAACGGGTTCGAGCCCTGGTCTGGGAAGATCCCACGTGCCGTGGAAGCAACTAAGCCCATGCGCCACAACTACAGAGCCTGCGCTCTAGAGCCTGCACGCCTCAACTACTGAGCCCACATGCTGCAGCTACTGAAGCCCACAGGCCTAGAGCCCGTGCTCCGCAAGAAGAGAAGCCACCGCAATGAAAAGCCCGCACACTGCAATGAAGAGCAGCCCCCGCTCACTGCAACTAGAGAAAGCCCGCGCGCAGCAACGAAGAGCCAAGGCAGCCAAAAATAAATGAATAAATTTAAGGAAAAAGAAAGAAATCTTTGCCATAAATGTCCAGAAGAACATTTTTCTATAGAATGCATGATATGGAACTGGGTATTTAAAAACAAAACAAAGCATGGCCCGTAGCTGAACTATGGGTCACATGGGTAAACAGAGTCAACGAAACCAAAAGGGAGTTTTGCTAGCAGCTGCCAACGCTCTTTATCCAGCTAAAGAAACCCCGGACTCAAAAAAAAAAAGAAACCCTGGACTCAAAAATACAATGATTCAAGTTGCGTTCACTCCCAAGCAACGAGTGGATTCATGATGCCTTCCCCAAGAGAAAAGTGAAGGAGAAAGAATGAAGCCTTCTCTGGCAGGCTCCTGTGAGGTCAGACAGGCAGCAACTTCTAAGGCATTTTCTAAAAAAGCTGAGGTGAGATATAGGTGGATGAGTCATGGTCTTAAAGGACCACTATTGGAGGATTTGAGGTGAAATTGCAGGAGTAAGCAAATAAGAATACGATTTAGGATAGATGCAAGGTTATTTGGAAATACACTGTCACAACCTCAGGAAGTGAAGAGAAGGGAAATGTTGATGTGTATCAGTTATCTCTTATGTACTAGACACAATTCTGATGCTTTGTGAATGTTCATGCATTTTCCCACTTTCCCTCAGAGCAACACCTTGAGATGGTTATTAATGTGCCTTTTACAGATAAGAAGGTGACACTTAGGGATCAGGAAACGGACAGCCATGAAACCATTAAATAGTGAAGACCATGTCAGAGACAGAACCAAATGCCACAAAGCACGTGTCCTTCTTCCTGCCCCACAGACCCTAATGGGATACAACTTGAGCCCATCCCAGACCAGAGGCAAAAGTGCAGATTTCTCTGGTTGGATTGGCTCAGTTACGTGCCCAGATGACAGGATGATTCAGAACTTTCTTTTCAAATTATACATTACTTTCCTATTCTCCCAGAAGCCCTTCTTTTATTCTGTCAGGAATAGAAGGAGGTTTTGTGAAGAAATAAGAAGCTCAGTTAGATACATATATTTCAAAAGCAAAGGTATTTAGGTGTTTGGGGGAAAAAAAAGTAGTTGGCACTTTGCTGAAGTCAATCACAGAGTAATAAGATTGGAAAGAGAAATATGAGTGTTTTCCACTATGTTTTTTCTTTGTGCCTTTGACTGATATAAATACTTTCTGTTTAACTGACTCCAATTCAAGCCAAAAATATGCAGTTAGCCACATCTAACAACTTAGTCTGAAGCACATTTATTTGGACACCTAGTCTGTACACGACATTGCAGCTATAAGAAACAAGATGCAATTCTTACCTGTGAGAAACTGATAACCTATCATCACAGCTCCTTGTCAAAAATCACATTTCAATATAAAACTGGAGGCAAAAATAGGTATGATTAAAAGCAATAATGCTTGAGGTTGAAAGAGATATATTAAGTAAAATATTATGTATATTATTTACAAACTCCATGCTTAAAAACAAACCTTGAACTCATCCATCTTGGAAAATGTTTATCTTCTTAATAAGGGGGAAATTTATGAACGTTAGCTATTTCAGAGCCATGAAATGTATCTATTAATGATCAGAGCCAATGTAATAAGTCTGTTTTATTGTGGCAAGCCAAGGGGATTATTTTTTCTACTGTATTCTAAGCTACTTTTATATAAAGATTACAATTTGAGTTAGTTAAGTATTCTTTTCCTGCCTACTATGCTATGCATTGTGTTAGGCATAATATTAAATAGACGATAGTGGGCAAAAATAAAAGGAGAGCAAACACTACTGTGGACGTGCCTTTCTCCCCTCAGTTCTCACCAGCAAAACTTTTGCACACAGCAGCCTATTGCAAGAACTTGTACAACTCTGCTTGATGCTGCTTGAGGGCTTTCTACCACCCAGCCCACTGAACAGCAGGCCAGGAGTATGGGGAGTCATTCCCTCCCTCCCCCACTTTTTAGGAGCAGCCCTGAGAAAATGCTGGATGAACTTTAAAAAATAAACACTCTACTTTTCTCTCCCATACGTAGCTCTGGGACATACTCTACACTGCTCCCTCCACAGAAAGATTGTTGTATGGACCCTTTATCAGCTTTCATCCTTCCCCTATCTCGCTTTTCCGTTCCCGTGCTGGTGTTTCCATGTACCACCTCAAACTCAAATTCTTGTCTCAGGGCCTGTTTCTGGGGAAACCCAACCTAAAACAAATACATAATCTCAATCCTTAATCCTCAAGGAATTTACAGTGTCCTGAAGGAGACAGCGATTATGAGGGAAGAAAGACAAAACATGTGGAGGTCAGTTCAGAGGCAATTTCCAGGCAAAGTTGATGGTAACAGACTAAGGGTTAGCTACAGAGAAGGTGGGGAAATGGATGGGTCTGAAAAGTCTTAATAGTTGAAATCAAGAGGAGTTGATGATAGATTAGAACAGAACTGTGCTATATTGAGCAGGATAAGATAGATTTGAATGGAAATACATCCCCTAATTTTGGATTGATTGATGATATTATGTTGGAGTATAACTCTGGTTGTTGTTAGAATGGATTTAGATCTGTAGATTTCTTCATTTAATTCGTGGCCTAGTATACTTAGAAATTCAAGTGTGAACCTACCACACACACACACACACACACACACACACACAATTCGTCTGAATAGAAAATAATTACATTTATTTTTCCTTAATTTAATTAAATGATATAATATTATATAACTATCAAACACAATGTCTGCCACACAGCAAGGTTGTTTTATTTTTAATGTTTCTAGTTTTTAATTTTGAAATAATTTAAAACTCACAGAAATTGAATACAGAGTTCCCCTGTACCTTTCACCCAGATGGACTCAAATATTTAAAAAAAAAAAAAAAAAGAAAGAAAAGAAAAAAGAAAATTGAAAAACTGGAAAAAGGCTTTTAAGAAAATTACACATCTTATTTGATTATCACTAGACTTTACATGCAGTCATCATAAAGTTTTAATAAATATTAGCTGAAGTCATAATGTAAAGGTTTCAATTCTCAGTTGTTCTTTTCTTTCTGATTTTCTGTAATAGTAAGAATGGCTTATTAAAGTATAAGGCAGACATGGGCCACAGATAAAACTTGCTTAGGCATCCCCTACATGAGGGTATATGATGGTGGTAAAGGGGAAGGAGGCCTCGGGAGGGGGAAAGCATGAAATGAGATATGCCAATGGGACATTTGCTTACTTTGTAATTAAGAAAGGCTCTTTTCTTTAAACATTTGCAGGAGGGCCTAGAATTTCAACTTGCAATGATATACTGTACCTGCTCTTGGGGAATTTATAATATTGTCTAGACAATGCATACAAGGAAGTCAGGATGGTTTAATATATGATCAACAATCCAGACAGACCCACTCAGACATTTCCTAATAGTATGATTTAGGAAAAAAATGTAATCCAAGTTTTTATAACATGGAAAATAACTGATTTTTCCAACCACAGGATTTGATCTTGACTAATGCATAAGGGAAGTACATTTCTGAATGATAGTGTTTATTTATATAATTCCTTTGAGGTTATACAGCTTTATCATGACAGTAATTTGGTGGATTTACACATAGTGTGACATGACACTAGTTCATAGAAAGTCATAGCTTTTATCTCAAAAGAACTCTTGCCTAATGTTTGCATGGAAATACAGGAATTCCCTTGAGTATAGATCTTGAAGTCTACATTCTTTGCTTCCAGCCCTAAATTAAACTCTTTCCTTTTTGTATGGCCTTTCTTTATTTCTTCTAGTATTTTTAGATAATTAGATTCCTATTAAGTAGCCTTGGGATCAGAGGCACTTTAATTTGTGATAAGTAAAACCCAAACCACACAATATATTTAAGTCCTCCTCAAAGAAAGAAGTTCATTTAATTTCACTGAAATTTGGGAATATGAGTACTCTCATTTTTTAATGAATTCTTTTACATAGTTTTTTGGTCATTATAGTAATGGCAGTGATTTTTAGACTCTGACATTGGATGACATGTCTTCCTTTTATAATTATTTATTTTGTTCCACAGAGCTTTTGGCATCTACATAGTTAAGTTTCATTTGTCTCAGTGTATGTCCTGTCCAAACCAAAATTTCATAAAAGAAACATAGCTTGATTTGTCTAAGAAGACTTTGACACTTTACACCATTCATTAGCTCTGATGCTTTCTTAAATGGTGGGGAAATTAGTTTATTTATTCAGTATCCATTTATGTTAGGTAACGATTAACCTGCTGAATAGGACACTGAGAATAAATTTATAATTTAACTCACTAGGTCCTATCACAGATTCCCGTCCTTGGATGAACTAGGTCATTTTAACCACTCACAGGCTTATCTAATAAAAAATTTGTCAGCCAAACAAATCATGCTGATAGTCATTCAGATTGAATTCATCAACAGCAGCAGTCCCTCAGCTTTTGGAGGCGATTGTCCTCACAAGATTATCATCTTTGTACAATTCCCAGCATAAAACTAAACTCAATATAATTATCTGTTTCAATAAACTTTACAAAATAATAACCAAGGAAGATACAGCTGACTTGATGATTTGAAACAAGTCATGCTGTCCAGGCTTCCTGCTGCTTAATCAAATGCTAGTTGAGGAAGAGTGGAGAGGGTGGAAAAAAAGCAAAGCAAAAAAAATTTTAAAAGCTTGCATTTTCAGGTAGAGACTAAGGAGTGGATCTTTAGGTCCACCTTTTTCTTTTAAACACAACTTGTTTCTTTTTTTTTAAACAAAACTTGAGATAAGCTTGATTGAGATAAATACAAAGTTCCCAAAACCTCAAAGCATTTCAAGACATTCTATAAGAAATAACTTGGAAATGTCATTAATTCTGACACTTAATTGCATTTCAATTTATTTCACACTTTCTAGTCTTGAAGGATTTATAATTTAAGTTTCTTATCTAAGGGAAGAATGCATAATTTGCTTCAGTTGTCTGTTGTTTCAATTAGCCTCTGGTGATCGTTTCATATTTAAAGGACTCATTTTGGGAAGATTTGTTTCTGCCTCTTGAACAAAAGGGGGAAAAAGCAGGAATAGCAGAGATTCCCTACAGCTACTTCATCCTCCTGGGGACCGCATTGAAAAGATCTGTCTTTTGTGGATAGGATTGCTTGATGGAAACATATTTTTTATTCACTTTCTTATTACAGAATTATTCAGTATGGGATTAATGTGAAAGCCTGCAGTCCCCCACCCCTCCTGGTTACTGTCTTTGCTTTTATTTCATGGAACTTGTAGGGGAGTTAATGGGCTTTGGAACTATAATCATGAGAAAAAAATATTATTATTGTGTCCTTGCTGATTCCAAGAAGATTTCAATTTTTTTTTAGTACCATTGACACAGACTTCTATTTTCTATATAGACAAAGTCCAACTAATTGAGATTTTTGTCTTTTAACAATAAGACATTTGAACATATTCAAACTTGTAAACCAATAGCATCATTCTGCTAGAAGTAGTGGTTGATTGAAAGGATGCAAGGTCTCTGTCTTCTAAGGCTTATTGTACTGTTGAGGAATTAAATAAACAACCAAAAAGATAGAAAAGCAGCACTTCAATGGCAGTTATGGGTTAACTAAAGAACATGAATTTTGGAACGGGATTGGAATCATCGTTCAGCCACTTACTTGTAATGTGACATTGAGAAATTTAAACTCTCTTACTTCAGTTTCTTCATCTGAGAAATAATGGGGATAATATCTTTTTGGGGGGGCTTTATAGTGAGTATCTTATGACCTAATATATGTGCTGAGCACACCCTGTACCTCATACAAAGTAGGCAATCAAAAATGTTAGTGTTCATTTTCTTTTTCATTTCTGTGTCACCCTTGTGGTCTTAAACATCATTTGGATTAAACTACTTCTCTAGGATTGACATTTTATTTACTTATCCCAAGGGGAGAGCAAAATTTATACAAATGGTGTGTTACAGACTGATTGCAGAAATAGTTCCAATGCTTCACTCCTCCCTGTCTGAATACCCTGTTTAATGTGAGTTGGTAGCTGTTTCCATCAAAAGATGGTTCTCTTTTCCCACCCTTGACTTTGGGCTGGACTTGTGACTTAATCTGGCCAATAACATGCAGCTTTGTGCCACTTCCAAGCCTAGGTCTCAGGAAACCTATGCGCTTCTTGTTTCCCTCTTGTATTCCTGCCATACTAGAATAAAAAACAAAAGCAGCCTATTCAAGGATGTAAGATAGGTGGCCTAGTCACCCGTCATGCTAGGATGACAGCAAGTCAATCATCAGACATGTGAATGAGCCCCAGCAGAAGCCAGAACTGGCCAGTTAGCAGAGATGCTGAGATAACACATAGCTAACCGCAGATACATGGTTGAGTTCATACCTGATAACAAGAAGTGCCCAACGGACTCATAGATGCCTGAACTGAACAAATATTATTATTTTAAGCCATTATGTTTTTTTAATAAATTTATTTATTTATTTTTATTTATTTATTTTTGGCTGCGTTGGGTCTTCTTTGCTGTGTGTGGGCTTTCTATAGTTGCGGGGGTTACTCTTTGTTGTGGTGTGCAGGCTTGTCATTGTGGTGGCTTCTTTTGTTGCGGAGCATGGGATCTAGGCGCATGGGCTTCAGTAGTTATGGTGCGTGGGCTCAGTAGTTGGTCTCGCGGGCTCCAGAGTGCAGGCTCAGTAGTTGTGACACATAGGCTGAGTTGCTCTGTGGCATGTGGGATCTACCCGGACCAGGGTTCGAACCCGTGTCCTCTGCATTGACAGGCGGATTGTTAACCACTGCACCACCAGGGAAGCCCCCACTATGTTTTGTATTAATTCATTATGTAACAATATATAACCAGTACATGAGGATGGGAATATGATTTCAGACTGTTTTCTGTGATTTCTTACCAATTTAGTTAGGAGTTGGGAATGCACATATTATCTACAGGAACTACAGAGCACATCAAAATGCTTTTAATTAAAATTCATCAATAAGAGATTTTGCGGGGATAACAAATTCTTCTGCAGTTAGCCAACACTCCCAAAGGAGACTTGAAAAATCCTATAGGCAGTGCATGTCTTATTGCCAAATGTTTCATGTCAACTACATGGGTTGTTTTATTGCATTGAAGCATGTATGCATGCATGGATTTATTTCTAATAAAACCTTTATAAAACACCTATGTTTTTGGCACTATGATAGTTTTCAGAGATACAGGTAGTATTGGTTCCTGAAATAGGGAGTTCAGATTCTATTGGAGTAAAAGACATGTGAAAGTGCATACTACAAAAATATAAATGTTAAATCCAAATAAATAGAACAAACTGCCCCCTGAAGAAAGAATAATCTATGAAGTGGTAAATGGTGGTAAATGGTGCACATTAATTACATGGTAAGGAGTTCCAAAAAATATTAGTATAAGAGATAGATGAGAGTATAGAAGACAAAATTTACCCCAAATTGAGGAAATAATTATATGTAGGTTATTGCAATAGGGAGGAGTTTTATTAATGAAGACTATCTTAAAGAAAAGAAATATGATTCAGGGTTTTATAGAGACAGGTAAAAAAAAGTCATTGCTGAGTTTTATAGGAGTCATTGAGGAAGAATGGAGGTGGTTCTGATAACAAAATATGAGAGCAGAGCAGTCTTTTTGATTAGCCATGGAAAGTTGGGAGGATTTCTAGATCTGTCCTGCTTTCCAGTAATACATGGTTTGGATAAAGGTAATCATTTTCAAGAGCCAAGATGAACACTGAAGTACGGATATTCTACTGTTTATATTACTAAGCCAAATTGTTTACAATTTGCATATTTACAAATCATGTCATGTGATTTTGAGTTTTTATTACTTTCAGTTGAACGTTTATCTACTATTATCTGAAAAATATGCATTTGTGATCTAAACGTAAATGTCCCCAACACTTCTTTTCATTCTACAACATAGTGGAATGATATCTATGTGAACTGTGTTGGTAACAGCTATTGTGGGTCATGGACACAGTGGAGACAAGATTAGCTTGTTTCTGGTTCTTTACCTTCAAGATTATTTTCAAATTCATTTCCTTGTCACCCTTTGTCCCAACTCACTCTCATTTTATTCCTTTATCTTTTCCTCTTTCCCATTTCCTTCCTCTTCTTTACTCTTGTTCCTATCTCAATTTATTTTTTCCATTTGAATTATACCACAATTGAATCTGGATCAACCATCAGCAGCTCTAAGATGTTACCCAAAGAAAATGGTTGGGGTTTCCTTAACCTACATGATCTTGTTTTATCTTAGGCAAGAATTTCCTACAATGAAGTAATAGGATTATAAGAATGAACACTGGTTGATGTTTAGTTTCTAGACAATTAAATATTATTCAGCACTAAAAAGAAATGAACTATCAAACCATGAAAATACATAAAGGAAACTCAAATGCATAATATTAAGTAAAAGAAGCCAATCTGAAAAGGCTACATACTGTATAGTTCCAACTATATAAAATTCCAGAAAAGGCAAAACTGTGGAGAAACAGTAAAAAAATCAATGGTTGCCTTGGGTTGTCATGAGCTGAAGGAGGAGTGGCATGAATAGCTGAATGCAGAAGACTTTTTAGGGCAGTGAAAATACTCTGTATGATACTATAAGAATGTTTGCACATCATTATACAGTTGTCCAAACCCATACAATGTACAACACAGACTGGAAACTAAGGGAAACCATGGACTTTGGGTGATTATGATGTGTCAGTGTAGGTTCATCAATTTTAAATAATGCACCCTTTGGTGAAGGATGGATGTTGATAATGGAGGAGGTTATGCATATAGGGGCACAGGGGGTATCTGGGATATTTCTGTACTTTTCTCCCTATTTTGCTACAAGCTTAAAACTGAGATAAAAATAAAGTCTTAAAAAATTGTTTTTGTTGCTTTTTGTGACCATATGATTTTGTATTGATTACAGTAACAATTTTTAACATGTATCAAAAACCTACTGAAGTCATTCCCCATTTTATTGCTATTATCCTTATATGTAATTTAAAATGTATTATTTTATTATCTCTTTTCTATAAAATTAGAAACTGAGTACTTGAGAAGTTTAAGTGTCTTTCCTTGGAATACAAGCTAAATGTCATGATAGTAATATAAAAACTTGGCTTTTCTGGCTACAACATTCCTACTAATGAAGAAGCCGTAGTCTTCTATGGGGAAGCAAGTCTTAGCGGCAGAAAGCCTGGCTTCTTCATTTGTAAAGTGAGGTTAATGTAAAGGCCTACTTTGCCCAATTTTGAGAATCCACTCTAATATATTTACGTTTCACATTAATTTAAATTTTTGTAAATATGAATCAACCTGCTCTATCTCATTTCCTCAGGAAATATTATGAATCTTTAATTTATGAAGTTGTTTAGGCTTTCTTCTGTTTTTCATTCTGATCCATTATCTAATATGGCAAAAAAGAGGTCATTCTGAAATACAAATCTGAACCTTTTTATCACTGATTAAAAACTTCAGAGAGCCTCCTTTATGCTTACAGTGAGGGTTCCCAAATCAGCTGCACATTGGATATATTTGGGCACTTTGGAAATGTAGATTGCCTGACCACCACCTCTATCTATTAAATTAGAATCTTTAGGCATCACCTAAACCACTTGCACTCTTACTGTTCTTTCTAGTCTGGCTGCTTCTCTGCATTCAGGAAAAATAAATTTATCATTCTGTGTTAAATAACAATGAATTGTTTTTGATTATTTTAACCCTCTTTCTGTAGATTGTCTTTTTTTAGATAAAGCAGGTTCAAATATATCTACTAAAGCTTACTAAGTGCTTTTATGCATGCCAAAAAAAAAAAGTTCCTTCTCCCCTCCTATCCTAATTCTTTCAAATTTTACTACCTTACCAGGCAGCTTTCTTAATCTTGAAAACAACTTCCAGAATTTAAAATTAAACTCAAAAAACAACAGCACTACACAACGAACACAAAATGGAGCCAGTACAATAAGTCACTCAATATTTTAACAATAAGGAAAACGAAGCTCAAGAAAATTGAGTTGCTGAAAGTCACATTAGAAGTGGAAAATTCAGAATGACTATAAACCTTTCCAACCTCCTCCTGCTGACCCTACTTCCTGATTGCCTAGCAGCAGATATTCACCTGGGGTCAAGTTTGGATAAGAGGAAATATCAAGAACAAATAAAAGCAAAAAAAACATAGTAACAAATAAAGGTATCACCCTTCTGTTTTTTTCAAAATTTTCTAGGAAACAAACATATTATCTACGTATCCTTTAGTAGTTACTTAATATCTCTGTGCCTCAATTTTTCTTTTGGATAAAAAGAGTAGTAGTAGTTATCTCATAGGGCTACTATAGGGATTAAAAGTTTTACTATGTATTAAACATTTTGAAAAATGCCTGGATATAGTAAATGTTATGCAAGGGTTAGCTATCATTTTCATCATATTTCTTGCATTTCTGTTTTCTCTGATCTTTTTCTGTGTGTCAGTTTGGATTCAATGATAGAAACAGACTCACCAGGATATATATATATCCCAGAGGTTGTGGATTCCAGCTCGTGCTTGCTCTCCTCACCTTCTTTATATCCACTTTCCCTTCCTGATTACCTGCCCTCAGACTTCAAGCTCCAGCATGAGACGTGCAGACAACAGCCTTATAGAGACTGCTTAACCAGCTCCAACAATTGCTTAAGGCCAGATCTCTGTAGCAAATCCCTTCATATAAATTCACAATTCAATCTCCCAAAATTTCACCTAAAGATACAATTGGAAAACAACAGATATGTTTGCATGCAAGGATGTTTATCATAACATCATTTAAAAAAGTAAAATATATAAAGGACTCATACAAATGTCTAACAAGGTAATTGTTAAATGTAAAAATGAAGTTACATTCATTTATCTCTTTGAAAGAAAATGAAGATATATTCATTTCGCTAGCTAAAAACATTATATATTTAATCATTTTACTTTTGAAAAATGTATATATTATAACTACAAGGAAAATCTAAACAATGTACTAAATTCTTATGTTAAAAAGATTATTAAATATTATTTTCTTAGTGTTAAGTGATTAATTGTTCATATATGGGCTTATAATAATTTTAATTATTTAACTAATAACTATATATATTATGAATTGTCTAAAATAGTCATTAATTGTTTTTATTGTAAACATAAATTAAACATTCAAATAATACTAAATAAATTAAAATGTCACAAAGATAACAGAAACAAAAAACTAATATTTTACTATACAAACAGCTCATCCCAAATAACCAAAACAATCCCCAACTAGATGAATGAGAAAATGGTATGAACTGATATTTTTAAAAAGGGAGTCAAAATGTTGATTAAATACTAATTTAAAAAAAAAATGAGTAGTGTTCCCTGTGCTATACAGTGGGTCTTTGTTGATTATCTATTTTATATACAATAGTGTGTATATGTTAATCCCAAACTACTAATTTATCCCTCCCCCCCACTTTTCCTCTTTAGTAACCATAAATTTGTTTTCGAAGTCTGTGAGTCTGTTTCTGTTTAGTAAATAAGTTCATTTGTATCATTTTTTTAGATTCCAAGTTTTTAAAAAGAATGCTACCTCTAAGAGTTTTATAGTGTCTAGTCTTACGTTTAGGTCTCTAATCCATTTTGAGTTTATTTTTGTGTATGGTGTTAGGGAGTGTTCTAATTTCATTCTTTTACATGTAGCTCTCCAGTTTTCCCAGCACCACTTATTGAAGAGACTGTCTTTTCTCCATTGTATATCCTTGCCTCCTTTGTCATAGATTAGTTGACCATATGTGTGTGGGTTTATCTCTGGGCTTTCTATCCTGTTCCATTGATCTATATTTCTGTTTTTGTGCCAGTACCATATTGTCTTGATTACTGTAGCTTTGAAGTACAGTCTAAAGTCAGGGAGTCTGATTCCTCCAGCTCCGTTTTTTTCCCCTCAAGACTGTTTTGGCTATTTGGGGTCTTTTGTGTCTCCATACAAATTTTAAGATTTTTTTTGTTCTAGTTCTGTAAAAAATGCTATTGGTAATTTGATAGGGATTGCATTGAATGTGTGGATTGCTTTAGGTAGCATAGTCATTTTCACAATAAAACTCTTTGACATAAATCACAGCAAGATCTTTTTTGATCCGCCTTCTAGAGTAATGGAAATAAAAACAAAAATAAACAAATGGGAGCTAATGAAACTTAAAAGCTTTTGCAAAGCAAAGGAAACCATAAACAAGATGAAAAGATAACCCTCAGAATGGGAGAAAATATTTGCAAAAGAAGGAACAGACAAAGGATTAATCTCCAAAATATAGAAACAGCTCATGCAGCTCAATATTAAAAAAACAAACAACCCAATCAAAAAATGGACAGAAGACCTAAATAGACATTTCTCCAAAGAAGACATACAGATGGCCAAGAAGCACGTGAAAAGCTGCTCAACATCACTAATTATTAGGAAACACAAATCAAAACTACAATGAGGTATCACCTCACACCGGTCAGAATGGCCATCATCACAAAATCTACAAACAACAAATGCTGGAGAGGGTGTGGAGAAAAGGGAACCCCCTTGTACTGTTGGTGGGAATGTAAATTGATACAGCCACTATGGAGAACAGTATGGAGGTTCCTTAAAAAACTAAAACTAGAATTACCATATAACCCCAATCCCACTCCTGGCCATATACCCAGAGAAAACCATAATTCAAAAAGACACATGCACCCTAATGTTCATTGCAGCTCTATTTACAATAGCCAGGACATGGAAGCAACCTAAATGCCCACTGACAGACAGCTGAATAAAGAAAATGTGGTATATATATACAATGGAATATTACTCAGCCATAAAAAGGAACGAAATTGAGTCATTTGTAGAGATGTGGATGGATTTAGAGACTGTCCTACAGAGTGAAGTAAGTCAGAAAGAAAAACAAATATCGTGTATTAACGCATATATGTGGAACCTAGAAAAATGGTACAGTTGAACTGGTTTGCAGGCCAGAAATTGAGACACAGATGTAGAGAACAAACATATGGACACCAAGGGATGAAAGCAGCAGAGGGTGCGGGTGGTGGTGTGATGAATTGGGGGATTGGGATTGACATGTATACACTGATGTGTAAAAAATTGATGACTAATAAGAACCTGCTGCATAAAAAAATAAATAAAATAAAATTCAAAAAAAAATCACATTGAGTATTATACAAATAATTTTAAAAATACAATGCTTCCTACCGAGTCTGGCATATAATCAGTGTTCAAAAATCATTACTATAATCGTTTTTAGTAGGATACCGAAAGACAATAAATTAGCAAAAGATAAAAAATTTAACTTATGCAATCTTGGTCAGTGTGCAATGCAAGCAGAACTTTCATCCACTTCTGGGAGTATAAACTTGTTAAATATTTATATACTTTGATCTAGTGATCTGGTTCTGGTAAATGATTCTAAGAACATAATGAAACTTTGGGTAATTATCAAAAATGTTGATAAATGTACATGTACATAAATACTCATCATAACCTTATTAATAATAGCCAGAAAATAGATAAAACATAAAAAGCTAAACACTATTAAATTAGTCATATAAATTATAGGTTACTTGTAAAATGATCTATTGTACCACCACTGGTAAGTATGTTTATAAAATACTTTAATTACATAGAAATGCTTATTCAATAGAATTGTATTTATAATAAAATGAGATAAAATGATCCAAACAAGAGAAATACTGAAAAAAAAGTTAAGAATAATGATCTCTAAGAAGAGTAATTTTAGACTTGTTCTTGACACTTCATTGTAGTTTTGAATATCAATAATATACAATAATTATTTTCCATATTAATTGGGGGATGAGATGGTGAGGGCTTGAGGCAGTTGAAATATCATATGCAAAAACACAAAGCCCTGATATTTACAGGACTTGGAAGTTTAACAAAGCAAATGAAGCATTCATTCCAGCCATGGGGCTAATAGATAGATAGGATCCTTGTCATAAAAGACCATGTGAGTTATGTTAAGGAGTTTAGATTTTATCTTAGGCCTAGGGAACAGAAGAGAATTTTATCAGAGAAAATGATGAGCTAAGAAGTGCATTATATAATAACATTTACAATAATAACAATGACCTCAACCAGCCAACAGTTATTTAAAGTTTACTCTGTGCCAAACCCTATACTGAGTGCTTTAGGTGTATCATCTCATTTATGTCTTTTGACTTCTGCTTTGACATAGACGTACTATTTGAAAATGTTGGTACTTTAAATAGATGCTAAAGAAAATATTTTCCTTAAAGTAAGTCCATATTCCAGAAGTATAATATATAGTACACAGAAGAGCTAGGAGAATAAAAGAGGGAGGGGAGATATGAAATCTGAACAAATAAGAATCACTAAGCTATCAAATAAAAACAAATATAAAGTTAAGTAGGGACTTTATTGGAAAGGATTATTGCAATAGGGGAAAGGTGACTATAGCAACAAGGAGAACACTCTGACTCTAAGATCTGCAAATGTTATGCAGAAGGGAATTTTCATTTATACAGAGAGGTAAATAAGGCTGGGATGTACATAGTGTGGGGAAGAGGGATGACAGAGAACAGTTTTCATGGATCTGCCAGTTCTCACGAGATGTCCTTAGTGAGGGGTTTCATGCTGGCTCAGTGAAGTGCTAGTCATGCTTAATGTTCTATCCTGGCACACGTTCATAGTGTGTCATACAGGTGATACAGGTGATAGTCTACGACACTTGAATAGTGGAGTTGCCTGCCCACATCTTTGTGTCCTCTGTGTGCTCGTTACTCATACCTTTGTTGACATCTTGAATAACTCCTGGACTATTGCAAAATCCTCTTGTCTAGTCTCTGTGTTACCTGTCTGTCACATACTTGGTCCTGGGTTCTTAAACAAATCTTATTATGTCACTTCAGCAACTGCCATGGACTCTCCACTGCTTAAGACCTGGACATTTCTACCTTCCGATCCAATGCTTGGCATTTATTATTAAAGAAAAAAAAGGAATGTGCCACCCAAACAGGAGTCCTTCTTTGTTTAATCTTACTATTAGTTTTCAAAGACCCTTAGGCCTCAGATCTCCTCTGTCTACCTATACCTACTGCTTCATTAACCAAGTGTCCATATGTCACCTCTTTCTGTGAACTTATTTGTACTGATCTCCCCAGAAGACCCAGCTTTTTCCTTCTACTAAGCTCCAGTTTAAAATTTCCATCATATCTTCTCTTGGGTAGGGGCTATACAGTTTCTTTTCTGCATTCCCATTATTGTGTAGTGTTCATCCTATATTAATTACTGAATAAATGATAAATGAATGAATGTGTTCTTTCTAGCTTTCTCTTTCAATCTTTCCGCAAAGTTTTGCTTCTGTGTCTATATCTGTGTCTTTCATCTTCTCTTTCTTAACTTTCTACTCAAATTTTCTTAGATGCTCTTTCATGTTAGCAACTTTGTGTCAGCTTTCTGGAGGCCTAATGGGGAAAGAAGGAAGATAATTAGTTGGGTACATTGGTGTTGCTATAGTTTTCATGTTCTGTTGGCAGCACTACTTTAAAATATGTAAGCTCTTATATGGATGCCTTCAAGTAATTATTCCAACATACAGGCAAGAAGGCATGGCCAACTAGTATTGGAAGTGAGACAGATAGGTGGCTTAAGTCTAATATACTGATTTATTTCTCCTGCATTTACATTTTGTAATAAATCAACATTAGAAATTTTAAGAGGCTTTATTATAATAAGTGGCATAATACATGAAATCAACATTGCATCTCTTCTTATCCAGTTGGACAAAATAACCTATCAAGTGCTCCACTGTATCTGAACGAGCTAGGTTAAATCTTGAGAAACAGCCCTTTGAAATATATTCATATTTTTTTAACAACTTTATTGGAGTATAATTGCTTTACAATGTTGTGTTAATTTAAGCTGTATAACAAAGTGAATCAGCTATATGTACACTTATATCCCCTTATCCCCTCCCTCTTGTGTTTCCCTCCCACCCTCCCTATCCCACCCCTCTAGGTGGTCAAAAAGCACAGAGCTGATCTCCCTGTGCGATGCAGCTACTTCCCACTAGCTATCTATTTTACATTTGGTAGTCTATATATGTCCATGCCACTCTCTCACTTCATCCCAGCTTCCCCTTCCCGCTCCCTGTGTCCTCAAGTCCATTCTCTAGTAGGTCTGTGTCTTTATTCCCGTCTTGCCCCTAGGTTCTACATGACCTTTTTTTTTTTTTCTTAGATTCCATATATATGTGTTAGCATACGGTATTCGTTTTTCTCTTTCTGACTTACTTCACTCTGTATGACAGACGCTAGGTCCATCCACCTCACTACAAGTAACTCAGTTTCGTTTCTTTTAGTGGCTGAATAATATTCCATTGTATATATGTGCCACATCTTCTTTATCCATTCATCTGTTGATGGACACTTAGGTTGCTTCCATGTCCTGGCTATCGTAAATAGTGCTGCAATGAACATTGTGGTATATGACTCTTTTTGAATTATGGTTTTCTCAGGGTATATGCCAGTGGTGGGATTGCTGGGTCATATGGTAGTTCTATTTTTAGTTTTTTAAGGAACCTCCATACTGTTCTCCATAGTGGCTGCATCAATTTACATTCCCACCAACAGTGCAAGAGGGTTCCCTTTCCTCCACACCCTCTCCAGCATTTATTGTTTGTAGATTTTTTGATGATGGCCATTCTGACAGGTGTGAGATGATATCTCATTGTAGTTTTGATTTGCATTTCTCTGATGATTAGTGATGTTGAGCATCCTTTCATGTGTTTGTTGGCAATCTGTACATCTTCTTTGGAGAAATAGGCCTGGGTAACTAACAACTAACTAGATTTTTAAATTGAAAATAGTACAGAAGGAGAAGTCTCAGCACGAAACCATGTCTCCTGAAAAATTATTTCTGAGATATAAGTTCATATGCAAATGGGAATTGATAGTCTTGTCTGTGCTCAGATTTCATTTGACACTTTTACAAGTGACTCTTAGCAGTTTTCCATTTTAGTTGTCATAGTCTGACAACCAAGGATTTAAAAATTGAGGGTCCTCTGTAAAATAAATTGTTTAAAAATATTTTGAAGGTCTTGGAATTAAGCTTTGTCATTCAAAAAAGTTTTAGAAAGAATGAAATAAATTGATGAATGTTTGTTTCTGGAAAAAAGAGAACATATGGAAGGAACTCTGGTTTATAAGCCAGGGGCTCTAGGAAGCTTAGCTCTCCTGCTAATTTGCAGTAGTCCCGCCTTATATGTGATTTCATTTTTCTTGGTTTCAGTTACTCTAGATCAACAGCAGTCTGAAAATATTAAATGGAATATTCCAGAAATAAACAATTCATAAATTTTAAATTGCATGGTATTCTGAATAGTGTGGTGAAATCTCGTGCTCTCCAGCTCCATCCTGCCCGGGACATGACGCATCCCTTGGTCCAACGTTAGTCACTTAGTAACCCTCTGGGTCATCACATTGACTGTTGATATCCAAGGGCATATGTTCAAGTCACCTTTATTTTACCTAATAATGCCATAAAGTGCAAGAGAAGTGATGCTGACAAGTCAGATATGCCAAAGAGAAGACAAGAAGTGCTTCCTATAAGTGAAAAGGTGAGAGTTCTTGACTTAATAAGGAAAGAAAAAAATTGTATGCAAAGTTTGCTAAGATCTATGATAAAAACGAATCATCTATACATGAAATTGTGAAGAAGGAAAAATAAATTCGTGTCAGTTTTGCTGTTATACCTCAAACTGCAAAAGTTATGGCCACAGTGCATGGTGAGTGCTTAGTTAAGATGGAAAAGGCATTACGTTTGTACGATAAGATATTCTGAGAGAGAAAGAGAGAGGCCACATTCACATAACTTTTTTTTTTTTAACTTCTTTATTGGAGTATAATTGCTTTACAATTGTGTGTTAGTCAGAATGGCCATCATCAAAAACTCTACAAACAATAAATGCTGGAGAGGGTGTGCAGAAAATGGAACCCTCTTGCACTGTTGGTGGGAATGTAAATTGATACAGCCACTGTGGAGAACAGTATGGAGGTTCCTTAGAAAACTAAAAATAGAACTACCATATGACCCAGCAATCCCACTACTGGGCACATACCCTGAGAAAGCCATAATTCAAAAAGAGTCATGTACCACAATGTTCATTGCAGCTCTATTTACAATAACCAGGACATGGAAGCAACCTAAGTGTCCATCGACAGATGAATAGATAAAGAAGATGTGGCACATGTATACAATGGAATATTACTCGGCCATAAAAAGAAACGAAATTGAATTATTTGTAGTAAGGTGGAGGGACATAGAGTCTGTCATACAGAGTGAAGTAAGTCAGAAAAAGAAAAACAAATACCGTATGCTAACACATATACATGGAATCTAAAAAAAAAAAAAAAAAAAAAAAAAAAATTGGTCATGAAGAACCTAGAGGCAGGACTAGAATAAATACATAACTTTTATTACAGTATATTATTATAATTGTTCTATTATTAGTTATTGATCTCTTACCATGTCTAATTTATAAATTGAACTTTATCATAGGTATGTATATAAAAAAAGTACATAGTATATATACTATCTGCAGTTTTAGGCATCTACTTGGGGTTTTGGGACATATCCTCTGCATATAAGGGGGACATACTATGTTTGTTTTCAGACACATATTAAATTGTCCTATTCTTGAAATTCTCCATTTCCTCAAGGAAGGATTTGGACAGAGTTTTTCTGATGATCCTTTTACCTCTAGCTCATTGTAACTTTGATATTCAGGATGTTCTTCAAAAAGTAGCAGTTCCACAATCCATCATATTTAGATTATTCATTTTATGAAATTAATGAGCATTTTAGAGCCTGAAGGCCTCTTTTCACTTGGAGTTTGAGGAAACAGAGATCCACAGAGGTTAAGATGACCTTCAGGTCAGGTCCCAATCACTGGCTGTGTCAGAACCTGAGTCCCCATCTTCTGACACTAATGCTCTATCCCCTCCAACAAGCCATACCTCCTTAATTCTGACTAGCAAACTAAAATGGGAATGTTAATATTTTTCAATTAGTCTTTGTTTTTTTTTTTAAATTTCTTGCTACCATATGCAAATAATTGTAGAATAACACTTCCGTAAAGCCACGGGTCACACTTTAGATTTTAGCTATGTGTCTGTGTCTATTTACCCTTTCTCATGTCTAAAACTATAGCCTATATTTGAGAGAAAATTCTATGATGCCATTAGCTTCTGAAGTAGATGTGAGATGTAATAACTAAGTCCCTGTTACTAGGAGAAAAGGCAAAAAAATACACAATAATAAAAACTAAAAACAAGTGAACCTACCCTTCATATGGGTACAATCTTTACAGACACATCATTAGTCGAGTTCTTACTGTATTTCTTGGGAATTAGATCAGCAAAGGAAATGTTGGTATCGGGGTCATTTGAAGTTTTGATTCCTTGTCTTTTTTGCTTAGCCTGGCAGATTTTGGAATTGCTGCTGTGGTTTATTGAGCATATGCTGAACTGCTCTATTCTATTTGAGATTCAGAGTCATATGGTCATCCAGGGGTGAACATGTGCTTATGGGATCTTTTCTTTGGAACATGGTGCATAATTACCATTACCATTGATTTAAGAGTTTAGTGATTAGGTAAAGTTACCACATTTAAAGAAATTTGTTCTTTCTTTCATAAGTCTTGGAAAATGGATACCAAGGTTTTATAGAATCTGTTATTACAATGTATCTGATCCTATCCATTGCTGCCTACTCAGAATTACTCCATTCAAAGCAGTCAACTTGAGCAGAATTTATTCATTCATATATTAAATAACTCAACAAATATTTATTGAGCTCCTTCAGCTCCTTCACACTGGGAATATGGTAGTGAACAAAACAGACATTTCCCACCCTCAAAAATTTACATTTTAGTAAGGAAAAACATACAGAAAACAAATAAACTAATTAAAAATCTATTAGGAGTTTCACCCCTAATTCCCAAGGTCACAGACAGAATCCTAACCCCCCCATAAACTGTCAATATGCTCTTTGGCTCCCGTCTCCAAAACACTGTAGTTTGTTTGTTTGTTTATTCATTTATTTGTTTCAGTTTGACCCATCCTCTACTGGGCTTCTCTCTTTTCTTTCTTTTGCCTTCCTAATCCTCACAACCTACACAATTAGACTCACATTATACAATTACAACACCCTCACATCCTCAAAGGTTTTATAAAAGATTTCCACCACCTCTGTGTATGAAAACTTTCCTGAAAGCATCACTTCTGCAATGGGCAAAGGTAATGGCTGGTTCATCTTCCAAGTCTTGCCAACCTGAGATCCGGGAACCACACAGGGTCACTATTGACCCTAGCATTTCCAGACTATTTTGTCCACATCCAAGTCAGGTGTTCTCCACCATTTCTCACATGGGATGTTGCAAATGCCTCTGAATGGCTAACCTGAGAAAGATACTCAAATAAATAGAAACTTTCACTGCTTTCATACAAACTTCTCTAATTTATTTGCCACCCCATAAGCCAAAGTGACCTTTCTAAAATGCAAATCTTATCATGTTATTCAGACACTTAAAGCTTATTTCAATAACTTCTATTTCTTTTAGTTTAAAAAGGCACATAAACAAATAATTCTTTATTAAAGCTCCCATGTCCTACTACAGTTTGGTTCCTAAATCTTATCTATATCTACTCTTTCACTTAAATGTCACGAGTTATGCTTCTTACCGAGAAGGATCTTAACCTTTCACTTAGATTACCTTGTTCCTATTTATCCTTCAAATCTCAGCTGAGATAATTCAAAAGAATCTCTAATACCACAAAATGGGTATAAGTGACCTCCCATTTCTCACACAAGACCTATGTTAATAGTTACTGTTTATTTTAACATTTACCCCAGAATTCTTTTCCAAAACTGTACCAAGATGTAAAAATGAGTGTTCTATGTTTTCCAACTACACTGGAAGGTAGCAAGAAAGTAACATTGCCCACCTATATTGTTTGATATATCATATATTGAATTCTTACTAAGTTCTGGACCCTGTGTAAACATTTGATTTACATATTTTCAATTGAGTTAGAAGCTAATATGTCCTTCCCATTCTCCCACTGCCCTCTTCTCCCATACACACATACACATTAGCATCTAAAATTAAATGATGCACCAAATGACTGTTTCATCTTGCATTTCCTGGAAGAAGAATTGACCTTACAACTCTATAATCATGATCTTGAATATTTATTGAGGGTCTCCCTCAGCTCAGTGCTGAGGTTCCTGGAGGGGGGGTGGTGAGACTTGGCTTATAGTCTAAATGGGGAGGCAGGTCCTGCACATAGAGAGAAGGCAGACATAACAGGGATGAAAGAGAGGTTAAGTGTCTGTTTGGGAGGATGGTGGTAGGTGAAAATTGATACAAATTTTGGAAAACTAATTTGGAAAGATGCTCAGGTTCTTGCAGTACAGATGTTGAACATAAGATTAGGAAAGGTTTTAAGGGAAACTGGAATGCCAAGATATGTAATATGGACCTCACTTTTCAAACAAGAGGAAACTAATAAAGTTTTTTGAGCAGGAGTGAAGGAATGAAGGAGCAATATGAAAATTAATACAATACAAATGTTAATCTAGGTGATGTTTGTTTTTTAGAGAAGCAGTACAAGAGAAGAAGAAGCAGAGAGTGGGCTGGGAAGGCTAGAACTGATTCTTACCAGAGAGTTACATTCTAATGGGGACCTTTTCTGAATTGAGGGCAGCCAACACTTGGATATATCTCCAGAGGTTTTCTTTTCATAAGAAACACTTTCTTTTTCAGATGTAACAAAATAGTGATACTCCAAATCAAAGGCATGCACCTACTTTAATTCAAAAGAAATGCTTTTCTAAAGGAAGTTATTACACAGCTCAGTACAGAAACTCCACCAATAGAACAGGGTGAATTCCTCAACAAGAGTTTTTCTCTTCAAATAACTTTGCAGACCTTGAATTTTTCAAGTCCCCCTGCATTCGTGATTGGTCAGATTGGACTAGCAGAAAGGTTAGGTGTTTAGAATAAAAAGACTATTTGCAGTGAATCATTTGGAAATGGCAAAGTCTTTATCCCAAAGAAGTTTACAAAGCTATTCATGTATTTTTGCTACTGAAAGTCATCAGCTCAGAAGAAAGCTCTGTGCTGGTAAACATTAACGTCTGATTGATGAGCTCATTTTCCCTCCAAAGTGTGTGTAGCACAATGAAACAGGTAATAAAGAGGTCAGCAACTCTAGGTTTGCATTTAACTACAGTCTATTATATTTCAGAAATGATTCAATATGGTTGTGCAATAGGCAATATAAATCATCTACTTCATATTTACATGTTCTATCACAGCCACAAGAAACTGACATCTTCTTTTGAATGACTGGGAACTTGAGTATCCTTGCATTACTTTTTTTTTTTTTTTTTTCTCCTTGAATGTAACTTTCACTATTTGTATATTAGGAAATATTTTGAATGATAGAAGTCAATGCTTTGAGTTATGTGAGTAGAACACTATTCTGGAAATGATAAAGTCTGTCTATTGTCCTCATACATTGATATAATTGGGTGCTAGTATAATATTGAAGGTTATGAGAATGTTTTAGAATTATGTATTGCCATTCTTGAAATGTGATGTAATTCCAGTGGTTTATGTTGGAAATTTAATCGAAGTTTGAAAATTGTTCAGGAAACTAAAAGTTTGGGATTTGAGACTGATGGGAATAAATGTAATTCTTAATGCATTAAGGTAGTGTAATATATTTGATTTAGTATTGAAATAAATTTTAACATAAAAAGAATGCTCAAAAAATAAATAAGTTAGGGTTAACATATAAGTAAAATCAGCAATTATAGGAAGATCACCCTACAAAACAACACCAACATTTGTTACATTTACTTTGTTTTTCAATATTTTATCAAAGTATTGAAAAGTATCAAAGTAATTTACCATCAAAGAGTTGCTCAATTTTATCGAAGACCTCCTATATCAAAGCTGCTGTGCCCAGTACTTTGCTGAATACAGAAAAGAAAAACAAATCTGACATGGTTTTTCTTTTAAGGAGTTTATAATTTATTAAGGGAAATAAGACATTCCTAAAAACAATACAATATGCTAGTGTCATCAAGAAAATGACAACTAAACTTCTACAGGGGTTCAAAGGAGGGAAAGATGACTCCTAGCTGGGCTTGGTATGGCATGTCGGAGGCATCAGGGAAGGTATCAGAGGTTATCGCTTTGAAAGAGAATTTAAAGAGAGCTACAATTTAAACCTGCACAAAATGACAGTGCTCTGAAGGATGCCACAGGTGGGAATATTTAAATAATATTTAAATATTTATTTAAAGGTTTAATTGAAGGCAATGGCAGGTAAAACTGTTGGAATAATTGGCTTGGACTAGATGACAGAGGTTTAGCTAACAACACTTTATCTATTAAATGATTGGAAGCTACTGAATGTTTTAAATAGGGAAATAAAAGAAAATGCACTCTGGGAAGGTGAATGGCATGGTTAGCTGGAGTTGGCTGAAAAAGAAGGTAAAAATGCTTAGTGAGGAGATTATGGTAATATTTTGGTCTTCACGAAATAAGAGGAGGAACTGAGGAAGTAGAAGAGATGGCAGCTAGATGTGTTAATATTACAGAACTGAACTACTTTAATAACTGGTATGTTGTGGGAGATGAAGTAAACAATCTGGGAGTATGTCACATGGCCCTTGGAATGGGATGCATTGTAGCTCTTCATGTGGTGGCCAAGGAGGACAGCAGTTACCCTTGAACTCATAAAATGATGTCCTGCTCTGGAGGTATGAAAATTCTCTTCTGTCTTCTTTACAGAAACATGTAAATGTTAAGTGTTACTCACTAAACTGAAAATAATCAGTAACATTTGATGCCTTAATTAAAGACTGGGCTGAGATTTCTGTTCCTAGAGAAAGTACTATAGGAACACAAGAATAACATTACCCTAATTAAGATTTGTCTAGGATGGTGATACACCCTCAGGTTTGTAAATTATCCCAAGACATTTCTTAATAGTTAAATTCACCTTTTGACCTTTAAAATTTTTCTCAAATGCATGCTGCATTTAATCCACCAGGTATTTCTTGCTTAGCTGAACCTGGGGTAGGAAGAAATGTAAAAATTCATACTTGAAAATTCCAAGGTCACTGAAACTATGAGGCAAATCCAAGAGCTAGAGCTTGAAGTCAAGTTTTTAACTGTCCTTCTCTCATTTCACTATGAATGCATAGTCTGCAGTCACACTTAAAAGAAATCATTTCTCATTCAAAATTCATTACATCTTAATTGCAGATTTATTAACAAACTGGCGGCTTTGTATAGATTTCTGCAGGATGTTGTAGAAAGTTGGAACAGGCATAGAGCACCTTGTAGGACTGACAGCACTTCACACTAAGTGGCAAGGGTGTTGTAACATGCAAACACTTGAGAAAGAGATGAGCCTATCAGAGCATTCGTCAGTGGTATGGGTGAGATATACACTATCAGAAAATATGAGAAAAGAGAAAATATGCAGTTAGGACCCATAATTTTAAAGTTAGTAAAGTATGATGGACTTCTATTTAAGGTATACCTTTCATTAATTCTTAATGTCAATCTCATGCCTACACTCAGTGCTAGATTCTTCTGAAGCAAAAATAACACCTCTGGCATGTTAGAGGCTATAAGATACAAAAAATCATCAAATACTGAGAATCTACTTTAACATATCATCATCCACAAATTTAAAGAAAAGATCCCTTGTGTACATATCCTACTAAACTTCCAGATGAAAATGGAAACCTCAATCACTAGTCTATACAAAGCTAAATATGCATTTTATTTGAACATCAAGATGGCTAATATATCAGGTTTGATATCTATATTGAATAATTTTGAACCCAAACAGACTGAAGAAGCAATTGTAACTAGCATATTCCCATATATCACTGACAAATAGTAATGATTTGGGGTTCCTATTCTGATACGTATAAAGATACATAAGATGGAAAATGGGGGAATACTATTTGAAAGCAGGATCATTCCAGAAAAATCTGAAAAAGCAGAAGAACTTCCATGGGTCTTTAAGAAAACAGCATTTCCTAGTCTATATTCTGTGACCAAAATGGCCTTAAATTTCCCCTCAGCTTGATTAAATGTTGGACAGGCTTCTTCCTGACCTCAAGCCCCTGACCTCTCTTTCCTTGGAGCATTTCCATTAGAAAACTTGCAATTGTAAATTCCTTCTCTGCCTTTTTGAAATGTGAATCTCTGATAATCCAGAAAGGTCTTTCTCGAGGTAAAAGAGGTGGGAGTCAACCTTTTGAAATATAATCAGCAAGGAAGATAGGGCCCCTGTCTCCTATTCTCTGTGGGAGGGTAGGAGTCTAACTTCCATACGTAACTGACTGGCAAACACGGACAGCCTAACCATGTGGACCACACTCCCCTCTAAGTCATCCAGTACTTTCTCATTTGCACAGACCAGCATTTATAATCTGTTTCACCTTTCGTTTCAGCAAAGTTGAGCTCATTCTTTCTCCCCTATTGCAATAGTCTTGACCTTTATGGCAGTAGTTTGGTATGAAGTCTTCCTTGCCATTTTTTAACAAATATCTGGTGCATTTTTTCTATACCTGCGATTTAAAAAAATCAAGTCAGTAAATATGCCAGATGTAGAATTTAATTTTGGTATATATGTTTCTAAACAAGATATTTTTAAAATTACACATTAGCAGGAAAAAAAAAAATCACTGACATAATTTACTCCGCTAGTACCCTGCTTGGATGGAATTTAATATGCAAGACAGGGAAAAACGTCTTAGATGAAAGCTGAAAAGCTTTCTATGAATACAGTTTACTGTTGTCTTTCCAGGCCTGGACACTTGACCACTCAATGTGTGATCATGACTACAGAACATTATAAATTTTGAAGGAAGCTGCTTGGTTTCAAGTTCAGGAAGATCTACTCAGTCTCTTTAAATCTAAAACCTGCTCCAAAACCAATGCACATGTGCTCTGCATGACCCCTGGGCCATGTTTTATTGCACAGGATGGATTTGGTTATCTAGGCCCAGATCACCTACCTAAGTGCCACCCAAACTTTGGTGTGCAAATGTATGACCTGGGGAACCTGTTAGAAAAGCAGGTCTCTGGTATCTATCTCCAAGAGCTAAATTCCATTGTTCTCGGTGAGGTTCAGGAATTTTTAAGAGACACTATGAGTAATTTTGAAGCAGGTTATAATGGACCACACTTTGACAAATACCCTTAGGCTCCCTGCAAAGTAGAAATTCTCAGAACTTAGTCCTTGGTAATTGCTCCCATACTCCAATTTTTTACAAGATTGGCCCCAAAGGATCTCCATCCTCATGATCAGTCCAAATACCGAGACTACCTGCAACCAGGTCCCTAGTCTTCCATCCCTTCTAGGAAGGGGAATCAGACATTTGGTAGTTCCTACTTCTAATTTAATAATTTTGAATCTCCTTCTTTTAATCCTTCCAACTAATGTCTAAAGCCTAAAAGTAAACATTTGACTAGAGCAACTTACAAATTCTCCCTTAAAAATACTGATTTTTAAAAAATCCCTAATTTTAATCTTTGAATGATAGAGAAGTTGCCAGAACATTTCTTCTCTGATGGAAATTCTCAAGAAAAGAATAGCTGTTTTGGATTCTATTGTGCACAGATCAATGCATGAGACTTGATTGAAATGTTTTATTTCAATGAAATTGTTCATGAAATCACATGGGGACTTATGTGATGACAACCACATTATCTTTCATGGCCACACTTTCATAGACAATTAACACAGAGCCTAATAAAGCATTGAAATCATATTTACTTACTTTGTCTTCCAACTTCCCAACGAGACTGTCAGTCTTCCTGCCTTTTTTCATATTTTACAATGAACAGACTACATCAATGACAGCTTCCATATTTGTGTATGCCCTCAAGTTATTTGGCAGTGAATACGATTTTCCAGTATAAACCCATATGTTAGCTTAAAGATTTACGTGTTTACATTCTCAAAGAAGCAAGTAGCCCAAAGCTTAACAAAATATATTTTATTGCTGTAATTAACAGAAATAACAATGAAAGCAGGTATAATTCTATAATTTATTGAGTTCCACCATGTACCGGGCACTTGAAATTATTGTACTTCTCCAAACAACCTTCAAGGTGGTAATGACTCCATTTTACTGACAAGGAAACTGATGATAAAGGAGGTGAAATAAGTTGATTTTAACATAGTTTGATTTTAACTCCTGGCTGTTTAATTTTAATGCCTGTGTTCCTGCTATTAAACTTTGTTGCTTAATTATGTGGAAGGATATCCCTGAGCTAGGAAACATTCAAGAATAGAAAGCTGTTGTTTGTTGATAAAAGCCTTCTCTGTCCTCAATCACCACCCTTCCCAAATTACTCTCAAAGTAGAACACCGTTCCTTCTTTTGTAATACTTTTTCAAAATTTGCAATTAAACTTTTTTTAAAAATAAATTTATTTATTTTTGGCTGCATTTGTTCTTTTTTTTTTTTAACATCTTTATTGGAGTATAATTGTTTTACAATGGTGTGTTAATTTCTCCTTTATAACGAAGTGAATCAGTTATACATATACATATGTCCCCATATCTCTTCCTTCTTGCATCTCCCTCCCTCCCACCCTCCCATCCCACCCCTCTAGGTGGTCACACAGCACCGAGCTGATCTCCTTGTGCTATGCAGCTGCTTCCCACTAGCTATCTATTTTACGTTGGTAGTGTATATATGTCCATGCCACTCTCTTACTTTGTCCCAGCTTACGCTTCCCCCTCCCCGTATCCTCAAGTCCATTCTCTAGTAGGTCTGTGTCTTTATTTCCGTCTTGCCCCTAGGTTCTTCATGACCTTTTTTTTTTTTTTTTTTTTTTTTAGATTCCATATATATGTGTTAGCATACGGTATTTGTTTTTCTCTTTCTGACTTACTTCACTCTGTATAACAGACTCTAGGTCCATCCACCTCACTACAAATAACTCAATTTTGTTTCTTTTTATGGCTGAGTAATATTCCATTGTATATATGTGCCACATCTTTTTTATCCATTCATCTGTTGATGGACACTTAGGTTGCTTCCATGTCCTGGCTATTGTAAATAGAGCTGCAATGAACATTTTGGTACATGACTCTTTTTGAATTATGGTTTTCTCAGGGTATATGGCCAGTAGTGGGATTGCTGGGTCGTATGGTAGTTCTATTTTTAGTTTTTAAAGGAACTTCCATGCTGTTCTCCATAGTGGCTGTATCAGTTTACATTCCCACCAACAGTGCAAGAGGGTTCCGTTTTCTGCACACCCTCTCCAGCATTTATTGTTTGTAGATTTTTTGACTATGGTCATTCTGACCGGTGTGAGATGCTATCTCATTGTAGTTTTGATTTGTATTTCTCTAATGATTAATGATGCTGAGCATTCTTTCACGTGTTTGTTGGCAATCTGTATATCTTCTTTGGAGAAATGTCTATTTAGGTATTCTGCCCATTTTTGGATTGTGTTGTTTGTTTTTTTGATATTGAGCTGCATTAGCTGCTTGTAAATTTTGGAGATTAATCCTTTGTCAGTTGCTTCATTTGCAAATATTTTCTCCCATTCTGCAATTAAACTTTAATTCTTTCAAATACCCATATCCTTTGCTTAGACTGTAAGCTCCACTAAGGAATTCCTGAGTGAAGGGCATTGGGGGGGATGTAATACCTAATAGTATCTGGTTCATAGTGTGGTCTAAATATGTTTGCAGAACCAACCCTATTGGTATATAATGCTGCTTATTCTTCTGAGATAGGGAGATTTCCAGAAATATATATTCATAACATGGTTTGATCTTTTTTGGCCCTTTTCAGCAAGGTCGTACAAAATAACTTTATAAAATTGAACTTTATAATATAGAACTTGGCACACATTTACCTTTTTTAGAGTATTAGCAGTTAATAATTGGGAAAGCATCTTAACGGTGCTTTGTGATTTAACCCAAATAACTACATCTATAGTTGGAATTTATTCAATCCTGTATTTTCACCTAAGGTTGCTATCTATACACTAGCATTAGAAATAGATACATTCCACTAGACTCATCTTCCTTCTTCTCGTTTCCTTGGTTGATTTCTCCATCTCCATTACATACATACCTGTTTGATATCAAAAATCTCAGATTCTTGCACCTGGAATACCCTTGGGCAGCAACCTGGATTTTTGGTTTGATATGTCAATAGCTGTAACAGACTTCCTGAAAGAACCTCTTTTGTCACTTACAACTTGACAATTCAAATACTCATCTGCCAATATCAGACCATCTCGACTTTGTTATTTTCCAGGAGATAGAAGTATGAGTAGTACTGTGAGCTCCTGGAGGAAAAAGCCCTCAGAGAGCTTTATGGACATGATTTGCTCACATCAGTCACCCACTATAGTATTTTCAGTGTCTCCTTTGTCAACTGGAGAGCATCACAAAATTACAGTCTGAAAGAAATCTTAGAAGCTGTCTAGAAAAGATGTGCACTAGGTCAAAGATTTACTACATCTTTTGGATTAAAACTTCCCTTGTTTGGGAGTTATAATTTCTATGCAGTGAGGCAGACTATGTAGTGGTTATGAGAACAGAGTTTGCAGCCAGAACTCCTGGGTTCAAATTTGACTTCACCTCATTATATCAGTGTACCATTGGATAAACTATTTGTAAAATGCAGATGATAATAGGACCTGCCTCACAGATTGCTGTGATGACTAAATTAAATATTTTAAGGTGACTAGAAATACTATATAAGTATTTTTAAAAAGAACTGTCTTTATTCTAGACTATACATTTTGAGTATTTCACTAGCACAAATAAGGATTCAATTCTAAAAACGATCTTTGTAGCCTATTTATCTTAACTGTGATGTTTAGGATGCTGTATAAGATGAGACTAGAAGATCTGGCTACCTCAGTATTCTGGTTCTCGCAATAACTCTGTAAAGAAAGTGATGGAGAATAAGCCCTTATTATTATCCCCGTTTTCCAAAGGATGCAGCTGAAACAGACACTCCAGACCATTCTCAAAGTCATAAGAACCATTTAACATTAAATGTGAATTATAACCACTTTCTCTCTGTCAAATTGCTGTATTTTCCTTAAAAATAAAAATGGTCAATCTTGTTATGGAATGAGAAGATACTGATGGTATCTCAATAGAACAAATGAAAATTTTCTAAATTAGATACGTTTTAAATGAAAACAAACTAAATATCTCATACACCCAAACTCTTGCTGTTCAGTGTCCTTGAGAATCAAACTCTGTGGCCCTGTTTATTTTAGCAAAAGCATTACCATGTGGCTAGCTAGGTGGACCTCAGCTGAAATGTTCTCTGTGTGCTTCCTAATCAAATCTAGGATGTGGTTAATGAGCACCTAAAACCCTCTCAAGATTCTCTTGTTTGTCTGATTGTGACACTGGTTCAAAGACTCCTTTTTGATAATTTTTTGGTAAAGGTACTTAAATAATAAAGCTTTGGTGTGGAGGCAAGAAGACCTTACTGCCATCTGCCACATTTATGAATTAGGTAGTACAGCTATGGTCACTGGGTCACTCTGGGCCAATCCATGTCACATACTTATCTCTACAAGAAATTCTGGAAAAACTATATTCCAAATTGTCCTTGATTACGTGTATCTGTTTCTCATGAAATGGAGAGTCTATAAGATCTTCTTACTATCTAGCCTATATTTCACAAACAAAATTACTTGATATAGATCTGAAAGTGAAATGTATCACCATATAAAATAATCTTCAGTATGTATTTCAAAGCTAACAACTTATAGAGATTGCTGTTCTGAAACTTTTCAATTCTTCTAGTCTTTTCTTATATAATCTATTACTTCATTATTTTAATAATTTGCTCTGTTCTCCTCTAGGCCATCATTCAAGCCTTAATTTCCTGCTTTAAGTACAGCACCCAACAGATTAAAGAATGCTTTAATTATGACCTTAATTGCATTACTATTCCCAGGAGAGTTCCTAGTAATACACTTATGTATCTTACAGACTCAAGTTTACTTGTTACAAAGAAACACTGCATTGCTGATTGTGGTGGATAATCAATTGAATCATTTTGAGAGAATTGAACTAAAGGAATATCTTCCAACTTTTAACATTTGGACTTCAATTATATCCTACTGTTAGGGGTTGAATATCAATCTTTTAATCTGCCAATTTTTACAGCTTGAATTTTTAACTATCAAAACCAATAATCTGTTCTGGATTTGTCTATAAACTACATCATTTCAATATAAGTGTGTATCAGAAAAGTTTCTCTGGTTATGAGTATCAGGAAATTATTCTGAATAAGTTAAATACAAAATAATTTATTGGAAGATCACAGGAGACTCAGAATCAACAGGAAGATGAAGAACCAATTTGGGAAGGAGGAGCACGAAAGCAGATATGGAGGCTGGAAGCAGGACCCACAAAAATGTGCCACAGAAAAGCAAAATGGTCAAGGCAACCACTGCTGGAACGTGCAAAAATGACACTAATAGCCAACATGCATCAACTACTATGTGTTAATATCTGTTAGCTCATTTAATTATTATCATAATCCTATGACTTTGGTGTTATTCTCCCCATTAATAAATGAACAAACTAAGGGTGAGTGGTTAAGCTACCTGTCCGATATCACACACCTAGTTAGTGATAGAGTCAGGATGAAAGCCCAGGCAGGCTGTTTCTTACGTTCTGTAGAACACTGATGCCACTTTTTATAAGAGGATGCCAAGATTTTTCAGTCTCTTTGACTTTCTGCTCAAAATTCAAATTGACTGATAAGGTCATCAGATTAGCCTAGTTTGAGTCTCCTTTCCATCCTTTGGCTAGCAGAAAAGAAACCCTAATTACAGTCTCACCAGCCTAATTCCAATAAGGAAGGGCTAATTCTCGTAATGAAATTAGGGCACGGTTAGAAAGGGGAAATGGATGTCAAAGAGCCAAACATTTTAAAAAAGGTATGCTATAAAAACCCTGCCCTTCATCACACTCCACTGAAATGAATATATGACATTGTCTTCTTTATTTTATAAGACAAGAGCAGGTAAACATACTAATGTGTTTTATATTACTACTTTTAGTTTGACAAGAAAAAATACATGATTAAGCTATATTTTAAAATTCTAACAGAATAAAGATATCTCAGTTGAAATAGTTTTTACTTTGTAACTGTGAAATTGCTTTTGTTTGAAATAAAATGATCAGTGTTGTAGTATAACAGAAGGAAGTGCCTTCTGGGTGGAGCAGCTAAGGTATTGACAAGTGTTTTAAGAACAGGATTCTTTCTTCAAGTGGAGTCAAGAGGAATCCTATTTCTCAGAAGGAAGCAGAAGAATTACAAACTATCTTTTTCTCCCACACAGCACAAAGCATTGTTCAAGGTCACCATGAGTGCATGCATTTGCAACGTAATGGAATATACAATTATTCATAAAACTAATTCATTGGCTATGGAAAAATAAACCTTCAAATAAATATATGCTCAATGTCTTAAGTTAAGAACATTATTCAAATACGTGGTTTATGCTGGCATTGTTTAACTAGGCTAAGGTTTCTTGCTTTTTTTTTTTGCTTCTTTAATGTGATTTGCTAATTTCATGCTTCCAGAATGTCAACAAGGGTAATAAAATAGCAATTTAAGGCCACATGAAAAGCTGAACTAAATGGCACCATTCTACTGAAGACATTAAAACAAAATTACAGCATGTCCTCCTATCAGAAGGCATCTTTGTAGCTTTAAGTAGAGTGGGGAAGAAAAGACCTTTATTTCCCTCTTCCCCCTTCTGCCTAGGGCTGTTGTAGCTCTGTGGGACTGGAAACCCTGGCATATTCTTGCTAAAATAATTCTTGTTAGGACAGCTCAATTTTCTTTTCTCTTAAAGTATTCACTTTCTTCTTATGGCAGCTTTTGTAAGACTTGAAGTCAAGTTCATCGGGTACAGAAGCAGTGGGGCCGCATTCTCCTCCTTCTTCATAGGACGTCACAAGAAGGAAGCTCACTTGGGCATTGGACCATGAGTGATAAACTTATTCTCTCCCCACCCACATCAGTGATTTGAGTGTTGTTGATGTTTAGGGCATTGAATCAGGGTCTCTCCACCCCACTCCATCAACCCCCCACACATATGCCCAGTAGACTAGGTAACGATGCTTTCTTATATGCTCCTTTGTAACTTGTTTCATGTGGATTTTTCATCAATATTCACATTAGACAGTTTTCGTATCACATTTTGTATGAGTTTATAAGATTGTCTTTACATCATCTCAAGTAGTGATGAAGGGGAAAAGTCAGTGAAGGATACAGGGCACAAGGCACTTGGGACTTACATTCAGAAAAAGATTGAAAACACATCCAAAAGTAGCTTCAAGTGTCTGTTAGTACTGGTACTATTTAAAGCACTTCCCTACTCACTGTCTTAATGTAGCCTCATGACACATTCTTGCAGTAGGAAGAGAAGATGTTACTTAACTTCACAGGAAATGAAACGAGGAGAATTTAAGTCAGGGATCCAATGAGAGATTTCTCCAACAGTAATGAATATAGCTATAGTGTAAAGACTTCAGGTACACTTTTCTGTTGAGGAAATACGCAAAAAATTCAGGACTCTTCTGGAGCAAATTCATTTTACTTTGACTGTGACTAATGACAATTCCAAATACTATTTTTATGAATGTGAGAATTTGTTTTTGTGAATTTTTATGTCTCAAATTTAAAAGCTGAGGAAATCTTGGTCTCATATGCAAGAATAACACACATTAAATTCTGATAACCTTTAATCTGTTTGGCGCCATTGCTCTTGACCACATTTCATTACCATCCCAACACTTTGTCATTGGTTCTATTCTCATTATAGATTTTTGAGCTACACTAGCATACAATGCCTATACAAATAGTCGCATAATGACTGTCTTTCCAATTAAAATTGGAAGTGCAGAAAGAACATTATGCAACCTTTAGTACCTTGGACAGAACTTTACCGAGTATTCTGGAAAGAAGTATGTCTATGTAGAAAGACACAATTCAGCATGATAAAAGGTAACTCAGCAAATCTCAGCTGACCATTTCCATATGTAAATGAAAGTCACTGCAGATCAAAATGATCTAAATAAAATTCTGGTGACCTAAAAAAACTAGTGTAACATTTTAAAAAAATCATCACAATAACTACTGGATGTGGATCTCTTGTTATTGGCTGGTCATACTTCTAACCCATGCTAAATCTTTTTTCCTGGATAGAGACTTTGGTGATTACAATCATTGGCCTCTCTGCTGTTTTCCTCATCCTGACCAAGGGGAGAGAATGTGACTTCTCTGATTAGTAATTTGTGAAGTGTCCATGTTTGGCTCAGCTCTGCCCTTTATTTTATAGGGGAGCAAGGTTGCTCCCAGAAAGCATGAATTTCCTTCTGCTCTACCCCGTGCTAATGTTATCTGGACCCTCATTTGTGATTACCTCATACTCCACTCCAACTCTGGCTGTGATTGGTGGGTAAACTTTGCTCAATTTGGGGGTTTACTTAGGAGACTCATTTGGTTGTCTCTCAAAGCTACCTCCTTTCCATTAACATTAAGTATATTTTGGTCTCCATATCTACTCCTTGTCTTATTTCTCAAAATATCAGAAGCTAGTAGAGAAGAGAAATGTTTTTCATCAAGGGTCTTTTTGAAGACTCAAGGTTTACAACATTGAGGAGTGTCTTAATCCATTTAATCCATCCAGTAGCTCTTAAAATATCTATTATTCTCATTTTACAAATGAGAAATCAGAAGCTTTATAATTAAAATGCTGAATGCCACATCATAAAGGGTAGAGCTAGGATTTGAACAGTGTCTGCCTATCTATAAGTCCCATAGTCTTAAATCTGCAATCTGCTTCTTAAAGTCACTGAGATAAAAGATCATTTGTTCTTGTTCTCTCATCTCCCTGATGAGGAATAGCATCAAGCGGAAATGAAGTTAATTGCCCAAGGTCATGCTGCTCATCATTGATTATATCAAGGCTTGCAACTGGGTTTCTGCACTTGTCTTCTATAAATTTGTAATCAAGAAGTAACTGAGGTATATTACATTTAAAATGGATAAACAACAAGGTCCTAATGTATAGCACAGGGAATTATATTCAATATCCTGTGATGAACCATAAAGGAAAAGAATATAAAAAAATAATGTCTATATGTGTATAACTGAGTCACTTTGCTGTACAGCAGAGATGGGCACAACATTGTAAATCAACTGTACTTCAATTAAAAAAAAAAGAGAAGTAACTGAGGCAAAAGAAAACTTTGTCAGCTGTGGCTAAAATCCTTCATAACAAATCTGATGTCATGTTTGCATTTGGCTACAAGACATAGGAAACTGCAGAAGCATAATTAAATATCTGCTTCCAACTTGGGTTAAAACTAGAATGAAAAATTTCCAATAACTGTTTTCAGTAGCGGGCAGGGGCTAAGGAGGTTTTAAAAGACAACACTCAAATTTTTATAATTTCTGTTACTAAGGTTGAAAGAATTATGCAAAATCATTTATCTACAGAGCATGAACATAAATTATTTTTGCATTTCGAATTGTAATACAAAAAGCTATTCTGATGCTGTTATTGTTTCATTATGAACAGATTTGATGATGAAATTATCGTTTTCTGACTTGATTTGTAAATTCAATCCATATATATCTATGATTGCTACTGGGGGAAATTCATCTCAACAATTTAGTTACTCTGGTTGTTCTGATTTATAATACTTTACCACCCTTCACAACCCCTTAGGTGCACTGGGAATCTCAAGTTTTGTATTAAAGTATACGCACTTTGGTATCCTCCTCCACATCTGCATTCACAAACAAGACAGAGAGTTTGTGTAATTAGTATAATTTAAATAGCCTTCATAAAATATTCTTTCATGTATATCAGTTAGTTATTACTGCTAACTCCCCCAAACATAGCAGCTTAAATGATTAGCTGTTTACTATTTCTCATGATCCTCAGGGCTAGAAGATCTTAACTGTTGTCTACAATCTACTGAGGGTTGGTTAGGTGGCTTTGCTGATCCTGGCTGTGTTCTCACACATGTCTGAGGCTTTGGCCAAAATTATTTGCCTGTGTTCCATATGCTCTTTCATCCTCCAGGAGGCTAGCTCAGGCTGTTACCAGGTTTGTTCAACCCTGTTCTAACAGTGGTTGCAGAGAAGCAAGAACTAGGACTGTAAATGTGCAAGAGATTTTTCAAGTCTCTGTGCCAAACCTGCTAATATCCTATTGGCCAAAGCAGGTCACATGGTTGAGTCAGCTTCAGAGTACGAGGGGACTACAGGGCAAAAATTATAGGATAAACATTATGATTACAGGGAGGTCATTAATGCAAGTACTGCACCAGATAATTCCAGATATCTGATGGATTAATTAAAATGTATATGCTATTGGCTAAATTCTGATAATATTTTTAAGCAATTCAATGCTGGTCATCAATATAACCTTATTCTTATTGCTGCACATATAATGAAGAGCAAAATATGCCACCCCCAAATATGCCACTTTGATATATTGATTATTTTGAATTAAAGTTACTTAAGAAACAGCCAATGCAAGAAGAACACTCTGACTCTTCTTTGTCCCACTGAATGTAGGAAATAAATCTCAAATGTGTAAAGTACCCTCCCTGTACCAGGAGGGTAGAGGTAACCTCATCACCAGAGACAGAGAATTTAGGACTGAGGAGATTGTATAAACAAAACTTGTTACTTCCTAATTCACTATGCTTTAGCTCAAACCCCTGTGTCTTGGCATATTTATTGTTTCCTTGTCTAAAAGTATAAAAGTTACCTGCTTTGGTCACTTCCTTGAGTCTCAAATTTTTATGAGCTCCTGTATGTATGAAATTAAATTTATTTTTCTCTTGTTACTCTGTCTTAAGTCAATTTAATTATTTGTCCAGCCAAAGAACCTAGAAGGGAAGAAGGGAAAAGATGTCCTCCCCCACAATAACCAGCTAGAGCAGGTTGAATGAATTGATTCCTATGGCAACTTGGTAGGTTAGATACGATCTGAGTGGAGAAAAAAGGATGTCAAAACTAGCAGCACTTTTAGGTAAAAGTGACTAATTTCTAATGGCTATTTTCTTAATTTTTCCCCCAGTTTTTTCATCAAGGTATAATTTGTATATAAAGACTGCACATAACTAATGTATGCAATTTGGTGAGTTTAGACATATGTATCCACACCCACTTCCATCACCACAATCCAGGTAATAAACATATCCATCACCTCCAAAATTTCTCCCTGTCACTTTGGGGTTTTTTGTGTTGTTGTTTGTTTGTTTGTTTTGTGGTTAAAAACACTTAACATGATATCTACCCTCTTCACAAACAGTTTCTTGAACATGACACAACAATAACACAGGCAACAAAAGCAAAAAATACTTAAGTGGGACTACCTCAAACTAAAAAGTTGTGCACAATAAAGGAAACCATTAACAGAGTTAAAAGGCAACCTATGGGATAGGAGAAAATATTTGCAAGCCATGTATCTGATAAGGGATTAATTTCCAAAATATAGCAGTAACTCAATAGCAAAATAAATAAATAAATAAATAAATAACCCAATCAAACAATGGGCAAAGGATTTGAATAGACATTTCTCCAAAGAAGACATACAAATGGCCAACTGGTATACAAAAAGATGTTCAACATCAATCATTAGGGAAATGCAAATCAAATCCACAATGAGATATCACCTCACATCTGTTAGGATGACTATTATAAAAAAAGAGATATTAATTGTTGGCAAGGTTGCAGAGAAATTGGAACCCTTGCACACTGTTGGTGGAAATGTAAATTGATTCAGCAGCTATGGAAAACAGTATGGAGCTTACCCTCAAAATTACAAACATAACTGCCACATAATCTAGCAATACCATTTCTGGGTGTATATCCAAAAGAATTGAAATCAGGATCTCTAAGAGTTCCCAAGTTTACTGCAGCATTTTTCACAATAGTCAAGATATGGAAACAATCCAAATGTCTATCAAGCAATGAATGGATAAAGAAATTTTGATTTATACATATGATGGAATATCATTCAGCCTTAAAAAAGAAGGAAATTCTATGATTTGTGGCAACATGCATGGACCTGGAAGACATTATACTAAGTGAAATAAGTGAGTCACAGAAAGACAAATACTGCACAGTTCCTCTTATATAAGGCATCTAAAGTAGTCAAAGGTATAGAATAGAATAGAATGGTGATTATCAGAAGATAGGAAGAGGGCTATATTGTTCAATGTGTAAAGCATAGTGCCTATAGTTAACAAAAAAGTATTGTGTACTTAAAATGTGTATTAACATAGAAATTAAACAAGAGAAAGCATGTGGGATTTTGAGCATGAACGACACAATTAATTAAATCATATTGAATCCATTGACTTAGGTTTTACTGTATTATGAGCATTTACCTTGACATTTCTTTTAACCAGAATTGCTAGTTTGTGGATTGAGTGTATTAGCCTTCATCTTACTGTCACTATTATTATAGGATTATTTATATAAAGGAAATAGATGAGATTGGCAGTCATTGTTCCCATAAACTAAATCTATAGATCCAAAACTACACTAACTGAAACTGTCATCTGATTATATCTACAAGGTAGGATTTGAGGAGAGGTTTATGCTGAACAGGGTTGGTAAATGTTTGCCTTGTTGGTGTTACTACTGTGTGGCATGTGTGATGTTAATATTAATGATGGAAAGAGGATACAAAGCTGTGGAAGACAGAGCTCCTGTTTTTAGAAATTTACCATTTGAATAGGAAATAATAATCTAATGCATACAAATACGAAACATGACATGTGGAATTATATGGAATTGCATGAGAATCTTAGCTTTGCCATGTATTATCTAAGATTTACTGGATCTTACCAAACCTCAATTTCATATGGAACAATGGGATAGGTTTGTTGGAAGAATCAAGTGTGTTAATACATGTAAAATGCTAAGAGCAGTTCCTGTATGTTGTAAATGCTTAATAAGTATTATTCTTTAATAACATTAATGGAAAATATAAAAAAACATAAGCACATGATTATAATGAAAATCCTGAAAATTCATAAAAATACTAGCTTAAATAAATTTGTTCAATGCTTCAAAAACTGCAGTCCTATTTTTTAATTAGCAGATAAGTTTAAAAGAAATTTAACCCTTTTAATTCAAAATTAAGCCCTGCTTGCAACTTTGCAGTTATCCTAGGCGAAGTACGGAATTGCACATGTTTGTGATTTACGCTCACATGAGCCCTGGCTTCTGATATTGTTTTCATGGAACCTGCAGAAGGAGCAGGGGTTCCTACTTTGTTGTGGTTGGTGAAAACTTGTTTACAAAGTGCATCCCCTCATCTCAGTGGTTCCCAAGTTGAGTGTGCATAATAAAAACACATGAGCTCACCAAATATGCAAATTCAACCTACCTTAGAGATTCTGATTCAGGTGGTGGCAGTGTGACCAAAAAATGTAATTTTTTTTTAAAGCATCACAGATAACTCCAATTCAGGTAGTTAGAAGCAGCACTGCAAAATTTGAGAACCACTGCAAAATGTCTCTGCTCTGAATATCTTGATAATACAAGACGAAGAATCCAGGCTAGAGGGAGAAGAGTATCCGTATTTGAAGAAGACAAAGGCTGGGTTGAAGTGGCATCGATGTTAAGTCAATGTTTCCAGTTTTGAAAATTTATGACAGTCTACAGTCCCTTCATAATCATTTGAAAGGCATTGACAGTGGAGTTGGTAGTCCCTGAGTGAAGAGAGATATGGGAATGCTTGTGTGTAAAATGGTCAGGGTTAAAATTAGTCCAGGGGGAGGAAGTGGTGGTTGGTAGATATATTGAGAGTCAAATAAACCACCTATAAAGGAGGAACATAAAATTAAATTTCCTGTTGTGTCCATCAACACAAAGGGCTTCACTTAAGGATTTAAGAATTGAAAGTATTTAGAAACATTGAAATAAAAAACTTGAAAGTAATTTTGTGCAAATACAATTATTACCAACCACAGCATATGGAATTAATTTTAAAATTCCTTCTTAAAAATGATTAAATTTCTATCAGGTGGCAGACCCTGATTATTTACCTATGTACTATATCTTAAAGAAAAGTTCTGAGAGAATAGCTGTTTTAGGAAATGTGTACATTTCAATACCCAGGTCAAATCTTTCCTGCATTAAAGAAAAATAAGTGAATATTTTCATTTGCATGAAGTAATTTTTTTATCAATAAAATACATATAATAAATGACATTCATATAACTTTGCTTTAATTTGGGAAAATTAAAAATCCCTCGGATTTTTCTATCCTCTGATATAAAATTTACTTATCAAAATAAGAAATAATAAGCAACAAAGTATAAAATTCTTTACACAAACATTGTGAAGATGCTTCGTAAGCCACATGATAATATAAAAATGTAAATCATTATTATATACTCTCCCCTGAATGACACAACTCAATACAAAACTATGATGCATGTAAATCAAGCTAATTTAGATGCACTGCGAAAGAACAATAGTAATTACAGAAAAAGAAATAGGGCTTTTTAAATATCTATTATCTCTCAAGCACTGTTCTATGTACTTGTATTTATTTACACTAATTCTCAAAGAAATCCTGCAAAATAGCTGTGCTGGATCTCATTTTACAAATGGTACCTCAGACTCGCAGATGTTAAGTAACTTGTCAAAGATAGCACAACTTGCAACTGGCGAAACCAAGATTTAATTTTAAATATTCCTGCATTCTTTCAATAAAGTTGTCATAAACATCTCTGGAATGGAAGATGTATTCACCATTTACTTCCAGTTGCATACAGAAGCAAATACACTATCAAATGTGCGGTGATCTCTTTAAAAAGGGAGCTGATAACATGAATTTGGAACTACTCATTACATATTAATTATACTCCTCAACCCTGATCCTTAACTTAGTACTAATGTTCCCCTTGAAACATTACCATGTCATTAATTCATTTAGCATCCCAAATAGAATGAAAGTATGAATCTCTTGTGGGCTCAGTCTAAATTGTCAGATGGTTTTTAGTAGAGATGTCCAGAGATGAAGTTTTCTTGGTGATCACAGACCATGTAAAAACCTCAACATTATTGTCTTTCTCAGCAAATTCTCTGTAATAGCAATATTAATTTAGCAGCCGAGATTTCTTTCCTCCAGAGGAAAGTTTAAAATAACTTGTGCTTTGCAATTAAATAAGATTTTTATTATTAAAATAATTCAGAATCAGCTAGAAGTGAATTCTGTCAAAGTTCTAGTAAAAATATGCAATAAAGTTAATTTAAAAATAACATTTAAACCATCCCTAGATTGCAGTGTCTAATTTCAATTGTTATACTGTCTTCTTTAACAATATAACATAAAGGAATATATGCTAATTTATTTAACAAATGAAAAACTAAAGCCTGCTACATGACTATCCCACTACAGTAACACTTGTTCAGAAGCATTTTAGGGTAGCCTGTTAAAATATTTAAGTCTTTATTTACAAATCATTTCTCCTAGCTTTATGGGTGTATAAGTGTTGCGCTAAACAGAGTGCTACAGAGCCACAAACAGATGGACTCAAATATAACTAAGAAACTGTAGAAATAAAGCAACTTCATTTTCCTTGCACACATGACAAATAGAATGAAAAATTGCTCACTCAAGCAGGTTGTAGGTGTGGGAGGGACATTCCCAAGGAGGCTAATTCAGGGAGTGGACATCATCCAGTAAGACCACATTAGGTTTTTTATTCACATTTTTGTTCATCTTTTACTTTCTTCCTACTTGTTCTATTACCTTTTTGCTTTCATCTTGTTTGTTTCATCTTAGACTTCAATTTACTTATTATTCTAAGGCAAATACAGAACATATCACCAACTCTGTTTCTTCTTATTATGTGCTTAGAACATGAAACAACTTGATAATAAGTAGGTACTCTTATTTATTTATTCTTGTTTACATTTTTATTAAAAAGTGGGGATCAAGAAAACATGTCTCTTAGTAGTACAAGGAACATCACACAAAAGCTTGTGCATCTCATTCATAGCTGTTTATCGTAGAAAGATGAACTGACAGGAAATCAGAACTTCTTGCTCTGACAGCATTCAAATACTCAAAAGCAGAAAACCAGAAAGAGAACAGTTTGTTAAAGGGAGGCACACACCACAGATGGTGAGAAACTTACAATAGGCTAGACTGAAAAAGTATTTAAGAGAACATGTAGCACAAATAGGTAATTTAGTGATGGCTCAAATGATGCTATTCTGCCTATGACTGTAGTTTCCATTATTATGTTTAGATTTTAACATGAGAATTAATGTTTATCTACAATCCTGGGAATAAAAAAGATCAGTCTTTTGGCATGTTCAAATCAAATCATCCATTGCCTTCTTTTAAAAAAAAAAAAAAATGGTCTTTGCAAATAAAAATGGTGGCCACAAAAATGCTGAGAAATTTAATTCTGCAAAATATTAATTTCTTCTGGATGCTGAGTAAAGACTGTGCTGTATAAGTTGGTATCTTTAAGGGAGAGAGAGTTGATCAAAGCAATTTAAATAAGATAAGGTGGGAACATGGAGTTTAAATTTGCCATCTAAGATTTCAGAGAACTCATTCTGTTCCCTTTCAGAAGGAGTATTGAAAAGGTACAGGTGTTTGGGAAGGTATGAGGTGGGGAAAATAGCCACCAGTAGGAACAGGCAGAGGGCAGGAGAAAAGGTGCCCTTAGGAAACAGACCAGCCTGCTTGTGAGATTATGCCATTCACTTATCTTTTTGGGCCTTAGATGAATCAAACAAGAGAATTGCACCAGATGATCTATAAGGTTTCTACCAGTTACCAAATCATAGGATTTTGTAGCAAGGGAAAGATTCATGATTCCTGGTCAGGCTCATGACTTCTGAGGGGCTAGAAAGAGGATGGGGTTTGTTGGGTCTTGGCTTCCTTTGTTAATTCCCAGCCCATTCGTTTTGGAAGCTAGCTAGATTTCCTTCATAAGAAGTTTGTCTGCATCGCCAAATAACTGTAGTTTATATTCTCAGTCTTCTTCCCCAAACATCCTTTGGGGTAACTGGTCCTATCCTGACTCCTCCATCTCTTTTCACAAGCGAGAATCAACCATTCTCTATGTGGGTGCCTAGACTCATTGTTTACCGCTACATGGTGTTTACAGGTTCACAGAATGATAATCTGTGAAATTAGGAAATCAGAATTCCGTAAATCAGCCCCCTTAATCCATGGCCAAGTAAAAATAAAGCCCAGAGACATGAAGGAAACAACAGAGTCACACAGCAGTTATCAGTAAATCTAGGAACAGAAATCACATTGCCTAACTTCCAAATTACTTACTCCCTTCTTCTTACCGCTGTGTAAATCTATTTCTTATCACAGATTACATTATAGTGTCTCTGTTTTCCAAACGTTGTATTAAAACATGGGACCATCCTTCATGCTTTCACTCTCTTTTTTAAAAATTTTGTTTGTTGTTGACTTTGAGAAGAAAATGTTTAATGGATAGTTCATAAATCTAATTTTCGGTCAGCCCAAAGTATTTTCCATTTATCAGTTTCTCATTTTCATCTTTGCTCTCAAGCTCATTTCTCTACTTTTTATCTTCACTGAACTTCAACTGGCACCTATTAACCTACATCCTTGTGCAATGTGCCTCTTCTGGACGTTGAATATAACTCGAGGGGGACGGTGTGGGGTGGTGGTGTTGGCTGTCACTTGATATCAGGTGTAGATTTAGGATTTAGCATTTTCTCTATTCTGCAAAGATTATTTAATTCACACTTCTGTTTTTTTGGATCAAAGGGGAAGATAAAACACCATACCAGTGACTTTCTAGAATGCAAAATGATTTTGAATGATTATACATTCATGGAATGTCACAAATAGATGAACTAGTAGAGCCCAGTTTTCTTATCTATTCATCTTGTTTTCATTTATTGCACACCAGCCACTTATCAGGTGCTTTGCAGAAGAAATAGAAATGAAAGCACCGGTTCTCCCCTCAGAAAACCTCACAATTTATTAGGAGTGGCTCGAGGCAGAAGGGGAAATAGTAATCATCGATGTCCACTGCAAAGCCTTATGCTGGATTGTCTCTCAGAGTGTGACATCTGCAAATAGGCAGAACAGGATCCAGACTGGGAAAGCTAAGGAAGACTTCCAGAAGGAGGCAATGTCTGAGCCTGTTGGAGAATGACAAGAAGGTGTGAGCCAAGTGAAAATGCAGAAGGACGTCAGAGGGTAATGTAACACACAAAAGGATAAAATACAGAGCTGAATACAATGGGCATATTCAGGAAAGTATCATAGTTTTGGAATGATTGAACTGTAGGAAACTTCCTGAGAATGGGCAATAAACAGGTATCCCCACTCCTGCAGTTCTCTTTATGCCAAGCTAAAGAGTTGGACCTTCATGTGAAAACTAAGGGAAAGCCTTGGAAGACTTTAATTGAGGGAGTGATAGTATGAGATTTAGGTTTTCATAAGCTACTGCTGACAGCACATAAAAAGTAGATTTAGCAGAGGTTGGGGTGCTTAAAGAGGTGAGACTGGGAAAATGGCAATCAGAAAGAAGTGTCTTATAATAATCCAAGTAAGAAAAGATGAGGTCTGGAGTAAAGGCAGCCTCAGTAAGAATGGAAAAGCAAGATGCACTGAAAACCATTAAGGGTAGAAAATGGGTGCTCCAGAAAACAGAGGGGCCTGAAGATGTGAAATTAATCAACCCGGGCCACACACTTAATGAGTACCAGAGCTGCGATTGGAACCAGGTGCCTATGTCCAGTCAGGGAATATTTCTGCAACACTACTCTGCCTCTCCAAGTCTACACTTTGACAATGACAATAATTAAATTTAAGATGGATTATCTATTTATAGCGAAGGACTATATTTAAGAGAGCCCATTTTTCCTCATTATCCAAGGCAAGTAAATGCAGGTGTTTGATTCACATAGAATAGGATGTTAACAGCTCCCTCAATGCCTGAACTTCCTGGAAACAAATAGACATAAGTTGCCCTTGATTTAACCTCAGAGAGGATATCACTTCCCTTCATCAGTGGGCAACGTGATGACAGATGTCCTATCTCATCTCTCTGTATTTTTTTTTTAACCCAAAGCAACATAATGTCAATAGGTACTGTTGCCAAGAGAGATGCGTCTCACATCAAGCCCTTATTCCTAAACAGGTTTGGGGGAACTGGATAGGAGTAGGAGTCAAGGAGAGGTGTGGGGTTAACTACAAATTACTGTATCTTTGTGCATGGCTCTTCCTTAACTAAATGCCAGAGTCTGTGACAATGGCAACCCTCACTGCAAGAATCAAATGAAGGAATGTGTGTAAAGGGGCTCTGAGAAACTGTAAAAATGAAAATTAAAAGTTAGGAGTTGCTATAATTCATTCCTCCAAAGTAAAGATGCTTTGAAAATATTTTGCAATGCTTAGTTTTGAAAGGATGACAGAGGTATGACACTTCTTTGCCCAAACTTTCAGTATACAGCACACTGTCATCACAGGTATCACACTGTTCTCAACTGCCCTTGATTCAATTTACTAATGCGCACCTCTTAGATTACTGTTGGTAAATGGTAGCTACCAGAAATTTTGTGGGAGAGCATTAGCTAACCACATCCACACATTACTACCAGGTTATATTATGCCCATAGGCATTTACTCTCTGAAAATTATTGGCAAACAAACACATACAATGAAAATAGTTCATAAGAGCTGTTCTGCAGGCTTGAGGAAGACCCCACACCTGGACAGAATTAACACTGCGTTCAATGCTCCAGTGCTCATTAGATCTTCACAAAGAGGGAAACAAGAACTCACAATGAGTGTTCCACATAAGGGCACGTTCTGAATGCACTTTCATTCTCAGGTGCACTTACAAACTAGAATATTTAAATATACTCTTCAGACAAAAGAAGGGAAGGGGAAAAGTGTAAATTGGTGGTGCCATGAACATAGTGTTGGTAGAATGTCAGAGAAGTTTTCATTATATTGTAATAATAGATCAGAGCAGAAGAGATAGAATTCTTGACCAGAAGCCAAGATTTTGAAGGGTACTTTGGAGGTGCATCCCCTTGCAGATTTATCTATCAATTTCCATGTTCGAAGTTTCTAGATTAACCAGAAGGGGCTATGAGTTTTTGCTTTTGGCCAACACTTCTCATAGCACTGGAGATTTAATGCAGCCTTTCAGACCTGGCTCTACAAACACTAAGATGTTTTTGGGGAAAATATACATATGTCAATATATATAAATTAAAATATATATATATATATATATATATATATATATATATATATATATATATATATATACATACATACATATGAAGGAATTCCTTGAAATCATATTATCCATTACCAAAAGTTCCCAAACCCTCTCCTGTCTCTGAGCCTGGAGGTAATTGATTCTCAAGGCTGATGACATTTGCTGTAGCCCTTCCTGCCCTTTCTTCTTCTCTTCATCTTTGTTTTTCTAAATCCTATTTGTCTTGTTGGTCTCTATTTAAATGACTCCTACTCAGTATGCCTTCCCTGATATCCTGCACTTGTTAGATCCTGCCATTCTAAACTTCTATTGTACCCTACATTTCCCTACTGGTGACATTAATTCGTAACATTAATTGTACTTGTGATTACTTGTCCCCACTCCCTGGGGAAAGAGTCAATGACAGTCTTCTTCACTGATTTTTTTTAGGTTCATGAAATTGCTGATATTTTCTTGTTTTGTGACTTACAAACAGCAATTTCATGTGGTTTGAATTCTTATATGCCTTAGCTCTTAGCAGAGTATCTGTCTGCAAGCTAAATGCAATTATATACTTAGGGTCTCATCATCAAGGATGTTTCTGTTAATAACCATGATCAAAATGACCATCCAGAAGAATTTGTACAAACTACATTTTTCCTTAGATCTCTTTTGTTAATAATGGACTAATTTATTTTTAATAAAATGATATGTTATTTGATCATTATTTATTTAAGTGATACATTTATGTTACAAAACACATTACAAGAATGAGAGATGGAAAGCTTAATAGTAATTTATGCTAGTATTTATGACTACTAAAGGCAATTCTTTCCACTTAAATCAGGTGGTTTCATTAGAAGTGGGAACATGCAGTGGTGTCCGAATGACCCTTCTCCTTTCTTATTTCCTTATTAGACCTAGCATGAGATCCCCCTCCTTCTTACTTCTGGTGGGGAAACTTTGAAGACACACACGGTCTGGAGTAGACAGCCTCAGTGATTATTCTTAAGCCTTCCCTGGTGCTGAGAGAATGAGTATTGACCTAAAAGTAGCTATGACCTTAGAAAAAACAGTGTAGTGAAAGGTTACATAGAAATGCAAAGGGTTTCAGGACTGTGGATGGAAATGGCTTATTTTAGTAATTATTTAAGACAGAGGTTGGTGAAGTATGGCCCTTAGCCAAATCCAGCTCACCACCTGTTTTTGTAAATAAAATTTTATTGTAACACAACCCTTGTGATTGATTTGCACTTTCTCTATAGCTGCTTTCTCACTAAAATGGTGGAGTTGAGTAGTAGCCATGGAGATCATATTGCTACAAAGCCAAAGTATTTACTATTGGTGTCTTTACAGTAAAAAGTTTGCCAACTCCCTTTTTAAAGAGATATGTATTCTATAAATGTCCAATTGTTTCTAAATTATTGGTTGAAAATTAGAAATATATAACAATGTATGTAGATAATGATTAAATCATGCAAATAATTGACATCATTATTACATTTGCCTACTCCAGCGTAAGGTAATGGCATCATCACCATGATGTTTAACTTTTATTTAGTTTGAGCTTAAAGGGGAGGGAATAGTTTGTTGAACAGGAAATGAACATGAAATGACTCGTGTCAAAATGCTCATGAACTGACCCAAGCTAAGGTACCAAACCTGAATCACTGAAACTGCCTTTGTTCACTCATTCATGTTCTAAGAGTAGGTTGATGTAAAGCTGCAAAAACCAAAATTCAGTGTCTGGGCTTAGATTCTCAGCTGGGATCTCTATGAATTTCCATGTCTTCCTTTGATGAGTTGTGAGATTTACCCCAGTCAGAAGGAAAGAGGAATGAAATGAAAATACCCTGTTAGACTAAGTGTTATAGGCCTCTACCTGGTATTGAGGTCCTTCCCACGTTTTGTGTGGAGGAGAGCCAAAGGAAGCCCAAACCTCACTCAGATCCAATCCTACTGGCCATAGATGGTCACAGCCTTAAATAGGACTCTGGGTCCTCTCAGGTCATATCTGTGCTTCTAAACACATCTTTGACTATAGCAAAGTTTTCTCCCCAACTGATTTAAGAAAGTCGTCATTTACTGGGTAACAATCTCATGTTTTTTCTCCTAAGCTCTAATCAGAGAGTTGCATTTTCCACACGTGCACCATACCTCTGTTGCTTCCTTGGGTGTCATTTCTCAGTCCTTGTGGTTTTTCTGTGGCTGAGTTATTTACAGCATAAATCTTATTAGATAAGCACCTGCCAATTCATTACTCACAGCTTCTGTAATATTACAGCCATTGGTACATCATTTAGTCTGGTTCTTATTTCTGGATATGTATATATATATATATGTATATACACACACAGACACACACACATCTCTAGACAGACACACACACACACACACAGACACACACACACACACATTACCAGTTATATCCACTGATGTAATCATCTGTTGTTCCTTCCTTCTCTCCTGATTTAACTTAACTGCACTTTGCCTTGAGGACTTTGTTATTAGAATGGATAACTAATGACTTCTGGAAATACTGACTTTCCACTTGGCTTAGAGATGAATATCTCTGTGCCATCTTTCCCCAATAGTGCATGCGGAAATCACAAATTGTACTAATTCTCTGTGCCAACTGTTTGTTGTTGTTCTAGATTTGGACTGACCCCATTTCCAAGGTTCCTTACAGTTAAACAGTGACTATTAAATCAGCAAACCAAATTGAAGCAACCTTTTATCTATACACAGAAACAATAGAATTGTTTGTTAGGAGTTGACTCATGTTAGTTTGTTTGTTCTGCTGAGTTTTGCTGCTTTAAATATATAATATACTGACTAGTTCTACCCAAACTAACACGCATCAAAATAACTATCCATTGTCAGGCTAAGAATAAGCGTAAAATCAAAAAGTATTTTAAGTAATTCTATTTTACTTAAATTTGTAGGCAAAATACTTCATTAAAGCTGCAGGCAATGCAAAAACTATAAAAAACCTTGACTACTTTCTAGTAACCTCCAGTAACATGGTACAAGCTGTTAAGTAGAGGTTTTCAGATGTAAGCACAAGTTCACTAATTAAAAAAAAAAAAAAAACTCTCTGTCCTAGTGAATGTACTAGATGCTGAAGATAGCAAGATGAATATGATGTTATCTTTTACCTTAAGGATTTCTTCATCATGTGCTACAAGAGAGAAAAAAGGAATCACCAATAAAAATGCAACAATGTAAATACCAAAGTAAGCATTAATAGAAGTAAATGGATAATTCAGATAGAGAACTTAAACCATTAAACTTGTTATTTTTTTCTGGAATTAAATGAGCAGACCTATAAATTAACTGTTAGTAAAATAAACCTTAGAAGTATAGCTAAGAAATTCACCAGTGATCCTTAGGAGAACAAGGAAAAGGAAAGTGTGAACTCTGAATCAAATGAGAGAACAGTATCAAAGAATCTATCTGAGTTTTTGTTGGTTGCCAAAACATGGAATAATTACCACCAAAATAATGAAAAGGTCAGAACATGTTACAATAAATGAAGTGAGCTTGTGCCTGTTGCCAACATCTCTCACTTTAATTGGCATTTGATTTTAAAGAAATACTGTGACATTTACACTTCAATTATGTATGATAAGAATACTAACCAAGCTTCACAACAAACAAAAGAGATGAAAAATTAAAATTCCACACTTGGAATAGAAACAAAAATAACAAAAAGTTTACATTTAAAATCAAGTCTGGGTTATGCCTACGTACTCAAAAGCACTAGATCTACCATACACTCAAGTATCTGAATTCTTCACGTATATTAATAAGTTTTTTATTAACATAACTAATAATTTTTTCAGAGTTCAAGGAACTTTATTGGCTTGCTGAACTGAACAATAGAAAGGTAATTTGTTGTTTTTAAAAATTTTTATTTAAGTATAGTTGATTTACAATGTTGTGTTAGCTTCAGATGTACAGCACAGTGAATCAGTTATACGTATACATATATCCATTCTTTTTTCAGATTTTTTCCTATATTTCCATTAATATAGGCCATTACAAAGCATTGAGTAGAGTTCCCTGTGCTATACAGTAGGTTGTTATTAGTTATCTATTTTATATACAGTAGTGTGTCTATGTCAATCCCAGTCTCCCAATTTATCCCTCACCCCCTTATCACCTAGTAATTGATATATTTAGTTGTATGCCAATATGGACAAAGTGTAACTGACATCTCTCATATCTAAAGATGAATTCATGTTGTTCATTTGTATAACAAATCTTCAAAGGCTTTGCACTGCCTGTTTCACTGTCCACTAACTTTTAACCTGCCCCAAATGTTGGACTTAACTTACCAGCCTTCTTACTTATTTCTCCCTTGTGTATATTTAATTATCTTTAGATCATTGACTTAAATGTCTGACAAATTGACAGTTGCTTCCTCTCCCTGGGCCAGAATACAGACTGGCTCATTTATATCCAACTTGAGGGAATTATTTACAAAAATGTACAGAAATCAATCAAAGAATTCCACTCCCTTTATACCTTACTAAACTCAATGCCAAATATTGTAATGGTGTCTCCAACTATCCACCAAAAATATGAATCTTTGAAGACCTCAGGAGATCTAAACACTGCATTTTTGACGATGGGCTCAAATGCACAGAGTTGTAACTCCCAGCCTAAGCAACTGCCGCAAAAGGGAAGGGGTGGTGGATATTTTGCTCCTTGAACTGCTGTGATTGCTCATAGATATCCAGCCAAAATTCTCATACCAGTTGAGACAGCACAAGCTCATGTTTTTATTTATTTGTATAGGACCACAGAAACAAAGGAAGCATGGAAAAATATTTAATAGGGCAATAATGTGGGTTACATAATCTTCTCCCTGGTTACAGTCGCAGTAAATTGCTTGAAAGTGGCATTCAAGTAGTTGGTCATAAAAGTGGGTTTATGACCAAACGGAGGATCTGTGTCCCTAACCCTTAACTTGTTCAAGGATCAACTATATTTATATCCACATTTATCTATCTATCTATCTCTCTCACTCTCTCTCTATATATAAATCAATTTGTATTTCCCATGGGTAAGAGACATTAAAGTCATTAAAGTATACTCCCAATTGCTGAATATAATGTATAATTTTGTTTTTATTCTGGCATATATTCTTTATTCCAGTAGTTAGTTAATACTCTACATAGTTATAAATTTATAGATCTTTGCAGAGAGGCTCTTAAACTACAACTAATTCAAAACTTTTACTGTAAAAATAAGGAAAATGAGGGCTAGAGGAATTAAACGACTTTTCCAAGGTAAAGTTCTATTTGAAGTTCTTATTTCAGCAACATGTGGGCTGAAAAAGTACAGATATTTTCTCCTGCTAGAAGCACAGGTAAACTTGATAAAATAAGAGAGCAATAAATTAAAAATATATATAGCCATCCAGAAAACAAAGGAAGAGAACTCAATGAAGACATAATAGAAAAGGTACAAAATTCATAAAAGTAAGCTCAGGAGCTGATAATATGATGAAGTAGGGGAATGTTGTAGCTGAATATAGAAGCTCAGTCAGAAACATTAGTTATGTGTTTGGACCTTCAAAATTACACAGTATTTCTGCTTAACTAGAAATCTAGAATTACTCTTCCCTCCATTGAAGAGTATGAGGAAAAACTCTGCTCTTAAGCCATTGAATCTACAAGAATTTGCTTTGGATTCTAGATGGAAAAGGAAAAAAAGAAGTATCTAATGAGAACAACAAAAAAGATAGGTTTGCACATTTATGTATCAATTCTAGATTTATATTGTTCTGAGGAAGTGGAAATTCCAAGCCACAAAACAAATGTAAAGATAACACTGGATCAAAAAGAAATGTTCAAAGCTACTATGTAGGCATAATTCCACAACCTATGGTTGATGGAAAATTCCTAGAAAAAAAAACTCAGGAAAAAAAAAAATGAGCTCAAAATCAAACAACAAAAACATCAGGAAATAATGTACATGAAGCTGAGATAACAGATGTAACATAAAATAGAGCACAAAATAAATTTACATTACAGGAGAATCTGGAAAAAAATGAAAAATAATTCCAAAAGTAAAAGCAAGACTGGAAGAAAGTGGACAAAAGGGGTAAAAAGACAAGAAACATTATTTAAAATATACTAGAATAGTTACTAAATACATGGCCTTTGATATCGTGAACTCAACAGATGAGTTAAAGATAAGATTAGACTTAGCTGAACACAGAATCGATGAACTGATAGACAGGAAAAAATTACCCATGTAGGTGTACAAAGTTACAAAGATTTATTTTGTTTTGAAATATAGAAAAAATATTAAAAGACATGGACGACACACTTAAAAGGGTGTCCCTAAACTAATTTCATACAGAGAGATCTAAAAGAATTGGCAAATGTAAACATTTGAAAATAAAATTTAACCAATTAAAAATACTCCAGAAATCATGAAAGACATGACTGTTCATACCAAAGAATCACAAATCACACCAAGTACACAGGAGGATAAATAATATTCTTTTTTATACAAACTTTATTGAAATGTAAAATACCCAAGTCACTAAAAATCATTAACTAACCTGCTGAGAAAGGTTTATCTGTTAAAAACAAACAAACACCCTAAAAATTTGAATGGAAGGAGGTGTCTTATCAAAAATAATAGAGTCCAGGAAATAATGATATTTTTAAGTGCTGAGAGAAAATGTTTGCCTTAGCTCTGTGTCCAGTTAAAATCTTGTTGTGAATACAAAATAAAAACAAATTAGAAAAAAGTCTGAATTTTCGACTCATAATTTTATTAAAATAATTGCTAAAGGATGGAAGGATGGTGTACCAACAGCAATGTTAAGAAAAATATCCTCAAATATTTAGGTAACTGTAAGTAAGCATTGATGATAACCCAAATAATAATATATAAATTGGAAAATGTCAAAATAAGTTGTAAGCAAAACTCTAAACAAATCAACAATTAAGGAAGATAAATTGATTAAACCAATGTACAAATCTCACATTATTGTTCAGGTAAGGAGAAGAGATATTGAATAAAGTTTGTCTTTGTTAAACATTTAAACATGAGTAATAAAACATGAACTATAATACATATATCTAATGGGGGTATAAAAAAATCTTGAGTAAATCAATTCATTCATGAATGTGTGTGTATATATATATAATATGTATATGTGTATACATATGTATATGTATGTGTATATAATGTGTATGTATATATATATATATATATATATATAATTTATAAGTATAAATTAAAGAAAAAACATGGAAAATATAAAACAAATTAACATGGAGGAAAATATTAAAATTTGTCAATAAGAATAATAAAAACTGATACATTACCATGCCATTTCAAAGACACTTAAAGAAAATTTTTAAAAAATCAGCTTTAATAATAACAAAAAGATTCATCTAAACATGATGAAAGAGAAAGATTAAAGCAAAAAAAGGAAACTTATTATCATCATACATATTATTATCATATACAAAGTTCTAAAAATTACTAAGAACTCACCTAGATACACCTGATGGTTTTAAGAGACTGTATCAGTAGTCAACAATTTACACACAAGATCCAAGTAAAAAATTCAGTCTTATTTCTTCCTTAAATAAATAGCTTCTATATTATATAAACTATTCAAGAAAACAGAGAATAAAGGAACACTTTGTGTCTAAACTAAAGTCAATCTTTTTAAAATATATAACAGCAATGAGCAAATGGAATTAGAAATTTTAAAATATAATACTATTTACATTAGCAGCCCCCAAAATAAAATATTTAGGTTTAAATCTAACAAAATATATATAAAAGCTATTTAAGACAAACTACAGTTTGGAGAGATGGTCCAAATTCATAGATAGTAAGAGCCACTATTCTCAAAATGTTAATTCTTCTCAATGTGATCTATAGATTCAATGCAATCCCAGTCAAAACCCCAGCAAGTTATTTTGTGGATGTTGGCAAACTGATTCTAAAGTTGCTGTGGAGAGGTAAAGGACTCAGTATAGTCAACACAATATTGAAAGGGAAGAACACAGTTGGAGGACTGACACTGCCTGACTTCAAGACTTACTATAAAGCTAAAGTAATCAAGACAATGTAATATTGGCAAAAGAATAAACAAATAGATCAATGGAACAAAATAGGGAGCCCAGAAAGAGATTCACACAAATATAGTCAACTGATCTTTGACAAAGGAGCAAAGGCAATAATACATTAGAGCAAAGACTGTCTTTTCAACAAATGGTTCTGGAACAAATGGACATCCATATGCAGAAAAGTGAAGTTAGAGACCTAACAGGCTGCACAAAGATCAATTAAAAGTGGATCACAGACTTAAATATAAAATACCAAACTGTAACACACTTAAAAGATAACATGGGAGAAAATCTAGATGACCTTACATAAGATGATGACTTTTTAGATATAACAACAAAGGAACCATCTATAAAAGAAATAACTGATAAGCTGGACTTCATTAAAATTAAAACTTCTGTTCTGCAAAAGACGTTATCAAGAGGTGGAAGACAAGCCACAGACTGGGAGAAAATATTTGCAAAAAAACATATCTGAGAAAGGTCTGTTATGTAAAATATACAAAGAATTCTCAAGACTCAACAATAAGATAATGAACAACCTGATTAAAAAATCAACCAAAAATCTGAACATACACCTTGCCAAAGAAGATATCCAGATGGTAAATAAGCATATAAAAAGATGCTTCACATCATATTTCATTAAGGAAATTACAAATTAATACTGCAGTGAGATACCACTGCATACCTATTAGAATGGAAAAATCCCAAACTCTGTCAACACCAAATGCTGGTGAGACCTGGGTCTCCTGAATACCCTTTGGATTTCATCCTGAGGGAAATAACCCGTTCATTTGCTAGAACATAAGCTACTTCTTACGACCTTAGAGATCAAGACTCTCTAGTGTTTTCAATTTAACTTTTGACTGTCCAAAGCACAGGGATTTTATATAAGAGCAATGCTAATAAATTAATGGAATCCCCTACCCTACATAGCCTACTACTAGCCATAATTCAACATTTATGCACTAATCTGATCCGTATGTAGTTGGCCACTACCTCTGATTAAAAAAAAATTCTATTCACCACCCTGGGATTAATTTCCATTTGGATTGCTATCCATAGTTTTTGCTACATCAATTCCTGAACTTTGGCATTCTATGATGCCCTGTTTCCAAGCCATAGGTTTTTCACAACTAGTAATCTGAAATTACAGAGAATAAAATCAAGGCAAATGACCTGCCTTGCAAGAAGTGTTAAAAAATCTTTAGAGAGGATCAGGAGAGAAGATGGTGGAAGAGTAAGACGCGGAGATCACCTTCCTTCCCACAGATACAGTAGAAATACATCTACACGTGGAACTGCTCCTACAGAACACCCACTGAACGCTGGCAGAAAACGTCCGACCTCCAAAAAGGCAAGAAACTCCCCCCGTACTTGGGTAGGGCAAAAGAGAAAAAAGAAATAACAGAGACAAAAGAATAGGGACGGCACCTGCGCCAGTGGGAGGGAGCTGTGAAGGAGGAAAGATTTCCACGCACTAGGAAGCCCCTTCGCGGGCAGAGACTGCGGGTGGCAGAGGGGGGAAGCTTCGGAGCCACGGAGGAGAGCGCAGCCACAGGGGTGCGGAGGGCAAAGCGGAGAGGCTCCCGCACGGAGGAGCGGTGCCGACCAGCACTCACCAGCCCGAGAGGCTTGTCTGCTCCCCCGCCGGGGCGGGCGGGGCTGGGAGCTGAGGAGGCTCGGGCTTCGGTCGGATTGCAGGGAGGGGACTGGGGTTGGCGGCGTGAACACAGCCTGAAGGGGTTAGCGCACCACAGCTGGCTGGGAGGGAGACCGGGAAAAAGTCTGCAGCTGCCGAAGAGGCAAGAGACTTTTTCTTGCCTCTTTGTTTCGCTGCGCGCAAGGAGAGGGGATTCAGAGCGCCGCCTAAACGAACTCCAGAGAAGGGCGCGAGCCGCGGCGATCAGCGCGGACCCCAGAGACGGGCGTGAGACGCTGGGGCTGCTGCTGCCGCCTCCAAAAAGCCTGTGTGTGAGCACAGGTCACTCTCCACACCGCCCCTCCCAGGAGCCGGAGCAGCCCGCCACTGCCAGGGTCCCGTGATCCAGGGACAAATTCCCCGGGAGAACGCACTGCGCGCCTCAGGCTGGTGCAACGTCACGCCAGCCTCTGACGCCGCAGGCTTGCCCCGCCTCCTCCGTACCCCTCCCTCCCCGCGGCCTGAGTGAGCCAGGGCCCCCGAAGCAGCTGCTCCTTTAACCCCGTTCTGTCTGGGCGGGGAATAGACGCCCTCAGGTGACCTACACGCAGAGGCGGGTCCAAATCCAAAGCTGAACCCCAGGAGCTGTGTGAACAGGGAAGAGAAGGGGAAATCTCTCCCAGCAGCCTCAGAAGCAGCGGATTAAAACTCCACAAACAACTTGATGTGCCTGCATCTGTTGAATACTGAATAGACAACGAATCATCCCAAATTCAGGAGGTGGACTTTGGGAGCAGGATATATTAATTTTTCCCCTGTTCCTTTTTTTTTGTGAGTGTATATGTATATGCTTCTGGGTGAGATTTTGTCTGTATAGCTTTGCTTTACAATAGCTTTATTTTACTTCACTATATTATAGCCTCTTTCTTTCTTTCTTTCTTCTTTCTATTTTTTTCTCCCTTTTACTCTGAGCCGTGTGGACGAAAGGCTCTTGGTGCTCCAGCCAGGCATCAGGGCCGTGCCTCTGAGGTGGGAGAGCCAACTTCAGGACACTGGTCCACAAGAGACCTCCCAGCTCCACGTAATACCAAACGGTAAAAATCTCTCAGAGATCTCCATCTCAACATCAAGACCCAGCATCACTCAATGACCAGCAAGCTACAGTGCTGAACACCCTATGCCAAACAACTAGCAAGACAGGAACACAGCCCCATCCATTAGCAGAGAGGCTGCCTAAAATCATAATAAGGCCACAGACACCCCCAAAATACACCACCAGACGTGGATGTGCCCACCAGAAAGACAAGATCCAGCCTCATCCACCAGAGCTCAGGCACTAGTTCCCTACACCAGGAAGCCTACACAACCCACTGAAATAACCTTAGCCACTGGGGACAGATACCAAAAACAACGGGAACTACAAACCTGCAGTCTGTGAAAAGGAGACCCCAAACACAGTAAGATAAGCAAAATGAGACGACAGAAAAACACACAGCAGATGAAGGAGCAAGGTAAAAACCCACCAGACTTAACAAATGAAGAGGAAATAGGCAGCCTACCTGAAAAAGAATTCAGAATAATGATAGTAAGGATGATCCAAAATCTTGGAAATAGAATAGACAAAATGCAAGAAACATTTAACAAGGACGTAGAAGAACTAAAGAGGAACCAAGCAATGATGAAAAACACAATAAATGAAATTAAAAATACTCTAGATGGGATCAATAGCAGAATAACTGAGGCAGAAGAAAGGATAAGTGACCTGGAAGATAAAATGGTGGAAATAACTACTACAGAGCAGGATAAAGAAAAAAGAATGAAAAGAACTGAGGACAGTCTCAGAGACCTCTGGGACAACATTAAACGCACCAACATTCGAATTATAGGGGTCCCAGAAGAAGAAGAGAAAAAGAAAGGGACTGAGAAAATATTTGAAGAGATTATAGTTGAAAACTTCCCTAATATGGGAAAGGAAATAGTTAATCAAGTCCTGGAAGCACAGAGAGTCCCATACAGGATAAACCCAAGGAGAAACACGCCAAGACACATATTAATCAAACTGTCAAAAATTAAATATAAGGAAAACATATTAAAGGCAGCAAGGGAAAAAAAACAAATAACACACAAGGGAATCCCCATAAGGTTAACATCTGATCTTTCAGCAGAAACTCTGCAAGCCAGAAGGGAGTGGCAGGATATACTTAAAGTGATGAAGGAGAAAAACCTACAACCAAGATTACTCTACCCAGCAAGGATCTCATTCAGATTCGATGGAGAAATTAAAACCTTTACAGACAAGCAAAAGCTGAGAGAGTTCAGCACCACCAAACCAGCTTTACAACAAATGCTAAAGGAACTTCTCTAGGCAAGAAACACAAGAGAAGGAAAACACCTACAATAACAAACCCAAAACATTTAAGAAAATGGGAATAGGAACATACATATCGAGAATTACCTTGAATGTAAATGGATTAAATGCTCCCACCAAAAGACACAGGCTGGCTGAATGGATACAAAAACAAGACCCATATATATGCTGTCTACAAGAGACCCACTTCAGACCTAGAGACACATACAGACTGAAAGTGAGGGGATGGAAAAAGATATTCCATGCAAATGGAAATCAAAAGAAAGCTGGAGTAGCAATTCTCATATCAGACAAAATAGACTTTAAAATAAAGACTATTACAAGAGACAAAGAAGGACACTATATAATGATCAAGGGATCGATCCAAGAGGAAGCTATAACAATTGTAAATATTTATGCACCCAACATAGGAGCACCCCAATACATAAGGCAAATACTAACAGCCATAAAAGGGGAAATCGACAGCAACACAATCATAGTAGGGGACTTTAACACCCCACTTTCACCAATGGACAGATCATCCAAAATGAAAATAAATAAGGAAACACAAGCTTTAAATGATACATTAAACAAGATGGACTTAATTGATATTTATAGGACATTCCACCCCAAAACAACAGAATACACATTTTTCTCAAGTGCTCATGGAACATTCTCCAGGATAGATCATATCTTGGGTCATAAATCAAGCCTTGGTCAATTTAAGAAAATTGAAATCGTATCAAGTATCTTTTCCGACCACAACGCTATGAGACTAGATATCAATTACAGGAAAAGATCTGTAAAAAATACAAACACATGGAGGCTACACAATACACTACTTAATAACGAAGTGATTACTGAAGAAATCAAAGGGGAAATCAAAAAATACCTAGAAACAAATGACAATGGAGATACGACGACCCAAAACCTATGGGACGCAGCAAAAGCAGTGCTAAGAGGGAAGTTTATAGCAATACAAGCCTACCTCAAGAAACAGGAAACATCTCGAATAAACAACCTAACCTTGCACCTGAAGCAATTAGAGAAAGAAGAACAAAAAAACCCCAAAGCCAGCAGAAGGAAAGAAATTATAAAGATCAGGTCAGAAATAAATGAAAAAGAAATGAAGGAAACAATAGCAAAAATCAATGAAACTAAAAGCTGGTTCTTTGAGAAGATAAACAAAATTGATAAACCATTAGCCAGACTCATCAAGAGAAAAAGGGAGAAGACTCAGATCAATAGAATTAGAAATGAAAAAGGAGAAGTAACCACTGACACTGCAGAAATACAAAAGGTCATGAGAGATTACTACAAGCAACTCTATGCCAATAAAATGGACAACCTGGAAGAAATGGACAGATTCTTAGAAATGCACAAACTGCCGAGACTGAACCAGGTAGAAATAGAAAATATGAACAGACCAATCACAAGCACTGAAATTGAAACTGTGATTAAAAACCTTCCAACAAACAAAAGCCCAGGACCAGATGGCTTAACAGGTGAATTCTATCAAACATTTAGAGATTCTATCAAACATTTAGAGCTAACACCTATCCTTCTCAAACTCTTCCAAAATAGTGCAGAGGGAGGAACACTCCCAAACTCATTCTACGAGGCCACCATCACCCTGATACCAAAACCAGACAAAGATGTCACAAAGAAAGAAAACTACAGGCCAATATCACTGATGAACATAGATGCAAAAATCCTCAACAAAATACTAGCAAACAGAATCCAACAGCACATTAAAAGGATCATACACCATGATCAAGTGGGGTTTATCCCAGGAATGCAAGGATTCTTCAATATACGCAAATCAATCAATGTGATACACCATATTAACAAATTGAAGTAGAAAAACCATATGATCATCTCAATAGATGCAGAGAAAGCTTTCGACAAAATTCAACACCCATTTATGATAAAAGCCCTGCAGAAAGTAGGCATAGAGGGAACTTTCCTCAACATAATAAAGGCCATATATGACAAACCCACAGCCAACATTGTCCTCAATGGTGAAAAACTGAAACCATTTCCACTAAGATCAGGAACAAGACAAGGTTGCCCACTCTCACCACTATTATTCAACATAGTTTTGGAAGTGTTAGCCACAGCAATCAGAGAAGACAAAGAAATAAAAGGAATCCAAATCGGAAAAGAAGAAGTAAAGCTGTCACTCTTTGCAGATGACATGATACTATACACAGAGAATCCTAAAGATGCTACCAGAAAACTCCTAGAGCTAATCAATGAATTTGGTAAAGTAGCAGGATACAAAATAAATGCACAGAAATCTCTTGCATTTCTATACACTAATGACGAAAAATCTGAAAATGAAATTAAGAAAACACTCCCATTTACCATTGCAACAAAAAGAATAAAATATCTAGGAATAAACCTACCTAAGGAGACAAAAGACCTGTATGCAGAAAATTATAAGACACTGATGAAAGAAATTAAAGATGATACAAATAGATGGAGAGATATACCATGTTCCTGGATTGGAAGAATCAACATTGTGAAAATGACTCTACTACCCAAAGCAATCTACAGATTCAATGCAATCCCTATCAAACTACCACTGGCATTTTTCACAGAACTAGAACAAAAAATTTCACAATTTGTATGGAAACACAATAGACCCCGAATAGCCAAAGCAATCTTGAGAACGAAAAATGGAGCTGGGGGAATCAGGCTCCCTGACTTCAGACTATATTACAAAGCTTCAGTAATCAAGACAGTTTGGTACTGGCACAAAAACAGAAATATAGATCAATGGAACAGGATAGAAAGCCCAGAGATAAACCCACACACATATGGTCACCTTATCTTTGATAAAGGAGGCAAGAATATACAGTGGAGAAAAGACAGCCTCTTCAATAAGTGGTGCTGGGAAAATTGGACAGGTACATGTAAAAGTATGAAATTAGAACACTCCCTGACACCATGCACAAAAATAAACTCAAAATGGATTAAAGACCTAAGTGTAAGGGCAGACACTATCAAACTCTTAGAGGAAAACATAGGCAGAACACTCTATGACATACAGCACAGCAAGATTCTTTTTGACCCAGCTCCCAGAGAAATGGAAATAAGAACACAAATAAACAAATGGGACCTAATGAAACGTAAAAGCTTTTGCACAGCAAAGGAAACCATAAACAAGACCAAAAGACAACCATCAGAATGGGAGAAAATATTTGCAAATGAAGCAACTGACAAAGGATTAATCTCCAAGATTTACAAGCAGCTCATGCAGCTCAATAACAAAAAAACCAACAACCCAATCCAAAAATGGGCAGAAGACCTAAATAGACATTTCTCCAAAGAAGATATACAGATGGCCTACAGACACATGAAAGAATGCTCAACATCATTAATCATTAGAGAAATGCAAATCAAAACTACAGTGAGATATCATCTCACACCGGTCAGAATGGCCATCATCAAAAAATCTAGAAACAATAAATGCTGGAGAGGGTGTGGAGGAAAGGGAACACTCTTGCACTGTTGGTGGGAATGTAAATTGATACAGCCACTATGGAGAACAGTATGGAGGTTCCTGAAAAAACTACAAATAGAACTACCATACGACCCAGCAATCCCAATACTGGGCATATACCCTGAGAAAACCATAGGTCAAAAAGAGTCATGTACCAAAATGTTCATTGCAGCTCTATTTACAATAGCCAGGACATGGAAGCAACCTAAATGTCCATCGACAGATGAATGGATAAAGAAGATGTGGCACATATATACAATGGAATATTACTCAGCCATAAAAAGAAATGAAATGGAGGTATTTGTAATGAGGTGGATGGAGTTAGAGTCTGTCCTACAGAGTGAAGTAAGTCAGAAAGAGAAAAACAAATACAGTATGCTAACACATATATTCGGAATCTAAGGAAAAAAAAAAAAAAAAAGGCCATGAAGAACCTAGTGGCAAGACGGGAATAAAGACACAGACCTACTAGAGAATGGACTTGAGGATATGGGGAGGGGGTGGGGTGAGATGTGACAGGGTAAGAGAGTGTCATGGACATATATACACTACCAAATGTAAAATAGATAACTAGTGGGAAGCAGCCGCATAGCACAGGGAGATCAGCTCGGCGCTTTGTGACCACCTAGAGGGGTGGGATGGGGAGGGTGGGAGGGAGGGAGATGCAAGAGGGAAGAGAAATGGGAACATATTGTATATGTATAACTGATTCACTTTGTTATAAAGCAGAAGCTAACACACCATTGTAAGGCAATTATACTTCAATAAAGATGTTAAAAAAAAAAAAAAGACAAAAAAAAAAGTCTTTAGAGAGAAGGAAAATAATGTAGGTCAGAAACTTGGAAGTATAAAGTAAAGAAGTGCATCAAAGAAGGAATAAGTGGAGGTAAAATAACAAAATGTATTTTTCTTACTGTTATTGAATAAACAGATAATTTGTTCAAAATAATAATACCAACAATGTATTTTATTATATACATATTTTTATTATACATGTTTATTTTATATATGTTTATGTATGCTTACATATAAGTAAGATGAATGACAACAATGATACAAAGGGCAAGAGAGGGGAATTAAATTCATTTTGTTATTATAAGGTATTCATACCAGCCATAAAGTAATATAGTGTCATTTGAAAGTGGACTTAGATTTTCACAAATGTACATGGCAAATACTAGAGCAAACACTAAAGAAAAGTAAAAGAAGAAGTATAACTAATATGCTAAGAGAGGAGAGAAAGTGGAATCATATAAAATGCTCAATTAAAACAGCAAGAGGCAGAAGAAAAGTGGAAGACAAAAATAGGAACAAAGAACAAGGGTAACAAATAGGAAACAGTAATGACTATGATAGATATTAATCCAACTATAAACAATAATCACTTTGAATATTAATGGTCTAAATGCACCAATTAAAAGACAGAAATTGTCAGATTGGATCAAAAAACAAGACCCAACTATATGTTGTCTACAAAAAACTACTTTAAGTATAAAGACACATGAAGATTAAAAGTAATTGAATAGATAAAAATATTCCATACTAACAAAAATCAAAAGAAAGCATGGGAAGCTATAAAGAAAGGTATATAAAAGGTATATAAAGTATATATATATATAAAGGTATATAAAAGGTATATAAAGAAAGGTATCAGGGATAAAGAAGGACACTGCATAATGATAAAGGGGTTATTCTCCAAGAAGACGTCACAATCCTTACGTGTGTGCACATAACAACAAACCATGTGAGGAAAAATTTAATACAACATCAAGGAGAAATAGATGAATCCACTATCATAGTTGAAGACTTCAACATTGCTCTATCAGGGAATGGACACATCCAGAGAGCAGAAAATCAGTAAGGACATAGTTGAACTTAACAACACTATCAATCAACTGGATATAATGGACACCTATAGAGTATTTCATCCAACAAGAGCAGAACACACATTCTTCTCAAGCTCACAAGGAACATTCATCAAAATAGATCACGTTATGGACCATAAAACACACCTTTACAAATTAAAACAAAAAAAAGAGGAAAGAAATCATACAATATCTGTTCTCAGACTACAGTGAATTAAACAAGAAATCAATGTCAGACAGATAACTAGAAAATCCCAAGATATATGGAGATTAAAAAACACACATCTAGATAACACATGGGTCAAAGAAAAAAAATCTCAAAATATTTTGAACTAAATAAAAATGAAAACACAACATACCAAAATTTGGGGGATGCAGCAAAAAGCAGTACTTAGTGGGAAATTGATATCAGTGGGTGATATATTAGAAAAGAGGAAAGATCTAAAATTAATAATCTAATTTCTTATGTTGGAAACCAGAAAAAGAACAGCAAATTAAATCCAAAGTAAGCAAAAAAAAGAAATAATAATTATTAAAACAGAAAGAAATGAAATTGGAAATAGGGTATCAAAAGAGAAAATTGTGAAAATAAAATCTGGTTCTTTGATAAGATCAATAACATTGATAAGCCTCTAAGAAAGAAAAAGAGAGAGGACACAAATTGCTAATATCAGAAATGAAAGAGGGAATATCATTACAAGTCTTATGGACATTAAAGGATAATAAAGAAATACTATGAACAACTGTGCCCACAAATTTGATAACCTAAATGAAATTGACAAATTCCTTAAAAGACCCAATTTTCCAAAACTCCCACAGGAAGAACTAGATAATATGACTAGGCCTATATTTGTTAAAGAACTGCATCAATAATTAACAACCTTCTAAGAAGAAAGCACCAGGCCCAGATGGGTTCACTGTTGAATTCTACCAAACAGTTAAGGAAGAAGTTATACCAACTCTCTAACAATCTCTTTCAGAGAATAGAAGTAGAGGGAATACTTCCTAACTAGTTATATGAGTCTAGAATTACCCAAATGTCAAAATGAGACAAAAATTACAAGAGAAGAAAACTACAGACCAATTATCTCACATAAGCATAGATGCAAAAATCCTCAACAAAACATTAGCATATCAATTTCAACATTGTATGAAAATAATTATATACCATGAGCAAGTGGAATTTATTCCATGTATGTAAGGCTGGTTCAACATCCAAAAATCAATTAATGTAATTCACCGTATCAATCAACTAAAGAAAAATCACATGATCATATCAATAGATGCAGAAAAAGCATTTGGCCAAATCCAACACTCATGATAAAATCTCAGTAAAATAGGAATAGAAGGGAACTTCCTCAACTAGGTAAAATAAAAGAAGTCTAAAAAATTCTATAGTTAACATTATACTCAATGGTGAGGTACTTGAAGCTTTCTCTCTAAGATCAGGTATAAGGTAAGAATGTCCCTTCTCACCACTCCTTTTCAACATTGTACTGGAAGTTTTAGTTAATGCAACAAGTCAAGAAAAGTAATAAAAGGCATACAGATTGGGAAGGAAGAAATAAAAGTGTCTTCGTTCAGAGATGACATGATTGTCTATGTAGAAAATCCAAAAGAATAAACAACACCAAAAAACCTCCTGGAACTATTAAGTGTTTATATCAAAGTTGTAAGATACAAGATTAATATACAAAAGTCAATCTCTTTCCTATATAATAGAAATAAACAAGAGAAATTTGAAATTAAAAACACAATACTATGTACAATAGCACTCTCCAAAATAAAAATACTTTCCCATTACAATGTCAAGAGAATGAGAAGACAAGCCACAGACCAGGAGGAAATACTTGCAAAAGACATATCTGATAAAGAACTGATGCAAAATGTACAAAGAACTCTTAAAATTCAACAGTAGAAAATAAACAACCTCATCAAAATATTGGCCAAAACCCTAACAGACACTCTAGCATGGAGGATATACAGATGGCAAATAAGCATATTAAAAGATGCTCAACATCATATCTCATCAGAGAAATGCAAATTAAAACAAGATAGCACCACACACCTCTCAGAATGACCAAAATCTGGAACATTGCCAATATCCAGTGCTTGTAAGGATAAGGAGAAACAGAAACTTATACATTGCTGGTGGAAATGCAAAATACTACAAGCCTCTTTGGAAGAGAGTTTGGCAGTTTCTTATAAACGAAGCAACTCTTAACATATGGTCCAGCAATCATACTCTTTGGTATTTACCCTAGAGAGTTGAAAACTTATGCCCACACAAAAACGTGCACATGGATGTTTATAGCAGTTTTGTTCATATGCCAAAACATAGAAGCCACCAAGATGTCCTTCAATAGGTGAATGGGTAAATGAACTCTTGTATATCTAGACAGACAATGGAATGCTATTCAGCACTAAGGAGAAATGAGCTCTTAAGCCATTAAAATACATGGAGAAAATTTAAATGTTTATTACTAAGTGAAACAAGCCAATCTGAAAAGATGACCTACTGTAGGATTTCAACTTTTAACTTTCTTGGAAAAGGCAAATCCATGGAGACAGAAAAAAGATCAGTGATTTCCAGGGGTTGGGGATGGGGAGGGATAAATAGGTAGAAAACAGAAGATTTTTAAAGCAGTGAAAATACTCTGTATCTGACAGTGACGAATACATGTCATTCATTATCCATTTGTCCAAACCCATAGAATGTATAACAACAAGAGTGAACCTTAAAGTAAATTATAGACTTTGGGTGATTATGATATGTCAATGTAGGTTCATATATGGTTAACAAATATACCACTTGGTAGGAGATGTTGATATAGGGAGAGGCTATGCATGTGTCGGGGCAAAAGGTATATGGGAAATCACTGTACCTTCCCTTCAATATGCTGTGAATCCAAGACTGCACCACTGCTCTGTAAAAATAAAGTCTTGTGACAAAACAAACAAACAAATAAACAAACAAACAAAAAACTCTAGGCAAATGTCTCCTTGGCTAGAGTCAATAATATGCATGCCATGTGCTTGATTCTAGGTTATAAAGAAACACAGAAAACCCTCCTTGGTCCCTAGCTAAAGACATTTCCTTCCTTTACTCTGCCTTATTGTACTGGATAATATTGTTTCATGTGGTTAATACTATCATTATCAATAGCAAAGCATCAATGACAAGATATGTGCTTGGAAACTAAAAATGATTTGTTTCCTAATAGTTTAAAACGTTTTCCTGTCAAATGGAGAATTTCATTGAGTTTTTGTTTCCCAGGTAATTCAGTAGAATTGAAAAAATTTCATGTGATGAAAGAGAAAGAAAAAAGGGAATGGAGAGAATGTCAAAGAGTGTGTGAATTATTCAAAGATGATTATTTTTCTCCGGATATAAATAACATCACTGATATTGTTCCTAAGGTTTATGCTTCTGAATTTCCAACAGTAACTTGTCAGGAAGGCTGGGTATTGGAGCAAATAGAGAAAAGAACTCCAATTTAAGTCACATGAGTGGGTGGGCTTATTTGAAACCTGATGCAACTAATGACAGATTCCAAGCTAAGACCGTGATCTGTCTCCTCAAGATTGCTAACTGAACAGAATAGGTGGTTATTTGTTTTGTTTCACATGCTTTTATTTAAATAGATTGGTTACCACCATTCATACATACACAGATTTCCCTACTCTCAGACCAAACTTTGATGCTTCTCACAAAACTATCACATTTTAAATGTAACACGTATGTATATTATTCTCCTATGTCCTGTATACAGATTAGTTCTCAAATGTGACACATGATACATGTATATGCATCTTTAATTATTCTGCTCCCATTTCCTGTCTTTGTTTCCTCAGACATATTCACAGATCATTTCTCAAAATGAGGGAACGTAGTATCATATTACAGATGTTTCCAATAAGTTCTGGTAGTACTGGGAGTGACAGATAATGATAAGATGGGAATTTCTCTCATGTTTATACCAGAGAAGAAATGTTTTCTTTCTACCCAATGGTGTTAGAGTATAAATTAGTGTGCATCAATTAAAATTTTATTTTCTAAATAAGAAAGAAGGAAAAAAATCAGCTTGTGTGCATTCTCAAGGACTTTTCTTCTCATTGCCCTCATTGCCCTGGCACTTGTCAAAATTTTGTTCAGAGCAAATACTTATTAGCTCTCCAGAGCAAATACTTACTACCTATTCAAGCATGTTAATCTGATAAATATCTGCAGTGTTTATTTTCCTCTTCTTGTTTTTACTCTGATCAAATATTTTGAGGGTGATATCCTATATGTTCAATGACAACTAGGTGGACATTTCTGCTCTAGAAATGGGTTGATATTAAGCTCCTAAAGTGACTTCTTGCCTAGGTACCAAATATGCCATAAATGGAGTGTTCTAGTCTCCAATTTGGGACAGCTATTGAGAAACATGTTTAACTCATGTGTATTCTCCAGGATCTATCTAATAACAACTGTTTGGGATTCCGGGTTCCTGAGTGCACATCTCTCAAGTCACCACACAGAGGCCCCAGTCCCCTCTGCCTGTATGTAGAGACAGCTACATTTTCACGAGATTCATCTTCTCTCAGGTTTTCCTATTTAATTTTCTCTGTATAGTCCATGTCATTTTTAATTGGTAACCTCTTCTACTTCTACTGTGCATACTTATATTTTTAGACTAATTCTCCTTAACTTAAAAACAAAGATGTAAAAATATAAAAATAAAAAATGTAAAACAAAGATGTAACTGCATTTGTTCAATTTCTTAGAGTTATGCAAATACCATGCTGTAATCAAAAGAGGAGATTAATGTTGTCAGTAATACTACTTATTTGTCTTAAATCTTAGAGCCTCAGGAAAACTTAGAGTCTGTTATCCTAGTCATCCCCAAGTTCTGAATTTTATACATGGAGAAACCAAAGCCCTTTGGTTTTAACATGAAAAATTGATATTAAGCCATGTATTCACAGGTCAAACAGAGTTCTCTTTGCATGAGACTTTGGTTCAACTCCCTACTTGATGTTTATTCCCTCTTTCTCAACAAATAAAAGCACTAAATACATTAGGTATTGGACTGGTTAATGGAGAGCAAAGAAACCATGTAGTTCCTTCCCTAATTGTACTCACAGTCAGTCAGATGGAAAAAAAAATTTAAAAGTCACATAAATAGATGTAAACTTACAATTATGGCCACTGCTTTGAAGTGTAAATACCACATGTGATGAGAGACTGTGTTAAGAGAATTTGACCCAATGTATTAGATTGGAGAGGACTTTTTTGAAGAACTGAAATTTAAAAGGTGAGAATAGTCACCTAGGTGAATAAGGATCGGAAGAATATTTATGGTAGAGAAAGTAGCCTCCAAAGGTCACGTACTGAAAGACGGTTTGGACAGAGAAATGTAATGCGGACGGTGATGGGGACAAAAAGAGCAGGCAAATGTGGTTTTTGACACAAGAAGGGAACACACCTTTAGGCCAAATGAAAGAGGGTTGCTTTATTCCAAAGACAGCAGGAAATCATGGATGGGCGAGCCTCACCATCTCTGCAGCTACTGCCCTAAGCCATCCCCAGCTTCTCTCGCCTGAATATGACTCTGTTCTCCTCACTGCTCCCTGATTCCTCCTCGTCCCTCTCAAGGTCTATTTCAGCAGCAGCCAAAGGGATTGATTTAAACTCAGGTCAGATCGTGTTACTTGTCGGCTCACAGTCAATTACCAACATCTTGTCTTTCTCAGAATATCATCCGGAGTCCACCTGCTGACCTTAACGCCTTTGATGGCTATGTTCGCAGCTTCCTCTCCAGCCTTGTCGCCTAACCCTCTTTTCCCTGGCTCTCTCTGCTACAGCTACAGAGTCCTGTGACTGTTTCAGAACTTTTCAAGAATGCCCTTGCCTCAGGGCTTTGGTACTTCTTGTCCTCCAGACAGGCCTTCGCCCAGGTATGCACATGGCTCATTCCCTCAAGTACACGGGTCTCTCTCAGATACACACGCATCAGAGAGTTCTTCCCTAAACTCCCTGAATAAAAGAGCTACCCCTCTGTCCCCATCACTCTTCAACACCATCCTCAGCTTTATTTTTCTTCATAGCACTTACTATAACCTGGCATATCATGTCTTTTTGTTTCTTTGTTTTGGTGAGTCTTCCCCCACTAAACTAGAAGTTCTTTGAGAGCTGGAACTTGTTTGTTTACCGCTTTATTTCTAAGGGGTGGGAAAGTGTCAAGCACGTAGTAGGTGCTCAATCAATATTTGTTGAATTAATGGATAAATAAAAGGATGAATAAATAAAATACCTTGGGGTATTTATCACACAATAATTTTACCCATCAGATTCCAATTTTTCTTCTGAATGAGAATGCTCACTTGTATGCAGATGACATACAGATATATTCCTGTCATCAATCAAGAGTCATTTCAAACCCTGTTTATTCTCTAAAACTTCCTCTCAATGCTCAGCAATCTTTTTCTTTAAATTCCCAATAACTCTGACAATCTAAACCAATCATTTATCAGTGATTACTACAGTCTTTTGTTCCTTCTGAGGAGTTCTCATCTGCTGAACCCAAGAGTTAGTCATTTGAAAATACTTACTTGAACTTCCTTTCCTTTTCTTTCATGTGAGATTGTCAATGTAATGCTATTTAGCAAGAGACAAATACCCACTTGTCACTGCTTTCAATAAATACTACCTATCATTCTTCAGTAAAAGAAGGAAAAAGTAGTATATATTCATTAAAAAAAGCAGTAATAGATTTTAGTTGAGGCATAACTTTTGTGTGACGGAATAGTGGAAATAGATATAGAAAGCTAAGTTGGATATTTTGATATTATGTTGAAAAATTTAGAATTTTTTTATAGTAATGAGGAGACATTATTGCAGATCTGGAATGACATGGTAATACTGGGCTTTAGAAAGATAACTCCTGCAGTACTTTAGGCTAATTGGCTAGAATACAAAGAGAAGCTGGTTGGTTTGAAGGCCATCAAAATAGGTCATGCTGAAAGAGGGCACCAGCAGTAGAAACAGAAAGAAAAATATCATGTTTTTTTGATGTTCTTCACTTTTATTCCGGTACTTACTAACTGCGATAGATGCTATACCGTGGTAGCTGTTAGGATTACAAAAATGAGCTGTGAGTTTCACGGACATACCATTAAAATCACTTCATTATCTATGTTTTCCCTTTCAGTCCAAGAATTCCAGTTCTTATTTACAATGTCATGATGCATATTCATTAAGACTAACAAAAGCAATTTACATTGCATAGCATTTTGCAATTTAAAAATAGCCCTCATGTGCATTATGTTATTTGATCTCACAAGAACGCTGGAAAGTAAGCAGAGTTTGGGAAATTCTCTTCAGTTTTCAATAAGAAAACTGCAGGTCAAATCTGTTAAGTCACTGGGCCAAGGTTACAGACAGCTGTCTATGGATTTAGAATTGAGCCCATATATTCATGTTCCAAACACAAAATGGTTTTCCTTAGCACTTCATATATTTTTCTAAAGTTTATGTGGAAGTAGCTTTTTCTATACTGATTCCCTTTTAATCCTTTTCTCCAGAGCTTATGGTTTATTGTCTAATTCCATTACAGTAACTATTTTGTTATTGGGTTTATGAGATACCCAAAATGCTGTGCTATTTTATTTTTGTTAAAATTGTCAGGCTATAAATGTCAAATTAACAAAAAAAAAAAAAAAAAAAACAAACAAGCAAACAAACAATAACCTCTTACCAGTTTAAAGATTCTGTTTATGATCTTTTATTCAAAACTAAGGAATAAAGATATTATAGAGACATATCTCATAAATAAAATTATATCATCTGCTGGTTTAAATTTTTAAAGTGAAATTTAGGCTCTTTTTAATTTCAGTTTGGATAAATATTTTAAAGGTGTTATTTTGTTCAAAAAGTTCTCACAATATGAAATGTTAAAAATTGAATTAGATAAAATAGTGAAATATCAAATTCTGGTGGAAAATAAAATAAAATAAAAGCTATATCTTGCATAATTTTTGCTTTGTGAGGACATAATATTAGCTAGCTTAGCATAAAAGCAAATTGAACTGTGTGTATGCACTGACTTGAATTTCAGATACTCATGAAAGTAAGCATCAGTTCATCATCATAGTTTTTTTTAAAATTATTATTATTATTTTAAAGAAAGATTATACCTAGCACTTGTATCTTGGTTTCTAAAGAGCATTTTCCAATAAAAGGAGCCAGGCCTCCTTGGAGAAATGGCTGATTCTAGGGCTGATGCTAGAAATATACAAAAAACGTCTTGGGAATGGTCTTTGAAAAGGTCTTTGAAATGATAGTGAGCAAAAAGGACTAACAAATAGTGTCCTGATATTTCCACCAAAGAATGTCCCTCTGAAGAGCTTATCACTTAAAATGATTTACTAAAGGAAACTGATGAAAATTTTCAGCCAGAAAGTAAAAAAGTGCTCAAAGAAACAAAATGTTGGGAACATATTAAAGGGACACAAGAGCCTGTCAGAAAGAGGTCCCAATGGGTAAAGCTAGAACACTTTGAGCAACAAAATAAATAACATAGTATTGTAATACTCAAGCATAAAAGAAACATAATGAGACCATATTATATAAATGACTGAATAACTAAATCAGTGGGGGAGAAGGAGGCAAAACTGGAGTTACCCCCTCCCTTCTTTCCCCAGAGTATAGCACTTAATATGCAACACAGACTAAAAATTAGAAAAGAATGGATGTAGGCACACTATTCTCTGATGCTTAGGGGCTCATGAAAGTGTTATAATTAGGGGTGGAGATAGGCACAGCAAAAGGAGTTCATATTAGATAGTGAACACCTACACACACCTAAAAGGAAATTTCAGAAGACTGGAAAAATCAAACTGGAGAATATTCATCAGATAACTAACCTGAATAGATGAGTATTAGAATATGAAGGTGATAAAGTACCCGATTTTCACATAAACATTGAGGAGGACTAAGGACACTCAGCCAAATGCTGAACAGACCTCCTGCCATTCAAGGATGAATAAACAGAAGCCAAGGCTGCACGAGGTCTTTGAAATGATAGTGATGAAAATCTGAGAGGCTATATGCCTGATATCCTGAAAAATGATGCAGTAGAATATGATCAAGTAACTTGGAGAAACTATGAGGAGAGAGCAAGGAGTTGACATTAGAGAATCTGTTTTGAAGGAATTAAGAAAAAATTAAGGGGAAATTAAAATAGAGTAAACTTTTATTATCTTCATCCACAACAGCAAAAGATAGAAGTAGAAGAGAAGAAAAACTTTTCAAAAAGTAAAGGAAAACTTAGACTCTTCTAGAGTGTGGAGCAAAACAGGGGTTAAATAAGTGGAAATATAATAAAACATCAGTTAAGAAAGACAATTGGAAGAGAAGCATTATTCAAAACTATAATTGAACCATATTTTTTCCTGAGCTGATGAAAAGACGTGTCCAGATTTTTAAAAATCCTAGACTATCATTAAATACGACTGCAAAGGTAACAACATCAATCTACAGCCTGAAGGGTTTTTTTCTTTAATTTTAAGGGAAAAGAAAAAATAATTGGTTAGTAACACATAATACCTACAAAGGAAACACATTCATATTAATAAAAAACTACAAATGTATGAAGCGGTATCTCTAGAATTTTGACAGATAGAAGATAAAAGAATTCTATACACAGGTATTCATGTAGAATATGGGAGAAAGAGTCATAAAATAAATTATATTTCCTGAATATGTTACTAGAAAATAGTCTCCTGGTAGCTGAGGTATGCGTAAAAAAATTAAGAACGAAAAATTTTTGGAATAAAGAGCTGGCAATGATTTTGAAAATAATTAAATGCAAATTTCATGAAAGATAATTTTTAAGTTAATGGGTCAAAACAATTTAGTTTTAGTTCTACTGATAAAATAGCATTGAGACATGAGGCAAATCATTCATATTTCTTGTCTTCACTTTCTCCATTTGTAAGACAATGCCAGGTCTCAGTAATGACAGAGTACTCATTTAATATCTTAAAGCCACAGGAACATGTTGACTCCTCTCTCTTTCCCACACTACTCTTCCCAGGACAGTTACCTAGACAGTAACCCTTCTTCAAAATTGTCACTCCAGGGCTGCAGACTGTCGCTGTGGTTGATCTGAAGTTTTCTAGTTCAGGCAAGAATATTTCCATTGATTTCATTTGTATTCAAATGACAGAACACAGAATAAAAGCTATGAAATTTTCTTGATTTTCTGCAAATGAGGGTTCCTTCTGCAAAGTCTTTTAAAACAGCTTTTCTAAGCTGAAAACCATATGATGCATTCATTGCCTTCGATGACTGCCTTCCGCCTCACCACAAGCACTTCCTTAGTCTGCTGCTTTCTGAATGCAATGAAAAGAAGATTAAAAAAAATCCTTGCTATTTTCATGCCTGTGTTCATCTGATGTTGAGAGCCTCCTTTCAAAAAATATTCTTTAATAAATCAATTTAGAGAACATATGTCCATTCTTGTATAATTGGTGGGGAAAAAAGCAAATTCAACGAGGAAAATCATGTGAATTCAACTCATAGCATTCTGACACAAAAGTCTTTACTGTACAGAAGGATAATGCAAAATCTAGGGTGTTGACTGAGGCTCCAAAGCTGCGAAAAGACTTAATGAAACCTCCATCAGTTTCAAGATCTTCAGAGAATCAATTGGGGGATTTAAGAAAAAAGGAATATGCCATCTTCTAGAATGTTTCAAGTAGGTATAAACAACATTTAAATGAAGAACCCAAAAGCATTCAGAGGCGATCAGGGAATTGGTAAATCATGTTTTTTTTCTACACATCTTTATTACTTTATGGAATCAGTGCTAAGTAGGATCAGTTTTGACTTTGTATAGCTATATGTTTCCAATATTAATAACAAGTATTTTATTGAATGTTATTCTGTGTGCTGGGAATTTTTGAAGTACTTTTATGTATTAACTTATTTAATAATTTCATTTATCCTCTGAAGTTGATATTCCTCTTATCAGACCCTTTTTGACAGAGCTCTATAAATTAATTCATGCCCAGGGCCCCATAGAGTTAGTACCTAGTTAAACCTGAAGGTGGAAACTGGCTCTAGAATTCTATTAACACAACACTTCACTGCCATCCTGTAATATAATAGGGGATGCTATATAAAGGTTTAATTTCCCAACTTCATTTTCCTTATTAATTTCATCTGGAAACTTGAAGACTGGATGCCAAGATATCTAATTTTCTAAATCTAGTTATTGCTAGAATTTTGAGACTTTAACTTCATCATTGCGATCCTTATCTTTCAATATCAGACTCCACTGACTTTTTAAAACAAATTCATCAGGCTTTTCCAAAATTCCAACAGAGGAGTCTATATGGCATTGCTTCAGTTCCTATTTTAACTTGGAGAAGAACCTTCTCTAACTTCAGATCCTGTGCAATATAGGAGAATATCTTCAAATTCCTCCTGCAAGAACCCACTTTATGGCATCAGTCGTGATTTCCCAAAGGAGCAGTACATCTACGAAGGGAAAAATGATTGTATTTATATCACAAATCTGAAGAGGAACTGCGAGAAGCTTCCATTTGCAAATGAGCCCATTGTTGCCATTAAATGCCCTGCTATGCTACTAATCTATCCTTCAAGGATAGTATACTGTATTGAAATTTGCTGCCACTGCTAGAACCATACCCTAGGCATGATTACTAGTCTATTTACTCAAAGGAACTGCACTCCTCAGATCTAGGCACCTTTGCAGAATCCTCATTTGTTGGTGATTATTGTCCCAGGCTGGTTTACAGCCTCTCAGAGGAGCAGTTTATGATAACCTGCCATCATGGCTGAGTAGCCCAGACTCCACTGGGCATTACATAGACAGTGCTCTTCCATGAATCAAACAGGAGTTCATTGTGGGTCTGTGTGGTACATTGGTACATACGGTGTATTGGCTCATATGTTTCCCCAGCACCTTTTCTTCAGAGCATACATAGGAAGTCATTCCTGATCTGATCGGAAGTAATTGAAAAGAAGAGCAGAACACTTTGAACAGGTAATGATCAAGAGGAGTTTAAGGATGAATGGATCTGAGCTTAAGGAATTTCAGGTGCTAGACCCATCTGAAAGTGTACAGGTGTCCTCTGGGTCTATTAAGAAATTTTTTTTATTGAATATCAGCATGCTTCTCTCCACTACACTTCCTAGGCTACTGAATGGATAGGAATAACTTCCTTCCAAAGCCTTTGAAGCATATGTCATAGCAAGATTTACCAAAAATAAAAATCATCTTCATTCAAAAAATACGCAACGGGTAAAGTGTTAATTATGTATTAGTTAAGAGCTTACATTTCAGTGGTGTGTGTTTCTTTTACTTTAATATTTACCAATGCTTCCTAATTTAATTCAAGCTCCATTCATATGACAGTTGACTTAAACACAAAAAATATTTTAAAAGGGCAGCAAAGGATGAATGCTGCCAACCATCATTTTGTAAAGAAAAATAAAAATGAGATATGCAGGTTTCTTATTTGTAATAATGAAAATATCAATAAAGCCACAAGCTAAACAACATGGAGAAAAAACCCTTGGAATCCCCATGTGGGTATTATCTGCCTAAAGAGGCAAAGAAAATGGTCATATGCTGTTTGTTAAAAATGCAAGTTATGAGATTCAGTAGGAATCCAGAAATAAGGGTAATAGAAATGAAACTCTAGATAGTGTTCTAACAAATATCATCATTACATAAAACTTAGAATTTCTATTATACTTACCTACCACTCTTTGCCCTGTCTTATTCTTTGACTACACCAAGCTCTGTATCTAAACTTTCTCAATAAAAGAAACTAAAAATATAGATTCAGGTGATTAGCTTTCATTTAGGACCAAAGGATAATGGCTTCTCTATTTGACCAAATGATATTGAGGTCTGAGTCCTATGAGCACTTATGAGGCAGCTGCATTGCTGCCCTATGTTTGTGTTCCTAAGTCCAATACATTTTCTTTGTCGGTTTCTCACTTCTTACTAAGAGAACGAGACTGACAGGATTACAATCAAAATGGTCCCATGCTCAAACTTTGATCAGCTCTTTGTAAGGTTTAGGTTGGTGCTGTTCAATGGTAGCCATTCACCACATGTAGTTATTTATATTTAAATTAAAGTTAAATAAAATTAAAAATCAGTTCCACCATCATACTAATCACATTTAAAGTGTTCAGTAGTTATATGTGGCTAGTGTCTTACTGTATTAGGTAGCGTAGATATAGAACATAGCCACCATTGCAGAAGGTTCTATTGGATAATGTTGGTCTTGGGGACAAATTGGTGTATTCAGTAAGGCAATATTTATTTGCTGTGAGCATTCTAATTTTCTTTTACTCTCACTACAAAAAGGCTGGAAAGTTAGTCTATATAAGATTAACTTTGTCTAACCCTTTTTTCCTAAGTCAGTAATTTTTTATTCTTCATATGGTTTCCTTTATTGAAGAGTTTACACTGCCACTTATGGACTCAAGTATGTACCCTATAGCCCTCACGTACCTCTACATTACTGCCATCACAGAGAATAAGATGCTACTGCAAATAACACTGCCACTTTCTTACTGTGAGATAGGTTAAAAGAAGACATGATTTCATAGCTAGCAAAGTGAACTATTGGTCCAGGCCGTCATGCAAAATCAAGTTATTTATGTCCTTAAGCTACTAGGTTTTCCTCATCTTATTTCAGCATCTTATTTGGGAGCTTTCTGACTAAGCCAAGACAGCATCCTTCAAATATATCTAAAAGCAGTTTTGGGGTCCTTTCCTGAATGTAGAACACAGTTACTCAAAAGCTAACAAGAGATTCTAGTTATTCACCTGTATATTTATTATGCTCTGTGTGGAGTGAGTAAACATCCTGGGACTCAGAATCTGCCCCTTCCCTTTGTTCTATTCAATTGAACATATTATTTTGGACTCATTACCTACTCTAGACTATATAGTATATATATATATATATATATATATATATATATATACTTTCTCTTAACTGTTGATACCTCCTGAGGTTCTTAGACCTATAGAGACAGAGATAGTGAAAGCTCTATACTTGATATTCTATACTTGATACCTTGATTCCCTTCTTTATTTAAAAATAGTCTGTTATGTGGGGGTGAGTTGTATGGGTGTATATACAAGTCATATACATAAACCAGTGCTCACCTGCAAGATTCCAAGCTCTAAGGGGCAAATGTACAGCCATTAGGCAGACTTGATTGTCTTAAACAAGAGCCATTAATGTGCTTCATTCTCCTAGAGCCCCAGCTTCTAGCACATGCTTGACCATGAGAGATGCCAGATAAATACTGAATGAGTGAACAAGCAAAGATGTTCTTAGTCTTGATATCCATTTATAGACTGCCTCTTCCCAACTCCAGCCTCTTCACGAAACTTAGAAAATGTTTCAGGTCACTATTTTTCCCTTCTGCACTTTAGATCCCTCATTAAAGCAAACATGCTGCCAATCCTAAATCATGAAAAATCTCAACCAAGATGACGTCCTGATGAACTTTTGTTCTCCCCAGGGAGAACTGGCAAAAAGTTCTTCCCAGGGAAAATGGTCATTCTAACTTTTGTGCACTTCTCCCCTCTTCCATATCATACTTCTCTATTAGACATTATCATGCTGTAATTAAACATTTTTGTTACATATCCCATACCCACAATTTGAACATCCAGAGACCAGACTGAATGAAAGATAATTGACTTTTTATTTGGTGCCTACTACATCCCAGTTACCTTGCTTACATACACAACCTAATTCCATCTTCTGCCCACTTTCTAGGTAAGTTGTAATTATCCATAATGTTTCAGAGAAGGAATTTCAGACACAAAGAGATTTTCTCTTGCTCATAAAAACTGGTGGACTCATGATTCATACATGAAACTTCTGTCTCTAAAGGCCACTTTTTGCATTCCTAAGATCCTGCAAAGTCCCTAATAGGGACCTTATATTTAATAAATAAATATAGCAAAAATGAACAAACAAAAGCAATCTGATAGAAATCATTTACTTCTTACACCTAATAGTAGCCAACCATCTATATACATATATATATATATATATATATATAAACAATTATATATATATAGGTAACCAAAAACAAATATCAATGGATAAATCTGTGGAGTGTGTGTGTGTACGTGTGCAAGTTAGTATTAGAAAAAACTGAGGGTAATAGGGGTCTTTCTATCATTGATACAGAAACAGAAATATCTGGCGAACAAACATATCTCCGTAGTTTTTCAGACACTGGAATTTTCAGAGTTCTGAGTGGTCACTGGCCCTCCTAATCTTTCTTTCTTTTTTTTTGTGGTATACCAATTTTATTTTATTTTATTTTTTAAACATTTTTATTGGAATATAATTGCTTTACAATGGTGTGTTAGTTTCTGCTTTATAACAAAATGAATAAGCTATACATATACATATATCACCATATCTCCTCCCTCTTACATCTCCCTCCCACCCTCCCTATCCCACCCTACCCCTCTAGGTGATCACAAAGCACCTTTCTTAATTTCCCTTTTCCACCACTGACACTATGAAGCTTCTCATATTCCAAATGCCATATTTTATTATTCATTTATCCATCCTAGGTCAATTCTCACTTCGGTGCCTGTTCTGCTGGGATTTATCTCCCATAGTTAATTTTGAGAGTAACCATTGTTCTTTGCTACTCTAGGCTTTTTCCCAGAGTAAGTCACTAATCCTGCTTAGGGTGTAACCATAACTACAACATAAACTCCAAAAACCCTAAGAGAAAGGGGGACAGTGGATGTTGGTTTGTCTTTGAGCACAGAAATTGCCTCAGTGGAGACTGGTTATGAGAGTAGCTAAACCCTGCTCAAATTTACTCTCATAATGTGTCCGTGGAACAGGACCTGGGGTTACAGAGCTAACATGACTCCTTCAATCATACAACGCCCAACTGCTTCTGCGTAGAAATGTCTGAGTTAACCGAAGCTACTGAGTGAATTTGTCCACAAAAAAAGTCATTAACAACGAAGTCAGAACGCAGAATAGTATACTGTATTGACTCTTCAAAATTTTATTTGAGAATCTGTTAAATCTCCTGCTCAAATCATGTTAAATGTTCTACCAAAAAGTACACTTTTATTCTAATTAGAGTTTTATTTTAGGTTAGGAGGGAAAAAATAGGAGGTGACTCTTTAAAAGTTTGAATACATAAAATATAAGATTTTATTATCCCAAACAGAGACATTCTATTATGCAAATATATTAATTCAGTTGCTGGTGTGGAGACTTTAAATAAAAATAAGGAGTTTCATGTTGAGGGATTACTGAGTAAAATAATGAGCTATTTGGTATTGATTAGGTTGCATGTAGGTTTTTAAAAATATACATTTATATATATTAAAAATATATATAATATTTAATATATATTTGCTTTTGCAAGCCATCTCTCATGGCTGCAGATTCTTCCAACTGTTCTAGAATAAGAATCATGATTCAGAGATAAAGTAATCAAACAAGCACAAACATTGAATCTGAAAATATGTTTAACATAGTGTGCTTACTTTGAACCAAAATTGCCTAAGTCCATTAATGTAGAATGACAGGATATAAATTACTAAGGTCTTTGTTATTCATCCATGTGTGAGTGAGGATTCTATTTCCTGCCTTATGAAGATAAGAACATATATATGTATGTGTGTGTGCATGTGTGTCTATATACACATATATAGAGAGATATAAAATCTATTTATACATATAATTTATATCTGTAATACATGTAAAATGAGGGGAAGGAGGGACAAATCATTGGCTTTAAAAAAATGATCTCTAACGTTGGCCAATCTATTTGTATGAATATGTATGTTTTGGAGAAACATATTTTAAACTCTTTTTATCCTGTTCAAAAACTCAAGGAATTTTTAGGCCTTGAAATATTAGAACCACACTAGGACAAATATTTGTCATGTCTTTTTGACCACCTGATATATTTGAGCATCCTTCCTATGTTTGGGGAATTCTCCACATTTAAGTAGTCCACACCTCTCCAACTTAGAAGCCAAAAGCATTTCTCTCATGTCCTCTCCAGCTGTTTGGACCTATATGTGACACAAACTCACCCAAACAGACTGTGCTTCAAACAATGAGGCAGATTCCCCTCTCACAAAGGTGGTGGCAGAAGTAGACAGTTTGTGGGTCACAGTGGCAAAGGTTCCAGCCATCACATCCAGGTCCAGCACAGTGGTGGGAACAGGGGCCTGTGGGGTTTCTTGTGGGGGAGTCCTGCGTTATAATTTGGATGTTGTTTCTGCTGTACTGCCTAGAGATTCTGTGAGTGTCCTTATATCTCGTGTAAATCTCTTTTGTCTCAAACTAGAGTAGGTACTACCATTGGCTTCTAAGAACATTGGTGTACTACCTCAACACTTCTGTTCTCTGCCCTACTTAAAGACTTTGCCTAGAACTTCTCCCCTTTCTTTGCCTCTCCATCAACTTTTCTCCTCTTTTCTGAATCTTTCTAAGCAGCACACATATATGCTATTGTTAATCCATCTTAAAAATTCTTCTGTCTTAACCACACTTCCACATCAAGCTTCTTATTCCATTATCTCTTTCCTGTTTCAGCAAAACTCCTAGGGGTTTTATATATCCTCACTCTCTTCAATATATCTCCTCCCACTCTCTCTTGAGTTCACTTCAATCAGGCTTTTCCATTGAAACTACTCTTTTCAAAGTCCCCAACGACCTCCACATCACAGAGGTGACCTGCCCGTTATGAAGCTATCTTTAGTTCTTCCCTTGCTCCACCTATAAGCAGCATGCAATAAAATTGATCACTCTTTCCTCCTTGAAATACTTCCTTTGCTTCCAGGACAGCACGTGCTCCTAGATTTCCTCCTACTTTTCTATTTCTCTCTTTTGCTTTTTTCCCCCTGGACCTCTAAAACATGGAGTGCTCCAGGACTCAGTATTTGTCTCTTTTCTTTCATGTCTACACTCACCTGACTTCATGGCCTTAAACACTAACAAACTCATCCTTCTCCCTTGAACTCTAAATGCGCATAACCATCTGACTATTCAATATACCCACTTGGAGGTCTAATAGATATTTCAAATATAATGTGCCCCAAATTGAACTTCTGATCTCCCTCACTCCCTGTAGCCCTAATTCCTTTCCATTTTCCCCATCTCAGTAACAAGCAACTCAATTCTTTCAGTTTCTTAGGTCAAAATATTAGATTCCTGTTTGATTCTTCTATTTTCTACACAGATCATGTTCAATTCATTCGGAAACACTGTCCACTCTACCTTCAGAATATGTCCAAGATCTGACTAATAATCCCCATCACCTCTACATTTACCTCTCTGGTTCAAGCCATTATCACCATTTCTTTGTATTATTGCAGTAGCCTCCTAATGGATTTCTATTCTTAATTCTTGCCCCTTTTCCATAGTTTATTCTCAATAATGCAGCACAGTAATTCTTAAATATAAGTGAAAGCATATTATGTCTCTCCTCAAAAGTTTCCAAAGCCCAAGCACTTACAGTGATCCATTTTCTCAAATAATTTCTGGTTTCATTACTTTTCTGCCCTTATCTCTGACTTCATCTCCTCAGTCACTTGAGTCACACCAGGTTACCTTCTTTGCTGTTCCTAGAACACACCAGGCACACCTTCACCACAGGGACTCTGGCTTTCTGTTTCTTTGACCTCTTATCTCTTCCCCCAGATATTACCATGTTTGTTAACTCACCTCTCTAATACTTTTACTTAAATTCCTCCTTCTCAATGAATCTTTCTGGCCACCCTAACTCAAATTAGAAACACGTTCCATAACTATTATATTTTTACTTAGCACCTAGCACAATCCAACATATTATTGTCTCCTAGTAGCACATGGCCCTTCAAGAATAGGACTTTTCTTATAACAGGCATATAATAGGTGCTTAGGGTAACCAACTCATTCCAGGTTGCCTGAAACTTGTCCAATTTTAGTACTGAAAATTACCTGTCACAGAAAACCTCTGTGGTCCAGGCAAATTGGCACAGTAGTTGACACCAGCTCAGTAAATATTTGTTGAATGAAAGAATGAAAACAGAGGTATGAGTGTGCACTCTACCTAAATCCGAAAACTGTAGGGTATTTAACCTAAAGTTTTGTGGATGGAATAATCATCCTGCCATGAATGGATATAACCACATCAGATGATATGAAGGAAAAGCACACAATGACTACCAAGTGCCATTTAAGAGGAATCCCGAAACGGGTAACAATTATTATTAGCTCCATACTCTCAAGTCATATCTATAATTCTATAATGAAGGGTAATTTCTTACAAGATGCTATCCTTTTGAGTGACAACAAACTTATAAAAATATTGAATACAACTGTAAAGTATGCACAGTGTTGCGATTCAACTACATCGTTACTGACTGACATAAAATAATAATCATAAGTAAATGACAACAGAATATATACTTTGTTGACCTAAGTTATTCTTCCAATTAATAACTGTGTGTGGTTTCAGCCATTGGTTAAAATCCATCCATTAGTCATGAGTCTTTGTGAGGTACATAAGTAGTCTCATGTGAACGTTATAAGCTCATATAATTATTGTAACACTTCCCTGTTGAAGAGATAACCACTGGAGTCCCTGTTACTGCCAGGTAAGTCTCTATCTTGTCCCTCTAGAGTCTTCTCCACAATTCTCTGTCTTGTTCGGTATATAGGAGGATGAGCCCTGCAGACTGCAGCCCTCAGATACTCTTGCTGGCTGGTTTCTATTTGGTGCACACACATAGGCTACTGCAATAATACAAAGAAATGGTGATAATGGCTTGAACCAGAGAGGTAAATGTAGAGGTGATGGGGATTATTAGTCAGATCTTGGACATATTCTGAAGGTAGAGTGGACAGTGGACACTGAAAAGCACCAGTATGACACTGGAAGGTGAGGAAAGACAGAGGAGGACCATTTCTTCCTTGTTCCCTTCCTACATCAAAGTTACATACTTAGCAGTAGCTACATCCCCACATGACTACAGCTGCATCTTCCAAATGTCCTGTTCTCACCAGACTCTGGTAATTCTATTTCATTCCATTGTCTCTTCAGCTATGAGGTGGTGACTTCTTCCCTCTGTTGCTAATTCCTTGGTTCCTCACCAATTTTTGTTTGTTCTCTTAATGCTACCCACACCTCTGTAAGGTAGGCTTTTATTAATGTTTCTATTGTTCACATGGAAACACAAAAGATAAATCTTTCTTTTGCTTTCTATTACCAATATATTTTATTCTTTACCCCTCGTATGTTAGGCTAAAAGATGTGTACAATGGGTATCTGTTCTGGCCACAGGAATTAGATTGATTAGTGTGAAACAAATTACAACACACAAAACCAAAACAAAAGCCTAGATGAATTACCAGAAAGTTGAGTGTTGATTAAGAAGATATCCATTTCCACTTAAATTTCAAGAAAAAGAATAAATTCATGAAAATTTATAATGGGATAGGACAAATGAAGATCAGATTTGTCATCAGTATCGTTTCTAGTTGTGGGGGATAGTCAACACATGCTAAATAATACAGTTTGATGAGCAACGTGAAGTTCTACTAAATGTGAAAAACATTTCCAAGGGAATAGGTGCATGAGATGGCAAGAAACTGGTCAACATGAAAGTTGATCTGAAAACGAAATTGCCCACAATTGTCAAGTATTCCAAAGTAGCAAAAGCAGCATTATACTGGAAGAAAGCACTAATAGAAATCGGCACCATCAAAGATCAGGAAAAATGCAATGCTGCAAAACTACAAGAAGGTAAATTTAACATTGACCACTGCTTTTATGAAAAGTAATAGGTCAATAATGCATTGCTTTCTGAGAGCCCAGTAAGCACCGAATAAAAGGACATTAAATATTCACATTAGAGTCTATGAAATATGATTTCACATGATGCTTGCCGTTTGTTTCTGCCATAGGTTAATCCAAGGTTATTAAATTTTAAAGTTGCACTAGGATATTTTACATGTAGTGCATTTATAGCCTCTGATTTATATAGCACTTTTCTTCCATAGAGCCATTATATATCCTCATTTTGCAATTCAATTGTGCTTATGGTTAAATACAGCAAGCAATATATGTGTGTGCATTAAATATATATATATATTTATATATATATATAATATATATATAATGTTATGTGTTTTTCTTGATTCTTTATATAACAAGAAATTATATATATTTCCTGAAATTTTGCAGTGGCTCAGAAGGCAACTGCGAGATGACTTGTGGTATGGAATGGTAGTTGCATCACAAGAGTATTGTATGTCTCAAAATTGTCTCTAAATGAGCAATCATTCTGAAGCAGGCAGCCTAATCTGTATGAAGTCCCATTCTATGTTCACTTAACTCACATAAAGTCAACTATATATGCTTTGCAAAGTGAGACAGAGAGAAAAATAAATAAAAATTTAAATCATGCAAGCCATTCTGTCGGCTGTTCTCTCTCCCTCAGTGAGGCTGGGTTGAGGATGCCAATTTGCCTTCCTTTAATCCACCCTGGTTTTTTCACCATTTACAGGGATAGAATCTTAAACTGCCTTAATAGGCTTCTAGCGTTTAAAGATACATATATTTTTTCATATACCCTATTTTTAATCCAGCTACTATACCTGATGTTAGACCAATGAAACAATGATCTAATTCAAAACTGAAGAAAAATTGTTTCATTGGACTCACTAAATTGTCAGCCTCCAACAAGGTTTTCTAAGGGATATCTCAAGGGTAATTTCACCAATATATGATGATTGCCTTGGCACTGACTTTAGATGCCTGCTCTCCAGTAGAGTGTGACTGCAGTTTACCCAGTCCAAAATCTCTGTGACCTTCTTGGCGGTTACTACAACCCTTCGATTCAAGTTCTCCATTGCCTTGGATCACACCAAGGAAAGATTTAGGAACAGGTGGATAGGTCACTGGGAATAAAGCTGCAAAAAATGAAGGCAAGAAGTCACAGCCTGTGTTGGAGAGTGTCTGGTAGACATCGTGCCCAGAGGTGAATGTGTTATGAATGGGATGCTTCTGTGATCCTTTATTCAAAAGGCAGTCAGGTGATTCCAAGAGTGATTCCTCAAATCGTTGAAGGCAGAATAAGTGCTTTCCCCCATTATTAAAATAAGGGGTTGTAAGAATGGAAGACATACCCTACTGTTTGGAAGCTATCTTTATTTGCACTAACTGTGAAATTTGGTCATTCAAAATATGTAATGTAACTAGTTAGGGAGAAATATCTTCCCTGAGCAAACAGACACCTGCAACAGAAACAACAACAAATGTCACGTGGGAGCACATGGGAGCAAATTCAAAGGGGCTATTACCCAAAGAATCAAGAATCAAACCATCGAGCCTCCTCCACTGCCATGGAAGAAAATCATTCTATTTCTGCACGCTATGATTTTCACATAACCATTATGCAATGCCTATTATGTGTCTGCTTTTCTTTCTCTATCTAATGCTGAGATTTTGTTGTAGTTATCCAGTCCCTACTCCACCCCTCAGTATGTGTGTGTATAAGAAAAGTACGGATAACCTATCAATTTTATTAGCCAGTAAGTCATTTCACCAAGAAGAACCACAGGCAAATCTGATGGAGAAGACTACGTTTCTCCCAAAGAGAATTGACCTTGAGCTGAATGCAGTCAATGGATGGAACTTTGGGCAGAAGAAGCAAGGAGTAAAAGAAAACTTGATGAGCAAAAGGATACACTGTTACAGAGCCTTTTACTATTCACTAAAAATCTGTGTTTCCCAGCCTCCTTTGCAGTTAGGTGGGGACCAGGTCACAAATTTTAGCCAATGGAATGTGCACGGAGATAGTGCAAAACACTTTCAGAACTGGCCATTAAAAACATTAGGTATGATCTCAACAGTCCTCTCTTGTCCTTCTGAGACAATCTTAGAAGCGATATGTTCCAGATCGTAGAGCTACAAGATGAAGAAAGCCCCAACACCTACATCTGACTATGGTGTGAGCAAAAAATACACAATTTTGTGTTATATCATTAAGATTGTGGGGTTTCTTTTTAGAGGCAGCTACATTGTTTACTCTAATGTCAAACCTATTTTTCCAGCAACCTAGAAAATTTCTTCATCATCTGATTAACTCAACTCACTGGCTTTTTGAATTAAGTTTTCTTGATGTCTATACTCTTAAAACAACAGTAAAGGAGTGGAAAATAGAAAGCAGAAATAAGATAGTCTCAGAATAAAGAACTAGAGTGGAAACCTTATACTGTCAGTGCCATTGCATGTTCTGTTCAGTACTAATGCTTGGCACATAGTAGGCACTCATTTAATGTCTGTGATTGAAAGGAAAAAGAAGGTCTCAATTATTCCATCCATGCATTTCACAACTTTCAGGTTCCAGACAAGGAACCTCTGCCTATTGAGATCAGTTACCTGTTCTTTTATGAAATAGCCTGGGAAAATTTTAGAATTGTAGTCTAATATTGTATGAAAAATTGTAAAAGATTGAATTGGTTAAAAATCATTGAAAGGTAACTTTCTTGATATCTTCAAGGGTCAACCAGCCTGGTTATTTCTCACTCAGTCCATAATGTAAATAATATTCCTCCATAGAAGCACAATTTTCTTTTCTTTTTTTTTTACCTATTATCTTACTTAAGACAAAAGAGTGTGTACGAGATGGAGGAGATGAAACAACTAAGATATTCTTCCCTTGGAAATTTCTTATTCTGATTTATGGCTCAAGAAAATAGAAAACCCCTTTCTCACTGTCACCTGCCACTCATTTTATATTTTTCCAGTCACTGAATTGTAATAGCTAAAATTTGAGAAAAAAACAAAGTGGAAGTTTGATTATTTGGTAACAAATATTTAATATATTTTCCTTCCTTTTGCTATTTTATTTGTGTAAAAAAAATGATCCCCACTCTTTGTTATGGCATTGTATTATGGTATTGCATAGAATAAATCAAAATGATATAACGTGCACAAATTAATTTAATTCTTCCTGAGAAGATTGTTTTTTTGTATAAACATAGGAAAATCTTAGGCATATTTTTATTATTGTCTATTTTTAATAACTGTGGTGCACAAAGGAGTATGAACTATCTATATAAACCAGAAAATGTTTCATGAGTATAGGTAGTTATACTACTTTTATCACCAATACTATGCTAACATACAAGGACAGATGAAAAGATTTGAAAGTGCCTTATCCTCAAAACATACTTTTTTTTTTCCTGCATAAATTTAGGTGACTCAAATGCATTTAATTTCTCAGTCAACCTTCACTACCACCGCTTCCACACACACATACAGAATTAGGGAGTCGAAATTTTCATGTACTTTGTAATTTTGTTTTTCTGTATCTGCTCCACTTTCTTTCAGTTTACAAGATTGTGCTATGGGATCATTCTTGTCCCATGGTTGGCTTCATCAGAGTTACATCTATCTGAGAATGAGTGTGAAGACTCTCTTGCTGGGTAGGGTTATATTTGTGACTATCTCGTGTACAAAATAGCATCTGTAAGAGAAGGGAAAGGGTGGAAAGACAATTTTGTCTTTCAGAAACTCAAATTGTCGCTTGCTCTACCTTGCCAAACTCCCATGGGCTTTTTGGGCCACTGTAGGAAACATACTGTCACAATGATCTCACAGCAGAAAGACACTCTCAAAGAAACCAACACCAGCTTGATAGCCTCCATTGTCAATTGGCAAGCTAAAGGTGAACAATGTACTCAGGTTTTCCCTTTTATTTTATTTTTTTAAACTAAACCAAAGGCAGACATTCATTAAGTGTGCATTACAAAGATTGAATACAAGGAAAAAAAAAAGTGAGAATTTGTTTCATGTTTTATCAACTTCTCAGCTTTTGTTAAAATGAGAAAAGATGACAAATGAAAGGGTATTACCTCCAAAGGGGAGAAAAAACAATCAATGGCACCTTCTCCTTAAAGAAATATTCCCAACTAGGGTGAATTAAAAATATATATATTGCAAGTGGTACTAGGAAAACTGAACAGCTACATGGAGAAGAATGAAGTTAAAACATTCTCTAACACCATATACAAAAATAAGCTCAAAATAGATTAAAGACCTAAATGTAAGACCGGATACTATAAAACTCCTAGAGGAAAACATAGGCAGAACACTCTGACATAAATTGCAGCAATATATTTTGGATCCATCTCCTAAAGCAAAGGCAATAAAAGCAAATCAACAAATGGGACCTAATTAAGTTTAAAAGCAAGCTTTTGCACAGCAAAGGAAACCATTGACAAAACAAAAAAACAACCAACTGAATGGGGGAAAATATTTGCAAATGATATGACTGATAAGGAATTAATATCCAACATATATAAATAGCTAGTGTAACTCAACATCAAAAGAAACAAACAACTTGATTAAAAACTGGGCAGAAGACCTGAATAGACATTTTTCCAAAGAGGAAATGCAGATGGCCAACAGGCACATGAAAAGATGCTAAACATCCCTAATCACCAGGGAAATGCAAATTAAAACCACAATGAGATATCATCTCACACCTGTCAGAATGGCTATCATCAAAAAGAACACAAATAAATATTGGCGAGGATGTGGAGAAAAGGGAATCTTTGTACACTGCTGGTGGGAATGTGATTTGGTGCAGCCACTGTGGAAAACAGTATGGAGGCCTCTCAGAAAACTAAAAATAGAACTACAATTTGACCCAGCAATTCCACTCCTGGGTATATACCCCCTGCCAAAAAAAAAAAACAACACTAATTTAAAAGGATACATGCACCCCAATGTTCATAGCAGCATTATTTACAATTGCCAAGATATGGAAGCAACCTAAGTGTCCGATCAACAGATGAGTAGAAAAGATGTGGTGTATATATATATGATAGAATACTACTTGTCCACAAAAAGGAACAGAATTTTGCCATTTACAGCAACATGGATGGACTTGGAGGACATTATGCTAAGTGAAATGAGTCAGACAGAGGAAGACAAATACTGTATGATATCACTTATATATGGAATCTAAAAAATACAACAAACTAGTGAATATAACAAGCAGACTCACAGATATAGGGAACAAACTAGTGGTTACCAGTGGAGTGGGGAGGAGGGGCAATATAGGGATTGGGGAGTAGGAAGTACAAACTATTGGATGTAAGACTCAAGGATGTCTTTTACAACATGGGGAATATAGCCAATATTTTGTAATAACGGTAAATGGAAAGTAACCTTTAAAATTGTAAAAAAATTTCAAAATAAAAATAAAACAAAATATATACATTGCCATGGGAAAACAAGGCAAAGCAACAAACAACAAAAAGTGTAATGGTAGGGCTTCCCCAGTGGCGCAGTGGTTGAGAGTCTGCCTGCCAATGCAGGGGACACGGGTTTGAGCCCTGGTCTGGGAGGATCCCACATGCTGCGGAGCAGCTAGGCCCGTGAGCCACAACTACTGAGCCTGCGCGTCTGGAGCCTGTGCTCCGCAACAAGAGAGGCCGCGATAGTGAGAGGCCCGCACACCGCGATGAAGAGTGGCCCCCGCTTGCCGCAACTAGAGAAAGCCCTCGCACAGAAACGAAGACCCAACACAGCCAAAAATAAATAAATAAATTAATTAATTAAAAAGAGGTAGAATCGTGACTGTCACACATATATAAAAATGAACAGGTGTTAAAGAGTGTATTATACTCCTAAATCAATAAGAGAGGTATTATAATCAGTTCAAAAGAGAATGTGAAGAACAGACACATTTATTGATCAGGACTATTGAAATGAATGTGGACACAGAGGCAATACTGAGGAGGGGAAGTCAGTCTGTTCTACAGGTCGGTTCAGAATCTACAGTGTAGACAGGAACTAAAAACAAACAAACAAACAAAAAGTGTAATAGTAACATAATTGGAAAGATCATCTTAGAAGAATATATATGAGGTGCTGTTTTAATATATTGATGTCCTTATCATGGAAAAATTATCTTTTTTTGAATTTGTTGCCAACCAGTATTTTAATAAGGGTTGACATATTAAAAAGAGGCTTTAGTTTTATAAAGCCTCTAGTTTTATAATGTAATACCTTAGGAAGAGTGAACTAGTAATTTCTTTTTCATTGGTAAAATGGGGATAATGATCATGGTTTCTCACATCATTTTTATAAGAATTAAACAGGGTAATAGTAATAATAACTGTTTGCAAAGCTCTAGAGTTTAGCTTATCTTTACATATATCAGTTGTGAAACCATTAAAGATAACAGGCCTTTCCATTCAAACGAACTGATTGGAGAAGACTAATAATCTTGGTGGGTCTTAATTTCTCATCTTTCTGTTAAAGTTAGCTGCTCATTGTCTAATATCAAAAGCACTTATGAAAGGTGATACATTCAGAATCATCCTGAAGCCTAATATTTTTAGTTATAAAAATGGCAGGAACCCTTCTAAAATTACTCTCTAGATTTCTCAAAGGCGGAAAGGGGCTAGTGTATGAGAAGTAAGGAGTAGAAAAGAAGAGAGAGGGGAAGGACTCCTGGAAGGTACTAATTCATATATCCAAGAGGGAGAAATGGACTCTATTCTATCCTTCAGACTCCTCCGTGATTTGTTTAATAGGTTATGCCAGTGACGTTTCCATTCTGCGCTATTTGATCAGCATTTTCACTCTTTTTGTTATATCAACAACTTGACACTGTAATGTACTCATGATGTATATTAACACGAGTTGGAGCTATAATTCAATGGAGTAAAACCTTATAAGTAAATTTATTCAGGGCGCTAATTACTAAAACATTTTACAATACAAATTTTTTATAAGAGAAATACATAGTTGAGTTTAACCATGTGAATGTACCCAAGAAAATATTCTGAAATGAGCTTTTCTCCAGAAAAGTTCTATTCTCTTAATTCTACCTGTTGCCTTGATGTTTTGTTAGATTATTTGGGATGAGAAAGTCCACCCAAGGCCAAGGAAATTGAGGTGAGCATAGAGTTCCTCATTTTTATTATTACTATAATTCTTTTCCCTCTGTAAATTTAGGCACCACACTGTGCCTATTTAGTGACTTCTTGGAAGAAAAACCTTCCTGAGAAACAAAATTCTCTAAAAACAGAATCCAATTTCTTTTAATTTTGCCTCTCAATATACGATAGCTATTAAATCCACCTACTGACATCAGAACCTTTCTACACCCCAGAATCAGCTGTCTCATCATTACTTGACATTCCTCACGTTATTCTCTTGTACCAAGGAACAGTCAGAGCAATAGTTTTGAACTGATTTTTTACCTTTCTTTACTCAGTAAGATTGATAACTTTCAGCTCTTATGTAATTTTATTATTTCTTGTATGTGAAAGAAATTTTCATTAGTAAAAGGAAAGAGAGATGAATACACTGTCCTTTTGCTCTTCATAAAAAGATACAAGGGAACTAGCACTTCATTTTACTTTTGTCTTTTGTTTTAGTTTTCCTTTTAGATCTAGTTTGATCAGAAGCAAGTTGTTGTTTAGGGTTATCACATAAGATTTTTAACTTTATTAAGATTAAAAAGAGTAATAGTGAGAAAAAATTTCTTCAATAATCCTAGACTGAAAAATTGTACTATGGGAGGGGAAATTACAAATGAAGCAACCAGGACACAGAGATATGACTATAGATTCATCTATGACATAGACATTAATCCATTGATTGATTCATTAATTTATCAAATACTTCTTGAGCATCTACTATATATAAGGTATATTAATATTTTGCTGCAAAACCCATTAATAGGCAATCAGTATAATAGGGGAGGGTAAAAAGTCAATGTTTGAAGAATGAAATATAGTTTGATTAATTAAGTCATCCGTTCCTTCATTTGAAAAATATTTCCTGAATTTCCTGCAATATACATCACATATACGTATCGGGAGAGTACAGAGTTTTACAGAGATTGCCAGTGGAGTACACAGAGAACACACTGAAAGCACTGAGAATATGGAAAGAGAAATCAGTTAGAAGCCCAAGTGTACTAAGGTTACCTCCAACTTGTGTGGGATGTGAGCTTATATAAGTGAGGGGGAGGGACTTTCTAAGAAAAAAATGCAAAATTAAGTCCATGAATAAATATTTCTTTCAACTATGAAATCACTATCACAACAAATTACAAATTTTAAAAAGTTTACTTCTTTTTTTCTTAAATTTATTTTTTTTAATTTAAAAAATTTTTTTAACATCTTTATTGGAGTATAATTGTTTACAATTGTGTGTTACTCTCTGCTTTATAACAAAGTGAATCAGTTATACATATACATATGTCCCCATATCTGTTCCCTTTTGTGTCTCCCTCCCTCCCACCCTCCCTATCCCACCCCTCTAGGTGGTCACAAAGCACCGAGCTGATCTCCCTGTGCTATGCGGCTGCTTCCCACTAGCTATCTATTTTATCATTTATTGAAATGGTTTCAAGTTTTCACCATTGAGGACGATGCTGGCTATGTGTTTGTCATATATGGCCTTTATTATGTTGAGAAAAGTTCCCTCTATGCCTAGTTTCTGGAGGGTTTTTATCATAAATTGGTGTTGAATTTTGTCAAAAGCTTTCTCTGCATCTATTGAGATGATCATATGGATTTTCTCTTTCAATTTGTTGATATGGTGTATCACGTTGATTGATTTGCATATATTGAACAATCCTTGCATTCCCGGGATAAACCCCAATTGATCATAGTGTATGATCCTTTTAATGTGCTGTTGGATTCTCTTTGCTAGTATTTTGTTGAGGATTTTGGCATCTATGTTCATCAGTGATATTGGCCTGTAATTTTCTTTCTTTGTGACATCTTTGTCTGATTTTGGTATCAGGGTGATGGTGGCCTTGTAGAATGAGTTTGGGAGTGTTCCTCCCTATGCTATATTTTGGAAGAGTTTGAGAAACATAGGTGTTAGTTCTTCTCAAAATGTTTGATAGACTTCGCCTGTGAAGCCATCTGGTCCTGGGCTTTTATTTGTTGGAAGATTTTTAATCACAGTTTCAATTTCAGTGCTTGTGATTGGTCTGTTCTTATTTTCTATTTCTTCCTGGTTCAGTCTTGGAAGGTTGTGTATTTATAAGAATTTGTCCATCTCTTCCAGGTTGTCCATTTGATTGGCATATATTTGCTTGCAGTAATCTCTCATGATCCTTTGTATTTCTGCAGTGTCAGTTGTTACTTCTCCTTTTTCATTTCTAGTTCTATTGATTTGAGTCTTCTCCCTTTGTTTCTTGATAAGTCTGGCTAATGGTTTATCAATTTTCTTTATCCTCTCAAAGAGCCAGCTTTTAGTTTTATTGATCTTTGCTATCGTTTCCTTCATTTCTTTTTCATTTCTTTCTGATCTGATCCTTATGATTTATTTCCTTCTGTTAACTTTGGGTTTTTTTTTGTTCTTCTTTCTCTAATTGCTTTAGGGGTAATGTTAGGTTGTTTATTTGAGATGTTTCTTGTTTCTTAAGGTAGGAATGTATTGTTATAAACTTCCCTCTTAGAACTGCTTTTGCTGCATCCCATAGGTTTTGGGTCGTTGTGCTTTCATTGTCATTTGTTTCTAGGTATTTTTTGATTTCCTCTTTGATTTCTTCAGTGATCTCTTGGTTATTAAGTAGTGTGTTGTTTAGCCTCCATGTGTTTGTATTTCTTACAGATGTTTTCCTGTAATTGATATCTAGTCTCATAGCATTGTGGTCAGAAAAGATACTTGATATGATTTCAATTTTCTTACATTTACCAAGGCTTGATTTGTGACCCAAGATATGATCTATCCTGGAGAATGTTTCATGAGCACTTGAGAAGAATGTGTATTCTGTTGTTTTTGGATAGAATGTCCTATAAATATCAATTAAGTCCTGCTTGTTTAATGTATCATTTAAAGCTTTTGTTTCCTTATTTATTTTCATTTTGGATGATCTATCCATTGGTGAAAGTGGGGTGTTAAAGTCCCCTACTATGAATGTGTTACTGTCAATTTCCCCCTTTATGGCTGTTAGTATTTGCCTTATGTATTGAGGTGCTCCTATGTTGGGTGCATAAATATTTACAACTGTTATATCTTCTCCTTGGATTGATCCCTTGATCATTATGTAGTGTCCTTCTTTGTCTCTTGTAATAGTCTTTGTTTTTAAGTTCATTTTGTCTGATATGAGAATTGTTACTCCAGTTTTCTTTTGATTCCCATTTGCATGGAATACCTTTTTCCATCCCCTCACTTTCAGTCTGTATGTTTCCCTAGGTCTGAAGTGGGTCTCTTGTAGACAACATATATACAGGTCTTGTTTTTGTATCCATTCAGCCAGTCTATGTCTTTTGGTTGGAGTATTTAATCCATCTACATTTAAGGTAATTATTGATATGTATGTTCCTATTACCATTTTCTTAATTGTTTTGGGTTTATTATTGTAGGTCTTTTCCTTCTCTTGTGTTTCCTGCCTAGAGAAGTTCCTTTAGCATTTGTTGTAATGCTGGTTTGTTGGTGCTGAATTCTCTTAAGTTTTGCTTGCCTGTAAAGCTTTTAATTTCTCTGTCAAATCTGAATGAGATCCTTGCTGGCTAGAGTAATCTTGGTTTTAGGTTTTTCTCCTTCTTCACTTTAAATATGTCCTGCCACTCCCTTCTGGCTTGCAGAGTTTCTGCTGAAAGATCAGCTGTTAACCTTAAAGGGATTCCCTTATGTGTTATTTGTTGTTTTTACCTTGCTGCTTTTAATATTTTTTCTTTGTATTTAATTTTTGATAGTTTGATTAATATGTGTCTTAGCATGTTCTTCCTTGGATTTATCCTGTATGGGACTCTCTGTGCTTCCTGGACTTGATTAACTATTTCCTTTCCATATTAGGGAAGTTTTCAACTATAATCTCTTCAAATATTTTCTCAGTCCCTTTCTTTTTCTCTTCTTCTTCTGGGCCCCTTATAATTCGAATGTTGGTGTGTTTAATGTTGTCCCCAAGGTCTCTGAGACTGTCCTCAATTCTTTTCATTCTTTTCTCTTTATTCTGCTCTGCAGTAGTTATTGCCACTATTTTATCTTCCAGGTCACTTATCCGTTCTTCTGCCTCAGTTATTCTGCTATTGATCCCTTCTAGAGAATTTTTAATTTCATTTATTGTGTTGCTCATCACTGTTTGTTTGCTCTTTAGTTCTTCTAGGTCCTTGTTAAACGTTTCTTGTATTTTCTCCATTCTATTTCCAAGATTTTGGATCATGTTTACTATCATTATTCTGAATTCTTTTTCAGGTAGGCTGCCTATTTCCTCTTCATTTGTTAGGTCTGGTGGGTTTTTGCCTTGCTCCTTCATCTGCTGTTTGCTTCTCTGTCTTCTCACTTTGCTTAACTTACTGTGTTTGGGGGTCTCCTTTTCGCAGGCTGCAGGTTCGTAGTTTCCGTTGTTTTTGGTGTCTGTCCCCAGTGGCTAAGGTTGGTTCAGTGGGTTGTGTAGGCTTCCTGGTGGAGGGGACTAGTGCCTGTATTCTGGTGGATGAGGCTGGATCTTTTCTTTCTGGTGGGCAAGTCCACGTCTGGTGGTGTATTTTGGGGTGTCTGTGGCCTTATTATGATTTTAGGCAGCCTCTCTGCTAATGGATGGGGCTGTGTTCCTGTCTTGCTAGTTGTTTGGCATAGGGTGTCCAGCACTGCAGCTTGCTGGTCGTTGAGTGGAGCTGGGTCTTGACGTTGAGATGGAGATCTCTGGGAGATTTTTGCCTTTTGATATTACATGGAGCTGGTAGTTGTCTTGTGGACCAGTGTCCTGAACGTGGCTCTCCCACCTCAGAGGCACAGCCCTGATGCCTGGCTGGAACACCAAGAGTCTGTCATCCACACAGCTCAGAATAAAAGGGAGAAAAAAAAAGAAAGAAGACGATAAAATAAAATAAATAAAATAAAGTTATTAAAATAAAAAATAATTATTAAGAAAAAAAATTTAAGTAATAAAAAGAAAAAAAAAAGACAGAACCCTAGGAGAAATGGTAAAAGCAAAGCTATACAGACAAAATCACACACAGAAGCATACACATACACACTCACAAAAAGAGAAAAAGGGACAAAGTGTATATATATCATTGCTCCCAAAGTCCACCTCCTCAATTTGGGATGACTTGTTGTCTATTCAGGTATTCCACAGATGCAGGTACATCAAGTTGATTGTGGAGATTTAATCCACTGCTCCTGAGGCTGCTGGGAGAGATTTCCCTTTCTCTTCTTTGTTTGCACAGCTCCTGGAGTTCAACTTTGGATTTGGACCCGCCTCTGCGTGTAGGTCGCCTGAGGGCGTTTGTTCTTTGCTCAGACAAGATGGGGTTAAAGGAGCAGCTGCTTCGGGGGCTCTGGCTCACTCAGGCCGGGGGGGGGGAGGGAGGGGTACGGAGGAGGCGGGGCGAGCCTGCGGCAGCAGAAGCTAGCATGACATAGCAACAGCCTGAGGCGCGCCATGCGTTCATGCGTTCTCCCGGGGAAGTTGTCCCTGGATCACGGGACCCTGGCAGTGGCGAGCTGCACTGGCTCCCGGGAGGGGAGGTGTGGAGAGTGACCTGTGCTCGCACACAGGCTTCTTGGTGGCGGCAGAAGCAGCCTTAGCGTCCCATGCCCGTCTCTGGGGTCCGCGCTGATCGCCGCGGCTCACGCCCGTCTCTGGAGCTCGTTTAGGTGGCGCTCTGAATCCCCTCTCCTCGCGCACCAGGAAACAAAGAGGCAAGAAAAAGTCTCTTGCCTCTTCGGCAGCTGCAGACTTTTTCCCGGACTCCCTCCCGGCCAGCTGTGGCGCACTAGCCCCCTTCAGGCTGTGTTCACGCCGCCAACCCCAGTCCTCTCCCTGCGATCCCCCCGAAGCCTGAGCCTCAGCTCCCAGCCCCCGCCCGCCCCGGCGGGTGAGCAGACAAGCCTCTCCGGCTGGTGAGTGCTGGTCGGCGCCGAGCCTCCGTGCGGGAGTCTCTCCGCTTTTCCCTCCGCACCCCTGTGGCTGCGCTCTCCTCCGCGGCTCCGAAGCTCCCCCCTCCACCACCCGCAGTCTCCGCCCGCGAAGGGGCTTCCTAGTGTGTGGAAACCTTTCCTCCTTCACGGCTCCCTCCCACTGGTGCAGGCCCCGTCCCTATTCTTTTGTCTCTGTTATTTCTTTATTTTTTTTGCCCGACCCAGGTACGAGGGGAGTTTCTTACCTTTTGGGAGGTCTGAGGTCTTCTGCCAGCGTTCAGTAGGTGTTCTGTAGGAGTTGTTCCACGTGTAGATGTATTTCTGATGTATTTGTGGGGAGGAAGGTGATCTCCACGTCTTACTCTTCCGCCATCTTGAAGCTCCTCTCTCAGAAGTTTACTTCTTATACACAAATATTATAAAATTTATTAAAAGCAGCATACTATTTGTATGAATTAACTTATTAACACTGCTGTAATACTTTTTTACTTCAATCTGACTACATTTTCTTTGAATGACTCCTCACTTGACATTTCTCTATAGAGAAAAGAGAAAGATGCTTTACTCGAGTTCTCCTCTAGCATGATCAAAATTTAACTTTTCTCTTTTTCTCTTTAAATTGATTATTTAAGCTTAGTAACTCATTATTGGCAAGGCCATAAAAATAATTTATGTTTGATTTAAAATTTGGTGAAATCTCTGTTAAATTTCTTTCATATATGAATTCTAAGATTTCCTAGCACTTCAAGTTTTCCTGTGCAGTGGCTGAAATTAAAACCACTTAAATTACTGCTACTTATTAATCTATTTGTCCTTGATGTCTCTGCCATCCTGGTCTATTTTGTGTTTTATGTTTTCTTCATTGATACCTGTGTTTGATGTTAATCTCCTTCTGGCTAGCTTCCAAAAATGCTCATCCGCACATCAGACCAAGCAGTTTAGAAGTATGATGGAGGAATTGAAGGAGAGAGAGACAGTACTTTAAATAGATTATAGTTCACATAGTTACTTTTGCAGATTTTACATAAACGTATAAATACAATGTCATGGTCCCTCCGAAGCCCATAGAAGTAGCCCATAAAAGTGAAAGTTTTATGAAAATCTGCCTCTGGTTTAGAGCTGTCACAGTCACCGTCACCGTGGAGAAATGCATGGAGTTTTAACTTAACACAATGGCAGGGATTGTACAGATTTGAGGAATATGAAGGAGGCAAAATCTGTAATTTATTGCATAATGGAGATGAGTATTCCCTTTTTTACACATGGTAATATCTGCTTTTTCCTCTTGTTTATCACTAATTTACATAATTATGCGTTTGTTCATAGCTGCAGCAGGTGAGTACAAAGGTTGTAGCTTCTTGCACCTGGAAGTGGCTGGAAAGGAGAAACTGCAATCTAAGCAAGTCCTGGAGCCAGAAAATAAACAGGTAAGTCAGGTGATTATCACACAAATAAAGGCTGCACTCTATGGGCACAATAAATGTGTAAACATATAATTACACTTCAATGGACTAAAGAGGTTTCCTGAAGCCAGAGGATTTAGTGCTTGATCCTTCCAGGGGGCAGCTGGAAAGGAAGCATAAAGGAGATGAAGTTTGAGCCAAATTAAAAAACACGCTAAAGATTTGGCCATGGGGTGAAAATAGAGAAAATTTGAGGAGCAAAAATAAATAACAAGGTTTCATCGGATGCTCAAAAGGATACGTTGCTCAATGAAGATTACTGGTCGAAGTTTCTATTTCTGACAATATTGAAGATTAGATACTTCAGTGAAACACTAAAATACTGGCAAAGTTTAAAATAAATATTAAAATGCTTTACTGTCCTGGCTCAAGAGGCAATGGACAGAAAAATACTGAAAACTAGGAGATGTAAAGCAACCAGGACCCTAGTACTCTGCAGGTGGATCTGTAAATCCCTACAATAATTTTTGTGGACCACTGGATTGACCCCTAGTAAATTTGAAGTTGTACATTCTCTGTGGTCCAGCAATCCCACTCCAAGGTATTCTATTTCATTGATTCTAAAGCACATTTTTTTTAAGTTTAATAGTTCTGAAATTGAAATGCACTGTTAGAGTCAATAAGAAAGCATTATGATATTGTTTAATTGAAAATATTTCTTTCTTGGTTTTGCAAAACAATGGTGTATATCTTACTACTGATAGCATCTTAAACTTGATAAAATATGCTATAAATACCCTAGGGAATCTCTTGTATGTGTGAATTTGATAATGCATATTAAGATAGTCATTGAAATTTTTTGCATAGCAGAACCTGGAAATGATCCAATTGCCCATGAATGACAGAAACAATGAACATATGTGGTATATTGAAGGTAGCAGATGTGAATGCACTGTAGGTAGACACATCAACTTGGATAAACTCAAAATATTGTTCAAAAGAAACAAGTCACAGAATAATACAAATGGGACAACTCATTAAATGAAGTAAATCATTAAAGTCAAAAGACACATACATGGATGGTAACACTATGAATATAGTTATACTGGGATTGACACATACACATTATTGATACTATGTATAAAATAGACAACAGATGGGAACATACTGTAGAGCACAGGGAACTCTACGTGGTGGACTGTGGTAAACTAAATGGAGGGAAGTCCAAAAGGGAGGGAATGTCTGTATGTGTATGGCTGATTCATTTTGTTGTGAAGTGGAGGCTAACACAACATTGTAAAGCAAACATACTCCAATAAAAATTAGTAAAAAAACCAACCCTGAAGCACTGAGCAGTGCTCCTCACTTCCCCTCCCTTGGTCCCAGCAACCACCACTGGCTTTCTGTTTCTGCTAATTTATCTATTCTGAATATTTCATAAAAATAAATAATATGTGAAAATAAAAGATTTTTCGGGCTTCTCTGGTGGCGCAGTGGTTGAGAGTCTGCCTGCCAATGCAGGGGACATGGGTTCGAGCCCTGGTCTGGGAAGATCCCACATGTCGCGGAGCAACTAGGCCTGTGAGCCACAATTACTGAGCCTGCGCATCTGGAGCCTGTGCTCCACCACAAGAGAGGCCACGATAGTGAGAGGCCCGCGCACCGCGATGAAGAGCGGCCCCCGCTTGCCACAACTAGAGAAAGCCCTCACACAGAAAAGAAGACCCAACACAGCCAAAATAAATAAATAAATAAGATTTTTCAATTTTTGGATTCCACATATGAATTTACTACTAGAAAATATTTTATGAAAAACTTTTTCCTCTATTATATTCAACCAGCCATAAGAAGTTTGTTATATTATTAAATATGCCAGTTGAAAAAGAGCATATTTGGTATCACAACTGTACAATAGCATGGCTATAGGAGAAATACAGCAACGGACCCTGAAAAGAATTACTGTTCCTTAGCAAATTATGAAAGTTTGACATTATAGTTGCTATTAGAAACAGCTATTTCAAATAAATTTCAGATTTCATACTGTATCCCAGAAATTCTAAATAAATAAATAAATAAATAAATAAAAACAAGAAAATTATTAACAAAAACATTCAGAGAGGTCACACAGAGTGCTTCTGAGTCCCTGGGAATTATCTATTTCTTAAGCTGTGTGGTATGCATATTGATTAATGCGTTTTAATATATTCAAAAATATAGACATATGATTAATATATTCTTTTCTACATATGTTATATTTCATATTATCTAATTATCTAATGATACTTGAAATATTATTTAAATAATATCCACATAAAGAGATGTGGCTTTATCTTCCCATCAACTTCACAGGCAAAGAAGAACAAGAAGCTTGTTGTGAAATCCCACCATAAGAACTGAAATGCTCTGGTACCCCTGGCAATCTGGAACTCCCACTCATAACTGGGTCAGTTAGTGCATTGAAAGCTCATAATGATCTTGCACTATTGGCAAGGCAGTCTCTAATTACAATGTCCATTTGAAAATTCAAAAACTGAGGCCTACCATTATGTTAGATGCCTCGGTTTCCTTTATTAATTCGTGGAAGAGCTGGAATAAAACGCACCTCCCCTGACCGCAAACCCAAGTTCCACAGCTCTGCACAGCTCTTAGGTTAGGAGGCCTAACATGATATTGGCAGGTTTGGATACAAAATACAGAACATTGTCCACTAGGTGGGTTCATGTGGTTAAAGTAGGAGCCAATGTCTATTGTATTCCATTTTCATACAGCATTAACTACTGTATTACTACCTCTAATTTTTTTCTGGATTATGGTGTGGTTATAGATAAAATAATTATGGTTATTTTATGTATAAAATAAATGCAAGTGAAATTCAGTCATTTATGCAACACTTTTGAGTTTCTACTATAACCTGCAGAGTATAATGCATGGAAAGGGATACTCTCTTAATAAAACATCGGCTCTGGCTTTCCAATAGAGAAAACATGTACTTCAATTTCTGTTAAGATATGAGAGAAATTGATAACTGCCAGGAGAATACAACTGATACATTTTAATGATTATTTATAAAGAACAATTCTTGCTTTTACTGGGTGTTTTAAGGATGGGCAGGATGAGATTTATACCTTAAGGAATGTGATATATAGAGAAAAATAGAAGGGTAGAAAGAGCTTGAATAAAGATGTGTAGGCAAGACGGCATAAGCAAGCAGCCAGTCTTTGCGTTACCTGTACTAAGTGTAGCCATTTCATTTTAGGGGTGCAACACAGAAAGTAGTGGTAAATACATTTTGCATTAAATTTATGTAAACATGAGGAAGAAATCCAGTGAGATGGGATGATAAATGGTGGGGGCATGAGATAAAAATGCAGATCGATCAAATAATAAGAAGGAAAAACATTAAATTAATAATGTAGGACACCCTCAAAAAAGTTTTTATAAAATTTGTTACTATAAAGCATTAGGTTCAGTTTCAAAATTTTCATGTGACAAGCAGAATGTATACAGTCCTTACAGGGCAGAATGGGAAGGTCAATAGTTTGTAGTTTTAAAAAGAGCTATTGAAAAGGCACACGGTAGCGTGGATCCTCCAAACTCCAGCCCTTCATTTTCTTACCCTTTCAGCTACTAAAGAGCATCTGGGCAAAGAATTTATACAACTAAATGGGATCCTTTCTAATGTTATTTGATTCATAAAGGCAATTGTGATATCTAAAAGACTAATCTTTCTAGTGTTTATTTCATTCATTTAATTATGCCAATTAATTTCCCCTTGAGGTATTCCTTTTAAAGTTTCAGCTGGATAAATCAATGTCCCTAAATTTTAGATCCACCTTTAAAAGTGAAAGGACAACTAGTGTTTTACTGGAACCTAAGTAAACCCTGCAACAAGAGATTTCCTTCTTATCATTATGCTATCAAATTCTTAAAATAAAAGTTTCTCCCTTTAAATGTGACAGATAAAGCACTTTCAGCCACTCAGAGTGACTTCCTTCCCCATGCACGTTTGTTGATGCTCTGGGAATCCCCTTTTTTCTTTCCCAGTTATAGACTCAGAGCCACAGCCACTCACAGCAACTACTTTGTTCTGCTGTAATTAAAAGTGCGAAGGATCCCTCTCTGAATCCCAACAGGTTTGTAAGTATTAATGAGAGCCGGGATCTCTTTGGACATCAACATATAATTACACAGCTTATTGTTATGATGGCAATTGTGAAGACTATTTACTGACACTTTCAAGAGAGGCTTATGGGATTTCAGGGCTAATTTAATTTGACCTTCACGTTATTACAGCGTCAACAATGTTTTGACCCTTATCTGTAGATAGTTTATTGGTATTCCAGCACACCTGCTATAAATTAGGATTATAAAAATGAAGAGTTTGAAATGTAGATGCAAAATGTGGTTAGCAGGAATGGTGCAGCCACTTTAGAAAACAATTTGGTAGTTCCTCGGAAGATTTAACACAGAGTTTCTATATAACTCAGCCGTTCCACTGCTAGACATTCACACAGGGTAAAGAAAAACATATCCACACAAAAATGGAGATTCATAGCAGAAATATTCATAACAGCCAAAAAGTGGAAACAATTCAAATACCCATCAACTGAGGAAAGGGTAAAGAAATGTGGCGTGTTCATTCAATGGCTTGTTATTGGGCAATAAAAAGGAATAAAGTATTGATACATGCTACAATGTGGATGGATCTTGAAAACATAATGCTAAGTAAAAGATGCCAGTCACAAAAAGATGCATATTGTATTATTCCATTTATATGAAATGTCCGGAGTAGGCAATTATATAGAGACCAAAAATAGATTTATGGTTGCCTATGGTTGGGGCTAGGGGCTTGTCTGCTAATGCGTACAGAATTTCCTTTTAGAGGTGATAAAAATATTCTAAAATTAGATTGTTATAATGTTTGCACAACTCTCTAAATATACTAAAAAACTGTACACATTAAATGGGTAAATTTTATGGTGTGTGAATCTCAACTTTTAAAAATTTTAAAATGTGGATAGCACAATTCAAACATCAATAGGGACATTTGTAGCAGCAAATGTTTCTTTGGTCGTATCTGTTTTTCTCAGATAAGCTTCACACTAAATGAATCTAAGAATGCATGTATTTATCCCATGTTTCTAATTAACTGTGAGATTCACCTTAGTAACTGAGGCATTGCTTGACTCTGTCACTGCTTCTTTCAAAAGTCCCCATCATTAAATTTCAGGAACAATTCATTTTAGAGAAGCAGGAACACATATCAGAAAGTTGTTCTGTATTTTCTAGTACTTTTACTGCATATACAAACATCTGTTCAAGTGTTAGCAAACTCTGGGCTAAAGGCTATTTCTTTTCATTCAGAACATGATAGATTTTATCCATTGGCTTATACTAATGCTATCTTTTGCGGGATTGTGTTTTATTACTATCAGATAATAGAGTTTCTTTTCTGTTTCTTTCCTTCTGACCCCAACTTCCTCTGAGTTTTATTGCTGACCAATGGCAGTCTCTATAGTTTTAAAACTAGTATACTGTGAGTCAGCACAGCTTCATGTCCTTGCTACAGAGCCTTCCAGGATATTCATTTTTCTCTAGTTCTTTATTGACCCAGCTCTATCTTTCAGAATAACAATAAAATAAAATTGAGTGTAGGGCCATAGGTTTTGAAGACACAGACACAGAAGCCTTCTGAATTTTATTCTTAGGTTTGGAAACAAAATTGGAGTGGGGAGAAATAACCGTTATCTTCTGGGGACTCAACTAATAAAATAACTTCTTATTACAGGAGCACAGGAGCTGACCCTTGAGAAACACGGGTAGACCTGCAATGTTTGGAAACACGTTTTCTCTTTTTCTTTAAAATCTTTTTTATTATTAGCTACTATTTAAACCATATAAAATCTAGTTGAGTGAATTTTCACTCAGCACCATCAAACTTGCCGTTGCTAACTGGCACCAACAGTAAAAATGAAAGTAGATCTAGCTTAGTTTTTAATGGTCATTCCTTCTACCATAAATTTTTACTAATATTTTTGGTCTATGTGAGGAAAAAGAGGCCAGTGTATAGAATTATCGGCTCAGCAATAAGAGACATTCTCTATTTCCCTACCCTATAGGTTATTATTCCACTCTGAGGTTTCGAAATTAACAATTTCTTATTTTTGTCTCATTGAGCAAGAGACCAAATTCTAACTAACACTGTATTAAAATATCCACTGGCATAGATTCCATGATTGTTTACAAGTATTTTCTTTCCTCCCCTTCCCCACTCCCTTCCAGAGGATCTTGCATTCAAACTACTGCTGTGTGACTTGCAGAACTCCCCTGTGAAGGAGCACACGTCTCTGTCCCATTAACATCAGGCTTGTCCATGTGAGTTGCATTGAACAATGTAATGAGCGCAAAGTGACATATGCAGAGCAATCTCATGGTTCTGCCATTTCTCTTCTCCCTCCGACACAAGAATTATGGAGTACGAGGGGCTAAGTTGCTATTTCTAGGGAGAAGAACGGGAACCTAAGTAAGGAGCCATCCTCCACTCTCAGGGTTGAAAGCCCTTCAAACATCTGCACAAGATTTCAGAATTGCTTTGGACCAGGGGCTGCAGTATGCCTCCCATTATCCCGCTTTCTCAATAGAAATGTTAATTGTGTTTATTCTGCTTTTTATCCACCATTGTGTATGTTTTGGGAGAGAGAACAGATAATTTACCTTTAGGGCTCATCAATTTCTGCATTAACAGGAGCCTTATCTGCATGTCATATAGAAAATGCCACAAGATTCTAAACTTTGAGCCTAATGCTACGATTGGATGAGATCTTTGGAATGCTTTACTTCAAGCATAAATGAGCACATTTTATATCCAGAAGAGAAGGAACTTTGTGACAAAAAAAGGTATGTCTCATTATTATTATCATTTCCAATTACTTTTCTGTCATTCATGTGAGAGGATCATTAATATATCCTCACCCAAGACTATGGGAATTGCAGTATCTCCTTGTGAGATGTTATATTTCCACACCACTGACATCAACATTGGCCATAAACTTTGGTCAGTGCAGGTGACAGGTGACTGAGCACAACTTTGAGCTTTAAGATCACAAGGTTCTGCTTGTGTTCTCTCTCTCTACCTTCTACACAATCATGGCATGTTCAGATAGGACTGCTTCTTTAGCCTCGGTGTCTAAATGAAGATAATATGGATTCAAATCACAGGAACATGAAGAGCATATAACAGCTGTGGTACATAAAACTTTACATTGTAAATCACTAGAATTTGGGGTTGTTTTCCACTGCCACATAACCTAAAGAAAGTTGAATAGGATACCTATTAAATGTAAAATGAAGCAAAAGTGAGAAAAGGCCTATAAATTAAACTTTGGTTAAAAACACTGTGTCAAAAACACAGTTCATCAGCATTGAAGATGGATTGAGAACAAACTGCTAGCATTAGTCATCCCTCAGCCTCCCAAAATAAAACAACACAGGCAATCTTAGAGAGAGTACAAGGAAGACCCTTTAACTCATCTTGTCCCCTTTCACCCCACTAGGTTTTCTTATTGGATATGGGGAATAAACAAACCAGAAAAATACAATTCCATCTCCCAACTTTATGGAACCTGTCCTCTAAACCATCTAGCGCTAGAATCATACACACACATGCCCTGTTCTACCCAAGCTGCGTATTCCACCACAGTTCTACACACATACATTCACACATACACACATTTATAAAAAGCATATGCATACCTAAATATATTTATAAGCTTGTTTTCAGTTGGCATAATATTATTACAAAACTTCTTTCATTTACTTCATCACAAACTATTTTTAACACATTTTTAAATCTTTCCTTTTAGAGATCTGTTAATATGAAGAAATACTCTCATTATAATGCTCAATAAAACCACATATTTCAAATCACATTTTGACCTCAATTAGGTTGTTTTGGGTTGAATTGTGTCCTCTTCAAATTTATATGTTGAAGTCCTAAGTTACATTATTTCAGAATGTAACCTTATTTGGAGACATGGTCTATACAGAGGTAATCAAGTTAAAGTGAGATCGTTATGGTGGGCCTTAATCCAATATGACTGGTGTCCTTATAGAAGCGGGAAATTTGGACACAGAGATATGTACAGAAGGAAGATAAGACACTGGGAGAAGATGACCATCTATCAGCCAAGGAAGGGGGGCAGAAACAGATCTCTCCTTCTCAGCCCTCAGAAGGAAACAATTCTGCCAACATTTGATTTCTGTCTTTCAATCTTTAGAACTATGAAACAATAAATTTCTGTTGTTTAAATCACCTATTTGTAGCACAGGCATACTTCGTTTTATTGTGCTTCACTTTATTCTTCTTTGAAGATACTGCATTTTATGCGAATTGAAGACTTATGGCAACCCGCCCATGAGCAAGTCTGTGGGCTCCATTTTTCCAACAGTATCTGCTCACTTCATGTTTCTGTGTCACATTTTGGTAACTCTATATATTTCAAATTTCTTCATTGTTATTATATTTGTTATGGTGATCTGTGATCAGTGATCTATAATGTTACTATTGTAATTGTTTTGAGACAACATAAACAGTAACCATATAAAGATGGTGAACTTAATCAAAAAATTTTGTGTGTGTTCTGATTGTTTCAGTGACCAGTTGTTCCTTTGTCTCTTTCCCTCTCCTCAAACCTCCCTATTCCCTGAGACACAACAAAATTTGAAATTAGGTCATTAATAACCTTAAGGTGGCCTCTTAGTGTTCAACTGAAAGGAAGAGTTAATCGATGCAGAAAATTTCACTGCGGTCTTATTTTAAGAAATCGCCACAGCTACCGCAACTTTCCACAGACACCACCCTGATCAGTCAGCAGCCATCCGCATCAACTGAGGTAAGACCCTCCACCCGATAAAAGATTATGACCCACTGAAGGCTCAGATGATGGTTCTCATGTTTTAGCAATAAGTATTTTTTAATTAAGGTATGTACATTGGGTTTTTTTTAGACAGAATACTATTTCACACTTAATACACTATAGTAGAGTGTAAACATAACTTTTATCTGCACTAGGAAACAAACATATTCATGTGACTCACTCACTTTATTGCAATATTCACCTTGTTGCCCTGGTCTGGAACCAAACCCACAGTATCTCAAGGGTATGGTACCCCTATACTTTGTTAAGACAGTTTGAGCAAACTAAAACATAGATAAAACATTTGCAAAAATAGACCAAAAGTATCAGAGTAGTTAGACACAATGGAGTTGTATGATTATGCCTAATTTGTGTTTGCTTCTATGTACTTTTTCTATATTCCTACATTTTCTATTATGAGAACGTATGATTTCATGAAAGAATATTTTTCAAATATCAAATGTACAAACCTATATCTTGAAAATGTTCTGGGCTTGGCAAGAAAGACCAGACATGAGGGCAAGGCATTTCATTCAGGAATGGGTGCTTAAAACATAGGATCTTCAAATCTCATGTGTGCAACCCATTGAAAATAGCTGCCAACTTAGTTATTTCCTATTCCCTTTCTGATAAAATATAGGGAGAGAGGGATTATAAAACTAACCTGAAGATAACCATTTTGGGGTTGGTAGATGTAGGAAGAACAAGAAACAAAAGTGAATTCTGTGATAGCCTTCTGGTGCTTTGACCAGATACACTTCCATGAGGACCAGCCACAGGACATGAGCTCAAGGAATGTAATTAAATCAAGATATATTTTGGTTGTTTGCTTTTAATTATGACCTGAAAACTGCAGAGCGGCTTCTCCACTACATGCCATTTCTCTTATTATTTGCCCAGGATTAAGGCTCATGGGGTTCTTGGTTTGAACATTCCAGGCCTTGGAAGAGCCAGTGGTACTTTTGACAGCTACCACTGAGGTGAGTCTCATTGTCATTATAATTGTGGCAGTAAAAAAGGGTTTTTTATTGTTTGAGGAGCACATCTTCAAACTCCTGAATGGAAAAAGGCTTTTCTTCTTAGGAGTTTGTCAAGGAAACTAAACTCCCCTTCTCCCAGCGCTTAACTGTATTTTGACAAATTCTGTTAGTATAAAGTTTAGATGATTCTTTTTCTCTACTGCTGTTGCTTTGTATATGTGTCTGTGTGTGAATTCACTGTATGACAGTAACTCTTATGCTCCAAATATTTAAAATAATTCAACATTCAAAATGTGTCTTGCCATTCACAGCACAGTTGTTTGTCTGTTTTCTTTTACTTACCTGGAACACCTCCCACCCACTCTGATAAGTTAACTTCTCCTCATCTTTCCAAACGCATATCAGGAGTCTCCTCCTCCTAGAAACCATCCCTAAATCCCACAAATGAGTTAAATAACCCTGGATATAAAATCCTCCAGACTCTGTAACAAACGTCTATCATAGCACAGGGAGATCAGTTCAGTGCTTTGCGACGACCTAGAGCGGTAGGATAGGGCGGGTGGGAGGGAGGCTCAAGAGGGAGGGGATATGGGGATATATGTATGCATATGGCTGATTCACTTTGTTGTACAACAGAAACTAACGCAGCATTGTGAAGCAATTATACTCCAATAAAGATGTAAAAAAAAAACGTTGAACACTACTATTTTACATTTCATTTTATAGTGCAAACTCCCTAGAAGGCAGAAACTGTGTTGTTTGTGTTTGTTTGTTTTTAATTTGTGTAATTCTGGCACCTAGCATGTTATCTGGTGCCTAAAAAATATTTAGTATATGTATTTTGAAAAATACTCCCTCATTAGAAGTATCTTGAAGTGTGATACTTCAGAATTAAGAGAACCAACAGGTAGGCAAGAGGACGTTTAAAAAATAGACCTAAGTCTATTTTGCAAAATAAATACTCACCAAACACTTACTAAATATATTTAAAAAGTATTTTTCACAAGCTGTTTTAGTACTGCAGGATTTAAGAATAAGAAAGTTATTAAACGCGTGAAGATGTTCTTCGCTGGCTTTCTGGATGCTGAGGAAGCATTTGGAACTTAATGAAGGACATTGCAGCTCCTCCAACCAGAACTCCCAGGCCAGCCAAGAAGTAGAAAATGATCTGCAAACATAATGATCAGGAAACAAGGAAAGGTCTTTTCCAGACTGAACACACAGTTTAAGCTGTAAGAGGATTTAAGACATGACTAAACTGCATTGTCTTAAAAGGAGACCTTCAAATACCTAATTAATTTTTCATTTGTTTTATAGCTCTAGCAGATGTTGCTTTTTTTTTTTAATAGATGAACTCGTCATTGAGGTGCAAGAGGAAAAAAATTCTTTTGTTCAATTTTGAACTAATGTACATGAAATAACGTCAAAAATGTCTGATTTGTACAATCCAGAATGTCCTGGTTATCCCACCTCAAAATATGCATTTTAATATACCCTGATTTAAATATAGAGATAAGATATTTAAAATGACTTTTTTGGGGGAAAAATAGGGTTTACCATTATAGGTGTGAATTTCTATTCCATTAATCATTCTCCAGACAGATAGCTGGGCTCAAGTGAATACTTTTACTAACCATGGCATTTGTATTTTGCACCTACTAATTATCAAGAAAAGAATTAGATAAATTGGCTTTGAGCTTAAAGGAGCTGGTTAAAAAGAAACGGTGAGAGAAAGATGAAATATGACTAAGACAACAACCTTCAAGGATCTCTGATCATCTTGTGAGCACTATACCCTGAGATCACAAGCTTAGTGATTTGTCATATAAGTGGCAACCATGTTATTTCTCCTGGAAAAGTTAAGTCAGTGGTTGGCAGCCCTCTTGTGTATGTCTCACCCTAACAGAAGGCGAATGTATATGAAGAAGTAAACATTTTCTCCTGGTTCCAAATTCCCTCCATGGATAACTTGTCTGTCTCACAGTATTGGAGATGGGAGTCTTATGACCCTGTACTACCTACTTCCTCTCCCGTTCCCTCACCTGCCCAGTTTGCCCAGGGAAAATGGAACTAGACATGGACTCTTAACCCAGAGAGTCAGAATCAGGCTGACAGTTTGAACCAGAAGCAACTAGTTAAGTAGCTGCTGTCTCTGGATGAGCCCATCTACATGATTTGGGGCACTGGGAAATGAAGCTAACTGAGGCAGCCAGGTTAAGTCATACATGAGCAGAGCAAGCTGATCTGGAGACACTGAGAATAAACAACAATGCCTTCATAGCCAATGACATGCCAGTTGCTGTGACCAGCTCCTCCCAGGCCTGATCGCATTCTCCGTCCTTGTGAAATCTCTGTGACCTTTCAACAAACTCCCATTTTTGTCTTAATCTATTTTTAAATTGGTTTATTTACCTTCTAATCTCTAATTCTTGGATAAGATAGTAGCTAAGCAAACCATATTTTGGTTGCTTTTTTAACCTTTTCAGGGGAATCTGTATTTAAAGTAAAAATTATGAGACAGCTCATTAGACTCTTGGATTTTTGAAATCAGATAATTACATGGCAAGAAAGGATGTCAAGGAAATACTTTTTCAAATACCTTTGAGACAGGGATTATGTTGGATACTTGCACATAATCAATACAATTTAACCTTCACAATCACACAGCAAATAAGATTATCACCTTTATGTTTTTCAAAAGAGAAAACTCAGGCTTAGCGATGTTAGGTGGCTTTCACAGCTTTGGAATCCAGAATTGTCTAACTAGAAAGCAATGCTCTTCTCTAAAGCACCTTATAACATTAAGAAAAATATATCTCATGTTAGTATATGAAAAACAGATCCATGCAGACTGGGGGTCAAGGCATTAGGCCTTATTTCCAAGAACTGATGACGCTGTAGGTCATCAATAAGGTAAGGTTATTGCTTTTATTTTGTATATCTCTAAAGAATGTCCTATATGATTATAGGTACCACTTGAGCATTCATTTTTCCCCTAAATATCTAATTATTTTCATCTAAGAATTGGAGGTGAATGGTCCCCCCCCCAAAATCCCAAGAGTTTATTTTTCCTGAGAGCCATGAAAGACATACATAGATAAGTTCTATTTATGATTACTATCGTTATTTTCAAAGCCTGGTGTCTAAATGGCTTCTAGAAACCAGTTCTCTTCTGAGCCATAAATATAACTCCAAATTACTCTGGGAATGTATCCCCAAATTAGTTATGTTTTTGACTTCATTCAGCCACGTATTCAGAACTAATTTGGAGAAAGAAACATTTATAATTTTTTCTTTTATAAAAAACCTATATCATCAAGTATCACAAATTAAGATTAGATAGCTAAAGCCCACATAATAGGGTTTTTAATTTATTTCTGGTTTTTGTGGACTGCATGCCTGAAATCATATACCATCTAAAAGTTATTCCTATCTGTTTCTTATGAGTGGTATATTTGCATGCTTCCATGAATGTGGATCCTTGTAAGAATTCTGAAGATTACTTATCCTAAGCAGCTGTCCCCTTACCTAATGGGGTGGAATTTAAAATGTAATACCTTGAGAAGAAAGCAAATACTTTAGCTAAGAATTCAGAAGTTGCCTAGCTGGGATTCTCTTTCTTCTTTCTAGAACGTTTAAATGGCTCTTTAAGATTACGCAAATGTCAGGTAAGTAGGCATTCTGTTGCAGACACTTTATGGTCTAATGAAGATCATTCTAAAAAGACCCTTCGTAGTAAAGCTGACCCCTGGGGAGGACATGGGTATATTTGCATTAAGTTCAATTAGCCTCTTGAGAGGCAAAAGATGATGCCTCTTGTCATTTTCCTCTTGAGGTTCAGTCTTATTAGAACCTTTCTTATGAAATGGGATAATAGTTCCTGATGTTTTCTGATGGGGAAGAATTAAAGGGAAAAAAACACAGTGGAGAAATTTTGCTCTGGAAATGCTGTCTGAATTTGAGATAGGAACTGAAAATGTTTGGTTGTGAGAAGTTTGGGGTTGAGGGACTCTGAGAAGGGAAAGTTAGAGGGAAGAACAGCAACAGGTAAGGTATTTGTGTACAGTGAGAAATTGTTTGTGTGTGTGTGTGTGTGTGCGTGTGTGTGTATGCATGCAAAGGTACAGCCCATTAGAGAACACTTTTCTGTCCATGTGGCTAAAAGTAGAATTTCCTTCAGTTTAACGACTTTGGAATAGTGGTGGTGCTTTCAAAACAATGATTGACCACATCAGTGTGAAGTAAAAGATGCATAAGCATGATGGAAGGATTGATTCTCATTATAGCCTGTTCAGTATCAGTATCAATAAATCCCCCTTCCACAGGTGCCCTTCATTCAAGACGTGACAATTTCTCAACAATGAAGCTGGAGGGGTAAGAACAGAGAGGAAGCCAATAGTGAAATGATCAGACTTTCCATTTATCACACCTCACCCTGCAAATTGGAGGCAGGCCTGAGTAAGTTTTTAGAGTTCTTAAAAAATGTGGATGATGAAATGGGCTCAAGCCAGGGTTGTGGAACAGAGCCTCAGCAGGAGATACTGAATTATGTAATAAATTATGTGGTTAGAACTAGGATTCTAGTTAGAATTATGAAATGATTGTGATTTATTTGTACTTCTAGTAGGTGAAACAGAACAATTGAATACGCAGTTAAAGGGTTCAACTTGATATAGATGGTTTTGTGTACCTATAGCCACATTTTTATTATTACAAATAACAGTTGACTGTTTTATCTGTGTCATTCAGGTCTTGATAACGTAAATGAATTACTTTTTAACTCTACATTCCCAAACAAATTTTCTGATTTTAAAAGTAAGATTACGCATTTGACCATAACCACTTTTGGTTCTTTTACCTCCTCCTTTAGGCTTCCATGAATCATTTCTCATTTGCTTAAATAAGGTATTTTCAGGTTTACAACTGGGTTCCTGCTCACTAAGTGATGAAATTTTTTCATTAATGAAAAATATAATTAATAATAATTCATTAATTCATTAATTTCATTAATGAATAATTATAATATTCTAAAAGTCACATCTGATTTTAACACAGTGATAAAATACTTCTAAAGGTTTTATCCTATTGAGTTAAATATACAATCAGTGAGGGAATTTAGTGAGTTGGTATCTTTTTCATATAATAATACATAAATGTGTTTGATCAGGCATGATTGTGAATGTTAAAGCGACTGTACATATTAGTAGTTTGAAAGGCAATAGAATATCTACACTTACAAGGGAAAAATTGGATTGAAGAATAACTTGTTCAAATCATCAAAAATGAGCAAAAGGAAAAAAAGAAAAATTCAGGTAAAAAAAAAGTGTGAACAAATATAAGTAAGATAAAAATAAAAGCATATCATATTTTGTATAAATAGTAATATCCGTCTATGAGAGAGAAAGATTGTTTTGAGGACTGCTGGTGACATCAGTAAGATGACAGACTAGGGCATCCAACACTCATCTCCCCCACAATAACAACACAAGCAATGAAAACGCAACTACAAACTGATGAAAATAGCTTTGGGAAAGCTTCCCTCCAAAAAATTGCTTTATGCAAAAGATACACACAGACACACACACACACACACACACACACACAGATTCTACTAGAGTATTTGGTAGAATCTCTTTTATAATTTGTATATAAGTACATAAAAGAGATATATGAAAAAATGACTGTGAAAAGCTAAGTAATTATCTCAAAGGCAAGACTTCAGATGATTTTATATGCTTATCTATGTACATACAATATAATATAATACAATATAATATAATATATGTATCTTTACATATGTACATACGTATTATATGTTTATACATAGTCGAACCTTTTATGATAAAAATCATCATTTACATTTAAGAAAAATCTAGCTATTTTATTGTGGAAAATAAATGGATAATAAAAACCTATCTGGCTGATACACAATATATGTGAAATGCCTTGTAGACTGTTTAGCATAAGGTAGGGACCTGTAAAAGTCTCTATTATCATTATTATTACTTGTATTACTACATACTTATTATGTGCCTACTCTCATGTCTGTGTCTTTGGTCTGGTTCCCACTACCCCACACTGATTTGTAATACTCTCCCTCAATCCTTTCTAACCATTTTAATTTGTCATTTCATCTGCCTCTACTCTAATCCTTCCTCCTTCATGAAGCTTTTTCTGATTGTCCCATCCCTCAGTATATGCAGATTGTTGAGTCAGTATCATGTTTAATACAAATGATTTTATTTGCAATTATTAGTTCCTCAGTCGGACTCAAAGCTCCTTTGAGTATAAATATGCCTTATGTCTTTGGTTTGCTTGTCAACACATCAAAGACAGTGCCACCATGCACATAGCAAGCAGAGCTTAGTCAATATTGGTCTAGTGAAATGATTGAGGGCCGAAGTTCCTTCCAGAAATTTGGATGGATGGATAGGTAGATAGATAGATAGATCCTGTAAAGACAAACCCAAAGAATTAATTCTTTTACATTTGCATTTTGTCAATGAATACCACCAGTGAAAAGCATGACAATTTTTAGGAATTTAAAATTCACACTTTCCTCTATCAAATACAGTCTTACACACTGATATATTTGATTAAAATAAACCATCTGCAGAGGTTGCTGATCTGAAAACTGATGTAGAGGGGGTGTTATGGAAATATCTGGAAAGTCATTCATCAAGCTGACTGAGGACTGCAGGAGTAAAGTTTCACAGGCTCTCAAGATGAATTGAAAGAAGACGAGAACACAGATGAATGGGGAGCATATGAGCAGCACACAGGACCCACTGGGGTCTGCTTGAACCGGCGTCAATTCTATGGCTATCTTTGGACAGGCCATACATCCAGGAAGAGCAGGAATCCTTTTTCATTATCATATCCTCAAAGGCTTGAAGTCTCTGCATTTTCATCTGTAAGAAACAATATTTTCCTGGCCAAAATAATTTGTATTTTATTTTTAAAAAATATTTCTATTCATCAGCTCACAAAGGCCAACAATCAAAGCCATTCTTAAGGCATCTTTGGTGTGAGAGTTGAGGTGTAAGTGTAAGAGTTATGGAAATTACAAGGTGTGGACCATCAGTATGGTTCTGTTAGGGGCTCTCAGGCAAGCTCCAAGCTGTTCCTTTGTTTTGCACAAATAAATCACAACTGGGTAGATCTCACAGACTTCTGCTTTGATGGGAGTTAAGAAAGGGAGAAGCTCGATCCACAGCTTGTCAATATCAAAGGGCATATAAAAACTTTCTCTTCTTTACATCAACCAAGAAGAGATGTTTCATTTGCTTAAAGAGGCTCAAGGAAGAAAAAGAGACATTGCCCCCTCCACGTTTACTATATTTGTCCATGGAGGATTGAATTGGACAGAATGCTTTTAGTAGCAGATTATAAACAAGTCTACACAAATTTTTTGAGAAAAGAGGAATAATTGACATAGTTTCAGAAAATAGCTGCAGCATTTCAAGCACCAGAAAAAGGTCTATCTGGTTACCTAATGATGCCATCAAGTACCAAGCTTCCTTTCATTTCCTTTTTCTGCAATTCTGTTTTTCAGTCTAGGACAGATTCTCTCTGTAGTTGTAAGTCAGCTGCAGTAACAACCAAGGCTATTGTCATCTTCATTCAGGTCCAATAGAAACAAAAGTTTTCTTTTCCTAATCATCAGTCAAAAAATCTCGACTTACACACAGATTAGATAAGTCTGAGTTACATTTCCTCCTCTGAACCAGTTATTGGGGTATTGGTTTTAGTTTCCAAGTTCTCAGATCTCTCTACATCCTTTGTTTTCCTCAGTAATAGCACTTATCAACTGTATTTGTAATCTGTGTAATCTATTATCTTCCTTCCACGATGTCTAGCATAGCATCTGGTACTCAGTAGGTATGAACCAAAATTTGACAAATGAATGAATGAGTGAATTAATGAATTAACACATGAATGAATGCAAGCAAAAATAAACGTGTGCCTTAAATAATGACAGACTAGGACTAGATGTAAGAGACCTAAGTTCTTTTGGATTCCAAAATGGCACTATTTCCTTGACACTTCACACAAATAAACATGTTATAATGAATTATCAATGTTATAAGCAGGCACAGTGTCTGAAAGATAATTGAGATGAAAAAGGGCAAATAATTCAGCTCGCAGTGTCAGAAGTAGGGCCAAGAGAATTCCCATTTCATCAATCATTAATTTGTCAGCTTTTTTGTTTAATTACCTTGAAGTTCCTGCCCTGGCATTTATCACTAGGTGTTGCTGGTCAAACTTTTTAGCTCCTACTTTTTCTTACAAGAAAAAGATTATAGCTTTGTTTTAAAAGTTGTTAAGTTCTTTTAAGACTATCACTCACTATTCATTAATAGACTTTTTTCCTTAAAGTAACTTAATACCTTGTTGGCCTAAGCATTTCAATTACATTTGTTTAGAGCAGTGGTTCTCACCTAGAGGTGATTTTGCCTCCGTCTCCTTCAGGGGACATTTGTAATGTCTGGAGACACTTTTGGTTGTCAGAACTTGGGGGAAGGGAATGCTGCTAGTATCTAGTGAGCAGAGACCAGAGGTGTGGTTAAGTATCCTACAATGCACAAGACAGTCTCTCCCAAATGTCAATAGTGCCAAAGTTGTGAAATTCTAGTTTCATGCATTATTATCCTTTGCCTAATAATATTAATATATTTTGATTTATTTTTAAGAAGTGGTGATAAATCGAAACAGAAAGAAAAGAAAGCAGATTTTAGAGCAGACTAGAAAAGAATGCATTTGTCTGAATGAATGCATTGCTCATGGAATGATGGAATGAGGGAACTTTTTTTTTTTAATAGAGTGATAGGGAGGTTGGAAATATCTTTCAATCAAAAATCTTTCTTCACAATTGGACTTTCATTATACTTCGATCTATAATATTATTATAATGGGTGGAGCCGTGTCCCTCCAAAATTCCTATGTTGAAGTCCTAACCACCAGTACCTCAGAATATGCCCTTCTTTGGAGGCAGGGTCTATGCAGATGTAATCAAGTTAAAATGTGGTCATTAGGGTGCGTTCCAACCCAATATGACTTCCTCTTATAAAAAGGGGAAATTTGGACTCAGGCACACATAGAGGGAAAGCGATGCGAGGAGACACAGAGAAAAGACAGCCCTCTACAAGCTAAGTAGAGAGGCTTATAGCAGATTCTTCCCTCAGAGACTCGGAAGGAATAAGCCCTGCTGACATTTTGATTTTGAACTTCTAGCCTCCAGATCTGTGAGGTAATAAATTTCTGTTGTTTAAGCCACCCAGTTTGTGGTATCTTGTTAAGGCAGCCCAAACAGAGTAATCAACTTATCAAGGCAATCTTTTACATAAAAAAACCCTTCAACTTCAGGATTCTTTTGTTAAAATGAGAATATTCTTCAATGGGGAACATGTGTCATTATCAGTCATTAATATCTCTGTGTCAGGTAGTCTATTGGATTCTTTTTAATATGATTAATAACTAGAAGGGAATGAATATTTTGATACTACAAAAAAGAGGAAATTCCTGGGGGATGTTAGAGGATGAGATCAGGAATGGGAAGATGGATGCTAGGGAAAGAAAGTCAACAGGGAGAAGGTGGCCCTGGCTGAGGGAGGAAGGATAGTGGCAAAGGCAAACTTGGACCATTTCCGATGTACCTCTTGAGAAGCACCAGGTGAGAAGGGAAGAAGAATACAAACTTTGGTGTTAAACTTGAATTTAAAATCCCTGACCTGACATGTACTAAGTATATAAGTCTGCATTAGGTTTCTTAACCTTTCGGATTTTCAGCAGTAGAATGGAAGAGATGGTCTTTGGTGCAAGACCAACATCCACTAGGCACAGTGCCTAGGGCCCATGGTGCTTTCAGGGACCAATGAACATGTTATAATTTCTTTTAAAACTGGGGGAAAAAAACCTTGAACTTTCAGGTCAAAAATATTTAAATATATATTAATATATTTGCCTTTATACCAATACAATTATAAAATATACTTCTAAATACTTTTTAGGATGAAAGGGGCCCATAGAAGTTATAACATAACCCTGAATTGGTGGGAGGGAAAGTGGGTCAGATAAGACCCTATCTTAGAAGATGTCAACTACTTGGTACACACTAGAGGGTGGGTGTCAGTTCTCCTTCCTTCCTAATCTCCGTATAATTTGTATGTAATTTGTAACTGCTCTGACTATCACCTGGGGGCTTATCATATACCAGGAATTATTCTAAGTGTTGTATATACATGGACTCATTAAATTCTCACAATATTTCTAAAAAACGGATTATTAATATCATCCCTTTTTTACAGATGTGAAAACTGAAACATGGAGAATGTAAGTAACTTTCCCAAGTTCATACACTCTGTAAGTGGCAAGGCTGGACTTTGAAGTAAGAAATCAAAAGCCCTTAATTAGGACTTTTAGAACTTAATTAGGCAGATCCAATGATACCTGATGTTTAACCTGCTGCCAAAACCCCATTGGCATTTTCCCATTGAAAATGTTTCCCTGTTCAGATTCAATTTTCAATCTGAGATGTAGGAGCACCTGGTAGATATGGATTACTTCTGCTTGAATTATTCACGCAGACCTTGTTAAAATCTTATCAAAAGGCCATAGAACACAATTGTGAAGCACACGTGTTCTGCGGTCACTTTTACACTGTAAACATACAATATGATCCACCGTCTGCCTTGCATCACTCTTCAGCCTGGTTATCGGTAACATCACCAGGACTTGCTCCATCGCTGTATGCGTTAGCAAGACCCTGTTGGACATAGAGCTTGCTGCACATCTGGATTGTTCTATCACATGATCAACTGTGAGGCTAAACAACAGTATCACAAATCAGACATTACTGTATGTAAAAAGATTTCTGTGCCAAAGAATTACATTTTTTCCAGATGTGTCATCAAGGCACCTTGAAACTGAATTTAAATTAAGTTATGTGTTTAAAATGTGACTCCCTAAATTAAAATTGCTTCATCTTGAGCCCAAATTCCAGAGGAACAAAGTGCACTAACGTTGGATGGTTTGTTTTCTTATGGAATAAGCAAAGTTTTGAATTGGGTTTGGTTTAGATTTAAAGCTGACTAAGGTTAGTTATGAGGACCATGGAGTTGTTATTTAAGAGCTGAGAGACTTTGTACTGAGATTTGTTATATGCCAGACTCTGGGCTAAGAAATTTGCATGGAAATAATCCATATAATTTTCATAGAAATCTCAAAAAGTAGGTAATTAACTTCTTTTTCATATGAGGCAACTGAGCCACAAACTGAAATAAGTAATTTTCCCAAGCTCAGGCGCCTATAAACCAGCAGCTACTGGATGCAAACCCAGGTGGTCAGACCCCAAATCCCCCATTTTTAAACATTAAAAACCATATTGCTTATAGTGTACCCATGTTCTTCCTTTTCTTCTTTCCCTCTCTCTCTTTCTTCCTCTTCGTTCTTCTTCTCTTTCTATTTTTTCACATAAAATCAACTGAAATTAAAAAATCTCTCAAGTATGCTATCATGGATATGATGAATCTGATACCATTGGAATCTTGAATATGACATCACTGAGAAAAATAAACATGTTTTATTTTGGCATTAGGATAATAACTGAGACAAGCAATTGAAAGGAGAGGGGAGGAAGTATAATTTTAGATAGGCCCAGATCTGTCTTAGAAATTCAATGACTAAAATAAATAAATAAATAAATATTTTAAAATTAAACCTTGGTTCAGGAATTTGTTGGAAGCTTCAGGTAAGGTTTCCAACTGTAGACCTGTGAAATCTAGGAACATCTAAGCTAATCACTTGTCCACTTCAGTTTAAGCTATGACTTTAAATGTTTATGTATGTGTGTTACAAACATGGATAACAATATTATAACCCCTATTATGGAGGGATAATCACATTAAATCTAAATATTTATTCAGTTCTGATCATTCAGAACTTGTTTAGGAGAAAATGAAAAATAAAGGTATGCTATTACCTGGAAATGGCATAAATTGTCACTTTTAAATAAAAAATGGGGGAGTGACATTTGTACTCCCATGTTCATAGCAGCATTATTCACAAATGCTAAGAGGTGGACGCAACCCAAATGTCCGTTGATGGATGAATGAATAAAGAAAATGTGGTATATACACGCAATGGAATTTTTTCGGCCTTAAAAAGGAGAGAAATCCTGCCACAAGCTACAACATGGATGAATCTTGAGACATTATTTTAACTGAAAAAACGAGTCACAAAAAGACAAATACTGTATGATTCCACTTATGTGAGCTTTTTAAAGTAGTCAAATTCATAGAAGCAGAAAGTAGAATGGTGGTTACTAGAGGCTGAGAGGAGGGGGGAGAAGGGAGTGTTTATTGGGTATAATTTTAGATATATAAGGTGAGAACGTCTAGAGCTCTCTTTCACAATAATTTGAATATACTTAACACTACTGAAGTGTACACTTAAAAATGGTTAAGATGGTAGAAAACAAAAACAAAAACAAAAACAGAAGTGGGGTAAATAAGAATCTTCCCCTGGAAAGGGATTAATGAGGAGGATAATCATCTACATATGAACTGAGCTTATAATATTTTTAATTTCTTTGAAATATGGTCTCATGCTTGTTCAAGATTGCATTAGAAACAAACCTGAACTATTGGTTACTTCTCAAATTTCCAAACTGCTCTCCCAGAGGCTAGCTAAATACATATCATAATGGCATACTTATGACAAGCAGAGCAAGACTTCTGATAAAATATAGCAAATAAACCATAAGAAGGATTGGAGAAATCTGTCTCCTCTCCTCCAACCAACACTTATAGTGATAAAGGCAAATTTTATGCTCTGAATCCAAAAGTGAGGAAATTAAGCTTTCAGAAGTGTAAGTGCTCATTACTTTATATACTTTTTCAGAATGTGATTTTTTTTTCTTCAAACCAAATAGAAAGCACAATGAATTTCTTCAGCTTGATGCATATAGCATTTGTGAGATTGAACTTGTCACTTTGGATTTATGAAATTTATGAAATTTCCTAACACTCACAGTTGGGCTACCATGCCAGCAAGTTCATGAATTTTTTAAGAAAAACAATCCTTTGCATTTTTGCTTCAATGCTCATGCTGGCCTTCGTTTATTGCCTAACATACATAATGAAGATTAAAAATGAGAAATGCCCCAGTTGTATGCTCTGATTAGAAAGTTCATACAGTTTTGCAATGAATTAATCTGAGAGGAAAGAAAGACAGCCAAGAGACAGAGCTGTTCATTTCTAGACTATCTCAAATCCGGAAGATTCCAGATCCAATTGACCTAAAAGACTGCCAGTACCATTCATATAATAAAAGAAACAAGATTAAAAGTCCTTTCAGGACATAGGTAAATAAATACATCAGTTAGTTACTAAGTTTCTTTCCAAAAAAATTAAAAAATAGATTTGATTTTAATAAAAAATATTCCTATCCTTGAATGATAACAAGTCAACCATTTGGTATAATCACCAAGAATGCAATTTCCCTCTTTTTTTTCAAATATAGTTTTCCATTTTTCAAAATTACTATTAACTTTTAAGTGGGAAATCACATTTTCACATTGAGTAACAGTAGCCATATTTTACAATTATGTGGGTAATGAGTTCAGGAGCAATGACCCAGAAAATGGACAGGAGACTCTGTTCCAAACTAATGTTAATAGTATTTTCATGTTTTGAAAAAGAAAAAAAATCAAAGACTCAGGAACTAATGATGACAGATCTTTGTTGTTAATTAATCAAATCTCCTCAAAATAGAGTTCAGCAGGTGGAAATAATTACCAGTTAATGTCTCCTGTTTATTACTCTTTGGAGATATAAATCCAACCACTGCACTCATTTTGCAGTTTTTACTAAGAAGCAAATAATAAATAAATCAGAAACATGGATGTTGTTATGGTAACAATATTTGTGTTTGCTTTCAGAGAACATAAAAATAGTATAAAATAACAATTTCCCCTTTGAATTAAAATAGCTCTTGTCCAGGTGCATGGATTTGCCTTTAATAAAAGATTAATTTTCTTTTGTTTGTGTTAATATGATTAAAGTTGTTGATATGAAACAGAGAAAGGACTTTTTTTCAGGAGGAAAAAGATTGTCAGTATGAATCCTGACAAGTCTTTGAAAGTTTAGATTTGGTAAGAAATATACACCTTAGAAATACAACTTTATTTGTTATGTTTAATCGTAGTATTCAGAACAAAAATACTCTTAGTATATGCATATGTTGATTAGATACTGTAACAGTTTGTGTATCAGATCCCAATTCCAGCTCTGGAATTTACTCTGATATTGTGGTTCTTATTTATGAAATGAGTTATTTGTTATCTATCCATCCATCTATCTGCTATATAGATAGATATACCACAGATATAGATGTGCCTTAGAGAACAGTGATACATTTTCCTTTTTTATGTTATGCATAATTATTGGCTATTTCCCCTTAAATAAATTTATTATTTATCATTCCCCATATTTACTAAGACTGTTTAATTTGGAAAACACAAGTTCATTTAACAAATGTGTTAGCTAAGCCTCTTGACACAGACAAGCACACATAAAAATATGAAGACTATCACTGGGTTGTTGTACTACCAAGAATAGAAAAGGAGTGAGGTTTTTGTCTTTTCTCCTTGCCTTAATCTCTCACCGACATGGGGAGGTGTGCGTGTGTGTGTGTGTGTGTGTATGTTGATGACTGGTAGTTTAAGGTTTCAGAAAAGAAATATGCAAAGTGGTAAACTGCTGTTCTACGGTGTTTTAAAATTATAAACACTAACTAGTTTTTCCAACAAAACAAACATAAGAACAATCCTACACATCACAAAAAATATTCTCTCTGTGAATCTTCAACATTTATTGAATGTGACTATATGACACGAAATGGAAAACAATGTTTCTTAGTAATAATAAGCAATGTAAAGTTGGTAATATAAAATATCTGTATTTGTACCTAAATTTATAGCATCAACATAATAAAAGCCTGAAATTCTCTCTTCCTATAGACCAGCTTTCTATTACACTATTAGATAATTTAAAAATATAATAATATTAGAAAATATAATAATAAAGTTCAGAGCAAATTATGCCACATCCTTTATAGTTTAACCATTTTCTCTTTTAAATTTTTGATAAAATTCATTTCTTCCATTTGAGGTTAAGGTGTAAGATCAGTGAATTTGATATCAAAATCCAAATATGTTAGTTTCATGTGTTCTACATAGTGATTTGACATTTTCATACATTGTGAAATTATCATCATGATAAGTCTAGTAGCTGTCCCCATACAAAAGTTATTAAATATTGTTAATTATGTCTCCTTTTTTGTATATTTCATCCCCGTGGCTTATTTATTTTATAACTGGAGATTTGTATCTTTAAATCCCCTTCACCTATTTTGCCCACCCTACCCCCTCCCTTCTAAGCCTTATGTTTTAAAGTCATATTATTATTGAGAATATATTCTGTATCATTAAAATGTAGGGGTATTTATTCTTGTCCATCCACAATTTTCCCAGTTATTGGAATTAAACAGTGTTAATTCTTTTAGCACTAAACTAATTTCCCCTTTGAAAATTTCTCATTGTTGGTATCGGCTTGGGAGTTTCTCCACAAATGTTAACACAAACAGTTAATCAATATTGTCAATGCATCTTTTGCCTGTAATATAGTCAACAGAACTGAGATTTCTTATATTGTATTTCTTATTCCTTAGAATTAATTTGTATTTACATTAAATAAATATATATATGATAAAGGAACATTAAATAGCTATTGGTTATATAGTAAAATAACTCTTTCAGCTGCTCAGTCCTCCCTATTATTCAAGTTCAGTTCCCCCCAAATGACTTTCAACTCTTAAATATGCTTTTCTACTCCTCAGTTCTGTATCTTTAAATGAATGCCTATACTGCTATTTCTTGATTTTTCAAATTTGGATATTTTCTACTGACTTCCTTTTGACAGTTGTTAATGCAGCTATCTTACACTTGCTCCACCAAATGGACTGCTTGCCCTCACTATATTCTCTCATTGTATTTCTATTATAATACTTGGTTAAGTTGATAGTGTTTATATTATTATTATATAATCATCATTATTATTACTATATCATCCAACAATTATTTTTCTACATATTCAAACACAACTCCAAACATCTCCATCTCCAAGCTTTCTCTTTCTCTCTCTCTCTCTCTCTCAGACACACACACACACACACACACACACACACAGAGACACCCTCTCTTCCTCCCTTCATCCATCTCTTTTATTGGGAGATTTCCCTCCTTAGCACCTTATTCTCCTGCTCCAATCTAGATTGGGTGCTTACTGGTTGAAGTACACAATTGCTCACCTGGGTATTTCCATCAGCAATCTCAAATTGTGATATATATTTTCATTTCTCTTGCGTGGATACCTATGAATTCCAACATTTGCATAACCCTTTCCTGTGTCATGTATTATATTCTATTTTGTTATGATTATTTTGGGGTCTGTTTTTTACTTTTGCCAGACCCTTAAATATGGGTATTTTCCAATGTCCTTTTTTCATCATTTAAAAAAAATACGTGTGCTTTAATCGGCTTATCCATTCACAAAGTACAGCTGTAATGTGTACTTGAGTGACTTAAATATCTTCATCTTCAACCTCCCTTTCATGTGCTACCCTATATAGTCCGGTTTTGGGGAATACTTGTTAGAATATTAAGTAAAGCATAACATTTTGGGTGACAGAATATTGGTATTGTGTTTTAAAAGGTTTTGTACAATAATGATGTTAAAAGTATTGTCATCTTTAGGAAGTAAATAATACTCATATTAGATCTATAATGAAATTATTTATTTCTTTATTTATTTAAAAATTAGTTAAAAAAATAACTTCAAACCCTTTATATTTGCTATCTCCTTATTTCATCACACACTGTCATTTATCAAGGATTCTCCTGAAGCAAAAATAATAAATAAACATCTACTTATATCATCTTAAGTGTGGTAAATGAAGAGTTATTTCTTTAAATGGTCATCTTTTCTTTGCTATTGATTTTAGTTATTAAAAAAATAATTTGTGCCTGAAACAGTTTATTGAAAGCGGCAACAGTTTTAAACTCAGTGGTGTTCTCACCTTTTTCTTTACATAAAAGGAAAAAAAGTTATTTTTAATGGCAATTGTGTGCAAATTTGGTGTTGGTGGAGTTGGTGGAAACACCCATTATATAAAAATAAAGAGTGCCTGCTTGGGATATCAGAAGGATTGTAATTTCGTCTTTCGGTTCCCACTTACAATTTATGACTTCAACAACTTCAAAGGAAATTACAGCTTGAAGTCCACATGATGCACTTCATTTTCTATTCTTTAAACTTGAAGGGGTAAAGGAGAACTAATTTCATGGCAAGGAACCTACAAGTTGTAAGACTGATGGTAAGGAATACAATTTCTAGATGCACGATTTTAAAAAAGAATCTAATAAGATTCCTTCAGTTTTGTTTTCTGCCTATTTTTCCTCTTCTATTTTTCAGTTTCTTATTTTACATTTTCACCAATTCCAAGTTGAAATTAGAAAGAATTCATTTTGATTTGCAGGCATTGTGTATCAGATTAAAGAGAAAACTGCAATGCATACTCTAATTCTTTTAAACCATGAAATTAGATACCCTAAAACTGGAACTGATTTTACATCGTCCTGTAAAATGTCTTTATGAGTAATATTTGAAGGACAGCTACTCATTAGAAAGAGAGGGGGAAAAAATGCTGGTTCTAGTTATACTGATATTTACAAGTGGTTGATATGTAGCTTAGGGCTTTACTTTAGCACAGTCTTTTAAAACCGCAAAGCTAAATGGGAACACTATTATTCCATTTTCTTCCTACTCTATGAAAGATAACTTCGTTTTGCTACAGATAACTGGTTACCCAGAGAAGTTTGAGACCCGATGGTACATATCAGTTATACATGATGTGAATTCCAAAACAGACGCTATGTAGGCCAGTATCAGAAAATACATTCTTTGAAAAGTGAAGGTTAGAGTTTCTACCCTTGTACAGAAGTTTATATATCTTTCCATAAGGGGGAAATCTAAATATTTAGTCTATAGCATAATCCTATCCAATACTTGATTACTAATTAACAGACATCCCTTTAATTTCTTCTCAGAGTGAAATCTAACTAGACCTTCAAATTTTCTGAAAAATATGTTATCGATCATACAGCAATATGGACATGCATACACTGATTATGACAGTGTAAATTGATATCATCTTTATGGAAAGTAATCAAGGAATTTTCATATTTGTTAAAAATTTTAAAAATATTCGGGAATATATCCAAATTAATAAATGAAAATAAATTTTAAACAAGTTCTAAATAAAAATATGCTTAATGCAGTATTTTTTGGAAATATACGAAATTACTTAAAATATTCTAAAGTAGAAGTATGATTTGCTAACCTATAGCACATTCATTTATCATTGTGTAGTGATCCACTATTAAAAATAATATTATAAATAAGATCTAATCATATAGGAATGTCTTATTATGTAGTATTAAGCAAAAGAGTAGGATGCAAAACTAGATTTACAATATAATTACAAGTTCATAGAAAGATGAATGAAGGAGAAACTGACAAAAATGTGGCTGAATTCTGGTTTTATTATAGTGGTTTGAATATGGCTCATTTGATTTATTTAAGTGTCTGTATTTAATGCATTAGTCATACTCATATATGTTCTGTTTATTATCTGAACATGGGAAAAACATATTTATTGAATTAGTTCGAAGTTGACTTTTAAAACCTTCTCTATTCAATTATTCTTCTCTGCCCTTAGATTCATTCTCAGGAAGATTACATTGCTTTTCTGGTCATTTTCAGGTATTAAAAAAACCAGTTCAATCTAACAACACAAGCATCAGTCCCCTCTGGACCTTACCCTATGTCTCTCTTTGGCCGTTGATTTTTATCCTTTAATATCCTTTGTAATAAACCTGTATTTTAGTGAGTAAATTGCTTTCCTGAATTCTGTGAACCTCTCTAACAAATTAAATGAACATGATAGGGCTTGTATGAACTCTGGTTTATAGGGAGTCAGTCAGAGGCACAAGTGATAACCTGGACTTGTTGTTGGAGTCTGAAGTGGACAGAAGAGGCAGACTTTGAGACTGAGCCCTTAATCTGATGTTATCTATCTCCAGGTAGATAGTGTTAAATTTGTAGAACCCCTAGCTGGTGTCACAGAATTGCTTAATGTGCGAAAAACCCACATATCTGACATCAGTAGTGTAGCAGTGCCACAGTAGAATATTTAGAGAAGAGGACAAAATGGGAGGAGAGTTTTCCTTTTCATTTCATGGAATGTTACAAGTTAAAGATATTAAATCTACTGCTGCTCCTTTTTCTTTTTCATTGCTCTATTTCCCTAGGTTTGTTGATTATGAAATGAGTTAACATCATTACTAGACCCAAGGGAGATATCAGAGAATTGTACCCTGAATTAGGAAATTTGCCAAAGAAATACTTTTTTTTTAATAGTTAAGACATGTAAGTTCTCACAGACAGATGTTAAAAGATAAAGTGAGGCACATTAAATTCCTTTTTATTGGCATATAGTTGCTTTACAATGTTGTGTTAGTTCCTGCTATACAACAAAGTGAATCAGCTATATGTATACATAAATCCCCTCTTTTTTGGATTTCCTTCCCATTTAGGTCACCAGAGAGCTTTAAGTAGAGTTTCCTGTGCAGTACAGCAGGTTCTCATTAGTTATCTATTTTACACATAGCAGTATATATATGTCAATCCCAATCTCCCAATTCATCCCACTCCCTTTTCCCCCCTTGATGTCCATATGTTTGTTCTCTACGTCTGTGTCTCTATTTCTGCTTTGCAACTAACTTCATCTGTAAGATTTTTCTAGATTCCACATATATACACATTAATATACAATATTTGTTTTTCTCTTTCTGACTTACTTCACTCTGTATGACAGTCTCTACGTCCATCTACATCTCTACAAATGAACCAATTTCATTCCTTTTTATGGCTGAGTAATATTCCATTGCATATATGTACCACATCTTTATCCATTCATCTGTCGATGGGCATTTTGGTTGCTTCCATGACCTGGCTACTGTAAATAGTGCAGCAATGAACATTGGGGTGCATGTGTCTTTTTTAATTATGGTTTTCTCAGAGTATATTCCCAGGAGTGGGATTGCTGGTTAGTATGGTAGTTCTATTTTTAGTTTTTTAAGGAACCTCCATACTGTTCTCCATAGTGGCTGCATCATTTTATATTCCCACCAACAGTGCAAGAGGGTTCCCTTTTCTCCACACCCTCTCCAGCATTTATTGTTTGTAGAATTTTTCATGATGTCTATTCTGACTGGTGTGAGGTGATACCTCATTGTAGTTTTGATTTACATTTCTCTAATAATTAGTGATGTTGAGCAGCTTTTCATGTGCTTCTTGGCCATCTGTATGTCTTCTTTGGAGAAATGTCTATTTAGGTCGTCTGCCCATTTTTTGACTGGGTTGTTTGTTTTTTTGATATTGAGCTGCATGAGCCATTTATATATTTTGGAGATTGTTCCCTTATGAGTTGCTTTGTTGGCAAATATTTTCTCCCATTCTGAGGGTTGTCTTTTCATCTTGTTTATGGTTTCCTTTGCTGTGTAAGAGCTTTTAAGTTTCATTAGGTCCCATTTGTTTATTTTTGTTTTTATTTTCATTACTCTAGGTGGTGGGTCAAAAAAGATCTTGCCATGATTTATGTCAAAGAGTACTCTTCCTATGTTTTCCTCTAAGAGTTTTGTATATTTTGGAGATTGTTCCCTTGTGAGTTGCTTTGTTGGCAAATATTTTCTCCCATTCTGAGGGCTGTCTTTTCATCTTGTTTATGGTTTCCTTTGCTGTGTAAGAGCTTTTAAGTTTCATTAGGTCCCATTTGTTTATTTTTGTTTTTATTCTCATTACTCTAGGTGGTGGGTCAAAAAAGATCTTGCCGTGATTTATGTCAAAGAGTGCTCTTCTTATGTTTTCTTCTAAGAGTTTTATAGTGTCCAGTCTTACTTTTAGGTCTTTAATTTATTTTGAGTTTTTTTTTCTGCATGGTGTTAGGGAGTGTTCTAAATTCATTCTTTTACATGTAGCTGTCCAGTTTTCCCAACACCACTTATTGAAGAAACTGTCTTTTCTCCATTGTATATCTTTGCCTCGTTTGTCATAGATTAGTTGACCATATGCACATGGGTTTATCTCTGGGCTTTCTATCCTGTTCCTTTGATCTATATTTCTGTTTTTGTGCCTGTACCATACTGTCTTGATTACTGTAGCTTTGTAGTATAGTCTGAAGTCAGGGAGCCTGATTCCTCCAGCTCCGTTTTTCTTTCTCAAGATTGCTTTGGCTATTCGGGGTCTTTTGTGTTTCCACACAAATTTTAAAATTTTTTGTTTGCACTATTTACAAATTCTGTGAAAAATGCCGTTGGTAATTTGATAGGGATTGCATTAAATGTGTAGATTGCTTTGGGTAGTGTAGTCATTTTCACAGTATTGAGTCTTCCTTTTGAAGAGTTTATCTGAGCTATCATGGATTCACACTGGCAATCCCCAAACGGAGGTGATTAGGAGTGCTCCACTGAAAGGAAATTGGGGGAAGGTTTTTATAGAGAAGACCAGGAAATAAAGCAAGGAAATTATTTGAATGGCTATAGTTTAAGCGGTTGCATTATTTAGGAAAGCCTAGTTGGCTATGATTGGTTTTCTTCTTGACCTTGAGTCATTTACAGGAATTGACTCTGGCTTAGTTTTTGCTTTGCTTACATAAGCAACCAAGGATTTAGAGCCACCCCAGTCTAATGCCTCTTTATTTGGTTACTTTAAAACAGACATTATATTATTGACCTTGACGTTCAATTTTATCACCAGTGGAGCCTGTCCTATTTTTATGCTGATATTAATTTAAAATAAGGTGCAAAAATGCTCTTCTGATTCTTCTAATTTGAAAAAAAAAAAAAGGGTTTTTTTTTGCCACGTCTTTCCAAGACTTCCCCTCAAAAAGCCACAAAACTTTCCTACTACCTGGGATGTTTTGTAGGTCATATTTTGAGGGCAGAACACTACCTTTCCTAAATGTTGCTGCCATTTTTGGGGTCTTTCTTCACTCTTTTAACCTTCCTCCCCCTTCCATTTTTGTCCACCTTGCTTTTTTATTAGGTTTTTCATCCTGTCAAACATCAATATGTTGTACACTGATTTTTCATCTTGCAACGTTTCTGACTTATTACTTTTAATAGTTTTTTTTGTGGATCCTAGGATTTTCTCTATGCAAGGTTATATCATCTGTGAATGAAAACAATTTTACTTCTTTCTTTCCAATTTGGATAACTTTACTTATTTTTCTTCCCTTAGTACACTGGTTAGAATCCTCAGTAAAATACTGAATAGCATTGATGAGAGTAGACACCCTGGCCTTGTTCCTGATCTTAGGAGGGAAACATTTACGTTCACCATTAAGGGTGTTGTTATCTGTATTAAGTGTCCTTTATCAGGTGGAAGGATTTTTCATTTATTCTTATCTTTTTGAGAGTTGTCATTGTTGTTTCAATTAATGAGTGTAGGATTTTGTCAAATACTTCTTTGTGTGGCTCTGGAGATCCTCACATGGTTTTTGTCTTTTACTCTATTTATAATATGTATTACATTAACTGATTTTTGCATATTAAGCCAACCTTATATTACTTGGATAAATCTCACTTATTTGTGATATATTATTCTTTATATGTTGCTGGATTCAGTTTGCTAATATTTGTTGAAGACATATAAATGTATATCTTCATAAAAACAAGTATCTATTTTGATATATAGATATAGATACTTGATCTATTGACCCATTACACTCTCTCTTTTGTGGATCTCTCTCAATGGATCAAGTATAATAAATTCTCAACTATGGGGAATCCAGGTGAAGGGAATTTTTTGTACTGTTCTTTCAGCTGTTCTTTAAGGTTGACATTATTTCAAAATGAAAAAAAATATGAACTTGCCTAGAACATATTGAACATTCTGTATGCCAAGAAATAAGTGCAGAGATAAAACATGGTCTTTATATGCAACAAGCAAAGAGTGTTAAAAGGAGAACATCATGTTGTAAATTTACTTCCTCACTTTGAGCCTCCCTGTTAGCAATCCAAGGGCAACTACTCACCTTGTAGATGTCCACAGCCTTGTGTTCTGAAGGGCTTGCCCTTCTGGTTCTGAAGTGGGACAAGCCTACAGTTTGTTCCACCCCTGTTATGTTAATTAAAAAATGTCAATAACTAGGTCAACATCTGTCCTGAGGATAGGAAACCTGGAGCCTCAAGAAGCAAGTAAAGTAGAGTACCTGTCTATACACAAATAGCCTGCTACAATTTCTCTCTTCTTTTATGAAGTTATTCTTTACCCCTGAGAAAGTAAAAATACCTCACTTGAGCAAAATGGAAACTTTTAAGGCTTGTATATCTTATAACCCCTTGGCTAAATAATACCTAAGTTTTGTAAATATTCTCATCTATAGCTTGAAAAGTTGTCGCATTAAATCCAGCTGTATGTTTCATGTATGGGTTTATATATATTTCATATACGGGAATATATACGTGTGTATATGTATATGTATTTCTTCTTTACATTTTAATAAACACAAAATGTCTAGAACCCACCCAGTTCTCTCATAGAAGACCACCTTCTTAAGTGGGTGGGGTAGGGTGCAAAGGATTTTCTCAGTTTGTATCTTCTGGAATGTATTCAAAACATAACATGAAATGCTAAAGCAACATCAATAAGAATCTGAAGACCAGAATGATCTGTACTTCGTTAATCTGAGGTCTACCAATCACCCAAAGGGCAATAGGAAATACCATAATATGCTCTCAGCTGCAGCTCCACAAAACAGGCACATTTTGATTGAGAAGAGAAAAGCTGAGACTAGAAAAAAGTCTAATTGTTCAGTGCTGTCTAAAAATGAAAATAGATAGGTAGCTAGAGTGTTGTGGGAATCTGAGACCAGAAGTAGGAAAAGACAAGAGAAGGATACTGAATGTGGAAGATAAATAGGCATGGAAACATAAGCTTAAGTGACTCAAATATTTTGGCTAGGATCATCATCAGTAGTAGTAAATTATGAAAAGTCAGCAATACCCTAATGAATGGTTCTTATAAGTGAGGCAATTTAAAATAAATATGAAAGAATTCAGGGCTTGTTTTTCAGAGAAGAGCACGCACAGTAGAGACACATATCTGAGAGCAAAGAATCCTGAGTGCTTTGGGACTTGAAACTTGAACCTATTTCTAAATAGTTATGAACTGGGTTTTATCTTTTTCTCCTTATTTTACCTTCTTTCTTATCTCTTGCCTCCCTTCTTTATTTTTCTTCTTTTTCCCATTTTCCCTCCATTTTCCCCCTGTGTTACTCCTTATAATATAATGAATTATAAAGTTGAAAGGGTACTCCCTGCTTTTAAAACAAGCATGCAATTTATTGTTCATACTTACAGGACCATGTTGGGGAAACGTGAGTCATAGAAATAGATAAAAATTATAATCTAAATGTTAAATATGTACTTCCCACTGGCTTGGAACATTCCTTATTTTAACTAATATGAAATTATAAAATACATGTGAAAAGGCTCTACATCTCTAATATACAACTAAAAATTTTCATTATTCTTTACCCATATCTAAGACAGGCTAACAAGAGAATGTCAGCTAATTCATCCTTCAACTGAAGATCCTTTTAGTACTTCTCTCCCAACTGAATGTATGAAGTTTTTGGTTGCCAGAAATTATTTGTTCACTCATAAGGCTGATGATTCCATTTGTGCTGTTTTGTGAGTTCATGAAGAAAAATGAACCTATTAGTTGGACTTGGCAACAGCTATTATACATACATTCATATATATATATATATATATATATATATATATATATATATATATAAAATCTCTTTTATATATATGTATAAAATCTATGAATATGAGACGTTTAAACTTATACAGTTATGTTAGGTTATATGGCAAAATGAATTTCACATATGCAGCTAAATGCCTGATCAGTTGAATTTGCGTTCATCCAAAGGGAAGTTATCCTGAGTGGGTCGACCTAGTCAGTTGAGGTCTTTATTGGTCTCCTACTGGCTTGGAAGAAAGTAAAGAGCCAGGTTGTAAGAGTAGGGGGCCAGGTGGCAAACACCTGAGGGAGGTTTCTAGGAGCCAAGAGCATCCCCAGCCAAGAACCAACAAAAAAATAAGAACTCTAGTCGCAAAACTACAAGGAAATGAATTCTGCCCAGAAACGGTGATTTTGGAAGAAAGCCCCAAGCCTCAGGCAATAGCGCATTCCCAGCTGATACCTTGATTTCAGCCTGGTGATATCCTAAACAGAGGACACACCTAACCCAAGCTTTGCTTCTTCTCTGCCTTTCTAATATGAAAATCATGCCCTACATTTATTGTGAATTTACAAAGCATAAATTAAGGATTTTGATGCCATCTCAAACTGCAAGGGAAAATGTGTTTCATTGATTTTCTCTATATTTTCTTTATTTTTTCCCATTCTCTGTTTTACATATCTTTAATCTTTACTGTTTCCTACTTTTGCTTGCTTTTGGATTTGGCTTAATATTATTTTTTCTAGTTTATTAAGGTGGAAGTTTAGATTACTTTTTTGTGAAATGTCTTCTTTTAAAATGTATGTGTTTGCAGATAAAATTTTCCCTCTGAGCACTAATATCCCTACATTCTATAAGTGTTCGTTAGTGGTGTTTTAATTTCCTTTCATGGCAAATTATTTTCTAATTTCTTTTGTGAGTTCCTCTTCCACCCGTTGATCAGTTAGGAGTGAGTCATTTAACTTCCAGGTAATTTGAATTTCCAACACTTTCTTCTGTATAGCTTTCTAATTTGATTCCACTGTGGTAGGAGAATGTACTTTGTAAGACTGAAACACTTTTAAGTTTGTTGAGGCATGTTTTATGGCCTAGAATATGTTCTATCTTAAAGAATATTTCATGTGTGCTTGAAAAGTATGTGTATTCTGCTGCAGTTGGGTAGACTGTTCTACAGATCTCTGCTAATTCTAGTTGGCTTACAACATTGCTCAGGTCTCTTTTTTGTTGATCTTACCCCTAATTGTTCTATCCATTTCTAAAAGTCGTGTATAGAAGTCTCTAACTATTATTATTGACTTGTATATTTCTCCTGTCAATTCAGTGTTTGCTTCACGTATCTGGAGGCTGTTTTTAGATGAATATACTTTTATAAATGTTAGGTCTTCTGCATGGAGTGACCCTTTATCAATATCATTATCTTCATAATGTCTTTTAATCCTTTAAGCATGGCTTCCTTTAGTTCCTTTCACATATGTATTATAATGCTTTGAAGTCTTTGCTAAGTCTATCATCTCATCCCCTTCAAAGCAGTTTTTATTTCTTGTCTCCCCCACCCCCTGCCCTGTGTATGGACCACACTTTCCTGTCTCTTTGGATGACACAAATTTTATGTTGAAAATTGATCATTTTAGATAATACATTAAGAAACTGCAGACTGCTCCCCCACCAGAGGTTGTTGCTGTTTGCTTAATCATTTGTTTATTTCTTTAGAACTTGGCTGAACTAATTCTGTGAAATCTTTTCTCCCCAAAATGTGCAATCTTCAATGTCCCTGCTCAGATTTCTCCCCCCTTGCTTTTACCTTTTAATTTAGCTACTTAAGGATAGTCCACTTAGTGATCAAAGGTTGTGCTTAAGCCCCTTAGTCAGTCAGATATTTACCTATTAGCATCAGATATATATGCGGCTTATAGGCTCCTCTCAAGTTTCAGTGAGTTCATGTGTTTATTTATGCTCCATGTTTAGTTAGGGACTTTTAGGTTGGGTGTTTCCTCTCTGATCTCTCCAGAGAGGCTATAGCCTCGGGCACGCATACAGTCTTCCAGAACTCCAGGGATGTGTGTAATTTTATTTTTGAACCTGGTTTCCTAGAAGCTACCTTTGAGTCAGAGTAGTTCATTCAGCCAGTGTTTGGTTAGAGTTGCATTTAAGCCCTTATGCCAGTGAATCTTCTGTCCTGTCTTAATGAGTCTGTGTGAAGTTGGGTAGTGCTGTTAAATCTGATCCAGGCCCTGCTGTGATTGCTCCTGAGTGAGTGCAGCCTATCACAAATGCATGGTCTTCCTGTCCCAGAGTTGCCTGTGATCTCAGGAGGGCTCTTCTTGGCTGTCTGTTTTCTTGGCTCTCTATTAAGCTTCCTGCTATTCTGCCATTTTGCTGGCATTAGAAGCTACCATTTATAATGCCATTTGCAGCAACATGGATGGACCTAGAGATTGTCATACTGAGTGAAGTATGTCAAACAGAGAAAGACAGATATCATATGATATCACTTATATATGGAATCTTAAAAAATGATACAAATGAACCTATTTACAAAGCAGAAATAGAGTCACAGATGTAGAAAACAAGCTTGTGGTTACCAAGGGGGGAAGAGGGGTCGGGAGGGATAAATTGGGAGCTTGGGATTGACATATACACACTGCTATATATAAAGTAGATAATTAATAAGAACCTACTGTATAACACAGGAATCTCTACTTAATACTCTGTAATGACCTATGTGGGAATAGAATCTATAAAAAAGAGTGGAGATATATATATATATAACTGATAACGTATAACTTATTCACTTTGCAGTACAGCAGAAACTAGCATAACATTGTAAATCAACTGTACTTTAATAAAAATTAATATTAAAAAAAGAAGCTACCCATGTCTTCTTAATTGCTCCCCACTAAGATCGCCACTGTTTTCAACAATGCCCTTAGGCATGGCTTTCTCCACTCTTTGTTCTCAATGAAGTCAGTCCCCTCAGGCAGAGTTCTGAAGCTCTTTATTCCTAGGGACCTCCTTTCACTCTAGGCAAAATCCTTGGATCAATGTTTGGAGCTGGGGGCCAAAGGGGAACCTGCCTTGCCTGGAGTGACACCCTTGCCCTTAAGGGGCACTGAGAGGAAGTATGTCTGCCTCTTCCACCTGGACCCTCTAGTCTAAGAGATAGCTGGGGTATGGGTGAGCAAGGGCTCTGAATTATTGGTCTGTAGCCCCTGAAATAAAGTTTCCACCCTCTGAGGGGGGATGGGTAAAAAGGGGGTCTATGACTGGGGGCAGGGAAAGCAAGACAGTGAAGGCAAAACAATATTCCCCTTCTAGTGTGAAACTGTAATCCCAAATTTGGAGCTGGAATAGGAAGGATCCCCTTTCTTCTTGGCTGTACATGCCCTGGGTAGAGTCCCCATAGCATGGAGCTGGGCTGAGTAGCAAATTAGAGATTAGGTTATTTTACTGTTTTTACCAAGATTTCGTAGATTTTCTTGAATGAATGTTTCTCCATGTAGACAATTTGGATTTTAAGTGATGGCTTTAAAATACTTTTACCATTTAAACTGTTGTTTTGGGGGGGTAGAGGGTCTGCCAAACTCATTACTCCACATCCTGAAGGTCTTTTTTTTTTTTGAACAGTGTTGATAAAGAGATTTATGGTATACCCATTTCAGTTTTCTCCATTGCTCTTCCAAATGCATTCCCTCATACACATCAACACTGCCATTTCACTGCACTCAGCTAGGCACTTTTCTCCCCTAGGCCACTTTGGAAAGCTGAATCTTTACTACACACACAGCATCTAGTCTCTCATCAAAGTCCATCACTTATAATCCAGAAAAATGTGTCTTCTCCTTGTCTTAATGGCTGTATGTTTCAACTAATCCAACCATAGTCATGTGGCCGGCACAGCCTCCACTATTTTCTTGATTACCTTTTGATTTAGGAATAATAGTGAAAATCATTGCATTAAAGATTCAGATCATATGACTCTTTATAAAAGTCTACCACATTTTCCAAACTCTCTAACCTACAAAAGAGGAAGGACTATTCAAAGCCTTTAAGTTCCTCTATCCATTGGCTTCCCTCCCAAGTTTAATCTGCCACTGAGCTCACAGCTGCTCACTTAAAATAAAACTTTCACATATTCTTCCCTCTCTTCTGTCAGCTATTGGGAGGTTATTGGCATATTTTTCTCTTCAGAGTATCATTACATACTCACTTTCTTCATGAATTTCTCCAGGCACATCCCCACTTGGCTATATTCCTTTCAACAGTTTTTTTCAGTGTATGTTCATATCTCTGTAAGAGGCTGAATATGTTTAATATATTTACTCTCTAACTTCTGTGTTGTAATTTAAAAAATCTATTTCTTTCCTTAAGACTTTTGACATTCCAGGAGTATGATTATATCTATGCTTTCTTGTGTCTAATGTACAATTAGCAGTACTGTGATATACATTAAGTTGATAGTTTAATTTTAGTAGAATATCTAAGTAAGGCACACTGGGAAAAATATTAGAAAATTATGCTGTGCTATTTCTCAGAAGTAGTTTGGCTTCTAATCTTTGGAAACTCCATTATATAAAAGGAAATTGGTATACTGTTTTTACGAGATCTGAATCTAGTCTTAGAAAAGCTTATTTAAAGCTTAAATTAACAACATTTTATGGAAGACTCATACATGCATTGCCCTTAGTTGTTTCACTTTGAGCAAGTCACTTAATGTCTTTGAGCCTACATTACCACATCTACAAAATAAAAAAATCAGGAACAATGATTTCTGAAGGCTTCCTCTGTGTTAAAATACTCTCCTTTCTGTACTCTAGAAAATCACCAATTATGGTTGACTGTAATTGACCTGCTGATGTCAGAACCTGGCTTAGTTGATAGTGGAACGGTTGTCACTGCCAAGTCCCATCCCTGTGGTTGAGTGCCCTCGGGAGTTGGCCATATTTGGAAGTTTTCAGTATGACTTGCTCATAAGTGGCTATCCCATCTCTTGGGGCAGGCAGGACTTCACTGTCAGCAACTTTCTCTTCTCTTGATATGTAAGCTGATTCTGTGTTTGAAGAATTCCAGAAAGTTAAAAAAAATGTTCTGATCAGGCATATTCTACACTATTCAAAGAGAGTTCATTTAATACACTTTAAAACTTTTAATACATTACAACTTGCTTATCTTACCCAACCCTCTATTTCCACCACCCACAACCTTTTCAATATGTCCAAGACTGCTATTATGCAGCTTGAAATTTAGAGTGGAGGGCAGGGTGGAGAAGACTGGAGCCAAAAGCAACACTGAGACTAATAATGAACCCCAATTTGTCAAGTCCATGTAACCATTTGCCAAACAATGTTTTAAATGATTTAAAGAGCCCAGTGTGTATTATAGACCAGTTCCCAAGCTACGTTAGCCTACACACTGACAAGTTATGTGGATTTTCACATACTAATTTACAAACTCTCTAAGAATGAACTAAAGAATTTATGTATCTTTTCATTCTTTACAAGCAAATTATAGAATTATTTTCCTAACAACACACATGAATGGTAACCACAAGCCAAAACATATCTACCACGTTAGTTTCCCTATCAGGTTGCATTAAAAATGTTCTTCCTATAACACTCAGTAAACAGGCTCATATGTGTACCATAAACTTTGTTATATGTGCCAGGCTAAGAAAAAGCAGAGGAGGTCTGTGGAAGGTCTTTCAGCCCCAGGTCATTTTCTCACAGTTTAGTAGGAGGATGAACGAGGATGTCTGGGGAGGGGGATTAATGAATTCAACAATGTTTTTTGCCCAGGAGACTCATAGTGCTATATGCCAGTATGAGCTACAAGGTGAGAGACCAGGAATTACAACTGGCAGCATCATTCGAGCAGGTAATGAGTGAGCTGTGTATGGTTCATTACTCACTGTGATAGAGAATTAATTGTTATAATATGTAAGCTGCTTTATTAGGTGTCGAACTTACAGGACCTAAAGTCACTTTTTAAAAGAAGACCTCTATTTTGATTCATCCTGCACTTACTCAGATAGTGGGAATAAACATTATGTAGCTTTAGAATGAGACTTCAGCTAAAGGCATAAAAGGTTATGCCTACTGCGATAGAATTACCTGGAAGTTGAGATCGTCTTGACCAATTTGGCACATAAGACCTGAGATATAGTTTGTTTTCACTAAGATTATAAATAGTCAAGGGCATGGTCTCTCTCAATTCAACAAGTATTCTCAAGCACCATTATCGGCCAGGCTTTCCAATACCTGAACACTAGAAGTGATTTTGATATTAGTAAGCAACCATGATTTATTTGGTACCTGCTATGGGGAAGGAGACTTTTTTCAACACGTAGCCAGTATGGTCTCTTTTAATACTTTTGCCAATTTTATGAGATAAATAGTGTTTCCTCTTTCACAGATAAGGGAACTGAGACATAGAGAATTTAATTTATATATATTTTTTTCATCATACAGCTAATACATGATGGTTAGCAGATAACAAGTCTCTGACAAATATGTACCATCAATATATGAAAAAGATATATGAAACCAACACAACATTTTAAGTCAACTATACTCCAAAAAATTTAAAATATATATATTATATATATGATATGTTATGGTGATATGATATATATTATATAGTGTGCAATATATGTCACATATGGTATATATATAATGATGCATATGTCTTGTTTATATACATCTTGCATAACATATATGATAACATATTTATTAATATATATCACATAGAATAATAGAATAGCATACATATCATATATGTGATAAAGACAGAAATTTATACATATTCATATATATACATATACATGTATATGTACTATATATATTACATGTATATTATTTGTTAATACACATATATGTATTTTATATATATGGAAAGAAAGAGAGAGAAAAAAAGTTCATTTATGGAAGCAAAATAATAACTTTTAGAAGTATAAAACTGGGACAGACATGAAAAGTATACCATAAAGGAGACATTATTGATATTCAGAGAACAGTTCAGATAAAATTGGGTAGAGGGAAAAATAAAATACGCATGGTATGACAGTGAAGGAGAAGAAAAGTTTCAAGCTAGGGGAGGAAGTGAGAAATTAAAATGGGCTATTGAGTGTTTCAGCCTCCTAGAAGCACATGATGCCTCTGAAAATTTTCTGAAGTCTATCAACCATCCAATAAAAGACACTTGATTAAATTTTTATTTTCCACCTTAGGAAGGAAGAAACTTTAGAACTGGTAAGTGTCTCAGAGGCATGCAGTCTGCCCTAAATTCAAGGACAGAAATTAATTGATTTATTCAAATTGTTTTGTGAGCATAGGTAGAAGGGATTCTAAAATAAAAATATGTCTTTGTTGTTTATTTCTTAAGGTAACTATACTTACACAAAGAAAGTGGCAAATGCCTTGAAATATTAAGATGTTTAATATAGAGTAAGATTCTAGAATGAGGCATGGGGATCATGGCATATGAATCAGATGTCTACAACTTATAAGGCATTTGAGCACAGCACAGACCCTCCTAAGGAAGGAGATTTGGGGACTTTAATAAGGGTACCAAAATAGCGATCACAGCAGTGGAAATGGAAGTACAGCAACAAAGCCAAGAGATGATCGAGGGCGCTCTACTTGAGAGTTAGTCATTCAGTCACTAGCTATTTCCAGTAATTGGGATACTCTAATTAACAATAATTTATTTTGGTATTAAGCAGGACTCTCCTTCCACTAAATATAACCATGAATTTTTGCTATGCTCTCTGTAGTTATAATGAATAAATATATGTCCTCTCCAAATATTTGCAATAGCCATCACCATGTGTTTCAATCCTGAAATCAAGGAAGTTCTTCTTCAACGAATTTCCAAATTTGTCTTCTCTCCTCCATAAAAGGATTTGATTTTATCAATTACTTTTGCAACAAAACTCAGTTGCAGTTGAGTAAGAACTTTAAGACAATGTCAATTTATGTCCCATCTTCTTCAAACCCCAGCTTTATGCCACTTTAGGAGTTAACACAGTGAGAAACTCTAAATTGTTCATTCCATTTTGTGAATTTAACATTATCTTCAGGAGTTGAATATCATCATATGCTGAGACTGTGTGTTCCAAAACCAGAAATCCTCGTCACAAAAGTTGTGCTAGTCATAGTAGGCTAACAGTTAAAACAAAAAACTTAGAATTTTAATAGCTTAAGAAAAAAAAAAAATCTAAGTTTTAAGAAAAAACGTTGGTTTCTAATTCAAGTCACCACCCAGTATGGTTGGTTGGGGGTATAAGATTCTAGCTGGTTGTTCGGAGGTTTGGAATTTTTCATAATTTTGCTCTGTCATCTTCTAGTGCTTTAGAATTCTTCATGATTTTTTCTGTTTCTAGATGGGAAATCATTTTTCTGAGTAGCATTCATCATTTTTATCCATATTCCATTGCCAAGAACTCAGTAACACAACTTCACTTACCCAGAAAAAAAGATCAGAAAATAATTTGTCTGTGTGCCTAGAAAAAAGAGAAATGGGTTTGTAATCTCTGCCTCAGAGGTTTATGTATTGGTGTGCTTAGGTAAGGCTGGGCAGAAAAACAGAGGTGGAAGCAAATGAAAACTGCATATTGGGGCTTTTGATTCAGAACAAGAAGATACTTATGCTATATGTGTTATTGATTATGATAGTAATGAAATTAAAGGGGAAATGAGACTTGTTATTCATGACATTTACACGGATAAGCTGCCTTGTTTAGAACTGTTTCCCCCATTTCTGTGACTATTCTGGCACACAGTAGGAGCTTACAGAAAGTTGTTAAATGAATTTATGTATACTGTGGAGCTAACAAAATTAAAATAAAACCCTACACAGACTGGCTATAACAAAGTAATATTATATGACATTTATGCATATGACTTACCTTTACGTCTACTATATAGACAAAAAAGATGAAGGGTTTGATTACATACTTCACAAATTAACATACTGTAAGTTTTATTTAATTGCACATAACTGTAAAAATATGCTCAGTCTTTCTAATTTGATTGTAGACTACTCTAGGTTGGAAAGTGTATGGACAGAACATAGCAAAGTCAACAGAGATTTAATTAAGTTTACTTCACACGGTGTCCTGTTGGGCTAATTGCTTTGTACCTACCAGTCACAAAACAATATTATGTGAGAAGAGGAAGGAAGAAAGTGACAAATTCAGCTACTCACATTTTCCATAGGATTGGCCTTGGTGCTTCTCTTCTCTCTTTCAGTTTTTCTCTCTATATGATCAATACTTTTTTTTGTTGGGGGGGGTGGGCTGCACCACGTGGCTTGTGGGATCTTAGTGCCCCAACCAGGGATTGAACCCAGGTCCTCAGCAATGAGAGCATGGAATCCTAACCACTGGACCACCAGGGAATTCCCTATACGATCAATACTTGATGACAATGTAGTCCTACAAAAACTGGCACAATTTAGTTTTCATAGCATAAAAAATGCTTTGAAAGGAGATAGTTCTGTTTGAAAATATCTTGGAATTTTACCAACTTCATATCGTTCTATCTTCAAAAATACAATAATTTTTATTCTGATTAAATCAAATAGTTTGAGCGCTGGTTTTAGTTTTCCTTTTCAAGAAAGTTATCATAATGCTATCATGGTGATGGGGTAAAAGTACAAAGAAATTTGCAAGATTAAGAAGGTTAAATTATCAAACAGTGTACATGTGTCAAATATCATATTTTGTATATATGCAAAATATTCTTTGTCATAACACAATTATAAATAATAACAAATATATTTCACAAATATTCAAGTAGATGCATGTATTTTTTAGTATGAACTATATAAAATTAATTATATTTGACTGTTTTTTATCTACAAAAATGGCAATTTCATATGCTCCAACCAAATACACACACACACACACACACACACACAAACATACATGCACACTCATTTTTTCTCATGCAACATATCTTTTCATTAGCAGTGGCCCAGCCAGATGGATTCGTTCAACTCAAATTCGTCGTAAAGAAAGACAGACTCTTAAAATTACATTAATTTTATGCTGACAGAACTATTTTGAAGAACATTTTTCCACTGAGTTGGTGTGAGGGCCAAAATCATTGTGTCCATAGCTATTTCTGACTAGTTATGCGTTTGGGGATTTCTTTTTTGTTTCCTTTTCTGTGTCATTACTAAGAAATACCACTAATGGTGCAGTAAATTTATCCAAACATTGCCATAAAAACTGCTATTTGTTTGGAGATTTGCTACATATTTTCAGGAGAAAAATCCTTTAGTTATTAGGTATGGCCACAATCTTTCCAAGTAATTTCTGAGACCTTTTAGACACGTCTCCCAGTTTGATTGTAAGGCACAGAAAATAAGTTCAGCTACCAGAGGAAACATTGTTTTCAAACTTTGAATATGTTGATTAACTGCTTTTCAAGAAAACTTTTTTGTGAAAAACTTCCTTAACAAAATGTCACACAGGATTTCTAGGGCTAGTAGGAGATGCCAATTTTAAAAGAAGAGATATCTGTAATATCTTCTTTGTTCCCCAGATATATCATTTCTGTTTAAATATCTGCAATAGATTTGAATGTTTGTGTCCCCCAAATTCATACGTTGAAGTCCTAATAACCAAGGTGATGACATTAGGAAGTGGGACCTTTGAGAGGTAATTAGGTCATGGGTGAAGCCTCATGAATGGAATTAGTGCACTTATAGGGAGAGACATGAGGGAGATCATCTCTCTCCTCCATGTGAAGATACCGTACAGCAAGAAGGCGGCCAACATATAAATCAGGAGGAAATCTCTCACCAGACATCTAATCTGCTGGAGCCTTGATCTTAGACTTCCCAGCCTCCAGAACTGTGAGAAATAAATGTTTGTTGTTTAAGCCACCTAGTGTATGGTATTCTGTTCTAAAACAATATCCCTTTGAATTTTATGTACTCTCAGTGGCCTAAACTATGGAGCAAAGGCATCATTAAGTGATAATTTGTGCAAATATAATACATAAATCACCAAATGTAATAGTGGGAGATAGTTGATTAATGGTCTTCCTCAAGACAGATGATTTCAGCTTCATTAAGTTCAATTTTTTATTCAGCCTAGGAAGGTACACAGTGAAAAATACATTTCACCAAAGGCATGGACAGAAAAACAGGCCAACGTGGTATTCTCAGAACTGTAAAATCTTTTTTTTTTCCTTTTAATTTTCTTTTATTATTTTTTTTAACAGCAGGTTCTTATTAGCTATATGTTTTATACATATTAGTGTATATATGTCAATCCCAATCTCCCAATTCATCCCTCCCACCCTGCTTTTCCCCCTTGGTGTCCATACGTTTGTTGTCTACATCTGTCTCTGTTTCTGCCTTGCAAACTGGTTCATCTGTACCATTTTTCTAGATTCCACATACATGCGTTAATACACAGTATTTGTTTTTCTCTTTCTGACTTCACTCTGTATGACAGTCTCTAGGCCCATCCATGTCTCTACAAATGACCCAATTTCATTCCTTTTTATGGCTGAGTAATATTCCGTTGTATATATGTACCACATCTTCTTTATCCATTCATCTGTCAATGGGCATTTAAGTTGCTTCCATGACCTTACTATTGTAAATAGTGTTGCAATGAATATTGGGGTTCATGTGTCTTTTTGAATTATGGTTTTCTCAGGGTATATGCCCAGGAGTGGAATTGCTGGGTCATATGGTAGTTCTATTTTTAGTTTTTTAAGGAGTCTCCATACTATTCTCTATAGTGGTTGTATCAATTTACATTCCCACCAACGGTGAAAGAAGGCTCCTTTTTTCCTCATCCTCTCCAGCATTTGTTGTTTGTATATTTTCTGATGATGCCTATTCTGACCAGTGTGAGGTGACACCTCATTGTAGCTTTGATTTGCATTTCTCTAAAAATCAGTGATGTTGAGCAGCTTTTCATGTGCCTCTTGGCCATCTGTATGTCTTCTTTGGAGAAATGTCTATTTAGGTGTTCTGCCCATTTTTTGATTGGGTTGTTTGTTTTTTTTAATATTGAGTTGCATGAGCTGTTTATATATTTTGGAGATTAATCCTTTGCCCATTGATTTGTTTGCAAATATTTTCTCCCATTCTGAGGGCTGTCTTTTCATCTTGTTTATAGTTTCCTCTGCTGTGCAAAAGCTTTAAGTTTCATTAGGTCCCATTTGTTTATTTTTGTTTTTATTTCCATTACTCTAGGAGGTGGGTCAAAAGAGATCTTGTTGTGATTTATATCATAGAGTGTTCTGCCTATGTTTTCCTCTAAGAGTTTTATAGTGTCTGGCCTTACATTTAGGTCTTTAATCCATTTTGACTTTATTTTTGTGTATGATGTTAGGGAGTGTTCTAATTTCATTCTTTTACATGTAGCTGTCCAGCACCACTTAATGAAGAGACTGTCTTTTCTCCATTGTATATCCTTTCCCTTTTTGTCATAGATTAGTTGACCACAGGTGTGTGAGTTTATCTAGAACTGTAAAATCTTAATGACATTTTTTTATTATCCTGTTTTTTTCTAAATATTTTTACCAAGAATTTTCCCTACTTTATTAATTTCCAAAATTTCTGATTTAGTTGTTCATACATTTTGTGAACTATATTCTGATTGCAGTCAATGACCATACTTTCATTCTGATCCTTCTTTTCTTCCTATTCTACAATTCCTGATCTGACACAGAGTGCACTCTTAAACTTGGATCTTGTAGTAAATCTGACACTTCAGTGAAATTTTGAAAAACAGAGCATTCTATAGCATGAATGACTAGTTCGTATTCTGTTCTCCAGCCCTTTAAACATTCTTTACATGCACAATTAATTTTATTATCCCTTTCCCCCTTTAACATGTTTTTCAGCCAACACACCAACCTAGATTAAACTGAGTCTTTGTTTAGTTTGTGTGTGCACCCAAGTGCACAATAACTCAAGGTATTTGGATAACAATTAATGAACTTCAGTTTAAAATTATATCTACAAATCTCAAGTGGGCCTTAAACAGTATCAAGCAATACTACTAAAATTTTGTGATTAAAGGGTTCTCCACATCAGTGAGAAAACTATCTTACATTTTCTTTAATATCATTGTCTCAAAATGTCAACAACTTATTTCATTATTGACAAAGTAGAAGCAGTAGAAGAAAAATATTTCATAGCACCACCACTAAATCTACCAGCGGATAATCATCTGTGTTAGCACACATGGATTTTTCTTTCATCCCAATAAACAAACCATTCTTACTTCTATTAAATCCATCCTATGTTTGAGATTGGTATCCCATTCTTTCATGTCAACTCTGGGAACTGGCTATGCAAAGGATCTCTTTTCTCTACTGGATCTTAAGTTTTATTCTTGCTAAAATGTCATTCTCTTCAGCCTAAAATATCCTAAACAAAGAAACAAAATCTGTCTATTGTCTCCATGCTTACTCTAGTGCTTCTCCATCTCCCTTTTCTTCTTTAGCATAAAAGTTACTGTAAGAGTTGTCTGTAGCCATTATTTCCACTTTCTTTCTTTCCATTTGGTTCTTAACCACATCAAGCCTTTCTCCCCACTAAAACCACCCATGTCAAGGTGAACTTCATCTTCCATGTTGCCAAACCCAATGGTCAATTTGAAGTCTTCATTGTAGCCTTAACTTCAGTTGCACAAAATTTTCTTTTCACAGTTTCTGACTGATACAACCAGGCAATATGAAGTCGACACTAGATTTTGAATTTAAAAAGTAATTTTAAAAATTGTGTTCTTGTTAAAATTTGCCTGGTAATCTTTTTTTTTTTTTTTAACGTCATTGTTGGACTAATGATAAATTTCTTGCATAAAACTAGTTCATTGAAGAACCTAGTCTTTAGTGGGTGATAGATTCAAATTCCAAACCTGGATGGGTTTATTACTTCAGGAAGTAGTGCATTTTTAAACATGGGTTATTGCCTATTTGCTTAATGATGCATGGGAGGAAAACCTCTAAGATATCTAAATATTTTTTGGGGGGGGATGTGTTTTTAGCAGTACTATGACAAACAATTCCCTGAGAATGTTACTTTTTATTTCAAACCCAAGAAAATGCCTTTATACTTAGATATTATTTCTGATAAAAATCTAAATTGATTGGAAAGATCCCTCATGGTATTTAGAACTAGTTAGCAAGAACTAAATAAATTAATAAGAATGTTTAGAGTCAGAGAACTTCTATTTTACATTCAGAAACCCTTGATGTTCAAACAATGTGAATAAAGTTATTATGCAATAAGGTTTGTCAAACTTTAAATGAATACACATTGGGATTCATTATTACCAATTTAAATCCTACTTTTCAGTCAGTTATTTAAATTATTTTGTATACTAATATAGGATTTCCTATATGGACTCACTCTATTCAGTGTTTTTAACACTTAAGTTTTGTGGACTTTCTTATTTTTTGGAAAATTTTGAAAATACATAGATACACAATATATATAATAAACAATCACATTACCACCATGTAAAGTTAAAATCATGCTTATGTTTTATCATTATGATTTTAAGATAGTTTTTAAAAAATAATTACTTGTACATAAAAATTAAGTACTTTTTGGACCTTGAGCAATGGAAAGCTTACCCGCTCACTATATTAAATTAAAAAGAACTTTTAGAAATTTACGTAAAACATATTTTACCTTATACATGTGCTGTGCAACTCTTTTACTTAAACTATTCTTTTAATTCTTGTCATGTTATTTCATCTAGTCCTTTTGTAGTACTGCATTACATAAAATTGTAGAGTTATTGTCCTTCTAATGGATACTTAGTTCATTTCCAATGTATCACTATCTCAATGTTCCATTAAGTTTAAATACCACAAATTGGATTTCAGAGACCTTATAATAAATAAGAGAAAAATGTTCAACACTCAAAAAAGTTGGAATAAAATGTTGGAGGAAGGCATACTAGGCAAATATGAATAAAAAGAACAGGAGAATAGCATTCTTAAAATCTATCAAAATAAATTTTAAAGAAAATATATCACATGGGAAAGAGAACTATAATGCATAATAATAAAAGAAAAAAAAGAACAAGAAGACATATCCATCATAAATGGATATTTAGTTAATAATAAATTTTTGCAATATAGTATGCAGGGAAGAATATGAAAGTCATCAGATTTAACTGATCAACCAAGCAGACAAACATGGCAGAAATATTGAAGATCTGAAAAATAGCATTAATAAATCCAAGGTACTGCATATACAAGATACAGAATTATTCATTTCAAGCCCACATGGAATATTAAGGAAAGTAGAATATGTTTAAAGTGACAAGGGAAACCTCAATGGACACTAAAGAATTGAGTCATAGAAATAATATATGCTGAGGATATTGTAATAAAATTGAAATCAGAAATAGAGGAGTAGCTAAAAATTGTATACATAGGAAACCTATATTACATATTTAAATAAAACATGGTATTAAGTATATTCAAAAGGGGAATTAAGAAACATTTAGAAAAAAATGACAATGGAAATCTTACACATCATAATTATGAGACACAGTTTAGACAGTGCTTAGAGAAATTTAAGGTTTAAATAGAGTATTAAGAAACAGAAAAGCTTAAAAATAAGCCAAGGATTTTGCCATGGAGGCAAATTCTCATAAAAGAAAAGCAAAAACAAGCAAAAATGAAAAATGAAAAAATTAATAAAATAGATATCAAAAGTAATAAATAAGTTCAATCAAATTGAGTTGTTTTTATTAAATATACAAACTTAAAGCTCTAACAAGACTGATTAAGAAAAACTTGTACTACACTAGAAGGGGATATTTTTGATTCACATATGTTATAAACCAAAATCAACAGAATATATTTTACTTCATAAGGAAATCTTTAAATGGATAAGAGAAGAATGCTCAATCTCAGTGCTGCTGTCTAACACAGTACTGGAGGTTCTGGACAATGCTATTGATAAAGAAAAGAAATACTACTAATGGGTATAAGTGCTGAATGGAAACAGAAAATATGTCATTATTTGCAAATGGTCTATGCTCATCTATGTTGAAAAATGAATATTATCAACAGACAATCTGTTGGAACTTATAAGATAGTTCGGAAATTTGGCCAAACAAATGATTAACCTCTAGAAAGTCAATACTGTTACTTTACATCATCAAACACCAATGAAGAAATATAGAAACAAATTGGCATTTACAGTACCTACAAACCAATGAAAGTAAATAACTAACCAAGTGTACTCCCATCTCTATAGAGAAAAAATCTAAATCCCAAATAAAGGGTGTTAAATAACTGAATGGAAAGACCATTCTTGCTCATGAATAGGACAGCTTAACTAAGGCAGAAGCTAATCCTCCCCAAATGAATATGTAAATATAATATGGATTCAATCAAAATACCAGTTGAATATTTTTAAATATAAGTAAAATTATACTAAAATGTAAAATGAGTAATAAAAGTCCCCAAGTAATTGAATATATTTCACTAAAAGAACCTGATGAATGAGACTTGCCTTAGCCAATACTGACATTTTTTAAATGATATCAATAATAAACACAAAACCACCATGTCTTTTGAAAATCATTAGGCAAATAGACAAAAGGAATATATAGAGAGCTCAGAGCCAGACTTTTATAAAGACATGTGAACATATGTGATAAAAGTGGTTCCATGAATGATGAGGAAAAGGATTGTTATGGAGAGAGTTGAGAATATGATAAATAACATGGAGAAGACAACCAACCAAAGAAACAAACACAAAAACAAAACTTGATCGCTGTCTAATAGCAAATAAAGGGCAGAATAGAATAAAGATGTAATTATGAAAGGTAAAATTGTAACATTAATCAAATAAGTTATTGACAAAAAATTTTGCGACCAAAGGGTGGGGAAAGAACTTCTTAAGCAAAAGTTCAAAATTACAAAAATATAAGGTATATAAGTTGGCAAAAGCCTTTAAAACCAAAACCAAGATATGTATTCAAATGTATAACAAAGTCTTTAAGTAAATGAATGCGGAAAGATATGTACAATGCCTCACATTAACTTGTAAAATGAATTCTCACATATGTCCACAAGGGGACTCAGAGATGTTCAGTGCAGCATTGTTCACGGTGTAAAGGAGCATCAGGCAGAAGCTAGGAGCAATGCATTAAATGCCCATATAACAACAGGAATGAATCTTAAAAAACAGAATCAAATGAAAAAACAACAACAACAACAACAAAGCAACATGATGCTAGAGATAATATCATACGACTTACATCTGTACAGAACATAACAATATACATTTGGCTAGTACACAAATATTGGGTTGGCCAAAAAGTTCGTTCAGGTTTATCCGTAACATCTATGCATTCAAACCTTTGAAATGGTTCTTAAAGATAGAATGGCCAAATCGCTCCATTTTCCTGGGACAGTCCAGTTTATATCTGTTTAGGACTTCATTGTTGTAACAAAGTATTTTTTAAGTTATTGTTTAAAATAAACCAGAGTGGGTTTGGCAGACCTCTGCTTTGTACTTCCACCTTCTGGCATGGACTCACATAGTGAACACACATAAAGTGAATTCTCTGAGGCCCATTAGATGGTGGGAAATTGATATCTGATAGGGTGGCACCACCAAAAAATGCAATAAAGTATGAACTGTTGGGAAACAAATGGTGTTAGGAAAATTTACTCACAATACAAAAAAATATCAAACTAAATATATATCATTATGTATAATCCTGGATTTCATTTGAATTAAACTTAAATGTGAATATTATAGGTACACAGTTATTAGAAGAAAATGTGAATATTGTGACCCATGGTTAATAAATAATTTCTTCAGCAAGATCCAAAAAGCATAAATGATAAGGAAAAATTTGATGTGTATGTGAGTATCTCAAAAATGAGGATTGCTGTTCTCATTAAGGTTAAAGCAGAACTTGATGTAGCATGTAAGAGCCAAAAGTCCTCTTTTTATAATAAATATTTTGTAAAGGTTTTCTTTCAATGCTTAAAAAATGACACTATAATACACTACTAAATAACCAAGAGATAACCGAATAAATCAAAGAGGAAAAAAAATATACCTAGAAACAAATGACAATGAAAATATGACGGCCCAAAACATATGGGATGCAGCAAAAGCAGTTCTAAGAGGGAAGTTTATAACAATACATTCCTACCTCAAGAAACAAGAAACAACTCAAATAAACAACCTAACCTTACACCTAAAGCAATCAGAGAAAGAAGAACAAAAAAACCCCAAAGTTAGCAGAAGGAAAGAAATCATAAAGATCAGATCAGAAATAAATGAAAAAGAAATGAAGGAAACAATAGCAAAGATCAATAAAACTAAAAGCTGGTTCTTTGAGAAGATAAACAAAATTGATAAACCATTAGCCAGACTCATCAAGAAACAAAGGGAGAAGACTCAAATCAATAGAATTAGAAATGAAAATGGAGAAGTTACAACTAGCATTGCAGAAATACAAAGGATAATGAGAGATTACTACAGGCAACTCTATGCCAATAAAATGGACAACCTGGAAAAAATGGACAAATTCTTAGAAAAGCACAACCTTCTGAAACTGAACCAGGAAGAAATAGAAAATATAAACAGACCAATCACAAGCACTGAAATTGAGACTGTGGTTAAAAATCTTCCCACAAACAAAAGCCCAGGACCAGATGGCTTCACAAACGAATTCTATCAAACACTTAGAGAAGAGCTAACACCTATCCGTCTCAAACTTTTCCAAATATAGCAGAGGGAGGAACCCTCTCAAACTCATTCTACAAGGCCACCATCACCCTGACACCAAAACCAGACAAAGATGTGACAAAGAAAGAAAACTACAGGAAAATTGCACTGATGAACATATATGCAAAACTGCTCAACAAAATACTAGCAAACAGAATCCAACAGCACGTTAAAAGGATCATACACCATGATCAAGTGGGGTTTATCCCAGGAACGCAAGGATTCTTCCATATATGCAAATCAATCAACGTGATAAACCATATTAACAAATTGAAGGAGAAAAACCATATGATCATCTCAGTAGATGTAGAAAAAGCTTTTGACACAATTCAATACCTATTTATGATAAAAACTATCCAAATAGTAGGCATAGAGAGAACTTACCTCAACATAATAAAGGACATATATGACAAACCCACAACCAACATCATTCTCGTAGGTGAAAAAATGAAACCATTTCCTCTAAGATCAGGAACAAGACAAGGCTGTCCACTCTCACCACTAGTATTCAACATAGTTTTGGAAGTTTTAGCTACAGCAATCAGAGAAGAAAAAGAAATAAAAGGAATCCAAATCAGAAAAGAAGTAAAGCTGTCAACTGTTTGCAGATGGCATGATACTATACATAGAGAATCCTAAAGATGCTACCAGAAAACTCCTAGAGCTAATCAATGAATTTGGTAAAGTAGCAGGATACAAAATTAATGCACAGAAATCACTTGCATTCCTATACACTAATGATGAAAAATCTGAAAGAGAAATTAAGGAAACACTCCCATTTACCACTGCAACAAAAAGAATAAAATACCTATGAATAAACTTACCTAAGGAGACAAAAGACCTGTATGCAGAAAACTATAAGACACTGATGAAAGAAATTAAAGACAGTACAAACAGCTGGAGAGATATACCATGTTCTTGGATTGGAAGAATCAACATTGTGAAAATGACTATACTACCCAAAGCAATCTACTGATTCAATGCACTCCCTAACAAACTACAAATGGCCTTTTTCACAGAAGTAGAACAAAAAATTTCACAATTTGTATGGAAACACAAAAGACCCCGAATAGCCAAAGCTATCTTGAGAAAGAAAAACGGAGCTGGAGTAATCAGGCTCCTGGACTTCAGACTATACTACAAAGCTACAGTAATCAAGACAGTATGGTACTGGCACAAAAACAGAAGTATAGATCAATGGAACAGTATAGAATGCCCAGAGATAAATCCACGCACATATAGTCACCTTATTTTTGATAAAGGAGGCAAGAATATACAATGGAGAAAAGACAGCCTCTTCAATAAATGGTGCTGGGAAGACTGGACAGCTACATACAAAAGAATGAAATTAGAACACTCCATAACACCATACACAAAAATAAACTCAAAATGGATTAAAAATCTAAATATAAGGCCAGACACTATAAAATTCTTGGGGGAAAACATAGGCAGAACACTCTATGACATAAATCACAGCAAGATCCTTTTTGACCCACCTCCTAGAGAAATGGAAATAAAAACAAAAATAAACAAATGAGACCTAATGAAACTTAACGCTTTTGAACAGTAAAGGAAACTACAAAGGAGACGAAAAGAAAACCATCAGTTTGGGAGAAAACATTTGCAAACGAATCAACAGAGAAAGGATTAATCTCCAAAATATATAAACAGATCATGCAGCTCAATATTAAAAAAGCAAACAACCCAATCAAAAAATGGTCAGAAGACCTAAATAGACATTTCTCCAAAGAAGATATACAGATTGCCAAAAAACACATGAAAGGATGCTCAAAATCACTAATCATTAGAGAAATGTAAATCAAAACTACAATGAAGTATCACCTCACACCAGTCAGAATGGCCATCATCAAAAAATCTTCAAACAATAAATGCTGGAGAGGGTGTGGAGAAAAGGGAACCCTCTTTCACTGTTGGTTGGAATGCAAATTGATACAGCCACTATGGAGAACAGTATGGGGGTTCCTTAAAAAACTAAAAATGGAACTACCATACTAACCAGCAATCCCACTACTGGGCATATACCCTGAGAAAACCATAATTCAAAAAGAGTCATGTACCAAAATGTTCATTGTAGCTCTATTTACAATAGCCAGGACATGGAAGCAACCTAAGTGTCCATTGACAGATGAATGGATAAAGAAGATGTGGCACATATATACAATGGAATATTACTCAGCCATAAAAGGAAATGAAATTGAGATATTTGTAGTGAGGTGGATGGACCTAGAGTCTGTCATACAGAGTGAAGTAAGTCAGAAAGAGAAAAACAAATACTGTATGCTAAAACATATATATGGAATTAAAAAAAAAAATGGTTCTGAAGAACCTAGAGGCAGGACCAGTGTAAAGACACAGATGAAGAGAATGGACTTGAGGACACGGGGAGGGGGAAGAGTAAGCTTAGACGAAGTGAGAGAGTGGCATGACATATATACACTACCAAATGTAAAATAGATAGCTAGTGAGAAGCAGCCACACAACACAGGGATATCAGCTCGGTGCTTTGTGACCACCTGGAAGGGTGGGATAAGGAGGGAGGGAGGGAGACGCAAGAGTGAGAGTATATGGTGATATATGTATATGCATAGCTGATTCACTTTGTTATAAAGCAGAAACTAACACATCATTGTAAAGTAATTATATTCCAATAAAAATGTTAAAAAAAATGATACTATAGTCTACTATCACATATATTTTTAGAAGCACAATATATTACTGTGATATAAAGTGAAATAAAGTAAATTTATATTAAACTATTTAGTACTTGAAATCATATGTGCTTGGTCAGGACTATATTAGCATCTATGCATAGACTAACCATGACTTCCAGACTGCAATGTTAATTATGCAGAAGTGATTCATTTGGCTCTCAAATATCAAACGGCTCATTGGCATCCATGATTTAATTATTTAAAAGATTAATTGATGCACACCTAATATACAAAAACTACAAGTATTTAATATATTCAGTTTGATGAGTTTGGACATATGCACATCCATGAAACCATCGCCACAGTCACAGTAATAGCCATGCACATCACCTCCAAAAGTTTCTGTATCTATCACCTCCAAAAGCAAAGTGTTTCTTTGCTTATTTTGAGGTTTTGTTGTTATGTTATTTATTTGTTGTTATTGTTTTGTTTTTTGTGTTGGGAAAACATTCAACATGAGATCTAACCTTTTCACAAAATTTTAAATGCACAGTAGAATATTGTTAACTATATATACTGTGTTACACAGATTCTAGATCTCATTCATCTCCATAACTAAAATTTTATACCCAATGAACAACAACTCCCCATTTCTCCCTCTCCCCAGCCTCTGGCAACTACCATTCTATTCTGTTTACTAAATGGAAGGAAGAGAAAGGTGATAATATATGTGAGGCAAGTTGAGAAGATATAAATTACTATTATGGCCAGTGGAATGATTTTATTTAGAAAAAAATAGATTTCAAGGTAATTATTTTCCAGATACCATGCTTTCTGTCAATCTAGTCACAAGGAAAGAGTAGTTGCAAAGATGATGAAAAACAGGGCAAAATGTTTTGGAAACCAGGTTTATACTGCTAGAGCAAAAAATACTAGATTTGGGACCACAAAGGTAGTGGAAGAGTGGAAAGAGATGATGCTTTCCCAAAAAGATTTTATGTCTACAGTTATAGCTGTGTGTGTATGTGTGTATAGCTGTGAGTGTATAAAGTTATGTCTGTCTATCCATCTACCTCTCTGTGTATCTATCTATTTATATCATATATCTATGACAATTTATCTTAATAAATAACACTGCCTTGGGTTTTTTTGTTCTCATATACCTAAAAAACAATGGAATCCAATTATTAGGATACAAATTACAAACCAAACACAAGAAGTTTTATAATGAAATCAGAGAAAAGTAGGAAAAGATTATTTTAGAAATATGGTTCCTTGAATGCTGTTTTTTAATATTTGCAAAGAACCTCTGCTCACATTGCTTTTGTGCTCTTGAAATCTGCTGAATCCTATTAAAAATGCATGTATATTGATGCATTTTATTTTCCACTGCCACTTATATGACCTCATTCATTGTAATTTATAAATTTCACAATGGAATAATATGCCAAAATGCATAAAATGAGTTAAATTGTATCTTTATCCAAACTGTAATTTCTTTTACCAATTAAATAATTTTATTGAACAAAATGCATGGAATAATTTATAAGCTAATAAAATTATGAGAATGCAAAAATGTGATCAGCATTATTATATAACTTCTTTGGAATACAGTCTCTAATATTTTCTAATCCACTGAGAATTACCATATTTTTCTTTCAGTTATAAGCATTAATGTTTTAAATTTGCTGGTATGTTTTAAATGTAGGAATGTGTGGGCACAGGCAACACAGCCCACTAACCCTTGGTTCTAGCCTCAGGTCTCTGATATATTTTAATACTAAGTAATTTTTACTGCTCTGGACCTTAACTTTATCATTTATGAAATGATGGAATTAAAACAGATTGGTGGACTCAACCGGAAATTAGGGATTCACTGTACTTATGATTAAAGAGTGAGGTAGACTTTGCCCTGGTTGAATCAGATATGCTCCCTATATGTTTTCTATATCAAGCTTGTCCATAAAATTTTGTTTTGAGAAAAGATTTCCACCACAAAAAAGTTAGAGAAAGCTGGGTGGAAAATAGAGTTTATGAGGGGTATCCTGCCCTAATATCATTAGAAGTTCTGAACACTAGAGCCTTGATTGGCTGTTATCCTCTAGTTACTTCCTTACCAAAGAGCTGATTTAGAGTTCCTGAGTTTTTGAGCAGACCTATCCACTGTTGAAATGCAGGCAGTGGCAGGAATGCAGTGGTAAGTTTATGTGGTGGATTGGGCTGAGAAAATGTTCAAAACAAAACAATGGGAAATCCAGTCATGCACAATAAAGCAGAAATCAAAATAAGCTACATTTGAAGATCCAGGTGGCTAGGAGGGTTTTTCAGACCGGAAAATTAGGGAGAGGTCTCAGTCACCAAGTTAAAACACCCATTCAGAACCTAATGCATTTAAAAGAGAGGGGTTTCTATACCTCTAAAAGAATCACACACATAATATAAGCATGTGAACACAGGTAAACATATATATTTAGAAGAAATACTTTAGTTTTCTATAAAGGCATATGTTATATCTTTGACAGAGTGACAGAAGAATTTCTAAAAAGGTAAGGCATTTGTATAAAGAATCACTTGCTCTTTGTACCTGCTGTGAAATGAAACATCATTTACAGCATTAGTTATTCAACGTCAGCACCACTGATTTTCTACATAAATCTATGACATAACCTATATATTTCCAACTAATTGGTGAAGTGGGGTTCCATGAACTTAGGAGTTCATGAACCACTTTTGGGTGTCCACAGAACTCTGATTCTGTCTTATGGGGTTCAGGAATTGCTACCACAATTATGGAGTTTTGGTATATTAAATATTTCAAGGTGAAGGAATTTGAGAAATGGCATGTGCAGGAAGGAACTTCTGACCTTCCTCTAAAGCAGGTCATAAAATCTAGGAAGGAATTTCTGACCTTCTCTGAAGCAGGTGATAAAACCCTCATGTGAGAGGTGTTCTCCTTATACACAGAGGAAAGGAGCATCCTTAGCTCAGAAGGCAAAGGGACACAGAGAGCTATCTGAACCAATAGGTACCAAGTTCCTTCCAGTTTACTACACTTACCTCATACCCTTTGTCTTATATCTTTCCAGAACTTTCTACTCATCGGCAAAACTAGCATACAAACACTCATTTTTAAGACTGTTTTAACCATTTCTTTGGGTGCCCATTTCCTTATGAAGGTTTCTGTGTCACGTAATATTTATATTAGATAAATGTAAATGCTTTTCCCTTGTTCATCTATGTTTTGTTACAGGAATTGCAGTTGAGAACTTAGAAGGATAGAGGAAGAAGATATGTTTCCTCCCCTAGAGTCTCAATCTCCAATTCAAATTTTCTTGGCAATCAGGTGACTGAAATTGCATGCTTTGCCACACCCGTAAACACTACTTATCAAAATGTCTTTATAATTATCTTTCTTCCAAAGGCTGTTGCCTAGACTTAATTGACAATATTGAACCCTTTCCAAACCAACAAATTGAATACATAAGCATGAATAATTATTTTTGTAACTATTCTTAATGAATGATATTATATCGGAAGGGAGGTGGTAAGAAGCAAAGTGATCAGTGCCAATTAACAGGAAAAGGTGAGCTAATAAAGAAATTAATTAGCAATATACAGCTGATCCCCACAGAGAGGAGAGACCTGGAGAAAATCTTATTAGAAAAGTCACTTAAAGGGGACATACTTGACTTCTACCTTGACAGCCTTTACGTAATCAAATGAGCATCTTGTTTCTCAGTTTGTTTGTTTGTCAGGAAGCCAAAAACTTAGAACAGTTTTTTAAAGAGTCTCAGATGGAGAGATAGTAAGGAAGCTATCAGTACTACCTCATTAAAGAAAATGCCTGTGCATGCACCACACATAGGCATACGTGCATACTTAGTATTGCTTTCCAGTTGCTTTAACCTAGTGCTTCTGGATGAGTGTCTCTAGGCCTAGGACTTTTGAAATGTCTTCCAAATGTCCTTAGACTCCCAGTCTTTGCCTTGGAAATGAGATTTGTAATTGTTAACGTCCCTGACAGAGTTCTCATTTTGTCTTCTTTTAAATTTGTAATGTCTTCAAATTAACGTTGGATCATTCTAGTCAATAATATAAATTGCATTGTAAGTTTAAAGTCAAAGAAAAGTTTTGTTTTTGTTGAGTATTTTTTTGGAATAAGTAATGTGGATTATATAAATTAATCAAATATTAATTTATGTATAAATCATCATTGCTGTTACTTAATGGCATATTCTCTGCAGTCTTTGCATTGCTAATTAAGATAGATTTCTCTCAAACCAGATTTAAATTCAGTGAATGAAGAATAGTGTCATTCATACTTACTGTTTTAGTTACAGCATCTAGCACAATGCCATAGCAGAGGCACAAATATATTTGTTGAGTGAAGTATTAATTGTGTGACATCAAAAAGGCATGGGGGGGGGCTTCCCTGGTGGCGCAGTGGTTGAGAATCTGCCTGCCAATGCAGGGGACACGGGTTCGAGCCCTGGTCTGGGAAGATCCCACGTGCCGCGGAGCAGCTGGGCCCGTGAGCCACAATTACTGAGCCTGCGCGTCTGGAGCCTGTGCTCCGCAACAAGAGAGGCCGTGATAGTGAGAGGCCCGCGCACCGCGATGAAGAGTGGCCCCCGCTTGCCGCAACTAGAGAAAGCCCTCGCACAGAAACGAAGACCCAACACAGCCATAAATAAATAAATAAATACTTAAAAAAAAAAATTTGCTTGGAAATTAATTAAAAAAAAAAAAGGCATGGGGATAGAGCATAAGCAAACTACATGAGGAACAAAAGTAAACACAAAAAGTCCATAATTCTCTATGTAGGAATCAAATAATTTCTAAGGAGAAGGAAATCACTGCAATTTCTGAATTCAGAGACCATTCCCTAATGACTTCTGACATTTTTTGAAACATACCCTTCGAAAAGTATTGCTCTTTAGCTATACTACAAGGTTTCTCTACCCTAACTTCCACCTGCCAATGTAGGATCCACCTACAAATGTAGTACACAGTAGGAGCTCAAGAAATATCTGTTGGAGGAATGAAAATTTGCTAAGTTAATTTTTATTTAATGAGTCTGTGACATTGGGATTTATAAAAAGAATGTATATTTGGTCTTAGTCCCCCTTTCCTGACATAGAGCTCCTAAAATCTTTGGAATTTCCTAGTGACAAGAGCTACAAAGTTGTCTTTTGCTACCTTAATGAGGTGTTTTTGGAAAGCACCTAAGGATGGGGGCTGGTTGCCAGGAGAACCGACCCTGTGATTAGAAGTTTGAAACTTTCAATCCCAAACCCCTGGAAAGGAGGGGCTGGAGGTAGAATAAATTGCCAATGGCCAATGATTTAGTCAACCATGCTTAAGTCATAACGCCTTCATAAAATTCCAAAAGGATGGGGTTTGGAGAGCTTCTGGGTTGGTGAACACATGGAAGTGCTGGGAGAGTGGCATTCTAGGAGAAGGCAGGAAAGCCCTGTGCCCTTTTCACATGTCTTGCCCTATGCATGTCTTCCATCTGGCTGTTCCTGACGTATCTTTTTATGATAAACCAGTAATCCAGTAAGTAAAATGTTTTTCTGAGTTCTGTGAGTTGCTCTAGCAAATTATCTGAATGCAAGAAGTGGGTCATTGGAACCTTCAATCTATAGCTGGTTGGTTGAAAGCACAGGTGATAACATGGAATTGCCATTGGCATCTGAAGGGGCGTGCAGTCTTGTAGGACTGAGTCCTTCACCTGCGGGATCTAATGCTGTTTCCAGGTAGATAGTTTCAGAATTGAATTGTAGGACACCTAGCTGGTGTTCAAGAATTGTCTGGTAGTGTGGGAAAAACATACATATCTTGAAATTGGGTGCAGAATCCTAAACCATAAAGTGAGAAAGATCCCTCTACAAGAGCATTTCCCAAAATGTGTTGTGTATGCTATTTCCTTACACTGCTTCTGGGAATAAGTAAAATAAAAAATAAAAAGGAGTCCAGGTGGAACCAATTTTGGAGAATGTTAGGTACTATGAATCCTCTTTAAGAGTCAATATGAACATGCATAATAGAAGTTGACATCTCTAAGTCACTTAATATGGGCCAGGCACTGTTTTAAAGACTCTATATGTACCTTCACACTTAGGTTTTACAGTAATAGTAGAGTTCACATTTTATCAATAAGCAAACTGAGGTGCTGTGAGGTAGAGTATCCTGTCCCAGGTGTCTATAGCACTGTGAATGCCAGAGCTGGATTTAAGCTTGGTTCAGGCCAGGGATGAGGTGTTTAACTTTCCCTCTTTTGCCCCCTACATTAGGCTATAAAAGACTCAGGAAATTCTGATTGCTTGACCCAGAATTTTCTTAGCCTTTGACAAATGAAGTCCCATTATCCTTCCTTCAAAAGTGGCTTCTTTAATATTTTCAGTTATAAGAAATATCTGCTAAATGATTGTGCTAACATGAGTAAATTCTTTTGTGAGATACATGGAAGGAAGCAGTTTATATCAGAACAATTCTCTGAATGATACCTATTATTTGAAATAAGTTGAGGCTTACTTTATGGCTTAGTATGAGGTCAATTTTTGTAAATGTGCCATATATGTCGAGAAAAAATATGTACTTATTTTTGGATGTAGAGTTTTCTGTATGTTAATTAACTCAATATAAATTTAACTATTTATATATTTTTGCTGATTTTTAGCTTATCTAAATTGAAGTATGTTGAATTTCCACTATAAGAATAATTTGCCTAATTCTTCTTATAATACAATGCATTTTTGGTTCACATACAAAAGGTACATACTCATTCAAAATTGCTATAGCTTTCTTACATTAAGCTAAAATTAAGTGCTGTGCTATTATTCCATTGTTCTCTCTGCTATGGATTGTTATTTTTATCAAGAAGTAAATTTTACTTGATATTAACATAGTTTCTCAAGCTTTATTTTGAAAGCTATTATCTGATAAATATTTTCTCATCCCAAGTTTATGCTTTTATTATATCTCCTGTAAATAGAATTTAGCCATATTTTTGTTTTACTCTGGTTGACAATCCTGACTTTTAATTCACAGATTTTGTCAATTCAAGTTTACATTGATAATGATGAATACTTTTGGATTTTTTGCTAACATCTGACTTTTCATTTTCCATTCACTTAAATTTTTTTTTTCATTTTATTTTTCATTCCTTTTTTTCATGGACTGAAGCTTGTTCTTGTTCTACTGTCACTCTTTTTTTCATTTTCATTTTAGTAGTTTTGAGATTTTACACTATTTTTCCAATTAAAATGATCATACTTGTAGTTTTATCGAGTATATTGACCTTAACTAAGACTTAAAATTAATAAATTATTGATGGTCTAGGACACCCCCCCCAAAGAAAGAAAAATCTTTAGCTCTAAAATATTTTATCCCTATTTACATGGTATTGTAACCTATTTTTTAAATCCTGTCCTTTCTTAAGCTCAATATTCATATTTTATAAAAAATATTTGTCTGAATTTCTCTACTTATTTGATCAACATCATTTTTTGATCTTTGTCTCCTTGTAGAATTTTATTTTAAAAAATTCTCCTGGTGATAACTCCCTGAAGTAATTGTAAATATTTTAATTTCATTTTTATTGTTTTGCAGTGCACACTATTTTAGAACAGTTAATTTTGCTCAAGTCTTTGTAAATATTATCCCACTGTGTCATGGATTGCAATTGCTGTCATTCTAATATCATTTTTTAAATCAGTCTCTTCATTCTTTCTAGGAGCTTTTGATATAGTTTATTTGTTGATATTCTATGGTTTCACAATATAAGTAGAAATATACATATATTTTAATCTTGCTTGGAATGTTTTGTGCTTCTTGTATATGTGTTATTCATGTGTTATATCAATTTTTTAGAAATTAACAACATTATCTCTTAAACTATTTCTTCTCCTATAGTCTCTTTCTTTTTCTCATCCTAAGTCTTCATCAGATGTCAGAATTTATTTTGTCTTTCATGTCTCTTACTTCTATTTCATTCTTTCCACCTCATAAACATTCTTTAACACATACTACATACTATATATCTACATACTCTTCAGTGTTGCTAATTTATTCTTCAACTGTTTATATTCCTCCTGCTTAACCCATCAGTTAAATTTTAACAATTATGTGTTACATTTTCTTAAGTTCCACTTTTAATGTTTGTCTGTTCATTGCCAAGAGTTTCTGTTTTTAAACTCATCTTTGTATTTGCATTTTTTTCTAAAAAAATTACATATCTACTATTTATTTTGAATCTTAACTCACATTTTGAGTTATCAAAGAACAAAAATTGTTGTTTCTTTTTTTTTTTTTTTCCTGAGTTTCAAGCATAGTGGCTTGACTTCTTATACGTTCGGTAATCTTTGTAAAATTATGCTTGTTGTTAATCTGTGAGAATGTTGTGGACCTTCCGTGAAGAATCCTTACAACAAAGTGGATTTGCTTCTGACTCTGAGAGTATTCAAAGGACAACTCCAATTGAGGTCTACCTTAACCTTTCTTAAATGTTTTAGTGAAAGATTAGAGCCTCAGACTCAGCTCCTTATCTAATTCCTTTTTCAATATCAATATTCTTCACCACTATAATGCTATAGGAATTGCTTTAACATATACTACTACCTAGCCAAGCTAGTTCTATGTTCTTTACTTCTCTAAATCCCAGCTGCTCCTGTCCCTGTTCCTAGCTTCAAATTCCTCAGTTCCCTAGGATCTAACATAGTTTGGGCCATTGGAATACTATATCTTGACCATCTTGGCACCAACAGACCCCACTTCTTGACTCACATTGATGTTGTGAGCCTAGTCATGTCCCTAAAATTAGATCACATCTGGGAGCTGGTTTTATGAAGTAGCAGCACCAGTCAGAGTTCCTACTCACTTATTATTATAAAAGGAAAAACTAATCTTTCTCTTAATGATTAGTAAAATGAAAAGAAACACAAATAGCCTATGGGGTGGGGGGGGCAGGGCGAGTCTACATCAAAGGAAAGGAAAAGTATGCCTGTAGGATTTTCCTCAAGGATAAATAAATATAATTCAAAAACAATGCTACACAGGTCAGGATAACCTAGTTAAGTTGGAGTAAGCAATTAATCATCAGTCCTAGCACATAGAAAAAGCTTAACTCCATTCACAGTGCATAGCCAATGGAGGTCTATGGGCAATGATATCTTCCATAATGCTCAGGACTCCAAGCTGATAGAGACTTCCACGTTGAACATGTGATTTCCTTTTTCAGTTTTCTAGGGAAGAAAGTCCATGAAGATCTCCTTTTTATCCCTCCATGTTTTGGTCTAGAGGTAACACAGGTCATATTGCCCAGATTCCAGTAACCAGAGCTACTCACTTTGCCTTGCCTACCCGCAAGGAAACTAGAAATTATAGACTTCAATATGCCCCAAATGTGAGGATAACCAGCTACTCTCGTGTGATTTCTTCATGGTAATTTTTCAATTAATAAAATAATTTAAAAATTAATGTGGACAGAAAAAAGATATGAGAATAGCATCAGGAATTTGGAAATAGAGGAGTAATGATAGATAGCTCAATACTAATGAACTTTACATTTTTTAATTAATAAATTATTTAAAATAATAATACTGGACTCAAAATACAAGGGCAATAAAAATAGTTTGATTGAAAACGTATTTAATTTTATTAAATAACTAAATAGATGAAAAACTTACCCTGAATCAATAAGGAAGGCAAAGGTAATTTAATAAACAGTGCTTGGCCAGTTAATTAATCATTTAGAAGAGAATAAGTGTAGATCTGTATCTCCTACTTCATAAACATAATAGGTTAACCATATGATATTAGATAAAATAAAAATTAACTCTAAAAGTAAAAACATCCAACTGGTTCATAGAAAAGAAGAATTATCTAATGTTATATTGAATGTCAGATATACCAAACAATAGATCAAAAAGTTATAGCTCATAAAATTTTAAAAATTGTGCCCCTATAATATTACCGAGCTTAAAATGCAAATGCCGAAGAGTAAAAATAAATGTGATAAATTGAAACATATAGGCAGCGCCTTCAAGATGGCAGAGGAGTAAGACGTGGAGATCACATTCCTCCCCACAAATACATCAAAACTACATCTACATGTAGAACAACTCCTACAGAACACCTACTGAACACTGACAGAAGACCTCAGACTTCCCAAAAGACATCCTCAAGAGACCTACACACAGAGTCGGGGCCAAATCCAAAGCTGAACCCCAGGAGCTGTGTAAACAAAGAACATAAAGGGCAATTACACCCAGCAGCCTCAGAGGCAGTGGATTAAATATCCACAATCAACTTGATGTACCCTGTATCTGTGGAATACCTGAATAGACAATGAATCACCCCAAAATTGAGGTGGTGGACTTTGGGAGCAACTGTAGACTTGGGGTTCACTTTCTGCATCTAATTTGTCTCTGGTTTTTTGTTTATCTTAGTTTAGTGTTTAGAGCTTATTATCATTGAGAGATTTGTTTATTGATTTGGTTACTCTCTTCCTTTTTAAATTTTATATATATATATATTATTCCTTTTTCTCTTTTTTGTGAGTTTGTATGTGTATGCTTCTTTGTGTGATTTTGTCTGTATAACTTTGCTTTTGCCACTTGTCCTAGGGTTCTGACTGTCCTTTTTTTTTTTTTAGTATAATTTTTAGCACTTGTTATCATTGGTGGATTTGTTTTTTTGGTTTCCTTGCTCTCATCTTTCTTTCTCTCTTTTATTTCTATTACTTTTTAAATTTTTTATTCTTAATAATTTATTTCTACTTTAATAACTTTTATTTTATTTTTTTCTTTCTTTCTTTCTTTCTTTCTTTCTTTCTTTCTTTCTTTCTTTCTTTCTTTCTTTCTTTCTTTCTTTTGTACTTCTCCTCCCTTCTCTTCTGAGCTGTGAGGCTGACGGGGTCTTGGTGTTCTGGCTGGGTGACAGGCCTGAGCCTCTGAGGTGGGAGAGCTGAGTTCAGGACATTGGTCCACCAGATACCTCCTGGCCCCACATAATATCAAAGAGCAAAAGCTCTCCCAGAGATCTCCATCTCAATGCTAAGACCCAGATCCACTCAACGACCAGCAAGCTACATTGCTGGACACCCTATGCTAAACAACTAGCAAGACAGACACACAAAACCACCCATGAGCAGAGAGGCTGCCTAAAATCATAATAAGGTCACAGACACCACAAAATACACCACAAGACATGGTCCTGCCCATCAGAAAGACAAGATCCAGCCTCATGTACCAGAACACAGGCACCAGTCACCTGCACAAGGAAGCCTACACAACCCACTGAACCAACTTTACCCACTGATAGCAGACACCAAAACAACGGGAATCATGAACCTGCAGCCTGGAAAAAGGAGACTCCAAACACAGTAAGTTAAGCAAAATGAGAAGACAGGGAAACACACAGCTGATGAAGGAGCAAGGTAAAAACCCACGAGACAAAACAAATGAAGAAGAAATAGACAGTCTACCTGAAAAAGAATTCAGAGTAAGATGATTCAAAATCTTGGAAACAGAATGGAGAAAATACAAAAAACGTTTAACAGGGACCTAGAAGAACTAAAGAGCAAACAAACAATGATGAACAACACAATAAATGAAATTAAAAATTCTCTAGAAGGAATCAATAGCAGAATAAGTGAGGCAGAAGAACTGATAAGTGACCTGGAAGGTAAAAGAGTGGAAATAACTACTGCAGAGCAGAATAAAGGAGAAAGAATGAAAAGAATTGAGGATAGTCTCAGAGACATCTGGGACAACATTAAACACATAACATTAAACATTCGAATTATAGGGTTCCAAAAGGAAGAAGAGAAAAAAAAAAAGGGGAGCTGAGAAAATATTTGAAGAGATTATAATTGAAAACTTCCCTAATATGGGTAAAGAAGTAGTCAATCAAGTCCAGGAAGCACAGAGAGTCCCATAAAGGATAAATCCAAGGAGAAACATGCCAAGACACATATTAATCAAATTATCAAAAATTAAATACAAAGAAAAAATATTAAAATCAACAAGGGAAAAGCAACAATTAACATACAAGGGAATCCACATAAGGTTAACAGCTGATCTTTCAGCAGAAACTCTGCAAGCCAGAAGGGAGTAGCAGGACATACCTAAAGTGATGAAAGGGAAAAACCTACAACCAAGATTACTCTACCCAGCAAGGATCCCATTCCAATTCAATGGAGAAATTAAAAACTTTACAGACAAGCAAAAGCTAAAATTCAGCACCACCAAACCAGTTCTACAAAAATGCTAAAGGAACTTCTCTAGGCAGGAAACACAGAGAAGGAAAAGACTTACAGTAACAAATCCAAAACAATTAAGAAAATGGTAGTAGGAACAGGCATATCGAAATCCACCTTAAATGTAAATGGATTAAATGCGCCAACCAAAAGACATAGACTGACTGAATAGATTCAAAAATAAGACCCATACATATGCTGTCTACAAGAAACCCACTTCAAACCTAGGGATGCATACAGACTGAAAGTGAGGGGATGGGAAAAGATATTCCATGCAAATGGAAATCAAAAGAAAGCTGGAGCAGCAATTATCATATCAGACAAAAAAGATTTTAAAGACTATTGCAAGAGACAAGGAAGGACACTACATAATCATCAGGGGATCAAGCCAAGAAGATATAACAATTGTAAATATTTATGCACCCAACATAGGAGCAACTCAATACATATGGAAAATGCTAACAGATATAAAAGGGGAAATTGACAGTAATACAATCATAGTAGGGGACTTTAACACCCCATTTTCACCAATGGACAGATCACCCAAATTGAAAAAAATAAGGAAACACAAGCCTTAAAGATACATTAAACCAGATGAACTTAATTGAAATTTATAGGACATTCCATCTAAAAACAGCAGACACTCTCTTCTCATGTGCTCATGGAACATTCTCCAGGATAGATCATATTTGGGTTACAAATCAAGGCTTAGTAAATTTTTTTTTTTTTTTTTTTTAAGGCTTAGTAAATTTAAGAAAATTGAAATGGTATCAAGTACCTTTTCCGACCACAACGCTATGAGATTAGATATCAGTTACAGGAAAAAATCTGTAAAAAATACAAACACATGGAGGCTAAACAATACATTACTTAATAACCTAAAAGATCATTGAAGAAATCAAAGAAGAAATCAAAATATACCTAGAAACAAATGACAATGAAAACACGATGACCCATAATCTATGGGATGCAGCAAAAGCTGTTCTAAAAGGGAAGGTTACAGCAATACAATTCTACCTAAAGAAACAAGAAATATCTCAAATAAACAACCTAACCTTACAACTAAAGCAATTAGAGAAAGAAGAACAAAATCCCCAAAGTTAGCAGAAGGAAAGAAATCATAAAGATCAGACCAGAAATAAATGAAAAAGAAATGAAGGAAACAATAACAGAGATCAATAAAACTAAAAGCTGGTTCTTTGAGAAGATAAACAAAATTGATAAACCATTAGCCAGACTCATCAAGAAAAAAAGGGAGAAGACTCAAATCAATAGAACTAGAAATGAAAAAGGAGAAGTAACAACTGACACTGCAGAAATACAAAGGATTATGAGAGACTACTACAAGCAACTCTATGCCAATAAAATGGACAACCTGGAAGAAATGGACAGATTCTTAGAAATGCACAAACTGCCGAGACTGAACCAGGAAGAAATCGAAAATATGAACAGACCAATCACAAGCACTGAAATTGAAACTGTGATTAAAAACCTTCCAACAAACAAAAGCCCAGGACCAGGTGGCTTCACAGGCGAATTCTATCAAACATTTAGAGAAGAGCTAACACCTGTCCTTCTCAAACTCTTCCAAAATATGGCAGAGGGAGGAACACTCCCAAACTCATTTTATGAGGCCACCAACACCCTGATACCAAAACCAGACAAAGATGTCACAAAGAATGGAAACTACAGGCTAATATCACTGATGAACATAGATGCAAAAATCCTCAACAAAATACTAGCAAACAGAATCCAACAGTATATTAAAATGATTATACACCATGATAAAGTGGGGTTTATCCCAGGAATGCAAGGATTCTTCCATATATGCAAATCAGTCAACGTGATAAACCATATTAACAAATTGAAGGAGAAAAACCATATGATCATCTCAATAGATACAGAAAAAGCTTTCAACAAAATTCAACACCCATTTATGATAAAAACTCTCCAGAAAGTAAGCATAGAGGGAACTTACCTAAACATGATAAAGGCCATATATGACAAACCCACAGCCAACATCATTCTCAAAGGTGAAAAAATGAAACCATTTCCTCTAAGGTCAGGAACAAGACAAGGTTGCCCACTCTCACCACTATTATTCAACATAGTTTTGGAAGTTTTAGCCACAGCAATCAGAGAAGAAAAAGAAAGAAAAGGATTCCAAATCAGAAAAGAAGAAGTAAAGCTGTCACTGTTTGCAGATGACATGATACTATACATAGAGAATCCTAAAGATGCTACCAGAAAATTACTGGAGCTAATCAATGAATTTGGTAAAGTAGCAGGATACAAAATTAATGCACAGAAATCTCTTGCATTCCTATACACTAATGATGAAAAATCTGAAAGAGAAATTAAGGAAATGCTCCCATTTACCACTGCAACAAAAAGAATAAAATACCTAGGAATAAACATACCTAAGGGGACAAAAGACCTGTATGCAGGAAACGATAAGACACTGATGAAAAAAATTAAAGACGATAAAAACAGCTGGAGAGATATACCATGTTCTTGGATTGGAAGAATCAACATTGTGAAAATGACTATACTACCCAAAGCAATCTACAGATTCAATTCAATCTCTATCAAACCACCAATGACGTTCTTCACAGAAGTAGAACAAAAATTTGCACAATTTGTATGGAAACACAAAAGACCCCACATAGCCAAAGCTATCTTAAGAAAGAAAAACGGAGCTGGAGGAATCAGGTTCCCTGACTTCAGACTATACTACAAACTACAGTAGTCAACACAGTATGGTACTGGCACAAAAACAGAAATATAGATCAATGTAACAGGATAGAAAGCCCAGAGATAAACTCACACCCATATGTTCACCTTATCTTTGATAAAGGAGGCAAGAATATACAATTGAGAAAAGACAGCCTCTTCAATAAGTGGTGCTGGGAAAACCGACAGCTACATGAAAAAGAAAGAAATTAGAACACTTCCCAACACCATACACAAAAATAAACTCAAAATGGATTAAAGACCTAAATGTAAGGCCAGACACTATAAAACTCTTAGAGGAAAACAGAGACAGAACACTCTATGACATAAATCACAGCAAGATCCTTTTTGACCCACCTCTGAGAGAAATGGAAATAAAGACAAAAATAAACAAATGGGACCTAATGAAACTTAAAACCTTTGCACAGCAAAGGAAACCATAAACAAGACAAAAGGACAACCCTCAGAATGGGAGAAAATATTTGCAAATGAAGGAACTGACAGGAGATTAATCTCCAAAATTTACAAGCAGCTCATGCAGCTCAATATCAAAAGAACAAACAACCCAATCCAAATATGGGCAGAAGAACTAAATAGACGTTTCTCCAAAGAAGATATACATATTGGGAACAACCAAATGAAAGGATGCTCAACATCACTAATCATTAGAGAAATGCATATCAAAATTACAGTGAGGTATCACCTCACACCTGTCAGAATGGCCATCATCAACAAATCTACAAACAATAAAGGCTGGAGAGGGTGTGGAGAAAAGAGAACCCTCTTGCACTGCTGGTGAGAATATATATTGATACAGCTATTATGGAGAACAGTATGGATGTTCCTCATAAACCAAAAAATAGAACTACCATATGACCCAGCAATCCCACTACTGGGCATATACCCTGAGAAAACCGTAATTCAAAAAGTGTCATATACCTCAATGTTCACTGCAGCTCTATTTACAATAGCCAGGACATGGAAGCAACCTAAGTGTCCATCGACAAATGAATGGATAAAGAAGATGTGACACATATATACAATGGGATATTACTCAGCCATAAAAAGAAATGAAATTGAGCTATTTGTACCTAGAGACTGTCATGCAGAGTGAAGTAAGTCAGAAAAAGAAAAACAAATACCGTATGCTGACACATATATGTGGAATCTAAAAAAAAAAAAGAAAAAAAAAAAAATGTTCTGAAGAACCTAGGGGCAGGATAGGAATAAAGATTCAGACATAGAGAATGGACTTGCCGACATGGGGAGGGGGAAGGATAAGCTGGGATGAAGTGAGAGAGTGGCCTGGACATATCTACACTACTAAATGTAAAATAGATACCTAGTGGGAAGCAGCCACATAGCACAGGGAGATCAGCTTGGTACTTTGTGACCACCCAGAAGGGTGGGATAGGGAGGGTGGGAGGGAGACGCAAAGGGGAGGAGATATGGTGATGTGTGTATATGTATAGCTGATTCTCTGTTATACAGCAGAAACTAACACACCATTGTAAAGCAATTATACTCCAATAAAGATGTTAAAAAAAATAACTGAAACATATAGAATTAATGTATTCTAAGTAAGTATTTTCCAGACTGGTGTGAAATATTATAATCCACAATAATATATACGCAAAACTTGAACAAACAACTAAGAAACAAATAAGAATAAAGAAAATATGAATAGCTAATACACATTGGGGAAAATTTTAAAACTCACCAGTATCCTAAAAAATGCAAATTTATATTTTAAATCATTTAAATTGTAAAAGCTCAGAAATAATAATATATTATTTATATATAATAATCATATATGTTTTAATATACCTGATATATTAATATGGGCAATTTAATTAAGATTATATCTGTATTCACTGTAAGGTGTTCATTCTATTTATATAGAAATTCTACTTTTGCATATCTAAAGAACATAATTTAAAATATAGAAAATTTGATTTACAAATGAATTTATTTTCATGGTAATTATAATTAAAAACATACAAACTTAGAGTAGGGGAATCATTAAACTATAGTATTATATCCACACAATAGTATACTAGTGAGTCATTAAATTGGTAAGAATTTTTAAATTGCAGAATTTAAAAAATAATTCAACCAAGAACAAAGGCAATATAAAACATTTAGGGAGTTCCCTGGCAGTCCAGTGGTTAGGACTCGGCGTTTTCACTGCCATGGCCCAGGGGTTCAATCCCCGTTCAGGGAACTGAGATATGCAAGTCGTGTGGCACGGCCAAAAAAAAAGCTCATTTTACACACTGCAATTGTATTGAGAAATATTAAACAGCTCAAGGAAATGAGGAAATGCATAAGTGGAAACTGGCTAAATGAGGAGATGGATATAAGAATAGTTTTTTCTTTACAAATTTTAGTATTTCTGCATTTAGCAATTTATCATTATATCTTTTGATTAGAAGACAGAATTTACTAACTATTAAAGGGAGCTAAACTAAGAATAATATTTTAGATGTTGCTTTTGTGGCTTGAGAAAGAAAAGTCATTATCTTCCTATCATTTTCACAATCTGCTCTTATTGTAGTCTAAAAATATATTAGCTTATTCTAGAATTACATGATCCTATAGATGTATCTTAATCTTTAGTAAATTGAACACAGTATTTTGTCATTTTGTTTTGTTTTGATTTTGCCTCTACATTTTCTTGATTTGTTGTCAGAGTTGTAAGAATTTATATTTAATCATTGAGTTGTTCATTAACTTCCTAGTACATGATTTCTAATACTGTATTATAGGTGCTATAGAGACATATAATAAAATACAGCTTTTCAGGAAGCTTGAAATCCATCTGAGGATGCTCTGGGAATTTGAGCACAGTGTAGTAGAGGGTCAGAGGGTAGGTGTATACAAAATTACAGGGGGATTTAATGAAAGAATTGTGGAATATAAAGGATGATAGAGGCCTCCATCTACTTCCCCACCCAATGCAAGGATGCCTTCTAAAATGTTCTTGCCAGAAAGTATAAGTACAGGCTTCCACTGTAATAGAAAGCAGCCCATCACCTTGATGGAAAGTTCTAAAAGTTATAAAGCTTTTCCTCATGTCATTGGCATAGCTCCAAGCACTCTTCCCTTAAAAAGATAAACATTTTAATACTCAAAAATAGGGTGAGAGTGTTGAGACACTACCTCCCGTAGCATCTTATTTCTTCTTAAATTTCTGAGGTTCCAAATGACAGCTTGAATTGTCTAACTTCATCCTGTCTAACTTTTCTTCTCTGCCAGCTTCCTTATTTCCTTTCTTTTTTTCAGGACCTATGACTGCCATCTCCTTTCCTCAGAATTTCACTCCACTGCTCCTCTCCCCTGATACCCCAAATTCCACTAACATAATACTTGTGCTTGCACCTAATTAAGAGAAGGTTTTGAGATAATAGAGGGAAACCACATTCCAGCAAAAAGTAAGAAACAATTTAAATTGAATATTTGTCTGCCCTTTTCTTAAAATGTTCTGGCTGTCAAGCTGTGACAAATATTTTACTGTCCATTTGTTCCCCATAATCGCATACACATGCCTTTCTGTGGGAACAACTTTCACCTACTCTGTGCCCAGGAATGTTCACTGTCTCTCTTTTTTCTCAGGTCCATGGACTTCCCAAAACTGTTTTCCATGACCTGCCAGCAAAACACAACACTGAAAGGACATTTTCTATAATGGTCCTGACAGACAGTCGGTTTCCTGAAACATCGGCAGTCTTTATAAGCAGAAATCTATTCTGCTTCATTCCATAGCAAATGCCCACTTTAACACTTGTTTTCTTTTTAGTTGGAATTACAATAGAATCTAACATGCTATCCTGTAACTTTCCCTATAATTTGAGCTGCATATTTTGCAGAAATAGGGATTGTATTTGCCACCTCTTTTATTTAAGACACATTTGGCTATTTGGCGAAAATGTCTCCCCCATCAATAGCCCTTAGTTTTCTTTTCTCCAAAGTAAATAATCCCAGAATGCTGAAGAGCCTCACATTTTTCCATATCCCTTTCATATTTCCCTGGACACTTCACAGTTAAGGCTTGATTAAAACACAGTAAATACAAAAAGCAATAGTCAGATAAAATCTTGCTAGTATAGGTAATAGTGGAACTAGGTCTATAATTAAAGGATGTTAACATTTAATTCAAATGAAACCAGAGTAAGTGACAGCTCTTTCTGTGGTTTTATTAACACAATAAGTAGAGTTGACAAATTTAACAAACATAGAGGACACCAGTTACCATTGAATTTCAAATAAACAACAAATAATTCTTTACTTTAAGTATGGCTTATGCCTATGTTTTATCAGGTAAGTTTACACATTAGACAATCAGGGAAGCAAATGGGCAACCCCAGGTGAGCCACTATAGACAGAGATTTTGTGATGGAGTGAAGACTTGTACCCAGTCATCCCTTACAAAAGAGGAATCAAAGTGTCACGGGATGTTGGCAGTTTCAGAAAGCCTAATTAACTCCTTCCCCTCCATTTTATTTGAAAATAGAGGCAAGAAACCAAAGTGAGCTCAAAACAGAACTCAGAAGCTTCAATTTATACCGTTGCCCAAAAGGAGCTTACCTCTAAACTAAAATTATCTGAGCCTTTGACGTAAAGTTATATTGGTCAAGAATCTTCTGATTGTAAAAGACAAAAATAAAAACAAAAACAACAACCAAAATATCTTCAAGTCAAATCAAATTGTTTTAAACAAAAAAGGAATGCATTGATTTATTCTATTGAAACACATAAAGAGAGGCTCTGGTCATGTCTAGTTATTATACTCCATTTTGCATAATCTTCCATCTGTTTTATTTTTTCATGTTATTAAAGCAAGATTCTTTTGCCTCTGGTGGAAAAAATAACCAGAAGAAACTTCTTGCTTGTATTCTCTTCTTTCAGCAAGTTCAGCAAAAGAAGGTCTTCCCCTTCGTAATTTTCCCAGAAAAATCCCAGGATTGAATCTTATTGAAATGGCATTAATTCTTCACTTTCTCATGACTGAACTGGTTACTATGTCCAAGGGATGGAATAGTTGATTATCCAGGTCTAGCCTTGAAACAAGGTTGGAGATGGTCTCACAGAACCCATGGAGAGAGACTGAAGGAGCTGTGGTCTCCAAACATAAACCAGAGGAGGAATCACAGATTCCTGGATGACAAAATTATCAAATGTTCACTGTCAGGGGCAAAACTTAGCTGTCAACCTCTTAGGCATGATGTCTTTTGGATGTGTGGCATGGAGAAGAATCCATGCTCCACTGACCATTATTATGCACAGTGCGTCCAAGAAGTGCCCCAAATCTTCCTCATTTGTAATAAGTACAAGTGAGAAAACATTTTGTTTTTTAGCAGATAGTGGAACCCTTCCAAAATGTATCCAATTAAAGAGCTTTAAAGAAACTATGAAAAGAGGTCCAAATATACCATCTCAAAAATCAGATGAGAGTGTATTGTTCCCAAAAGAGGGACCTAGTTGGATTGGAGGAAGTAGAGGTTTCCTCCGTTACTCTGCTCACTCAGAGAAATTAAAAGTCCCAGTTTAAGTTAGACACATACAAGTATTGCTTTTTTAGGCTATATTTTAACTAGGGAGAGTGAGAGAGAAATCAGACTCTAAACTCAGGCCTGAGCCCCAGACTCAGTAGACCTAGGTAAAGGCCTTGGGGAAAAGAATGTCCAAGAAACTACAGGAACATGGAGTTATGTCTGGCTTGACTAAGAGGTTAAATGTAGCCAGAAGCAGCTTAAAGACTGAGAGCCCTGGGAAGGATCAAGTGACAGAGATCACAGGCATGAACTGATTTGTTTTATATTATAAAACAGACATTTAATTACCTGACATTTCTAGTCATTTACTTAATTTGAGCCTCTCATAAGTCTCTCAAGGTGAATGATGGAGTCTAAAAGTCCATCCTATTAAAGTGAATGAGTAAAATCCTCAGAGAGAGCTAGAATTCAGCTCAGAATTATACATGAGGTTGATTCTCTGCTTTACAAAATACAGTGAGTTTTGCAGGTACCATTACTTTAGGACAAATTTTAACCATGAATCATATTTAAAACATTCAAAGCACATATTGGATAGTATTTCCATTCCCTCCAAAACAACGTATCATCTTTTGAAGTTTGGAAGTTTAATTGACTAACAATACTGGTGAAATTTTCATTGTTGTTTTTTTTTTTTTTTACACATAAAACACCATTCTTTATTGTACTTAAGGTTTTTACTCCATCTTATTTCAAAATAATCATCAAGAGTCGCCATAAAAACAAAAAAGGAGAAAATCTGTACTAAAAATAGTAATACAAAATGAGTACGGTGAAGGGTTATCAAGAGAAGGCTTCTGTATGGTTTAGATATGTGATAAAAAGAAAACAGACTGAGATATTTAGCTTTCAAATCTCTGCCCTGCTCTCCTGGACAAGTTACAATTTCCCTGAACCTCTATGTCTTCATTGGTATATTGAGGATAATAATAACCAATCATGTTTTTATGTGGATGAAGGGAAAGTGGACAAAATCTTATTATGAACAGTAATGCACTGATGATCTTTAGAAATCAGCAGAATTTCAATCTTCAAATTATTTGGGTATGAAAATTCAACTTATTTTCTTTACTTGCTCCATTATACTAATTGATTTATACTATCTTACAGCAGAGAGACACTTTTGTCATGCTGAATAAAAAATTCATTCCTTCCCTCAGGGAAGATGACACTTGGTTATGTTGCTGCAAACCAAGTCCTCTCTGAATTAAAGAACAGGAGAGGCAAATGTACTGTTGCTAATAATTTGTGGTCTAGTTTTCACAGGTAATTAAGGTTCATGTTGAACAGTCATGGGGACCTTCCAATTAAGTAAAGATGGGACAAGGGTTTGTGGTGTGCAGGGATGAAGAGGTGAGTGCATAAGCCAGAGAGGCTTGAAAGGAAGGAAGAAGAGTTGGGAAACTTCACTGATGGGGAGCCTCAAGTGGGAAATTGTTTTGAGATGAAAACATCTGTCCAGGAGGTGCCAGAAAGAGTCTGGCTAAGAGAAAGTCTACTGTGAGGAGGTAACTGCTTGCATTCTCAGAAGCTCTAATGCCTTGGAAACTTTACCAACTGACTGGGCTCTTACACAAGGAAAATTAATATCACCTGGATTAAGAAACTGGGCCAGTGAACCACCCACTCTTTGTGTGAGGTCAGACTTCCAGTTGTTTGCACCAAGCCTTCTTGCTGTCCAGCTGTTAAGTAGTAGGAACCATGGAAGGCAAACCGTGACTTTTCCAGCTATACCAGGGAGATGTCTCCTTACTATGATCTCAAAAGACTATTAAGTCACCACATCTTCTGCCCTAAGATCTAGCTGAGTTTGTGAAGGAAGTAAACTTCTTATTACAATAATAATCATAAGATGAGGTGGAAAGTTTTATCAGGATGTCTGAGCTAAAGGGAAGAACTGCAGGTAAGCTTAAACTTTAGCACTGAGCTTCCTGCCAAACGAGAAGGAAACTCTTTTATATACTCTCTTTATAGAATAACGATTACACAATGAGAGATGTTTTTTCCTAGTGCAGCTATTGTGTAGATCTACATATTAGAGGAACTGAATATCATAATGAACAATTTCTGAAGGAGCTGTTTCATAAAAGATTCAGAATATTCTTCATATGACATGTTTTTAAATCTCTATTCTTGATATGAAGCTAAGAGTATAATCAGAAAATTGTAGGTCTAGGAAAGCAGTTTGAAGGGAACTGAAAGAAACTGACATCAAGGTATTGAAATATCTGATTTTTTCAGGAAGTTTTTTTTAAGTCAGAATCTTTATTTTCATGAGAAAAATGAGCTAGAATACCATAGAATACACAACTCATATATTAAAGTATATATGTAATATATAGAGAGAGTTATGTATGTTTGTACACATACACATATATATTCTATAGAACAAGAGAAAGCCCTTTCTGCTCTCTTTTTGTTATTCATTACATAACTTACCGATGTACCAGGTGTCCTTATAGCTGCAAATATATTGAGTGCCAAAAAATGAAAACAAAACAAAACAAAAATGAAAATATCTTTTCACAGTTGAGACTTTAAGCAAGCAACAGCCAGTTACCGGTACTTTGGAGACTTGTATGGAGGATTTGTTCTCCATGAAACACTGGATACCAACATTTGAAATAAAGTGACATTCCTTCAGGTTTGTGGCATCAAATACGTATACATTGAGTTGAGTCTGGGTTCCCATAGCTTTCATCACATTGCATGTAGTAGAGAAACTGGAACTGTGGAAAATTCACTTAAAGAAAATAAACCCAGAGAAATGGAGAATACTCATACTTAAGAGGAGTTTCATTTTCCCTCTTCTCCTCTCCACTACATAGTTGGATTGCAGCTGCTATTACACATAGAAAAATACTACAGTGGAAACAGAATAAAAAATGAGAGGCCAAGCATCCGAGTACCCACCCCTTCTGCTCTTGCAAGAAATTGATCACGATTACATGCATCTGATCTTAATGGATAATCCCTGCTCTGAGCCCTGGGGAGAGCAGCCAAAGAGGAGAGGAAAAAGCAACTCAAGATCCCTGCCAAAATGCCCTGAGGAAGAAATTGCTTCCTCGAGTTAAATCTGCAAATGATTTTGGCCTTGTGTTTATGTGCAAAAAATAAGACAATAGTATTAATATCTAATTCCATTTATGCCCCCAGATAGTGGGGTATTCTATCCAAAATAAGTTACCAAGTTTTCATTTTAAATGCTCAGAAAATTAACATTTTGTAAAATTCCACTCAGATGGTCATACAAAAAAACAATTAAAATGTATCAAATATTCAAGAAAAACATAGACTACATAGAAATATTATTATGAAGTCAGGTGACATAAACCCATCAGCTAACCTGAGAAATGTTAGACAACTTGAAAATAATTTTTTTCAAGCCTGGGCTATATTTATCAAATTAAGTGAATGCTATTTTTGTAAAAAAGATGGATGCTTCTAGAATAAGAAGAATATTTATTAATTTATTTTGAATTCTTCTCCTTAGGAACTAAAATAGATTTGATGCTTTTATTTTGGCCACCCGGAGATACTGGGCAACCATGTTGATGTTACATCCTGCTTCATTCTCCCCCACTCTGTATGGTATAAGCAAGGGTATGTAAGTTTTATTAACACAGGTCTACAATTTGAGTCATCTTGCCTTGAAACACTGAATAAATAAATAATATTCTCTTACAAAGAGAATTACTCATTTGCTAAAGAAAATAATTGAAACTAATGGCTATGAGAGAAAATGTCTCTGGTTATAGTCTAGATGGAATAAGTTCCCAAAGTTTTTTTTATTCCTGCATATTCCAGTATCAGGGATTTGCGCTTTCTCTCTGATTTCCAGAGAAGTGTGTTGGGAACCTGAAAAAGAAAATGAGAGGGAGGATCTTGAGATTCGAACGTTCTGTTGACAGCTGGGGCCTAGAAAGTACATGATCACCAAGAAGTTCTCTGCAGTGAGAAATGGATCAAGATTTTCAAGGAGCAATAATATTTGACATTCTTCTTAGAGTTGTGTGCTGTTTATGCTCTAGTCTCCATTGCCTCCAAATGTTCACAAAACCTCTCATAAATTACGGGCTTGTGTTCCTGGAGATTTGTGAGGTAAGGGAAGAGGATAAAAATATCTTAGCTCTAAAGCTGATCAACAGCAAAGTCAGGGGAGACTGAGGAGATAGGAGCCAATATATACACACTGTAATTATTTGAAGTTTGTATATATTATATACAGTTCTTACAATGGATCACAGATGCATAGAGCAATGCATAGAGTCATCACAGGCAAGGACAGACTAGAGGGTGAACATGCAGACATTGACCTAGAGAGATAATTCCCAGCCTGACAATCTCCCCTAAATCATGAAAAACCCTTTAGATAATATTCTCTGGAAAAAAAAATTTGACCTCTTCCTATGTACTCTCCTAAACTTAAAACATGAAGAGATATATCTCTCAAATCACTGGTTCAAATTTAGGCCAGGCTACTAAAAGTATGCTTCCAGAGAGATCCCATTTTCTGATTAAGTCTTAGTGAAAGAGTGTTTATATCTCATCGCCAATTAATCATATAACTCCTTTGCTTAAGAATATTTTATCTTAGGAGCCTTTAATACATTCAGTAACTATAGAGCTTTCCATAAAGAAGAGTTCCACTTTGTGAATTAAAATAACTATAAGAGAAAATGGTGTTAATAGAATGGTGCATATTTTTATTGATATGTAGGTGAATTTTATGTATTTGACCCTTTACTGGCATTCAGTTTGAAAGAACTCTTACTTATTTTGTGTCCTTATAATTCTCTGATATCATTAACTAAAACTGTGCAGATATTTTATCAACATAAATAAGGATTCTTTTTCTTCTTGCCAGACCAAAATTTCCAATTAGGATTTAAGAAATTTGCAGAAAAAAGGCTGATAAATTAATTGTATTTTAATAGAATGCTAAATTTCAAATAGAACAGTAGGATGTATAGGGAATGCAGCTCAATATAATATGGAGATTCATAATTCTTTGAATTTTATTTTTAGAAAAAAATCTAATGTTAAAAACCACCAACAATATATCATATTTACATAGATTCATCCAATATCTGTTCATTTCACAGATAACTTTCCTGAAACTACAGTGATACACTGCCATGTGAATATATGTTTAAAAAAGTAATCTTTACAACATTTTGTCATAAACTTTCTTGCAAAATTTAGCCTTTACATTTATAATAGCTTTGAGTATTACTGAGGTAACAGTAATTCTGTTAACTGTCACAACCCTCAAAAGCAATGACCTGGAAGTCTTGTTTATGTAATAATTTCAACCCTTCTAGCCACAGTTAGATGCCTTAAAATAAGCTTCCCACTTTTGCTTAAACTAGCACAAGTTTGCTTACATTGAGCATGCAAATTAATTGTGAGGGTATGGAGAATCATTTACAGCAACTAAATTTCTGAGGCTTACCAAAGGATAATGCATTGAGATTAAGAAAGCAGACATTCAACTAGGAAAAAAAAATATTTCCAAACTGACCAGCCTCTAAAAGAAGACACAGAGGGGAGTTGAGGAGAATTCACATGAAGTCATTTCTGTATTTGAAGTGGATATTACAGCAACACATCTCTCATCTCATCCCACTCAAAGACATAATCCAACCTGGATCTGTGTGAAACATGTGGGTATGAGCTGAAGCAAGTCAAAGAGAGGAGAGACATATGGGGGTCTTTGTTGTCCTGTCTTCTAAAGAGCCTAGGAAACCTGAACTGTATGCAAGACTATTTCTTATGTAATCATTGAGAATGCCTTTTCCAATCTTTCCAGGAGTTTTTAACCTGAAGCTACAGAGTGAAATCTATATCCAAGGCAAATATAACACCTTTCAGTTCTGGAATGTTCTTTCTTGGCTCCAGATTTTGTGCATGTATTTGTTCTGGATGGTTCTAGTCCAACTATTTGTTTTAAAAATGTTAGCTAATAAAGCAGGCATCTGAGAGCTTGACTGAGTCTGGAGGACATTCTTCCAAGATGGCTAACATATCACTAACAGTTTGATACTGGCTATTGACAGGAGGCTTCAGTTCTTGTCATGGGTACCTCTCCACAGACTGCTTGAAAGTCCTCAAGGCTTGGGAGCTGGCTTTAGTGTCTAGCTTCCTATAGAAGAATCATATGGTAGAGAGCAATGTAGAAGTAACATTATCTTCTATGACCTAGCCTAGAAAGTCACACATCATAAATTCTGCAATATTTTCTTGGTTGAACAGGTCAGTCATATTAAGTGTGAAAGGGATAACATTGTGGTATAAATACCAGATGGTGAGAATTACTGTGGACCATCTTGGAGCCTGGCTATCAGAAAGGGTTAACAGATCAGGTTTCCGTGCTAAGTAGGTCTGGTGGAAAGTCTTTCAAAGCATGGACCCTCAACTCCATTCATACTCCTTTTGTTAAACATGTAGAACTGACTGCCTAATTTTCAAATATATAATACAGCATAATACTACAAACAATACATGAAGAGTCTTGAATTGACAAAATATTTAAATATTAGGTCAGTAAGTTATTTTTGACCTCATGCTAGGTGCTGGTGGTAATTATTCTGAGTGTATATGTATATTTGTGTCATAATCCTCAGATACCTTTGATACAAAATGGGAACTATCCAACAATCACTGGTTGTGATTCATCAACCAGTTTCTCTTAACTTCATACTTTAAAAAATAAACATGTAAATAGATTTGCAGCCCCTAGTTCCCACCCTCCCAAAAATTTCTTCACAAATATAAAGAGAGATAATTAGGTACATTTTTTGCTTATTGATTTATTGTATATAATATAGTATATTATATATATATGATGCTATTCTCAAAGGAACAATTATCTCTCTTTTTATGTTATGCAGACCATACAAGAGAGATTACTCAAGTATTGTGAATTTAAAAAAAGGGACAGGGGAACAAATCTTGTCAGTTTGAGGTTTCCATTTACACTTAACAGGAAAAAATAAAATAGATATCTCTTTGCTTTTAGCAGGAAGAAGGTTAATGAAAAAACTCTGACTTGAGACCAGGAAACATAAGCTTATACCTTGTTCCTAAATTATCACTTGTATTTTTCAGGTTTGTGTGTGTGTGTGTGTGTGTGTGTGTGTGTGTGCGCGCAATTCTTAATTCTTTATCTTCTTTTTTCTGGGGAAACAGCCTCTATCTGGGTCAGGAATTTTGATTGCTTGGTAATCAAGGTGGAGCACCTTGGAATAAGTGGAGTCCCCACTATGTGGCTTAAGGCTTCACTGTTTCTCAATTCCAACAAGAAAATGACAAAGTAAAATAATATCAACAACTACTAACTAGAGGTATAATTCATTAGGTAAATGAAAGTGATGAAAGAAACTTTGTAATATTAAATTTCTGTGAAGGTGTTTTAGTGCTAATACTAAGTATTTACCATACAGCCTTATGCCATTAAAAAAAAAAAAAAAAAGCCAAAGAGGTAAATAAAACAAAAGCAAAATAAACAAAAGCTACTCATGAGAATAAATCTGCTTTAAAAATTCATGTCTTTACAATTCACCAAGGACACAGTTTTAAAATTTTTCCAAAAGTTGAAAATATACTGCATGAGCACTAAATTTTAAACTCTGAGTGAATTAGATTGAATTATAGTAAATTGTGCTCTTCATTGAATACAGTTTGGAATAAATATAAAGTATGAAATTTCTCCATAAAAGTTGGCATGTTTACATCTTTTGTATCAGTAATTAGGTAAGAAGGGTTGTCATTCCTATTACATCACAAAAAAAGAAGTCATCTTGGTGATAGAGAACAAAATCAGCACCAGATACTTTTCTGTTTTTTGATGAAATGAGAAGTTGTCTTTCTGCTCTCGTATGTAAAAAGAGATGAATAAACCTCACTATTACTTCCTAGGTGTTATCAGTATGTGGTAAGGCTAAACAATTAAAATATTATTATACAGTGCTAAATGCAATTACAAGTCTTGGTGGAGAGTAGACAATATTTGTGGAATAAAGCAATGATTTTTTTTTTTCAAAAAGCATTTTGCCAAGAGTTTAACACTTGCAAGTTGCTTTCCAATTTTAAAATCACTTACAAATATAATGTTTAATTTGATCCAATATTAACTGAATTGACCACAGCATTATTTAATGAATAAACCTTAGAAAGCACCTTACATTGTTGTTTATCTGTTTGTTAATGAATGACATAATTATTTTCTTTCATTTTATAATTTTGGGAAGAGGACCGTGGAGTGATTAAGAGAATGCTGTGAGTATGCTAGCTGATCACTAAATCTCTTCTTTTCTTATTGGTCCCAGAGTTAGACTGTATTTCCCAGACTCCCTTGCAATTAGTTGTGAATATGTGTCTGAATCTAGTCAATGAAATGTGAGTGTGTATTTCATGTGTGCTGCTTCTAGGACTTACCCAAGTCCCTCCTACATGCCCTTTGTATCGATATCTTCCCTAGCTTAGTGGTCTCGGAAACAATTTGTTAAAGGAGATAAAAACAAAAGGTAGATCCGGTCTTGGAGTCACCACTTGGACCAACAAGGAACTCTGTTTTAAATTTCATTTTGGTGAGATGAGAAATAAATGTATTGTGTCAAGCCCCCAAGATTTGGAGTTTTATCTGTTAGAGGAGTGAACAATTTTCAAATCAAATGGAATGGGAATTTTTTAGATCCAAAAAGTAAGTTCATACTAATCTAGGATAATGCTTCATGATTTTCTGAACAATTTGTTTTTCTTTGTCTAATTTAAATTAAGTTTAAATTAAGCTTATAAATCTTGTTAAGTTCTGGGGAACTGCTGAATGAAATGCAGTGGAAAGGAAAAACATGACCTCTCTAAGACAGCACATATGTCAACACTAGTATTTGAAAGATGACAGAAGCCACTCATGTTTACAGCATTTTCTATCATTTAGATGAGACCAAAGGTTATATAGAAGAGAGACTCACTGTCCTTTTAAAGTCTTCAAAATAATATATGTCTTTTCATTTTATATATTTTAGTTATGCATGTCTGAGACTTAAAAATTTAGTTGGGAATAATGATTAAGTTCTGTGATTACATGGATTACCGACTGCCAGCAAATAAAGTAACAAGAGAGACCTGAAGGACTTCAAAAGTAGGAGATAGGGCTTCCCTGGTGGTGCAGTGGTTAGGAATCCGCCTGCCAATGCAGGGGACACGGGTTCGTGCCCCGGTCCGGGAAGATCCCACATGCCACGGAGCGGCTAGACCCGTGAGCCACAACTACTGCGCCTGCGCGTCTGGAGCCTGTGCTCCGCAACGGGAGAGGCCGCGACAGTGAGAGGCCCGCACACCGCGATGAAGAGTGGCCCCCGCTCGCCGCAACTGGAGAAAGCCCTCGCACAGAAACTAAGACCCAACACAGCCAAAAATAAATAAATTTATTAAAAAAAAAAAAGTAGGAGATAATCTCTCTTGAATTTTGAGAACACTGAAAAATTTGAACTTGTCACATTGAAACTGACTCAAAGATGCACATACCTACTCAGATACCTGTGTATATATATATATATATATAGAGAGAGAGAGAGAGAGAGAGAGAGAGAGAGATAGAGAGAGAGAGAGAGAGTATGTAAGTATATATATATATAGTAGGTAAGTATATGTTATTTCATTACCTCTAGTAATAACATTATATATATGAATAGTTAACAAAATAAAACTGAGGCAAGTGTTTTTTGCACCTAAAACATCTTCAGGCTCATTTTTTCTTTTACATATTATAGCAGGCTAGGGTGTTGGTTCCAGAAGCCATCTCTATTTTCTACATCTTCCTAGCTATCAAACCTCAGTTTTGTTCAGATACTAGATTGAGAGTCCTTGATCTGAAGAAAAATAGGTCCATTCCTTTTTCCTTCAGATCAGTGAGGTATTAAGAAGTCAGCTGGGGGAATTCTGGGGAAGATTTTTCTCTCCTGTTAAAAAAGAGAAAATCTCTGCTGAGCATTGCTCCTTTTTCTTTTTCTTTTCTTTTCTTTTTTTTTCCTCCTTTGACTAAAGTTAAAAGAACACAAAGCTTGGAGATACTACAGTCAACTAGCAACCATGACAGGAAGGTCAAGAGAACTACAGAAATGCCATCCAGAGCTCCCACTGTGTCAGTGCTCTTTTGATATAGAATCAATGCTAGCAAATGCTAATCTTGGGCTTTCAGATATTTTGAGAGGGTCCCTGTATTTTAATGCCACTGTAGCAGATGTGACTTGTGCCCTGCCCATGCTCTCTACCACTTTAGAGTGCACTGGCTTGATTTTAATTGACAAAATCTGTATTGTTTCCCTAAGAGCTTTCTCAGTTAATCAGAGCCTGATTTCCCACCCAATTAGCAAACCAAAAGTGTTCAGGGGAACACTCCATTCCCACCTATAAGAGCAGGCCTCAACCAATGACAGAAGGCAGTTGGTGTATAAACACTTCCCTCTTGAGTGAAATAACTTGGTTTACACTAGTGCCCAGAGTTCCCTGCATGGCTAAGCTCCAGATATCTACAGTCATTATTATTTGATAGCAACCCTTATTGGCTGACTTTCCATCCTGGTCTCACTTCTTTACCAGTGTTTCTTGGGATCACCTCCAAAATAAACTAAATCTACTCTAATCTTTGCTTTAGGATTTTGTTCAGGGAAAATCCAAACTAAGACAGCTTTTATGCATTGAATTTAAAAGATACACGTCTTTAATACGATTTTCCTTTTAGAGTTATAAATATAAAGGGTTATTCTAGCAATTGATGTTAAATATCATACAGTATACTAGATTTTCTTTTTCTCATTTCCTATACAATGTGATTTGGTCTTCACTGTATCCCTTATTTATAATTAAGCATGTAAGTATTCCATTATCAATATAAGTAAAGGTTTTGTTTAAAATAGCATTTGGCTTCTATCCTCCGATGAGATCTCCATAATTGTCTACTAAAATATCTTTGAAAGAAAACATAAGTAAGGAAATAAGAAATGAAAAAATGGCAATAAACAATAGGACTGACAACTTACTTCCTGACTCTTTGAAGAACTGTCATTTAGTACAAAACAGATGCAAATGAATTATAAAAATATAAAATAAAAATTGGGTTTCCTAGTGCTGCCACAATAAATTACCACAAATCTGGCAGCTTAAAACAAAAGAAATTTATTGTCTCACAATTCTGAAAAACCACAAGTCCAAAATTGAGGTATCCAAACAGGTCTGAGGGAAAATATTTTCCATGCTACTCTTTTAACTTCTGTTGGTTGCCAGTGATGTGATCCTTGGTGCTCTTTGGTTTATATCTCTGTTTCCTTCTTCACATGGTCTCACTGTCTATATCTCTGTGTCTCAAATATCACTCTCTTTTCTTTTAAAAAATACAAGTCATTGGATTTAGGATCCATTCTAAATTCAAGATAATTTCATCTTGAAATCTTTAAATTTATCACATCTGTAAAGACCTTATTTCCACATAAGTTCATATTTACAGGTACTAGGGTTTAAGATCTGAAATTAACTTTTGGGGGGATAAAATTCAACCCACTACAATGAGTAAAATCAAAAATAGATAGATGCTGCATCTAAGGCAGAAAATACAGTGCGAGATGGAATCAGTAGGTGTATGATAAATAAGAGAAGTTCTCCCAGAAGGACAAAGAGTTCAGATGTGATTAAAAAAATAATAATAATGGAAAGACAACCTTTGAATTAAAGGAGGATCTGGAGAAGAGTGCAGAAAACAAAACAGTTGAAATGGAAACAATACTTATAGATATAATTAAAGAAGAATTTCCAAAGATGAAAACGACATCTAACTGTAGCTATGTGGATTGAAATGCCTCATCATGAACCAGGGAAAATCAGTCTTGAGAAAGCCACTTGTCCTTCCATCAAATGCGAAGACAAGTAAGCCTCGACCTACAATAACCAAATACATAATATTAAAAATGGAATAAAAATCAAGCAAGTTTCAGATTTCTCTAGCATAATAAATGTTAAAAGAGAAATTAGATATTTGAGGGACCAATCCTATAGCCAAAGACTTTTCCTGCTAGCCAAGTTACATCCCTTATTAAAGAAATTAAAAGAATCTCAGGATAATGATATTAACTGAATAGTGTCAAACGCAGTGGTTAACTGTTAGCTAGCTTCACTTCACTTAATTCCCACACCAAGTTTATGAGTTAGGTAATATGGCCAGTCCCCCTTTTCTCAGAGAAGGGATGTGATGCTTAAAGAAGTCAAGAAATGTTGCTTATAATTAATGTTCTAGGTTATTTGTTTAGGAAAGAAATAAGGAATCAGTTCTACCATATAACCCTTTTGAAAATGTTTCTTAAATCATAAAAGATGGACAAATAAAAATGAATCAAAATTAAAAATTTAAGACTTGCTGTTGAGTACTAAAACTGATTATGTAATACAGTACTGATAATTGTCTAATTACAAATGCCAGTTTGTACTTTGAAAGGGAAGATATAAAAGGAAAAATAAATAATACTTTATTAATCAGAATAAGAATCTAATATGCCAAATTAAAAAAAGACAATGGTGAGTTTGATATTAAGTTTCAGATCTTATGAGTCTTAAAAGTATCCTGTTTAATTATTTTGTTATGATGAAAAGAGAAAGTTCAAGAATATTTATGAAAAACAAAGAGAACTACTAATAGACTTAAAAACAACAAACAGATCTTTCAGCCACTGAAGAAGAAAGAAGTAAACAAAACAAAGTCCACATTTTTGGAAAATTTAGCCTTTTAGAAAAATTTAAAGTCTCTTTTCATATTAAATAACAAATAGGTGCAAGAACACATATACATGCTCTTATGTTCACACAATTAGAGAGATTAAAAAGTTAAATAGGAAAAAGTTGAAAGAGTACCAAAAAATGAGGAACATATAGCATGAAATGTATTTTATCTTCCTATGCAGAAAGACTTCTACAAGACATGTATAATAGAAGAAATCAAAAGGAAAATAAAGAAAAAGTTGACCAACAAAAATTGGAGTGTTTATCAAAGCCTACATAGCAAAAGTAAAAAGCAATTAGCAAATTAGAAGATGTATTTTTGATTAACATTGTAAAAAAGTGATTAGAACCAAAAATAAAAATGAAGCACATGTAGATAGTCCAAAAGAATATTAAAACTACAACAGAAAAACATATTTCAGTCAAAAGTAATTCAAATAAATATAAACAAAGTCAAGATGGCCTTAATAATATGAGAATGTCAAATTAAACAAACAAACACCAGAGTACAATTTTCCTTTGCCAAATGGATAACAATTAAGAGACACTAGTCAGGGTGAGATCACCTAGGAATTGCTATATTGCTGTAGTGTAAATTGATAAAACTTTTCCATAAAGCAATATGATAATATACAGTAAAAGACTTTAAAATGTTAACTTTAAAACTAAAATCAATTCTACATCTAGGAATTTATCCTATGGACATAATTAGAAACACAAATGAAGATTACTTGCTGAGATGTTCATTGCTGCACTTTTTAAAAATAGCAAACTATTTGAAGAAAATGTAGAAATATTCAATATATCAAAATGTGAATGGCTGAATATTCAGAGTAATTTCCTTTTTATCTTTACACTTTTATATATTCTCTTGTTTCCAACCAACAGGTATCATCATTTCAGAGAGGTGAAACTAATGTATTTCTTCCTTTTCCTCTTGCTCAAAATTGATATAGTAAAATAACATTAATATATTTATTCATTTTAATAATATGCTAGTTGTGCTTACCACTTGAGATAGATTATCTGAATTTATCATCACAGCAAAATAATAAGATATTTTAAGATACTCATAAGAAGAGCAAAATATAGTTCAGAATATTGAAGTCTCAGACCTGCCTATGAATCTATATCTGTGTAATTCCACTTTACCAGGCAGTTTGTTGGTGCCTCCTGGGATGAAAGTTAACAAAAGGAAGTCACTTGCAATTATTTTACCTTGACACTCTACTCCCCCCCAACGTATTATAGGGGAACTCATTGGAGAAGGTGGTAGAAACCTTGAGATGTATGCCTGACAGAATAGTTATTATAGCCCATTACCCAGAGGAAAAGCTTCCAGGTGTTAAAAATGACCTCCTTTTGCTCTCTCCAGATGGTGCCAGTCAATGGCAGCCAATGTATATTTAAGTGGGGGTGAGCCTGTAGACTGACCAATGTGTTGGACAGCATTCAAAGAAAGCCAACTACTTTACAAATATGTTTAAAAAATAGTACCTAATGACTGAGAGGATACTTTAACATGAGAAAAGGATTATCTCTTCTCATGTATTCCCTAAAATATATTTTGTTCAATGACAGTTCCATATTTGATCATATTATATGTCATATGGACACAGTATTCCACCAAATTATTTATATATATGCATTTATATAAAATACAGAACTCTTTCTACCAGATACACCTTACTCTTCTCCTCCCCTGCAGAGAATAATATGTGACAGTGAAAAATGTGTTGACTACTCAATTGAATTAATTTCGTCAAGGGTGACTTCTTAGAATACGTGTCATGAGGCAGGGATTGTTTACTATAGTGTGTACATTAGAAAGTGCATTCGAAAATTAGTGTTCACTTATGTTTTATCAAATATTCATTGAATGTCTATTATAAGTAAGACAGTGGGAACATATCTGGGCTAAGGGTACCTGTGAGAAATAATACCCCTACCTAAACGGACTAATTTGATTTATTCTAGTGAAATTTATATTGCAACTGATAAAACATGGAAAGAGACACCACTAAGAAGTGATTCAACTTCTCTCAATATTTCCCAACAAAGGAGAATTTCTAAAACAATATACCTCAAAGATAAGCTTCAATATTTTAAGGGCAATACTTTTTTTGTTAAGGAATTCATTAGGATGGATATTTCAAGTGTTTTATGTAAAGGAGCTGAGATTGTCACTCTGTTAATCTCCTGGTAATTTCTCGAAGTAACATTTTAACTGAGATATTTTTTCACACAGTAACTTTTATAATTGCAAGAGAAATTATAGTACCAGCACTTTTAATAATTTTTCTATAGTAAAAAGTAAGATTTTCCAAGTTATAAAATATTTTACCCTAATGCTGATGGGATACTACCATGAAAATAGTTATAATCCCATGTTTAGGACTGCATTTAATATGATTATTTCACTGTAGGAACAAGGACATGGGATTGACAAAGAAAAGACACAATTTTCAAACATTGTGAAATAAATTCCATCCTCCTTTTCCTATGAGTAATAACCTTTGAAAGGGTAGATAGGGTTATTCTATCTGTTTCTTTTGACAATGAAGAAAAGTGACAAGAAAAGTGATGAAAAACATATTAAATGTTCATAAATTGAAATCTTATTTAATGGAAAGTTTCCTGTAATAAGAAAGTCTAATTGAAATAATAAGCTATTGAACCTGGAAAAGGAAGAATGTGTGGCACTTTGGGGAACACAGTAAACCAAGTATAATATAACCAAAGTGAAAGGAGGACATTTCCAGCAAGGGCTAATTCAGAGCTGCTGTTCATCTCTTCAGGTGAAGACTACTATCAAAGTGACAGGAAAGATCTGTGCGTCGTCTCAGTCTGAAGGCAATTTTCATAATAGCATTGGAAATATCGAGACTGGGAATGTATATATGGAACAAATTGTCATAGCCTATAACTATCCCAATAGCCCAAATGATGAATAAGTCTGTCGCTTCAACTTCCTTTTACCATCTGCTCTATTTTATTACCTGTGACACATCCTTTGGGGGATGGCCCTCACAAACTTATAGACAAAGCCAAGTTCACTAGTTTCAAATTTCCTAAAGAAAACCTTTACATCATAACTTTAAAAAAGTAGCGCAAGTTGATAGTTTTGGCAACACAAGCGTATCAGTAATGGTGAGGTTCTGTAATTGGTGTGGTATCATACTATTTGTCTCACCTGAAAATGACCTTTCAAATATAAATATCATTCTTAAGACTGACCTGGTGTATTAAGGAGGATGGTACATATTGCTATGATATTTTCCTCCATAAACTTCAGCTAACAGCCATAAGTAACTAGAATAAAATTGTGAAGATTTGGCTTCTTGGTTCTGATCTTTTATAGTCCTGATAACATCAGTCTTTGTAGAACATATCTTGTGAGACAGCCAAACTTTCTATTTGGGAAAAAAAAAAATACAAAGAAATGTTTATTACTTTCAATTGTTTACTGTATTTTTTAAGGTTGCAAGAATTAATATCAAATGGAATAAACCTCAGTACATTCAGGAAGATGCAACAAGATGGGTAGAGAATGAGTAGAACATGCTATTTAAACCACAGTATAACCCTGGAGGCCATAAGTAATCCTATGGTAATGATCAACACAATTAGGTAGAAATACACATGCTTACCTTGAAATACTGAAAAATCTTGGCTCTGACAAGGAAAAGCACAACAGATTATTTGTAGGCTATGCATTTGCTCAAGAAAAATGGGCCTTCTAAGAAGTTAGTTATTATTTGAATTGTTGAAATTAATTTGACACTTTGAATGCTATAGCAAAAGGAGTCTGACAAAGACAGTATCACACTGGTTCTTTTATTCATAGTATGTAGCAAAGGAAGTGGAGAGAGGGATAAGCTATTAGTTTTAAGTAAAATTCTTTGTAGTATAATACTAAAAAAGTATTTGGAAGTAGATTAAAATTGATAATATCTGTTTTTTGTTTGTTTTAAAGTAACATAAAGGTCAACATGACATGTTTCCTTTCCCTGTATGGATCTAGAGTAGCATGCAATCCACATATATTTGTTAAACAAATGTATTAATTCATGTATTCATTAAAAACTTTTAAGCATCTACTATATGTCAGGCACTGTTGTAGGCACTAGGGATAAAATGTGGACAAGACAAGGAGTCTCTGTCTTCATGTACAATACCTGGCATTCTAGAACAAGGAGACAGACATTTAAAAATAAGCAAAATGTAGAGCCAATTAGGATAGTAATAATTAATGCTATGGAGAAAAAATAAACAAGGAAGTGGTGTAGTTGCTGGGAGAGTGAGTTATTTTAAACAGAGTTTTTTGATAGTCCTCAATGATAAGGTAACATTTGAGCAGTGGCCCAGAGAAAGCAGTGTCATGAGGAAAGCCACATGGCTATCCAGGATGATTTCATTGAACTATGAAGGAAATCATTCTGTTCAATCCCGAAGGAGACTTTTATTTTAACTTGATATATGTGACTCAATTTATAACAAGGATGACCCTACCATGCCAAGGGGAGAAAATTCAGGATTTGTGTCTTCTGTCAAGGAAGAGTAATCTGGTATCATGATCACACATGATATGCTGTACCAGTGTACACTTTTCTCAAAGACTGCCTACAAAAATGAAGGATGTTTTGTCTTCCGAGGTGATTGCAGTAAAACTCATCAAAGCCTATGGTCTAAATCATCACCTCTCCTGTGCTTTTTTTTTTTTTTTTTAAGAAAAAGTACCAAGTATCCTGTTCCTTCTCTTGAAGGGGAGAGGAAGGTGGTTTTTTTGAGGCTAGATATTACTGTGTTTCTAAAATATGTGAAAAAATGCATGACTTTTCACAAAGTATTTAATTTAGTGAATGAGCATAAAATAGAGAATTTACGGTACACCTAACAATTTGATAGATATATTCAAATACCACAGGTGAGCTAAGATGAGCCAAAGATAATTTGAAGGTTTTTATTAGAAAACTTCCAGTTTCGATAAATTAAGTTGAGAGAAAAAAAAGTTAATAACTTAATTCTTCTCAAAAAAGTATTTCTCTTCTGAAAATAAAGAAAAAGTCATTGAAACAGAAGTGACAGAGATTTTATATAGTTGATTAAGCTTTCTTGTAAAGATTTTTCCAGTGGAGAACTTGATGTGGCAAAGATGAGAATGTTGGATCCAATAATTTTCAATGTAAGTTCTACTAATGCTAGTGATTTTCATAAAATATGGTCTCACTGAAGCGGTTTAAAAGGATTCCGAGTGGGGGGTGGGGGGTCCCTGGTGGTGCTGTGGTTGAGAATCCGCCTGCCAATGCAGGGGACACGGATTCGAGCCCTGGTCTGGGAAGATCCCACATGCCGCGGAGCAACTGGGCCCGTGAGCCACAACTACTGAGCCTGCGCGTCTGGAGCCTGGGCTCCGTGAAAGTGAGAGGCCCGCGCACAGCGATGAAGAGTGGCCCCCGCTCGCCACAACTAGAGAAAGCCCTCGCACAGAAACAAAGACCCAACACAGCCATAAATAAATAAATTTATTAAAAAAAAAAAAAAAAAAAGGATTCCGAGTGGACTGTGCTAATTTTTCGTGTGGTTAATTAGTAGTTTGGACAATTGGTGAAGATAGAGGTTTAGATCCTTGCACCACAATTTTATGTAATATGAATTTTGTATACTTTGCATATCAAATCACAGCCAGGAACAACAGATATGTGAGAATATGTATGTGGATATTGAATATATATTGTTATTTCTATGAGCTCCTTGAATTAAAGCTATTGCATTTAAAAAAAAAGCTATTAAATTATCTGGTAAACTTTATAAATGTATATCCTTCTTGGCATAACATTAGTGTGGCTGCAAAATTAATATTAACTTGATTATATTGCCCCTATTCTATAGGTATTGACAAAATTAAATTTCAAGGACTAACTTATTCAGTATTTATTTTTCCAGGTTACAATTAATGTTACAATAAATATTTTCTTAATTTGGATCCTGTGGAAACAGACTATAAGACTGAGAGCTACATGCAGGAGTTTTATTGCAAGGAGAGAATTTATTTATTCAGGAGAGAAGTAGAAGAAGGCAAAATAGCAATTTTACAATGGGAAACCTGGCAGATGCTACTTAATGCAAATAATCAAGGTTAGAGTCACAAGTAACATCTTGTTGATATCAGGTACCCCCATAGGAGGCAGAAGAACGCTTCACCTCTGAGGTAATTTTACCCCATCAGTAACTCCAGTGTGATGATGAGAACATATCAGACAAACCCAAAGTGAAAGACATTCTACCAAATACCTGACCACGAGTCTTTAAAATTGTTAAGATGATGAAAAACAAAGACTGAGTAGTTGTTATAGATTGCAGGAAACTAAGAAGATAGAGCTACTGAATGCGATGTGGTGTCCTAGACTGGATGTTGGAACAGGAAAATGACATTTGCAGAAACTGATAAAATCCAAGTAAAGTCTTTACATCAGTTTTTAAAAATGCTTTATATTGATTAAGATAAAGATACATAAACATAACATGTAAAAAAGTATATAAGTGTGAATTGGATGCAAAATAAAAAGTGAGGAAGTCGGGTTGGCCAGTAGAAGGTGATCAAATTCCACTTGTAGTTGAGGCTTGCACTGATCTCACTTGGAGCTCTGGAACTGTGATGGCCCTTTGGAGTTATCAGATGAAGCATTCTTGCTTTAGTCAGTCACTGGCTAATGCTGACTTCTGGGAGGACCATAGTCTTGAGCAAGTCTACATGAGGCCCCAGCTATGAAAAGTCAGTAGCTGACACTTAGCAGTTTGGGGAAGGGTTTGGCTGTGAAGAGGGAAGTTGAATGGGGATTGCGGAAAAGACACCATCATCCCTATTATAAACATTAAGAACCGTTTCTCTTCTCCAACTGTCTATGAAGCAACATGAAATGCTCAGAGAATAAAATGATAAATATTATGATAAAATTGAATAACAATGTTAACAGAAACACATATGGTATGTGAGTGTGTTGTGTACATACTTTTATAAAATGTCTCAGATTCCAAGGTTAATTAGATATTCTGTAAACTCTGCAAATCCTTTGGGGATAGGGAAGAATATATATAAAAGCGTTTTAGGGAACTTGCTATGGGCATTCATCCCCAGTTATAAAGTGAGACAACTGAGTGCAGTGGAAAGAGTAGGATGAGAATATTATATTTAAATTATTTTAAAATTTGCTTTGGGGCTATTATTTTTGAAAGCCCTATCAAATTTTGTTAATTGTTTTAGATTTTGTGTTTTTTTTTTTTAAATAGTTGGGAGCTACATTTTCTTTTTCACACAAATATTAAATTTAAATGTGAATAAATCAACCATTTAAAAATAAATAGTTCTTTTTGTAATTTTGAGAATAAAATTTTTAGTTATCAAATAATTTTAATTACATAAATGTTTTAAAATGAGCTGTGTAGTTTTATGTTCATATTATGTGAAGTTATGTCAAAACACTAAGGAATAGTTTATCTATATTTCATCTTTGTGAACTGAATATCCTTGCCTCCACAGACGTATTTCGCCAACTCCAAAATATTTGCACAAACCAACTGGTAGATTGGAAATGAACAATAGCTGCACTAACAGTAGAAAAAGAAATAGATGACTGCATTTCTCAGCTTTGAATCACAGCCAAATAACCATCAATACATTTGCCTTACCTTTGTCTCAATCCATTGGGGAAAAACCACCACCAACAACAAGAACTATCTTTCTTTTAAAGAATTAAACTAGGTTAGCTGTAAGATTTGAGGTATTCCTTCAATTCCTAGAAGAAAAGTTATAAAAAATTACTCATCATTGTTGACCTAAAACAAATAGTCTGCCAGTTATTTCTCCAGCAAAATGGGTTTATTCAAGATCAGCAAAAGGTTGCAATTCAGAGTCTGCAGCAATGGTGAGCCATGTGCAAGTCTCCAGCAAAAATGGAGAGAATTCTTTTATAGAGGAGAAAAGAACGTTGAGAGGGCTGTAGTAAACAAACAGTCCATGTCTTTTCATTGGCTGAGTGGTGAGAGTTTCTCATTGACTGAGCTCTTGCCAGGAAAGAAGAGGAAGTCTTTCTTCTTGTTGGGCTCTGCTATTATCATAGGGTGTGAGAGCTCTTCCGTCTGTTCTCCCAACTCTATTTAATTGAGGTTTCTGTTCATTAATTTTTATATCATCAACTTCTACATCAGAGGTGATTAACCTAAGGCTCATAGGTTCATGTGCTTTAGTAGTGTGTGTGTGTGTGTGTGTGTGTGTGTGTGTGTGCGTGGGGGTGTTTGTGAACATCCAGAATCGTGCATTTTTTGATGCATGGAGAAATATGTATTGGGGGAGGAGTCGATAGTTTTGACTAAATTCTTAATGTGATCTGTGCCCCTCAAATTTTAAGGCCACTATCCTACACAATATTTTTTGTTAGATATTCCAAACCAGATGCTACTTGTCTGAAATGCTGTCTTTGGCAAAGGATCTGTAGAAGAATCAAGGGTCACATGTAAGAAAGGTTTTACTCCTTAAGTTTGATGGAATGCACTCGTTCTTAGTGGAGACTCCTCCTTGGCGTTCTCCTTCAACCTCTGTTATCTTCAGAGGCTTATCTTCAAATGGGAATGAAAATCTTTTTCTGGGGGTCACCTTTAACCTATCACTTCTGGTTCTGTCCTTGTACAATTGTGAAGATATTTTAATTGTCTGTTCTCCCTTCCACCCATTCCCTTAATTATTTCACTACTTAAATAAAGGTCTATATTCACATGGCAGTATACCTCCTTTTCTTTCAGTTCACTCTGCATTTGAGTGGCATTTGAGTGTAAAGCAGCGTTCATATTCAAGGGAGCCCCCCAAAAATCTACCTGGGGTGATTATCAGAGCATCATTTTAGACTCACCTCTCCTATACCTTAGAACAGTGCCGTGAAACTTTACCACACTATGAGCCCTTAATGTTATCAGTGACCCCTGTCTTCACCCAGCTGGCCTCTTTTATAATTGAGATTCCAGCCATAATTAGACACAGCTGTGTGTATACTGGTGCCTGCCCAGTACGAAAAAACTCATGGGAAGGGCAGCTTCTCCATCTTACCCAAGTGGTGTTAGTCACTGAAGGGTGAAGCAAGTTTACTGCACATAATTTAGGAACACAACAGGTGAAGAAACTTCTGATATGAAGGAAGGGTTTGCTATGATAGTTGGTTTTCTCTGCTAATTTATCGCCCAGCCTTGGGCTAGACAGCAGTTTAAAGAATACAGTTTGGTGTAGAACGTTATGAAGGCTGAGAGCACGCATTACAATCACAAAATTTTCAAGGCTCACAAAGTTTGCATAATTACACGGTCTGCCAGGGCCTTCTGGCACTTTTCAGCTATAGTGGCAATCTGGCTAATTTCCCACTGGCTTAATCTATAACTTCAAAGACTCTTAAAGCAGTTATGATTATTCTGTTTGCTTTTCAGGTGACCTACACGATTCATATTAAGCGGCCAAGTTCTCGGGTTGGTTAATTCTTTAGAAAAGACCTGTTTTAATTTATTTTTTTCCTAAATATTGTTTCTTTCTATAAATCATCTCTAGATGATACAGTAGCAAAATGATTCTTATCAAGGGTCACTTTTGCAAACTTGAGGACAGTTGAAAACCAACTGTGATCTGACATTTTAAAATTGCAATTCCTTATTGCAGTACCCAATAATACATGTTGAGAATAAAAAAACTTGGAAAACACACAAAGAACATAAAGAAGAAATATTATCATCAGATATTCTACCACCCAGCCATAACTATTGATACTATTCATAATTTCTTATATTCAATAGTTAATTCAGGGCTTCCCTGGTGGTGCAGTGGTTGAGAACCTGCCTGCCAATGCAGCGGACACGGGTTCGAGCCTTGATCTGGGAAGATCCCACATGCCGTGGAGCAACTGGGCCCGTGAGCCACAATTACTGAGCCTGCGCGTCTGGAGCCTGTGCTCTGCAACAAGAGAGGCCGTGATAGTGAGAGGCCCACGCACCGCGATGAAGAGTGGCCCCCGCTTGCCACAACTAGAGAAAGCCCTCGCACAGAAACGAAAACCCAACACAGCCATAAATTAAAAAAAAAAAAAAAAAAAAAGAGCCTCTTATTAAAAAAAAAAAAAAAAGTTAATTCAGTAGATGACAAGTAGGCTATTAGGCATTATAATATTCTACTAGGTGTTGTATATCCTTTAGTAATTTTTAAATTTTTAAAGTATTTTTGCATATTTTTACATATATTTATTTTCTTTATATTCTTTTCCTTTCTTCTATTTTTTTTTTTTTTTTTTTTTTTTTAGAAAACAAAATCAGGATCATGTTGGATGTCTAGTTTTAATCCTGCCACTTTTTGCTCTATTTTATTTGGTGACCTTTCCCATGCTATTACAAATTCTTTAAAAACATTATTAGAATGGCTGTATAATATCTCTTCCTATGGGTAATCATAATTTATTTAGCAAATTCCCCATTCCTGGACATTTACATTATACATAAAATGAAATGAATCCTGATTATCTTCCTTCCTTGTATTTTAATCCTTTCTTCTCTTTGGACCTTCTCAAGTATACCTACTCTGAAATTCTGATTCTTAGTCCTACCAAATAGAAAAAAAAAAAGAATTTAAGTACCTTTAGGGAGTTAAAAAAATTATAAAGCAGCAAAACACTGGCAAGTTTCCTTTGGAATGGGAGTGGAAGATAACTTGGTATGGTATTTTTGTTTCCAAACCAAAATTGGCTAATATAACTTCATTAAAAAGAATAGCTTTTTTTTCTGGATAAAATGTGTAATGTTAAGTAAAACATAACTATTTCTTAAATGGTTAATATTAGCAATAAAGATAAAGTATTCCAAGTCCTAATGAAAAATTCCAAAATTAATGTATGAGTTTAGTATTATATGTCCATATTGACATAAATACAGGATTGAGTAAATAAGGGATGAATAAATGAGAGAAATAGGATAGATCTTCCTTACAGAAGAGTTCCAAATAATAAATGTAGAAGGGATGAGAGAAATAGAAAATAACCATAAGAACAGCACAGTCATAATTCTTCCAGGCAATTGATAAATGATAAAATTAGTGGGCAAAATTTAGAGTAACAAGGTATTTGGCTAGTCTCAAAGTGTTTCCTCCAAAATATTTATTAACCACTGTGGTGGTGTTAACGTAGGACTATGGATTCATTCACACTCTTCCCTCCAGAAAGGGAGCTTAATTCCCCTCCCCTTATATGTGGACTGGATTTAGTGACTGGAATCTAGCGACTAGAGAATGGGAAGGAGAAAGTGGTAACTACTTACTGCCCCCGGCAGACAGCACTTGATCCAAGTGATCAAGGTTGACAACAACAGCAGTAAGTCAAGTTATTATCAGGTTCTTGCTGATATCCCATGAGAAAGGCACCTCACTGTGGTATTCTTCCTCAAAAACTCTCATTCAGTCACGGGGAAGCATCAGACAAAGTCCAGTGAGGGATTTTCTATAAAATAACTGACCAAGACTTGTTAACTCTTTAATAGTGCCAAGGTCATTCATGGAACACCAAAAAAAAAAAAAAAAAAAAGAAAGGAAGAAAGAAATTTTCACTATTTGAAGGAGATTGAGGAGACATGGCATCTATAAACAATGTTATCCTAGATGGATTAGTACAAAATCTGGTAAAATTCAAAATAAGCCTGAAGTTTAGTTAATAATAAATATCATACTAATTCTCATTTCTTAGCTCTGTTGAATATGCCTAGTTATAGGTATGACAATATTATCTATAGCTGGGTGAAGAATTAAACCAACTCTCCATTATTGTTGCAATTCTTCTGTCAATATAAAATTATTTCAAATAAAAAGTTTTAAATAGTATTCCCATTGTTTGTTAAAATTGTTTCATAAAGCTATGAAATGTGTTTAAATATGTAGAGGGCTTGTTAACAATTTAATGACAGAGAGTATATGTCAGGATTTATAGTTATCAACATACTTTCCTATCATGTGTTTGAGCAACAGGGACATGGTACCTCCTAATATGTTCCCATATGATTTAGAGATTGTTTTCTGCCTTTTTAAAATTTTTGGTTTGTTTCCGTACGTTAGGGAAATGTAATCATTGATTCCTCTCAAGTAATTCATTCTAATAAGTTCTTTGATACTGTCATATTAAAGGCCTGAAAAGTTGTCCCTTTAGGCTATGTCCTGAAAGACTTATGTCAAAAGACCCAGAGCAAGAAAGGGACAAATTATTTTATTTACATATTTATTTTGGGGTTTATCCATTTAGTACTATTTCCTACAAGTTTCAGCAAGTAGTTATTTTATTTTATTATTTATTTTTTTTTAACATCTTTATTGGAGTATAATTGCTTTACAATGGTGTATTAGTTTCTGCTGTATAACAAAGTGAGTCAACTATACATATACATATATCCCCATATCTCCTCCCTCTTGCGTCTCCCTCCCACCCTCCCTATCCCACCCCTCTAGGTGGTCACAAAGCACCGAGCTGATCTCCCTGTGCTATGTGGCTGCTTCCCACTAGCTAGCTATTTTACATTTGGTAGTGTATATATGTCCATGCCACTCTCTCACTTCATCCCACCTTACCCTTCCCCCTCCCCGTGTCCTCAAGTCCATTCTCTACGTCTACGTCTTTAACCCTGTCTGTCAACAAGTAGTTATTTTAGAATGCAACAGCAGAAGTCCTAATACAAGAAAAGAGACTAACCCATTGCCATCATTCAGAAACTTCATGTAGTGCTTTATAAAAATAGTTGTATTTTCTTCACATTTTCTAATCTTACAAGCTATGCAGATTTTACTAGACCTTCGCAAGAGAAAGTGTTACAGGAAACACTTTCTGCCTAACAATTAGCATTTTCTGTGACTATATCAAGCATCAAAATTAATCTACTCATCCTCAGATCCCTCTCTAAGGGATATGTGCATGGAATTTTGGATGTGGTTTACTTCACCTTTAATCACAATGATAAGTCATCAAGGAGAAAACACTCACATTTTCAATATGAAATTGAGGAAAATACACATAAATCTCTAGCATCTTTCAAGTGATTTTTGACCAAAAGAAGAAATTCAATTGCTTTTAACTGTAAGGAAGTATCACTGAAAAGTGTTTAAAACCTTGTCAAAACTCATTTTACCTATTTGTTTATTATTTTATTCACAAGTATAGTTTTATGAGATGTTAATTTTTAAACCAAAAATATCATCATGGAAAGCAAATGTCATATTTTGGTTTTGCTGTGTACTAGATATAGGTCCTTGGGAAATTTACATAACCTCTTTGTGTCTCAGTTTTCTCATCTGTAAAATAGGGATAATATAATTTTCAATTCCAAAATATCATTGGGCTAAAATGTATAAAGGTTAAGTAGGTGCTTAACATGTATCAGTGTAAGTAGTCTTTTAGCTATTTTTATATATTTCTTTACAAATTAAAATGTGAAAAACAATAGTTTATAATTCTATAAAGGATAGCAATTTTTAAAGAATAAAACACCAGGGAGAAACTATTTTGTTTTTTGCAATATCAGCAAATGTATGTACGCATAGTCTAGAGTGAGGTTTGATTTCAGCTACCAGTCTGGAAGTTTAGCATTAGGTGGCTATGTTTAAACTTTGTGTTTAGCAACAGAGTACCTCCTTGAGTCTGGAAAAAGCTACTTTCATTGAGAGTCTTTCCCTTTGGATGTTGGAGATAACAGATCTTATAAGGACGAGACCACACGTTTTCAAACCATACCAAAATGAGATCACATTGCTGTGATCTTTCTCACTTTGAGAAAGTGACTAAAACTTTTGACATACTAGATCTTGTCTGGAAAACAGGCATGAAAACACCCATCTTGAGGTATTGCTGTGATAGTTAATGAAAGTAAACTATACACAGCAAGCAGTATAATGCATGTCTCATTGTAGACAGTCAACAACTGTTAATTCTCCTGTACCCACTCATATGTGGAGCAGCATGTTTAATTAAAGTATTTTAGCATCCATATGCCTCTCTGGGTGAATCCTTGGACCAGTTCCCACATGTCATGGACCAAGTCTGTGCATCCTCAGGCCACACTGAGATAGGCATGGAGTCAGTGCTTACTAAATATTTTAGAAAATGAAAGAGGCGAAGAGGTGTAATAATAACAGCATTAAATAGTGTCAAAATATGAAATCAGAGCTGAATGCATTGCTTGCTAAGCAAGCTGTAGTTGTATAATATCTCTGAACAAAGAAACAAAGAACTGAATAAGAAATTTATCTTGAGCTAGCCTTTGGGAAATATGGAGTTCAGGCATCTGCAGGCATTTAGAAGCAGAAGTGTTTACAGATTGCCTGATCTTTCAGCCTCTTACAGGCATGGTCACTGGAGCCGGGCAGGTGCTGATTGGCTGAGAAATCAGGTTAAGAAGATAAGTTAAGAAGATAAGATTGAAATGGGTTTAAAAACATCTCTGATGAAGGCTTGAGGCCATGACCAAAGGACAGTTTTTCCTTTTCTTGAACTTGGAGGATAGGAAATTTTTATTCCTGAAAATCTAACCCTTTAAGTTAGGAAGTCTTGAAACTCATCTTTTTCATAACTTTATCTCTAGACACCTGCCAGCACATGCATCATAAGATTTAGCCACACAGACTGAGGCAAGGCTTCTGCAAGCATCACTGCACCATGCACGTGCTGGGCACCCACTCCCTGCTGCCATTTCTCCATTTGGCAAATTGCCATTAATTCTTCCAAGCTTGGCTCAAATGTCATGGAATCTGTCAAGATTTCCCTAAGCCACACACACTTGCTAAGTGTTTTCTGACTCCTCTACCAATGCCCAATGTCAATACTTTCCTCCTCTTGAGTTCACGTAGAAACTTGTAGCTTCAGCTCTAGTCAAGCATTTCTCGTATATTGTAATTACATGTCCATGTGTCTTCCTCCCTTCTTGCATTTCAAATATCTCAAGAGCAGGCTTAGCTTTACACATTTTTTTTTTAAATTTTATTTATTTATTTATTTATGGCTGTGTTGGGTCTTCCTTTCTGTGCGAGGGCTTCCTCTAGTTGTGGCAAGCGGGGGCCACTCTTCATCGCGGTGCGCGGGCCTCTCACTATCGCGGCCTCTCCCGTTGCGGAGCACAGGCTCCAGACGCGCAGGCTCAGTAGTTGTGGCGCACGGGCCCAGTTGCTCCGCGGCATGTGGGATCTTCCCAGACCAGGGCTTGAACCCGTGTCCGCTGCACTGGCAGGCAGACTCTCAACCACTGCGCCACCAGGGAAGCCCTACACATTTTTTTTTTTATTCCAGTGTCTTGTTTAATGTCTATTGGTAGATAATACATATCTGCTACTTGCATGAATGATAACTTTATCTTTTTATTTCTGGGCAATAATGAGGCTACTTGCATCTTCACTTGTCAGAGTGGGAAAGAGGACATGAAATAATTTGCTCAAGTTTACACTTTTACAAGTGGCAAAACTGACAAACTCAAACTGCAAGTCCCATTATCTTTTTCCTATTTCCCCATATGAAGTGATTTCATGCAACGATACAAGGAGCTTGTCTAGATAGAGGACGTGTGGCACGCATTACGAATCTTTCTCACAGACTGAGGAAAAGGCACCAGTACACTTTCTGTCAGTGTCCCGGAGCCATAAGAGAGCTTCAATGCCATCTTCAGAAGGAGAAGCTTCCAGACACAAAAGGGTTTCCAATGTGCACAAACTTCAGCAAGTTGGATAGGCAGCGAATTTTCTCCTCAGTGAGGGTCTGCTAGTTTGCTAGGGCTGCTGCAACAAAGTACCACAAATGGAGCGGTTAAATAGCAGAAGTACATAATCTCACAATTCTGAAGGCTAGAAGTCTGAAGTCAATGTGTTGACCTGGTTGGTTCCCTCTGAGGACTGTCAGGAGGAATCTCTTACCTGCCTCTCTTGGTGGTTTACCGGAATCTTTGGTATTCCTTGGCTTGTGGTAGCATAACTCCAGTCTTCACATGGTGTTTTCCTTCTGTCTCTATCAGTGTCCAAGGTCACCAGACATATTGGTTTAGGAGCTCAGCTTACTCCAGTACAACTTTATCCTGACTTAACTAGTTATATCCACAACAAACCTGTTTCCAAATAAGATGACATTCTGAGGTACTGGGAGTTAAGACTTAAACATATGAACTTCAGGAGGACACAATTCAACCCATAACAGAGGCCAAAGCTCTTCAAAGAAGGACATAACATTTATAAGGGAACAATTTTTCAAAGAAGCAGAAGAATACAGTAGGTGTGGATAGGCAAGCAATGACTGAGGGAGGATTTTTGTCTGTCTTTGCTATGAAGGTAGCCTATTGGCTTGTGAGAATACTGGATTTGAGGGGGCACCAGGAGGCCTTGACTCAGCTCTGTAACTGCCTTGAGTGTCTATGGAAGCTCTTGAGACAGTCATCAGATTTGTGGAAACTACATTCATAATAATAAGCACTTGTAATGCTTACAGTGTGCTAAGCACTGTTCTAGACATTCTACTTATTTCAATGTTTATAATCCTTAATACAACCTTATGAACTAGGTGCTATGTTAGTCCATATTGCAGGCAATTAAACTGAATCACCAGGAGGTTAAGTGGTTTGCTTTGGGTCACACAGTTTGTGAACTCAGATCATGATTTAAATTCAGGCAGTGAGGATTCAGAGTCTTTGAACTACATGGTTTGACACTTAAGCATTTAGTCATTTACTTCCTTTCTTTTCCTTTCCTCTCCCTACTTATCTTCCACACCTTTCCTTCCTTGCTCACTTCCTTTTTCTTTCTTCCTTCCTATGATTTTTAAGGAGTAAAACTAAGAAAATAAAAACTTCTTTTATTTTTATATGCACCTTCTCACTGAAGAACTTATTTCTTGCTAATGCAAATCCACATTAAAGATTCAAGAAAAATATAGTCAGTTCTTACTGATATATTCTCCAGGGACACATATATTCTCCAGAGATGGAGGTAGGCCATGCTCCATGTGAATAAGTTTCCTTGATTTTGTATCTAGGCCCATTTTTACTTAATCAAGTGCCTTTACCAGTCAGCCTTTACTCTTAACCCCTAGGGGTAAGTGGGAAACTAAATTCATATTTTCACCCTCAATATCCAAATCCAGGGTCCTTCCTGCCACATGATCTTCAGAGCAAAAGCATCAGGAAATTCTTAATCTATTTTGTCTCCACAGCTTATAAGCAGCTGTCGTTATAAATAAAGGCTAACGTCACTCTCGTCAAACTTGAAATTTAACACGTGCTTTTGCCACTCAGTGAGGGATTGCCTCTAACACACTCACTACGTAAATCTCCTGTTCTCCAGAGGTTTTACTTTGGTATTATGCTACTAGAAAAGCCCATTTGGTAACAAAGACTTAACAATATAAAGAGTAACAATGAACCTTGAAAATAAGGCTGAAAATTCCAAAACACAGGATTGTTTTTCATAAAAGTTGCCATCTTTATCTCCCAAGCCAGAATTATTACTCGGAACTCAGACAGCTAGATCAAGATGCAGTCTGGAATGGGAAAATCACATAAAGTTGACAGTTTCAGTCCTAGAATTCATTTCAAGTTCAAGGTTAATCAAGGGAAAGTGTTTCTAAAGATATTGTTCATAGAACAATAAATAAAAATATTAACGTGTAACAGCTTGTATTGTAAAATTTTCCAACTAGCGGGCAGTTAAAAAAGATGCGTTAAGTCTAATTCACGAATGGGAAGTTTCTCATGTCTGACAGGTATAAAAAAGACTGAGAAATAGATTTGTTCATCTTATATTTTATGTATTGCAGTCTTCAAATAAGAATGTTAAACCCTTTCAATGTTTGCTCACCCTTGAATTTTTACCTTTCTCGGCCAATTTTAACAGTGTATTTGAATTACTCTACACATACATACATAAACTGTTTATGTCCTGAGTCAAACAGAGATAAAGAAGGAAACACTTCATAAAAATGTTATAATGACATCAGCACTTCAATATTTAGTCTGTGAGCATTACATCATAGTTCCAAGAGATGTTTTAACAGTTGACCTAGGCTATGTCGTGAGTTAAGAATTTCATATATGAAAGAAATCAGTGTAAGAATCAGACTAGTGTCTTCACAGTCCATGAATATTCAAGGCTGCAGAAGAGAATGGATCAGTCACATCTTTGATTGTAAGTCACAAAAACTGAGGATTGACTTCTCAGACAACCAGGGAACATATTGGAAGAATATGAGGGATTCATTGAATTGATAGGATGCTGGAGCAGTAAACTTGGTGAAGTGACAAGAGCCAAGATTTTGCACTAGAATTTAAGGAGTAAGAACAAGAACCAAGGTCTCACATTTTAGGAAATCTCAGGTCTTTCTTTTCCTCGTTCAGGATTCAAGGTCCTTAGAGTGAATGTGTGATTAGCTAAACCCAACTAGGAACAGAATGAATTGACCTACAGAGCTTTTGCAGTTGGATGAAGGCACTACCCCATCAAAAATATTTAAAATAAGGAATTATTCCTCGAGGAGAACAAAATGAAATAAGAAATTTGGGATTGGCATGGAATGAGAAGAAAGACAATGCAAACATGACTGATATCCGAAATGATGTGAAGGTTGTGTGTGTGTGTATGTATGCGATGGCTTTTTCTATTCATAAGAATAATGTCTGAATGCTTGTATAAACTAATAACTCCATATAGATGTATCGATATCCAATTCCTAAAGGCTCAAAATGCCAGGCAAAATGTGTGTTTAGAGTCCGGAGACTGCAATTGAAATCCTTACAATGTTACTTTTAACCTATGATCTGGAGCATGTGATTTTGCTTCTTGATCTTTAGGTACTTTAGGTGAAAGATGAGATTATATAAAAGTGACAACATAGAATGTTGTGAGATGAGAATAGTCTATGTTAAAGCCATTTCTAAAATACAGAACACCATACATAAAGCTAATTTTCATTATTCAGATTTCTTGGGTCTAATGAGGGAGGCTGATTCTTTTTTTTTTTTTTTTTTTCTCCCTTTTAAACATAGATCTTCTGTGCTTGCTCATTTCACACCAGAAGGACACCTGAACAGGCCTTTAAAGACTATGAAACATTTTCTTTTGGCTGAGAAGGAAGTGTCAGTAGAACTGAAGAAGCCATCATAAAATCATTTTTCAAACATGGAACAATTATCTTAACTAGTGAAGAAACTTGGGTTCATAAATTTAGCTCTAAACAAAGGCATGGCTTAGTCATTCTTATTTATACCTTTAAAAGGCCTGCTTGTTTTGTCCTTTATATGACTTTTCCCAGTTAGCATGGATATATTTTATACCTCCCTGTGAAGAATTTTATAAATTGTTTATTATTTTTGTTTTCCAAAAAAGAGTTTATAAGTCTCAGATTTTCCCCCGTTCCATGTGGCCTTTATTAGTCTTCCCTGAGGGCTTTTTTTACTCCCTGCCCTCCAACTTGAGGCTTAGCTGGGATAGTTCTTGCAGTCATAATTGAAAATTAATGATGAGAAGCAGCCTCAAAACAAACCATTCCCTTTCCCCCTGCTCAGTCCAAGCAGTATACAATGCAGATTTTATTTCAGGGACTGGAGAGGTGATTAATAGTCATAAGGCCCTGACACTGGCTTCAGATAAGTGGTGTAGTCTGGCAGGAACACAAATATGTGGACACCATTCCCATTAATCTCTGAACACCACATGGAAAGGAACACGTCTTTGCAGGCCTCTATAAAGGGAGTTATTATTATGAGGCCAACTTTCCTATAAAGAAAGGATAATTTGTAGCCTCTGTGAACCTGCCCAGGACCAAAAGGGTGACTATGCTCTATTTATAAAAGACTTTTCTCCAAATGGGAAGATGTAAATGGATTGTGAGGGTGAATAATAAGAAAACAAAAGTATGAAGAAACTGACAGTAAAATCTATGGAATCATAACTACTGATCTGTGAGCACTAGGAGGTTGGCCAGGGGCCATGCTTTTGTCAGCGCCCCAGCTGAAGCACACAGATGGCCCTCAATATATGTTGAGTGATAGATAAATGGAAAGTTGGTATTTTTCAGGATGCAATACTCATCTTTGATAATTGATAACTGAAAAAGAAGATAAAAATGATACTGTATTTCTGCAATCTTTGATATTATGACTTTCATACTATTATTAAACAATGCCATGGTCACTTTTGCTATCTGTTATATAATAAGTTTTATAATATTATTAAGCAATACCATGTTCTTCCACCCAGAAAACTCCAAATGCATCATTTTTCAGGTTGGCTCATAATTTCCTTTCTGAATAAAGTCTATTACGTCTTATCACTGGTGTCCCTGCATGGAGTACGTACTTCATTTTCCGTATTTATAGTTGTTGCAATGATATGTGTAGGTACTTTCTCTTTGATCAGTTTGTGAACTCCTTGAGGTGTAGATCACACTATAAAACACTATAAAACTCTTAGAGGTAACATTCTTTTTAAAAACTTGGAATCTAAAAAAAGATACAAATGAACTTATTTACTAAACAGAAACAGACTCACAGACTTCGAAAACAAATTTATTGTTACTAAAGAGGAAAGGTGGGGGGGGAAGGATAAATTAGTAGTTTGGGATTAACTTATACACACTACTGTATATAAAATAGATAATCAACAAGGGCCTACTGTATAGCACAGGGAACTCTACTCAATATTCTGTAATAACCTATATGGGAAAAAATCTGAAAAATAATAGATATATGTATATGTATAACTGAATCACTTTGCTGTACACCTGAAACTAACATAACATTGTAAATCAAGTATATTCCAATATAAAATAAAAATTAAATTTGAAAAAACTTGTATTTGGAAATATTTCTAATAAAATACATTCTAATGAATATATAAAGTTCATAAAATGTTTAAAAAATATTAACAAAATGAAAGATCTATAAGCATTACCCAAGTTAAGACATTGCCAGTAACTGAGGTGATTTCTGTGAGCTGTGTTGGGGTCACATACCCTTCCCTTCTCAATCAGGGTAATCACTTTCTTGACTTTGTGTTTTACTTTATAATTCTATCACCTAAGTATATAACCGTATACTATATATTATTTTATATAGTATTTTACTATATATTGCTTTAAAGGGAAATACTAGTATTTCCCTTTATAGGACTTAAGGTTTGGGACTTTATACAAATACAGTCAGATGGTATATATGTGTTTTCCTATTACTCATTTCTTTCCCTCAATGTAACATTTATAAGTTTAACTCATGTTGGCAGTTGTAGCTATAATTTATTCTTTTTCATTGCTGTTTAGAATTATATGACTAGATGACAATCTATTTACCGATTTTATTTTTAATTCACATTTAATTTATTTATTTTGGGCTATTTCAAACAATGCTTTAATTTTATTTTATTTATTTTTTATTGAAGTATATTTGATTTACAATATTATATTAGTTTCAGGTGTACAGCATAGTGATTCAATATTTTTATAGACAATGATCCATTTAAAGTTATTACAAAACAATGGCTATATTTCTCTGTGCTGTACAATATATCCTTGTTGCTTATCTATTTTATACATAGCAGTTTATATATCTTAATCCCATACTCCTATTTTGCCCCTACCCCTTTGCTCAACCTACTGGTAAGTACTAGACTGTACTCTATATCTGTGAGTGTTTCTGTTGTGTTATATATATTCATTTGTTTTATTTTTTAGATTCTACTTATAAGTGATAACAGAGTATTTGTCTTTCTTTACCTGACTTATTTCACTAAACATAATATTCTCTAGGTCCATCCACATTGTTGGAAATGGCAGAATTTCATTATTTTTATGGCTGAGTAATATTCCATTTTATGTATATACCACATCTTATTTATCCACTCATCTGTTGATGGACACTTAGCTTGCTTCCATATCTTAGCTATTGTAAACAATGCTGCTGTGAACATCGGGGTGCATGTATCTTTTAGAATTAGTGTTAAAAGCTTTTGTACGGTAAAGGAAACCATTGGCAAAATGAAAAGACAACCTCCTGAATGGGAGAAAATATTTGCAAATGATATTACTGATAAGGGTTAGTATTCAGAATATATAAGCAGCTCATATAACTCAGTATCAAAAAAGCAAACAACCCAATTTAAAAAATGGGCAGAAGAACTGAATAGACATTTTTCCAAAGAAGATATACAGGTGGCCAATAGGCACATGAAAAGATGCTCAACATTGCTAATCATCAGATAAATGCAAATCAAAACCACAATGAGATATCACCTTACACCTGTAAGAATGGCTATCATCGAAAAGACCATAAATAACAAATGTTGACAAAGATGTGGATAAAAAAGGACCTTTCAACCTTTCTACACTGTTGATGGGAATGTAAATTGGTGCAACCACTATAGAAAACAGTATGGAGGTTCATTGAAATATTAAATATAGAGCTACCTATGATCCAGCAGTTCCACTCCTGGGTATATATCTAAAGCAAATGAAAACAATGCTCTTTTAAAAACCCTTATAAATGTCTACTGACAAGCATATGCAGATATGAAAAATTTCTCTAGTGTATATACCTAGAAATGGACAGCACATGTTTAGCTTTTTAAGGTAATGCTAAACTATTTTCCAAAGTAATTTTTCTAGTTAACTTACACTCAAGCATTCTTTGAGAGTCACTATTATTTCAGTTCTTCACCAACACTTAATGCTATCAGAATTTTACATTTCTGCTTCTCTAGTGATATGCAATAATATCATAAGTGTTTTAAAATGTAGTGCCCTGATGATTGAGATTTAGTATATTTATTTTTTATCACTATTCAGTTTTCCTTTTTGATGAAGTGTCCTTTAAATACTTACTTATATTTCTATGATAAATAAAATCGTTTTTAAAATTTCATTTTCAATTTTTGCTCATATACATAAATATTATTGATTTTCATGTACTAACTTTGTATTCTACAACCTTGTTAGAGTGACATAAATTCTAACAACTCTTAATTTTTGTTAAATTCCCTAGAATAGAGCTAAGATTTTCTACATTTTCAGAAAGTAAAGTAAAAGTGTCTTTATAGTTTTACTTTTTCCTTTCCAAATTATATGTGTTATATATATATTTTTCTGGCTTATTGTACTAAATGTGGCCTCCAGGACAACATTGAATAGAAGGAATTAAAAAGAAGAAATACTTGCCTGTTTCTGATATTACTTACACATTGTTCAGTCTTTCACCATTAAGCATGTGCTAGCTATAGGGTTTGCCAGATGCCTTTTACTGGGTTTGGGAAATTTTCATTTTGTCCCTGATTTGATGAGTTCTTATGAAGAACAGGTATTGAATTTTACCAAATGATTTTCTGCAGATATTGAAAAAATATATATTTTTCTCCTTTTTTTTCCCTTAGGATTATGGATTACACTGATTGATTTTAGAAAAATAAAACAACTTTACATAAATGAGATAAATGCTAATCGGATATGATGTAGTTTCCTTTTTTCTATATTATTGAATCAATTTGATAATACTTCATTAAAGATTTACTTCTATATTCAGGAGAAATATTAATTTGTAGAGTTTTTTTGTTTCTTTTTTCTTGTTATATCGTGTCTGGGTTTGGTGTCAGGGCAATGCTGTTTGGAACTGTTCCTTCCTTTTCTATTTCCTGGAAGAGATTGTGTAAAATTGATATTATTTCTTTTTCAAAGAGTTTGTATCATTCACCAGCAAAACTATCTGACCAAGAGATTTCTTTTTGAGTAGGTTTAAAACTAAAAATCAAATCCATTTAATAGTTATACGACTATTCAAATTATTTTCAAGTAATTATAAAGCCCCTTTGTATGTACCCTTTGACCTAAGAATTATTTAATATTATTTATATATATATATTTCAATATGGAAAAGCATTTCCTTATAATTTTTTATTGATTTCTAGTTTTTTTCTCATTATGATCAAAGAATGCTATTTTTATTATTTCTTTTTTTTGAATTTTTGACTTTTATTTATTTTTCATACAGCATGTTCTTATTAGTTGTCCATTTTATACATATTAGTGTATATATGTCAATCCCAATCTCCCAGTTCATCCCACCACCACCCCACTGCCACTTTCCACCTTTGGTGTCAATACATTTGTTCTCTACATCTTTGTATTTTTATTATTTCTATACCTTCAATTTATTGACATTTTCTTTGGAGAAACTACGTAAATAATATTTCCTTGAAACAGGTGAATGTTTCACATGCACATTAAATGAAGCTATATTCTTTGTTTTTGGCAGTGTATTTTTAAAATTGTAACAGTCATTTTGTCTAAAAGAATAGAAATCAACATAAATTATATTTACCTCCAGAATAGGACACACCCTTTCTTATGTCATGTCACTACAGTAGGAGCCAAATAGATTTGATTTGTAATAGAGGGTAGGTCTTAACAAACTGTGCTGCTAACTTGTTTGATTTCATTAAACTATGTTGAGGGGTGAATCAAGACCTTCCCTTTAACAGAGACTAAAAATCTAAAATCTGGTTGGCAGAGGTGCTTCTGCTTTGTAGCTGAGCCTGCACAATCTTGGGCTGTTGCAGATCTCTCTCTGCTTTGTTACCTAGCTGCCTACTCTTTGGTCCCTGGGGAATTCTCCCCACCTTCTCCTTTATCTTGCCTCTTTCAGTCCTGAAGTCCTGCCTGAAACTTCTCAGGATAGCAGCTCCAGCTACTGTGACAATCTGATATGCCATGGAAGGATTTCTCTCAGCTCTCACGTACTGTGCCACAGTATTACTTGGGTGAAATTTCAGAGTGTGAGGAAAAGGAGGAGATTCTCTAAGCAATTCTGTCTCTTCCACAGTATCAACCCCAGAGTGCATCTAATGGATTTCTCTCAGTTCTACTCTGATTTCAGACAGGGGATGCCTTGCCCTTGCTGGGAGCCCTATGCATGCCAGGGTGCTCTCTCTCCACTCTCTTCTTCTGGTTTTGTTTTCAGGGTACCCTTCTTGGGCATTCTGTGAATATCCATGGCAAAGGGAATCTTCACTGTTATAATCTGTCTCACTTGACCACATGTGGCTATTAACATTTCATTAAAAGTTCAGCTCATTTCTCCCTCCCCTGTCTATGGCAGATTCCACTCCTCCTCCTCTTGCATTTGCAAGAGGATTGAAAGCAGCACTAAGTTACCTCTCTCTTATGAGGGTCTCTTCACTTTCTGGAGTTTAGTTCACTGGGAATCTTTGTGTTCTCAGTTCTCAAATTATCCAGCTTGCTGTGGCTGTAAGGGTGAAAATGACTGTTTCATGTTACAGTCTACATCTAAACAGGATACTCCTCATTTCACATTCCATTTTCTCACTTTCTCTCTCTCTTTTTTTCCTTAGACTATTATCTGCAGTGATTATTATTATTTTTTTGCTATTGTACTACTTTTTTCTTGAATTTTAGCCTTATTTCTTAAATGATTAAAAAAATTAGTCTCGGGCTTCCCTGGTGGCGCAGTGGTTGAGAATCTGCCTGCCAATGCAGGGGACACGTGTTCGAGCCCTGGTCTGGGAAGATCCCACATGCCACGGAGCAACTGGGCCCGTGAGCCACAATTACTGAGCCTGCGCGTCTGGAGCCTGTGCTCCGCAACAAGAGAGGCCGCGATGGTGAGAGGCCCGCGCACCGCGATGAAGAGTGGTCCCCACTTGCCGCAACTAGAGAAAGCCCTCGCACAGAAACGAAGACTCAACACAGTCATAAATAAATAAATAAATAAATAAAAAAGAACGTGAATTTCTTTAAAAAAAAAAAAATTAGTCTCTTCCTAAATACTGTCAGCTCTCTTTGTAAACCTTCCTTTTCCAATTACATAATTTCCAGTTTAATGTAGATGTTTGGTTTTGATTAAAAAAAGTTGTTGTTTTTTTTCTTAAATAGTTCAACCCATGGAGATTTGAACCTATGCAGCTGTTATCATTACAGAATTCTGGGAATTAATTTCTGTTAAGTACGGTTCCCATATACATAAATTTCTGCCCTAGTAACACTTATCAAATATCCACTCTTTTCTCCACTCATCTGAAATATCAATGTTGTCATTTATCAAATGTTCATATATAAATTGGTCTATTTCTGAGGTTTCTATTTTGTTCTACTGATCTCTGTCTATTCCTTTGCCAGCCTCACAGATTTAACCATATAACAATTTTTATAATAACAGTAATCATACTATAAAGCTATAATACTTGTGTCAGAAATAATTGAAATTTAATTGAATTAATTGATTTTAATTGAGATAGAATTAACATCATTATAATACTGAATATTCCTTTCCATGAATACTGTATATCCCCATTTTAATAATATATAATTTGAATATATGCATATTTTCTCCATAAAATTAAACATTTTTTATTATTATATTGTTTTGAGTGATTTATAATTTTTGTGTGTATCTTTTGTAAATGATACTTTACCTTAATTTTTTTCCTTATCTTTTGTTGCTGGTGGATTAGAATATAAGTTATTTGGTTATGTTGTACTTACATTTAACAATCTTAGTGAATAATCTTATTGACTAATCTTAATGCATAAAAAATACTTTTTGGCTTTTTTTCAAAGCCTTATTTTTTATTCTCATAAAATTTGGTAGGACCTCCAAAGAAATCTGGGATAGAAATGATGTTATTTGTCACTCTGGCCTGGTTCCCTCATTAAAGGAAGTATATCCAATATTTCAAAATTAAATATCACATTTGCTACATGTCTTTGCTAGACCACTTTTTGCAGTTAAGGGATTTCCATTCTATTCCTTCTTTACTAAATATTTTTTTCCTTAAATGGTTGTTAAATCTTATTAATCTTATTATCCATTACAGTCCCATGCCACAAAAACTTTGTTTTCACATTATATCTCCAGAACCTCAAAGTGTCTGGAACAAGGTAGCTGTTCAATCAACATCCTTCAGTGGAATAATTATTTCAACTGTTTTTCTGCCTGTTGAGATGGTCATATTTTTTCTTCTAAAAGTTAATGTGGTAAATTATATTAAGTGATGTTCTATTAAAAATCTTTCTTCCATTTCTAGAGTTGAATTGACTTCATCATGATATATTACATTCTTTATATATTGCTGAATTTAATTTGCTAATATGTGCTTTAAGTATTTTTCTAAAATCTTTGTTCACAAGTGAAATGGGACTTTGTTTTTCTGTATCATCCTTATTTAGTTGACCCCAAATTATTCTAGCCTCACAAAATAGAGGAAATCATCCCCTCTGCTTTTAATTTCTAAAGAGTTCATATATGATAGAAATATCTTGCATGTTATCTATGACATACTGGAAAATATTTGGACCTGATTTGCTGTACAAGTGAAGGTTTATTGACTATAATTATTTTGTGTAATGCTCTAAGGGCTATTCAAGTTTTACATTTCCTTTTGTGACATTTTGGTAAGTCACTTTTCTAGAAAATTGCCCTTGTGGTCTAAGTTTTCAAATTTATTTATCTAAAGCTCATTATTTACTCTTATTTTAAAATATAACTGGCATATATGTGTGTATATATATGTATGTATATATATATATATATATATATATATATATATACATATATATGTATATATGTATACCTCTTTTTAATTTATGGTGTTATTTTCTTGGTTATTTGTATTTTTTGTTTTTGTGAAAATTTTTAACCATGAAAACCATAACTATAATTTCTAATACCTTTAATTAATAGAAATTTTTCTTGCATTTTTTTTTCTTTTAAGAGAAAGAGGCAAATTTTAAAATATTAATAATGCAAATAAAGGTTTATTGAAGTGAGCTACCATTTTTCTCTCTTTGTGAAATAAAATAGTCTTCTTCTAAAAGCACAGCTTTGCATCACTCATTTATTTCAAAAGAAGCTTGCTCATCTTGGAAAAAAAAAGTAAACAAGAACCACTTGTCAGAGAGTGAGACAAATTCCTGGACAGTGTGAGGCTGTTGATAACACTTACATTGCTCTCGGAAGCTCACTAGCAAAGCAAGTCACAGTTACATTTTTGGAAACAAGTTGTTTGTTTACCACATATTGAATGCTGCTCTAACAGCAATTTAAAGTTAAAGACGTTTTCCCTTCCCATAGCCAATGTACAAATGATAACAGTTCTGTACCTTTGAATCATCATACTTATAATAAAGCTAGGTTATTTATCATTGGTTTAGCACAAATTTTACCTGAAATAAAAGCACATAGGCCAGTGAGCTTTGGTAAAAATCACTTGATATTCTGCCCACACTTCCCTTCCTTCAAATACAGTCTCACAGCCAGTACCCCATTCAATTCTCAGACCTCAGGCCTTGTCTATAAGTATGGTCTTATTAATTCATTCAACACATAAGTATTGATTACCTCGTGTGTGCAGGTATGTAGGTGTAGGCTTCAGTGAATATGAAACTAAATGGATAATAGTGAACTTAAAGTCTACTTGGTCAGCTTGCTTTAGGATTACTGTGTTCTAATCTGCATATTAAGGTGAAAGAGAATTCCTAAATTACTGTTTTGGCTATAACTGTGTCCTGATAATAAGGCTGTAGAATTTCCTCATGTCCAACTCAATAAAGACATCATTTTAAAGCAATAATTTAAGCCCTCTTTTATGTCTTTCTTGTTTTGCTACATGACTCATTGAAAAACAGGGTACTCCATTTTTGTGCTTATCAGTAACTACAACAGTGTCTTAGAGTTTTCTTATTAAATTCTCAGAGTATTTCCACATTTAATTCTGTGTAAGAAGAACTCTGATTGAATAACTTATTTAACAAACATTTAGTACATACCTACTAAATGTTATATAATTTCCAGACTGGCACTAATTGATGCTTAAGAAAATGGATAAAATTTATGCCATCAAAGAAAGATACTGTGAAAAAGAGCTTTTGTGAATTAATTACAACCGTGATAAACGCTACAAAGGAAAAATGCATGGTGCAATGAGAATAACTAATCACGAAAGCAGAATAAATCCAAGTGACAGAGAAATATTTCCTGAGGAAATGACATTTAAGCTGAAATCCAATGAGTAAGGGTTGCCTGAATAAAGAAAAATACAGCTCCGTAGGCAAAGGAAGAAACACCAGTGAATTTCCTCAATAGGGAATTAGCCAACTGAAATATTGAGTAAAAGGAACTGGGAATTTCCAATCCATTTTTTTCCCCTTTTGAGTAGATTTGATTTTTTTAGAGCAGTTTTAGTTCCACTGTAAAATTGAGCAGCAATCCAACTCAATTTTCAATTCAATTTCAAATATGAATTTTATGAGGGTATGGAGAAATAGTCATTGTTAATTGGACTTTATGTTCTTTGATTATTAAACATCCAAAGTGGTTTTGAACAACTTTTTATTTTGAAATAATTATAGATTTAGAAGAAGTTGCAAAGATAGTTCAATATCACAAATTTGGCATTGTCACAATGTATTTGAATAGTTCTGTGAAGGTTAATTTTGTGTGTCAACTTGTCTGGGCCACAGCGCCCAGATATGTGGTTAAATATTATTCTGGATGTTTCTGGGAGGGTGTTTTTAGGGGAGATTAACATTTAAATTAGTGGATTTTGAGTAAAGAAAAGTACCTTCCATAATGTTGGTAAACCTCATTCAGTCAGCTGCAAGCAAGAGAAAATAGATGTCCTTCCACTCTTCTTAGTTCTCCAGCCTGACTATATTTAGAGTAAATCTGTAATTCTTTCCTGAATCTCTATCTTAATTTATATATATATATTAATTAATATATTAATATATATTAATTAATTAATATTTAATAATTTATAAATATATAGTAGATTACATTGTTGATTTTTTAAATATTGAACTACTTTTACAGTTTTAAAATAAACCTCATTTTAGTCATGGTATATAATCAATTTTACATATTGCTAAATTCTTAATATTCTATTAAAATTTTTTTCATCTATATTCTTGATGGATATTGGTGAATAGTTTTTGTCTTGTTTTGTCTTGTTTAGCTTTTTATAGTGCTTATCTCTGGTTTCCATTCCAAGGTAATGCTTGTTTAATAAAATGAGTTGAAAAGTCTTCCCTCCTCTTCTATTTTCTGTAAATTAGTCTTATTCTTTAAATCTTTGGCAGTATTTGCCAGTGAAACCTGGTCCTGGAGATTTACTTTTCAGGAGCTTATAATACATACATTTAAGATAGTTATAGAGATGTTAAAATTTTGAAAAACTACTTATTGTTGAGTTGTATTTAATGGATACTTAGTACCTTTCAAGGAATTGGTCCATTTCATTTATCAGATTTTGTGTGTAGTATTCACTTATTATTCTTTTGGTGTTGGTAGGCTCCGTAGTGGCATCACCTGTTTTATTCCTGATACTAGTAATTTGTGACTTCTCCCTTATTTGTTAGTCTTCTAGCGATTTATCAATTTTCCTGATCTCAAAGAATCAGCTTTTTGTTTTATTGATTTACCCCATTGTTTTTCTGGTTTTAATTTTATTTAGTTCTGCTCTTAACAATGTGTTTTTGTTAGCTTGGTCTTTTGATAAAGTAATCATAGGTAGGGAGTAATACATTGAATTAATAATACCAATTAGTTAATTTCCTGTATTCTTATTCTCATAGGAACTTCCAAAAATATAACTGGTAAAGTCAAAGAAATATTTGGTAACATTGCAGTTTACACTGATGAAGAGAACCATTACCCACAAATTCTAAATACACACAAATGATTATATGTAAGTCTTTAAATATACACAGCCAATCTCAAACTAAAGACAAGGAGCAACTTTGGTGTATTATTATAGAAGAAACTTAAGACAGTGTAATATATATATATTAGCAAACATCATTGCTCCTGAGGTCTATGACAATTTCTATGAGAAATCTCGTTTACCTAGCAAGATGGTAAAATTACACAGGAAAGAAAACAATGGTCCAAATGGAAGAATACTTGAACATCTAACTAAAGATAAGGTGGAAGAAAGTTTATTGATATGCCCTTAATTTCTCACTTTGCTTGGTTGAAATTGTGCTTGAATATTGTTACTGCAGACAGAGAAACAGCAACCATCTTGGCATGAACTTGAGCTTGGAAAATACAATGGTCCTAGTATGATGAAAGCAGTTAACATCTGAGGCAAAAGGACTAGCAATCTCCTGAGAATTTTATCCTCCTTATATCTTTTTTCTATACTCAAAGAGCTATTTAATTACAACTGAGGCAGCAAGCTCTTAAAAAAATATTAGGGCACAGTAAGGTGCTGAGAGCAATGTTAAAGCTCTTCTTCCCTGAGACATGCACCCACCACACTTGGAATCCACGAGAAGAGACTTAAGCTAAGGCTAGAGAATCTTACCTCAAGTACATATCACTAAATGCCATAACTAATAAAATAGAAAATTCAGATGGTGGATATTCTGAAGAATTAATGTAGAAGACAAAATAAAATTTTATAAAAACAAATTAGTTATCATCCAAGAAATTATAATATTGGAAAGATGAACCAGGAGCAATGAATTACATGGTATAACTCAGAATAAATCTATAATGGTTGACAGAAAGGAATCAATAAAGAATTGAAGAGTGGAATTGATACAGCTGAAGGACAAATCAGTGAGTTAAATTATTTATTTGAAGAACTTTCCCATAAGATATCAGAAAGAAATTAAGTGGTAGAATATGTAAAATAAATGTTTAAAAAAATAGAGATTAGAAAAGTCAACATTCTTAGAATAGTTTTCACAGTTGATCAAAATAAACAAAGGGAGAAACACTTCAAGAAATAAAGACCAAGGATTTCCAGAATTATCCAAAGGAAAAAAAAAAAAAAAAAGATTTACTATTTAATAAGATTTACTCAGAATTTAAACATGGAAGTTAAGAAACACATCCATGCAATGCATATCACAGTAAAACTTGAGAATATCAAAACAGAACTTTTACAACCCTACAAAAATAAAAAGCATATTACCTATGAATAAACAAGAAGCAAGACTGACACCAGACAGGTCAACAACAAGACTACATACAAGAAGACAATTGAATAATATCTTCACAGCACTGAAGCTTTTCCTTTTGAACCACACAGGGAAATAAAAGATACGTGGCTCTTAAATATATGAAAGGATGATCAAGTTTATTCTTAGTAATAGAAAAGCCAGTTAAAACCATCAATACATTGAGATGTTGTTTTTTGAGGTACTAGACTGGCAAAGACAAAATGAAGATCCACTGTTACTGAAGTGAGAATGTAGAAGGAGAGAGGTGGTTAGAAAAGTTTAGGCAGAGTATCATATATCATAACAAGAAACATGGATTTTATTCTACACGCAATGATGAACAAATGGAGGACTTGTAAAAACTGGAAGATGAGGAAAGTCAAATATACCAACATTTAGTTTGTTGACTATGTACAACACCACTCTGCTACCCTGAATCCCAGTGGCTTAACATAAAAACATAATTCTCCCTCAGGTCCTATATTCTACTGGGTCAACAGCAGGACTCTGAGCATAGTGGTTATGCAAGAACCAGACTGAGCTGTGAAGCAAATATACATTTTGATGTGTGCCCCCATGATTACCATGGCAGAGGGATAACAGAGTATAAATGGCATGCTGTTTCTTCAAGCTTCCATCCAGAAGTGATACATCACATCTTCTCACATTTGCCCAAGCATGTCATAAACCCACACAAACTTCAAAGGGGGCAGAGCCCTATAATGTTACTCTTTGCCCAGAAAAAGGAGGAGATTTGTGAATGACTCTAATGACTATGAAAGTGAGCATTAATGTACTCTCTCTACAGTAAATAGAAGAATCTATGGATCTATCCATTAAGTAGTCACATTTACTTATGCTGATTTATCAAATTAATAATGTGTACTGGGCTTGTTTGTGGGGATAGCACTGCATAATCCTACATGAAAAAATGAATATGTACATCAAACAAAATACATATCTAGCAATAGGATATTGCTTTTTTTTTGTTTATCCTGGCTGAATGAGGAAGAAAAGATGAATGTGTCTTGCTCATGAACATATCACAATTATAATTCTATTTGGAATATTTATTATTGGCAGTAGTTTTCTGCCAGTAAAAATGATCTGCTCAAACATGTTAGACTTTTGCTATCTTTGTCTCTAGACTGCAGTCTCCAGAAAGAAATTCACTGTCTTATAATGTGGCTCAAGTGAGACTTATTTTATTACCTTCCAGACAAAGGAATGGGGTGATACTTATAACAATCAAAATAAAATCTGGCTTAATTATGGCACTACTACCCCCTTAGTCTGTGGAATTTCTCACCGAGTCCATCAAAATCTCTGAGGAAGGAGAGGACTGATGATTTCCCAAGTCAATGCTCTTATTCAAAGATATGGTAGGAGTAATAGAAAATAGCCACCAGGTAGCTTATACACATTTATCTCATTTATTTTTTATAACAAGGTTGAGAAGGCATTATTATTAGTAATTGTTAGGAACCAAATTTGAACACAGCCTATTTTACTACAAAGCAAACTTTTAACCTCTTTATTGCTCCAATTCATTTTTTATCTGAATAATGATGGATTATTGCATAAGTTACTCAGATAATATGGTTATGATTCAATTACCAAAGATAAGAAACATAAAAAAGGGCTTTCCAGTTGTTTAAAACCCTTAGAGTTTATGAGAAAATAAAATAAACCCATTGATGGATATAGGTGGTGATTTTGGCTTTAGTGAACATTAGTTTATCTTTTTTAACAAGGCAGTATATGTATGTCTCTCCCTCTCTCTCTCTTTTTCTTTTTCCTATCAGTTTTCAAGTCACTAGGTTAACATGCACTTATACTAGTAATTTTGCTAGAGACATTAATTCATGGAGAGCTAAAGCATATAAAAAGCAAATTATTTATCTGAAAAGAAGAGACCACAATAATATCATCATAGAAGATGCAATAGGAGTGAAATCACTCCTTTTTCACTTGAAATCATGAATATAGAATCAATGGACATTACAGTTGAAGATGACCAGATGCATGCCTTATTTCAAGCCCTCCCAAGTCAGGCAAGGAGAAACTGAGATTCTTTGGAAGAGCCTAAAAGATTGATTTCCCCAAATTGTACAGCTGTCCTGTGAAAGAAGAGCTTGGTAAGTTTTCTCAACTAGAAGTGAAGAGTCTCAGTGAGTTAACTGGGCTACTTAGATATTTGTGTAGACTGAAATCATGAGACTTCAAATAAGTGTTTCTTAGCCTAGCTAAAGCTGTGAGTTAATGAAAGAATAGGGTCCTTAAGGGTCCTTCTACTGTACACCCCAGCTCGTTATGACTTCAAAAGAAGAATAATTGTATCTTTCCTGAATCACAAATATATACTTTTTGCTCAAGTACATTAGGAGAACTGAGCACCAAGAGAAAGTGTTCCATCAACCCAGATGTGCTTGTAATGAATTAGAAAAAGCTCAAGCCACCTATGGCTAAATGAAATTATGGACCTGCAATAGTTTTCTGACCCATATCCATCAAAATGTCAAAAGGATATTAGTAGACAGCAGGCATGCAACCTGGAAATAATAGGGCAACTATTAATCTCTTACACTGCTTGAGTTTTGCTTCGGGCAAATGGGACACAGACCATATATGTGCCTAGAATGAGAAACATTGATTTCCAAGGAGCCACATGCTTGACCATTTTTGTTTCTGGGGGGAGCTATCACTCTTCACTGTAAAAACATACTTTGTTCAGTTTCTCCATCACCTGGTACTCACCTAATGCCTTCGCCTCTGGATCCTGCAGGGACAAAAATAAGGACAATATTCCTAAAATCAAATTCCAACCTTCAAGCTAGTTGTGGACTCTTGAGAAAAGTGTCTAAGCTCCACTTTTTTTTATAAATAAGATGAAAGAAATAGGGAATATTTATATCCCAAAACATCCATGATAAGTAAATGTGATATATGTTAAGGAATATAGGAAGTGGTCAATAAATAGAAACTATGTTTTTGTGATCCTTATTTTATTTTATTTTATTTTTTTAAATTATTTTTGGCTGTGTTGGGTCTTCGTTTCTGTGCGAGGGCTTTCTCTAGTTGTGGCAAGCGGGGGCCACTCTTCATCGCGGTGTGCGGGCCTCTCACTATCGCGGCCTCTCTTGTTGCGGAGCACAGGCTCCAGACGCGCAGGCTCAGTAGTTGTGGCTCACGGGCCTCGTTGCTCTGCGGCATGTGGGATCTTCCCAGACCAGGGCTCGAACCCGTGTTACCTGCATTAGCAGGCAGATTCTCAACCACTGCGCCACCAGGGAAGCCCTATGATCCTTATTTAATCTTCATGTTAGATAAATTGTGACACACACTCAAGAGTGATGCACAACAAAACAAGACTTTGCTTATTGAGACATTTCTAGAGCAAAGGGGAAAATGAGAATGCAATTTAAAAAGAAAAGAAAAGAAAAGAAACATCTCACTCAACTGACAGAGTATGCCTTAGGATCTGCTAGAAGATCCAAAATTGTTTTGCTAAAGGGAGCACTTCCCAGCTACTGATGTCCCCCTTCTTGGTCCACAAATCAAGGTAGTGATGTCTTCCTTCTGTGGGTGCTGAGCCTGGAGTAATTTCTCAGGCAGTAGCTCTTCACTATGACATTTAATAGTGTGGCTGAGTGATACTGAATCATAGATTTACTTCCTTTCTATATGAATTGGCTTTGAGGATTTAATTCCCATACATATTCTAGGTCAACACGTTGCACTACTTACTTCCTCTTTAACAACTGGCTTTTCAAGTTGTTTTGAGGACTCATTTTGGTGGTGGCAGAAGGCAAAGAGTGTGCATTTAGGAATTCAGAGGAAACAGAGTCACAGTTTCTGCAACCCAGGTATGTAAGTGTTTTTTCTTTACTATGTGGTGTACTTTGCTTTCGACCACATACTCATATAATCATATTATGACGTGGTTTTTGGCATTTGAAGTTTATTATTCTGTACATTCTTATTTATTCATGCACTGCAAATGCAGTTCAAAAGATAAACAGGTATCCGCCCCCCATGAAAATAATGCAACTTATTATGCTATAAGCAAATCACATTTGGTCAATAAAAATGTGAATGGTATGGGAAAAGGTAATGTTTTAAATTGAGTGAAAAATAATGTTTTGATTTAAAAGGGTTGGTTATGCAGCAAGAAAACTATCCCAGGCAGTTGGAATCACACAGGAAACACACAGGAAACATTCAAGAAAAACAAAAATAATATTGTTTCAAAAATAATGGAAGAAACAACGATCTACTATGCATTAAGTGCTTTACATATTTTGTTTCATTTTAGCCTCAGGGTAACTCTGATGGGTAGATATTATCTCCCTTTTACAGAGAGAAAAAAGAAGTGGGCGGGTTCAGTTACTTGGTGAATATTACAGATTTAATGGGTTATAATAAATAGTCAGAATAAGAATACCTATATTTCTATTGCAAAGTTAATGTCTTTCATTTGCTTGTTTTCCATCTACACATAGAGTTCTCATACCTATTGGATACAATATTTTATTAAATCAACTTTATATATAACTTACGTAAACTGCGTCCATTTATATTGCACAATTAAATAAGTTTTGACAAATGTGTATGCTCATGAACCCACTGCCACAATTAAGATACAGATTTCTCTTACTCCTAAAAATTTCTTATGCCCCTTTGTAATCCATCTTCCCCTCCCACCATCAGATAGAGAAAAGAGTTGATCTGTTGTCTGACACTATACAGTAATGTGAATTTTCTAAAATTTTATGTAAATGGAATTAGATAGTATGTATTCTATTTGGCTTGGTTTCTTTCACTCAGCATAATGACTCTGAGAAGCTTTCATGTTGTTGCACGTATCAGTAATTTGACCATATTTTTTGCCAAGCAGTATTCTGTGGTCTGGATATACCATAATTGTTTACGCAAACTTTTGTAAATTTATATTGTTTCTCATAGTTGGCAATTTTGAACAGTGCTAAAAATATTCAAGTAAAATCTTTGTGTAGATACATGTTTTCATTGTTCTTGAGTAAATACCTAGGAGTCTGATGAGTTCTTTTTTTTTTTTTTAACATCTTTATTGGAGTATAATTGCTTTACAATGGTATGTTAGTTTCTGCTTTATCAAAAAATCTACAAACAATGAGTTATTCTTAAAGTAACATATGTTTAACTTTTAGAGAAACTTCCAAAGAGTTACAAAAGTAATTGTATCATTCAGCTCTTCAAATGTTAAACATAGGTTATCTTAAAACCCAGCAATTCCACTCTGTTCCAAGAGAAATAAAAACATATGTCCACAAAAAAAAATAACAACTTGTGCATGAATGTTGAAAAAATAAAAGCACTTGTATCATTTTACATTCCTTCTTATAGTAGGAGCGCTCCTGTCGTTACACATTCAGGCCAGCCTGTGCTATTATCTGTTTTTCTGTTTTTGTTCTTGTTTTTTTTAAATTATCAGTCACTCGATAATTATAGACAAGTATCTCACTGAGATTTTAATTTGCATTTTCTTAATAACTGACTAATGATGTTGAGAACCTTTTTATTTGCTTATTCATCACTCAGGTATATTCTTTGTGAAATGCCAAATCAAACGTTTTACACACTTTTCAAAATCGTGTTATCTATCTTTTTATTTAATTGTTACTCCAAAACTTACTAATTGTGACTCCAAAACTTACTACAAAGCCACTGTAATCCACGCAGTGCTGTGTTGGCAGAGGATAGATACCTAGATCAATGGGATGCAATAAAGACTCCACAAATAGATACACATAATATGGTCAGTTCATTTTGGACAATGGTGCATGGCAATCCTATGGGGAAAGAAAAATGTTTTCCACAAATGATTCTGAAACAATTGGCTATCCAAATGCAAAAATGACCTTACTCATATCTCACACCTCAAAGACCTAAACAAACATAATAAATATAAAATTACTGAAAGAAACCATTGGAGAAAAATATATTTGATCTTGGATTTGGCAAAAATAACTTAGACATAGTACTGAAAGCATGGCCTATAGAGAAAAAAAAAAAAAAACTGGTGCATCAAAATTAAAAGCTCCTCTTCAAATGCCACTGTTAAAGAAATGAAGAGACAAGCCACCAATTGGGACAAAATATTGATAAAACAAGTACTTGATAAAACTTGAATTGACAATGTATTGAGAACTCTCAGACATCAATATAAGGAAATAAACCACCCAAAATAAATTGGGTAAATTTTTGAACAGACAGCTGACAGATGAGGATATACAGATATAAAATTAGCTCATGAAAAAGTGCTAAATATTATTAGTCAATAGAGAAATTCAAATTAAAACCACAGTATGATACACTACAAGTTCATAAAAAGCAATAAAAAAAAGTCGTGATTAGATGAAGTCTTGGTGAGGACGTACAGTATGTAGAACTACCATACATGTTGGTGGAAATGGAAAATGATACAACTTCTTTGCAGAACCATTCGACAGTTTCTTAAAAGTTAAATACACAGTTACCATACATCCCAGCCATTTCACTCCTAGGTCATTATCCAACGTAAATGAAAATTGATGTTCACACCATAAATTGTATGTAAATACTTGTAAAGGATTTATTCATAATTACCCCAAACTGGAATTAAACCAAGTGGACTTCAGTGGATGACTGGATAAATAAATGACTAAGGTACTTCCGTTTAATGGAATGCTCCTCAGCAATAAAAATGGATGGATTACTGATACACACTGATTCACAGTGTTATAAATTATGCAATTAATGTTTATATGTGTGTATTGTGCGTGTGTTATATGGATGGGGCTCTAATCTACAAATGGGCAAAAGGGTAATTTTGGAGGTTGATGGAACTATTTTATATCAAACTTATACAAAAGTGTGTGTTTGTCAAAATTCATAGAATTGTGCACACTAAAAAGGCTGAATTTTAGTGTATTAAATTATACTTTAATAAACGTTACTAGACAAAAACCTGACCAAAAACCTGAACAGAGTGAACTGGAAAATAATACACAATTCAACATGTCAATACTCAGCATGACACTAGGGGCTACAATTATACAGTCAGATGCTTATATTTGTGTAGTTTGCTACAAATGCACAGTGGTACAGGTGTGATGTACTGACAACTCAAATACTACAAAGTGTTGCCATTAAAGGTTTGATTTTCTGAAATGATGAACAATTCTTGGTAAGCTTAAAAATTAAGGATAACATTTCCATATTTAATGTAGGAGTTACATTTCTAGAAAACTCAACGTATATTAAAACCTGTAACAATGTTTAGTTTTGATATGAGAATAGAATTCAATTCTAGGCTCATAAATAAAATGAGTACTATGTGGTGATTTAAAGTAGAGACTTTCTAAGCCAGATTTCTTGGGCTCTAATCATGGCTCTCCTACTTTCCAGCTTTGCGACTTTGGGCAAATCACTTAAATCTCTGTGTGCCTCAGTTTTCTCATCTGTAAAATGGAAATGGTAATATTAGTCCAGTTGGGTTTTATGAGGATTAAATCACATCATTTGTCAAGCACTTAGAAAGTGCCTTGCCCATACGAAGTGCTAGATGCATTCTCTAGGATTTTGGCTCCTGGTTCAAAACCTGTATGTTTTTTCAGGCCTGATTATAGGCAGTTATAAAGGCTACACTTGGTAGGCCTCCCAGGGGAAAGCTACCTTCCTCACACCCGACTTGGTGCACAGCAAGAACATTAACATTTCCTGAAGGGAGATGCAGTCAAGGACTCAGGCCCAACTAGCCAGCCATGCTCTTACACCAGTTGCATCCTAGCCCAGACGTCTTCATTCCCAGGTTCCCTTATCCAAAGCCTGGGGCAAAGATCCTTTTCAGGCAAAGGGAAAGGGGAAGGAGGAAACCTCAAAGACACTTTTCTCCACTTTGACTCAGTCCCCAGAACATTTTTACTCCTGGTTCTTCCTCCTCAGATACCACAAACTTAGGGTACCTAAAACTGCCCAAGCCTTTTGTTTGGAGTCTCCCTTGACAGTGGGATGATCTCCAAGTCTTTGCTCATCCACCTGACTCTCCACCAGTATGAAATCAGGAGACCTGACGTGTTCTCAAGTTCATACTCTTGCTTATATCTTCACCATGAGTGATTAAAGGCTTAACAGTTTCATTTTTGGTTTTTGGCTTTAATTGGCTACTCTGATACCTGACAGCTCAGCTCTCTCTCTCTCCCAGCTTAACTGAGTTATGACATTCTCTTAGTTATAATTAATATTATTACAATTATAATTATTACCATTATTGTATACAATTATACACAATCAATCAATCTGTTAAAAGCTATATCTGGCCAGATATTTGAAAGTCCTGCAGAACACTGAAAATAGCTTTGTTGTATTAGAGCACCCAATGTGTTGCATTACCTTAACATTTCTGGCCTAAACCCACTAAAAGCTAGGAACACACTAAATTCCTGGCGACTAGGAAAAATATCTGGAGATATACTTTAGCTGTGAGGCATCATTTAAGATTTGAAAGTGTATGTTTTACACATCAATGAAGGCCTAAGAACGATGGCTACAGTTGAAATGAGTCAAACAAACATTAAGAGGACTTGAAAATGAAATTGCCACATAATTTAGGTTTTTTTGGTTGAAAAAGACAAATTCATTTTCCTTCACAGGTGATTTCAAATAAGTTTGAGGTGAAGACTGCTTTTGGAATTAAATACATTTTTGGTTTCATGTAGAATTTTGAAAATATTATGTTCATACTCTTGGAATTGTTAGTGATGTCTGAAATAGGCCATATAAAAATTGTTACCATGGTCAAAATGGCCTTAAAGAAATTTCATGTCTGCATGTTATCTATAATCGGAATAAGTTTTATTTATCAGAGCAAGCACAAACCTGAGACTCAGAGCATCTGAATCTCAGGCTAGGCCCTGATGAAAATGAAGTAGGTATCTTATCCAGTGCAAGATACTTGTTATTCAGTGATCAGAAAACTGTGGAGTGAGTGCCTTCTAAACACTCAGCCAGAGGACACAAAGGCACATAAAATAAGTTCTATTATGAAGACATTGATAATCTAGTTGCAAAGACATTATAAAACCACAGAATGAATAATACATATTTTAAATAATGATGAACATAGCTATTCTCAAGTGATATCAAATAAGTGATTTGAGAGTTGAGTAGAACAAGTAATTAGTTTGGCACAAGCTAAAGCAGAGAAGAGTGGAGACTGCCATCTTCCCCAGAGAGACAACTTTCCCTTTCTGCAAGCAGGAGAGTATTACACAGATGGAAGACAGTGAGGAAGACAGTTAATCAATTTAAGTATAGTACCTCCAAAAAAAGTTCCCTGGAACACTTTTCCAAAGGTTAATCCCTGGGTGAGTGGATATGTAGGAACTTTGTTATTATTATTTTTGCAAGATTTTTGTAAATCTAAAATTATTCCAAAATAAGAAGTTTAACAATGATAAAGTATTAATAGACATGGATTACAAGTGTTAAATTATACAGGACTCTTTTAAATCCATGCTGAAATAAATGAATGAATGAATAAATTAATAGATAAATAAATAGTTTAATGAGTAGAGGAATATTTATATATTCTCAAATTCCTCTCCACACACACTTATTAATTACCAAGGGCAAAATAGTAATTTGATATTGGAGAAGCCTGGCAGACACCTTCTTAATCAAGACATCAAAGGTAACATAATCATAAATGGAACATATCAAAATTATCTGCCATGTGATAGAATACAATGAAAATGCAGCATTACTTCTGTGATATTCTTGTCAAACGTGCATAACACAAATATAATTAGACAAATTTAAACATGCAAATGGAGGGATATTTTACAAAATAACTGACGCCAAATCTTCAGGGTCCAAGCAAAGCAGGTATATTAGTAGAAGACAATAGGGAGTAAGAGGAACTGTGCAAGCTGCACAGTGAATGACTTGACAAAGGAAGGCAAATATATTTTTAAAAATTGGTGGGTAAAATTAAACCTCTGACAAAAACATAATAACCACACTAATATTTATTATGAACTTACTCTGCTCCAGGCTCTATAATGCAGAATTTCAGAATGTAGACTCTGGAAACAGGCTGTCTAGTCTGAGACCCAGCTCTTATGCCTGCTAGCTGTGATACTTTGGTCACATTACTGAAACTCTCTGAGCCTCAACTTCCTCATCTGAAAGATGGAAATAATAATAATATTACCTATTGTATTGTTGTAAGGATTCAAAGGGTGAATACATGGTAAGTATATAAAATACTGTCTCGCACGTGGAACCCCTTCCCCAGCCAAAACAAAAACAAAACAAAACAACAACAAAAAACAAAACACAACAACACCTACTGGATCCATTTACAAATGAGGACACATGCACAGAAAGTTTTACAAAATAGTCCAAGGTCACTCTGCTAATTAGTATCAGGCTACTACTTGGACCTAAACAGTTTGGGACCAAATCTTAATTGCTACTGTCTTCTACAGGCATGAAAATATCTATATGAAAAATACTATATTTTGATATAAAAGTTGTTAAAAGTAGTCTCTGCTCTCAGTGAGTATGCAGTCCTCAGGAAGAAATTAGGTATAAACGTGAAATGGCAACTAACAGTCCCAAATACTGCAGGAGACTCTTTTTCTTACAGAAATTAGAGTAAGTAAATTTGATTTGAGTATAACAAATATATTCATGAAGAAGTGGGATTGGATCTGTCCTTTGAAATAGCAATACAAAGGAGAAGAAGAAGGGTATATATTTCTAATTCACTGGTTATTGACAAAATGCTATATTTTGGGCATTTTTCTCTGTATATCACAACAACTGAGTGAATGTATACTATAGAATCCATCTATTCTGTAGGTATTACTAGATGTTAAAACTAACTACTGGTACTGTGATGTCTATTGAGGCCTTTTGGGCACTATCTTATTTTCAATGTCTATTCTTTGCAGAGCAAAGTTGATTTATAATTAAGCAATTTATTTTTTATCCATTTACCTCTAATGCCTTATTCAAGAACTGTATTGATATTTTGATTTCAAAATTCTACCGCACTGTCTAAGTTCTGGGAGCCTGGCCATTCTTGTATATAGCCACAAGTTGATACTCCTGGGGAGGAATTCAATTAATTTTTTTAAATTATGAAAGTAAGTATGTTTATTGTAGGAAAAAATGAACTACCATTAATTGAATCTACTACAGTTAAAAATAAAATCACCTATAACATTATTGCCTCAGGGCAATAACTAGTAATTACACGGGATATATTTTTTTCCAAAATTTCACTTTTAATGTAGACTTTCTCTTTGTGTCTAAACATGCATACATATAATACTTTTCCAAAGTTGGTTTCACATTCTATATAATGTTTTGCAGACTATCTTTTCACTTAACATGAAATCATGTACCTTTTCCACTTGACTTAATAATATTCATCTTGTACACCTTTTGAAGGCTGCTTAGCATAGGAAAGGAATCAATAGGAAGCCACACACACACACATATACAGAGAGACAGAGAGAGAGCAGGGATACCCACTTACTGTATTCAAATCCTTAGAAACACTGTAGGGATGCCACATGAGTGACTGTTTTCTTGTTTTATTGACCTAAAAAGAGCAGATGATGTGGTTTTAAAGGTCTTTGAATAGCACACATTAAAACAGCTATGTTCTGTTCAGTTTATACTAAAGCACCTCTGCTTCCTTTGAAAAAAAAATTCTAAAAGTTAGCTTTATGGATTATTGGAACACTATGTCCTTGTTTGTGCCTATATTCTTACCAATGCCAGCTGAACTAATGAAAGCTACTTAATTTATCTTTATTCATGGTGCATAAACCCATTAGCCTCCAGTATTCATCAGTGAGATTAGGTCACTATAGAGTCCAAACTAGTAAGGTAGTAAACTATTTAGCAAAGTGAGAGGCACTTGGACCTAATCCTTTAAGAAAGTTAAACAAGACTGATTAAAGCAACAAAATGAATATTGTGAAAAATGATTTTTCCCGTGGCAGGACTGAAGGCCACATTTTTTCATATATACCTCTTCCTAACTTCTGTGATTTAAGTAAATCATCTTTCTTCATTATAAGGGAGTTTCTGGGTAGTTCCATCCTTGTCTCTCTTGTTCAAATGATTTTTTTCTTTCATATTTTAGTTATATAGAGCAGTAGTTAAAATGACTTAAAATTTAAGAATGATTCTGTATTTTAAAACAACTTGAGGGGTGGAGCTTCAAGATGGCGGAAGAGTAAGACCTGGAGATCACCTTCCTCCCCACAAATACATCAGAAATACATCTACACGTGGAACAACTCCTACAGAACACCCACTGAACGCTGGCAGAAGACCTCAGACCTCCCAAAAGGTAAGAAACTCCCCTCGTACCTGGGTCGGGCAAAAAAAATAAAGAAATAACAGAGACAAAAGAATAGGGATGGGACCTGCTCCAGTGGGAGGGAGCCATGAAGGAGGAAAGGTTTCCACACACTAGGAAGCCCCTTCGCGGGCGGAGACTGCGGGTGGCGGAGGGGGGAGCTTCAGAGCCGTGGAGGAGAGCGCAGCCACAGGGGTGCGGAGGGCAAAGCGGAGAGACTCCCGCACGGAGGCTTGGCGCCGACCAGCACTCACCAGCCCGAGAGGCTTGTCTGCTCACCCGCCGGGGCGGGCGGGGGCTGGGAGCTGAGGCTCGGGCTTCGGGGGGATCGCAGGGAGAGGACTGGGGTTGGCGGCGTGAACACAGCCTGAAGGGGGCTAGTGCGCCACAGCTGGCCGGGAGGGAGTCCGGGAAAAAGTCTGCAGCTGCCGAAGAGGCAAGAGACTTTTTCTTGCCTCTTTGTTTCCTGGTGCGTGAGGAGAGGGGATTAAGAGCGCCACTTAAAGGAGCTCCAGAGACGGGCGCGAGCCGTGGCTATCAGCGCAGACCCCAGAGACGGGCCTGGGACGCTAAGGCTGCTGCCACTGCCACCAAGAAGCCTGTGAGCGAGCACAGGTCACTATCCACACCGCCCCTCCCGGGAGCCTGTGCAGCCCGCCACTGCCGGGCTCCCGTGATCCGGGGACAACTTCCCCGGGAGAACGCACGGCACGCCTCAGGCTGCTGCAATGTCACACCGGCCTCTGCCGCCGCAGGCTCGCCCCGCCTCCTCTGTACCCCTCCCTCCCCCCGGCCTGAGTGAGCCAGAGCCCCTGAAGCAGCTGCTCCTTTAACCCCATCTTGTCTGAGCAAAGAACAGACACCCTCAGGTGACCTACACGCAGAGGCGGGGCCAAATCCAAAGCTGAACCCCGGGAGCTGTGCGATCAAAGAAGAGAAAGGGAAATCTCTCCCAGCAGTGGATTAAATCTCCACAATCAACTTGATGTACCTGCATCTGTGGAATACCTGAATAGACAACAAGTCATCCCAAATTGAGGAGGTGGACTTTGGGAACAAGATATATTATTTTTTTCACTTTCTCTCTTTTTGTGAGTGTGTATGTGTATGCTTCTGTGTGAGACTTTGTCTGTATAGCTTTGCTTTTACCATTTGTCCTAGGGTTCTGTCTATCCGGTTTTTTTGTTTTGTTTTGTTTTTTAGTATACTTTTTAGCACTTATTATAATTGGTGGATTTGTATTTAGGCTTGGTTGCACTCTTCTTTCTTTCTTTTTTTTATTACTTAAATTTTTTTTTTAATAATTATTCTTTATTTTAATAACTTTATTTTATATTATTTTACTTTATTTTATTTTATCTTCTTCTTTCTTTCTTTTGTTTTCTCCCTTTTATTAAGAGCCATGTGGATGACAGGGTTTTGGTGCTCCAGCCAGGCTGTGCCTCTGAGGTGGGAGAGCAAAGTTCAGGACACTGGTCCAAAGAGATCTCCCAGCTCCACATAATATCAAAGGGCAAAAATCTCCCAGAGATCTCCATCTCAAAGCCAAGACCCAGCTCCACTCAACGACCAGCAAGCTGCAGTGCTGGACACCCTATGCCAAACAACTAGGAAGACAGGAACACAACCCCACCCATTAGCAAAGAGGCTGCCTAAAATCATAATAAGGCCACAGACACCCCGAAACACACCACCAGACATGGACCTGCCCACCAGAAAGACAAGATCCAGCCTCATCCACCAGAACATAGGCACTACTCCCCTCCACCAGGAAGCCTACACAACCCACTGAACCAAACTTAGCCACTGGGACAGACACCAAAAACAATGGAAACTACGAACCTGCAGCCTGCGAAAAGGAGACCCCAAACACAATAAGTTAAGCAAAATGAGAAGACAGAGAAACACACAGCAGATGAAGGAGCAAGGCAAAAACCCACCAGACCTAACAAATGAAAAGGAAATAGGCAGTCTATCTGAAAAAGAATTCAGAATAATGATAGTAAAGATGATCCAAAATCTTGGAAATAGAATGGAGAAAATACAAGAAATGTTTAACAAGGACCTAGAAGAACTAAAGAGCAAACAAACAAGGATGAATAACACAATAAATGAACTTAAAAATTCTCTAGAAGGGATCAATAGCAGAATAACTGAGGCAGAAGAACGGATAAGTGACCTGGAAGATAAAATATTGGAAATAACTACTGCAGAGCATAATAAAGAAAAAAGAATGAAAAGGATTGAGGACAGTCTCAGAGACCTCTGGGACAACATTAAATGCACCAACATTCGAATTATAGGGGTCCCGGAAGAAGAAGAGAAAAAGAAAGGGACTGAGAAAATATTTGAAGACATTATAGTTGAAAACTTCCCTAATATGGAAAAGGAAATAGTTAATCAAGTCCAGGAAGTATAGAGAGTCCTATACAAGATAAATCCAAGGAGAAACATGGCAAGACACATATTAATCAAACTATCAAAGATTAAATACAAAGAAAAAATATTAAAATCAGCAAAGTAAAAACAACAAATAACACACAAGGGAATTCCCATAAGGTTAACAGCTGATCTTTCAGTAGAAACTAAGCCAGCCAGAAGGGAGTGGCAGGACATATTCAAAGTGATAAAGAAGAAAAAGCTACAACCAAGATTACTCTACCAAGCAAGGATCTCATTTAGCTTGACGTAGAAATTAAAACTTTTACGGACAAGCAAAAGCTAAGAGAATGCAGCACCACCAAACCAGCTTTACAACAAATGGTAAAGGAACTTCTCTAGGCAGGAAACACAAGAGAAGGAAAAGACTTACAATAACAAACCCAAACAATTAAGAAAATGGTAACAGGAACATACATATCGATAATTACCTAAAATGTAAATGGATTAAATGCTCCAACCAAAAGACATAGGCTGGCTGAATGGAAACAAAAACAAGACCCATATATATGCTGTCTACAAGAGATCCACTTCAGACCTAGGGACACATACAGACTGAAAGTCAGGGGATGGAAAAAGATATTCCATGAAAATGGAAATCAAAAGAAAGCTGAAGTAGCAATTCTCATATCAGACAAAATAGACTTTAAAACAAAGACTATTACAAGAGACAAACAAGAACACTACATAATAATCAAGGGATCAATCCATGAAGAAGATATAACAATTGTAAATATTTATGCATCCAACATAGGAGCACCTCAATACATAAGGCAAATGCTAACAACCATAAAAGGGGAAATCGACAGTAACACAATAATAGTAGGGAACTTTAATACCCCACTTTCACCAATGGACAGATCATCCAAAGTGAAAATAAATCAGGAAACACAAGCTTTAAATGACACATTAAAAAAGATAGACTTAATTGATATTTATAGGACATTCCATCCAAAAACAACAGAATACACATTCTTCTCAAGTGCTCATGGAACATTCTCCAGGATAGATCATATCTTGGGTCAGAAATCAAGCCTTGGTAAATTTAAGAAAATTGAAATTGTATCAAGTATCTTTTCCAACCACAACGCTCTGAGACTAGATATCAATTACAGGAAAAAATCTGTAAAAAATACAAACACATGGAGGCTAAACAATACACTACTGAATAACCAAGAGATCACTGAAGAAATCAAAGAGGAGATCAAAAAATACCTAGAAACAAATGACAATGAAAACACAATGACCCAAAACCTATGGGATGCATCAAAAGCAGTTCTAAGAGGGGAGTTTATAGCAATACAAGCCTACCTCAAGAAACAGGAAACATCTCAAACAAACCACTGAACCTTACACCTAAAGCAATTAGAGAAATAACAAAAAAAACAAAAAAAACAAAAAAAAACCCAAAGACAGCAGAAGGAAAGAAATCATAAAGATCAGATCAGAAATAAAAGGAAATGAAGGAAATGATAGCAAAGGTCAATAAAACTAAAAGCTGGTTCTTTGAGAATATAAACAAAATTGATAACCCATTAGCCAGAGTCATCAAGAAAAAAAGGGAGAAGACTCAAATCAATAGAATTAGAAATGAAAAAGGAGAAGTAACAACTGACATTGTAGAAATACAAAGGATCATGAGAGATTACTACAAGTAGCTATATGCCAATAAAATGGACAACCTGGAAGAAATGGACAAATTCTTAGAAATGCACAACCGAGACTGAACCAGAAAGAAATAGAAAATATTAACAGACCTATCACAAGCACTGAAATTGAAACTGTGGTTAAAAATCTTCCAACAAACAAAATCCCAGGACCAGATGGCTTCACAGGCGAATTCTATCAAACATTTAGAGAAGAGCTAACACCTATCCTTCTCAAACTCTTCCAAAGTATAGCAGAGGGAGGAACACTCCCAAACTCATTCTATGAGGCCACTATCACCCTGATACCCAAACCAGACAAAGATGTCACAAAGAAAGAAAAGTACAGGCCAATATCACTGATGAACATAGATGCAAAACTACTCAACAAAATACTAGCAAACAGAATCCAACAGCACATTAAATGGCTCATACACCATGATCAAATGGGGTTTATCCCAGGAATGCAAGGATTCTTCAATATATGCAAATCAATCAATGGGATACACCATATTAACAAATTGAAGGAGAAAAAACATATGATCATCTCTATAGATGCAGGGAAAACTTTCAACAAAATTCAATACCCATTTATAATAAAAAGCCTCTAGAAAGTAGGCATAGAGGGAACTTTCCTCAACATAATAAAGGCCATATATGATAAACCCACAGCCAACATCATCCTCAATGGTGAAAAACTGAAACCATTTCCACTAAGATCAGGAACAAGACAAGGTTACCCACTCTCACCACTATTATTCAACATAGTTTTGGAAGTTTTAGCCACAGCTATCAGAGAAGAAAAAGAACTAAAAGGAATCCAAATAGGAAAAGAAGAAGTAAAGCTGTAACTGTTTGCAGATGACATGATACTATACATAGAGAATCCTAAAGATGTTACCAGAAAACTACTAGAGCTAATAAATGAATTTGGTAAAGTAGCAGGATACAAAATTAATGCACAGAAATCTCTTGTATTCCTATACACTAATGACAAAAATCTGAAAGTGAAATTAAGAAAACACTCCCATTTTCCATTGCAACAAAAAGAATAAAATATCTGGGAATAAACCTACCTAAGGAGACAAAAGACCTGTATGCAGAAAATTATAAGACACTGATGAAAGAAATTAAAGAGGATACATATAGATGGAGAGATATACCATGTTCTTGGATTGGAAGAATCAACATTGTGAAAATGACTCTACTACCCAAACCAATCTACAGATTCAATGCAATCCCTATCAAACTACAAATGGCCTTTTTCACAGGAGTAGAACAAAAAATTTCACAGTTTGTATGAAAACACAAAAGACCCCAAATAGCAAAAGCAATCTTGAGAAAGAAAAACGGAGCTGGAGGAATCAGGCTTCCTGACTTCAGACTATATTACAAAGCTACAGTAATCAAGACAGTAAGTTACTGGCCCAAAAACAGAAATATAGATCAATGGAACAGGATAGAAAGCCCAGAGATAAACCCATGCACATATGGTCACCTTATCTTTGATAAACGAGGCAAGAATATACAATGGAGAAAAGACAGTGTCTTCTATAAGTGGTGCTGGGAAAACTGGACAGCTATATGTAAAAGAATGAAATTAGAACACTCCCTAACACCATACACAAAAGTAAACTCAAAATGGATTAAAGACCTAAATGTAAGGCCAGACACTATCAAGCTCTTAGAGGAAAACATAGGCAGAATAACCTATGACATAAATCACAGCAAAATCCTTTTTGACCCACCTCCTAGAGAAATGGAAATAAAAACAAAAATAAACAAATGGGACCTCATGAAGCTGAAAAGCTTTTGAACAGCAAAGGAAACCATAAATAAGATGAAAATACAACCCTCAGAATGGGAAAAAAATTATTTGCAAATGAAGCAACTGACAAAGGAAACATCTCCAAATTTACAAGCAGCTCATGCAGCTCAATATCAAAAAAACAAACAACCCAATCCAAAAATCGGCAGAAGACCTAAATAGACATTTCTCTAAAGAAGATATACAGATTGCCAACAAACACATGAAAGAATGCTCAACATCATGAATCATTAGAGAAATGCAAATCAAAACTACAATGAGATATCATCTCACACTGGTCAGAATGACCATCATCAAAAAATCTACAAACAGTAAATGCTGAAGAAGGTGTGGAGAAAAGGGAACCCTCTTGTACTGTTGGTGTGAATGTAAATTGATACAGCCAGTATGGAAACAGTATGGAGGTTCCTTAAAAAACTAAAAATAGAACTACCATATGACCCAGCAATCCCACTACTGGGCATATACCCTGAGAAAACCATAATTAAAAAAGAGTCGTGTACTAAAATGTTCATTGCAGCTCTATTTACAATAGCCACGACATGGAAGCAACCTAAATGTCCATCAACAGTTGAATAGATAAAGAAGATGTGGCACATATATACAATGGAATATTACTTGACCATAAAAAGAAAAGAAATTGAGTTATTTGTAGTGAGGTGGATGGACCTAGAGTCTGTCATACAGAGTGAAGTAAGTCAGAAAGAGAAAAACAAATACCGTATGCTAACACATATATATGGAATCCAAGAAAAAAAAAAGAAAAAAGGTCATGAAGAACCTAGGGGCAAGACGGGGATAAAGACACAGACCTACTAGAGGATGGACGTGAGGATACAGGGAGGGGGAAGGGTAAGCTGGGACAAAGTGAGAGAGTGGCATTGACATATATACACTACCAAACGTAAAATAGATAGCCAGTGGGAAGCAGGCACATAGCACAGGGAGATCAGCTCAGTGTTTATGACCACCTAGAGGGGTGGGATAGGGAGGGTCGGAGGGAGGGAGATGCAAGAGGGAAGAGATATGGGGACATATGTATATGCATAACTAGTTCACTTTATTATAAAGCAGAAACTAACACACAATTGTAAAGCACTTATACTCTAATAAAGATGTTAAAAAATAAATAAATAAATAAAACAATTTGATTAAAAGGTCAAGGAAAATACTATGTATAACACAGTTTTTATTTTATAATCTATAGAGTATATATATGTGTATAAATATTATAATACAAAACAATTCATGTATAAATTTGACTTAGCATTTATATAGCAATTAGAGTAATTCGTAATATATTCCTTATTATCTACTCATAATAATGATTTGAAAAGGGATTCTGACTCTCAGAAAATGCTTGTGTTCTGTTAGAGCCAGTCAATATGAAAGGGATTTTTTCCCTTCCATTTTTATAAGATGGAAATATTTCACTTTAATTATCTATGTATATATACTTAACACTTAACAAAATACTGATATATCTTCAGTCTTAACAAATTTTGAATAATGTCAAAAGCCAAGATTTTAATTAAGTCCTTCAAAAGAATCACTTTGCCACTAAAGTGCTTCAGCTCCATATAATTCCTCAGGTTTCTAATATTAACTCACATTTTCCTTTAAGATTTCCCAATTAGATTCAAAAAGACCTTAGGACACACTAGCTGCTGAATAAATAGGAATTAAGTGAATGAAAGAATCAATGAATTACCTACCTGAATCTCAGACAATCCCTTCTTTGAACTCCTTCCTGGAATATATAGTCTCAGATAGTCCCTCTACTACTCAGTTAGCAAGTACAGTTTTCTACTTTACACAGATAGAATTCTGGATTTACAGCGTTTTCAACTTAAGAGGATATGAGATATTGTTGAGAAAAAGAATAGGAATCTTAGGAACACAGAAAAACTCAGTGAGTACTCCCAAGACATTCAGTAGCAAGGTTGAGACCTGAGGATGTTAGTATTTTCCCATATCTTTAGTTGGCCTTGTGTTATCCACTAGATTGTAATCTCATTAAGGCAAGAACATGCTTACTTATTTTTAGTGACCCCCATCATTACTTTGCACTAAGTGGCAGTGTTTTCCATAAGTGTCTCTTCATTGACTGCATACTTAAACAGTACCTCCATTACTGATAAATAAAAAGATGAATTTTTAGCTCAGTAAGAGAATATTTTTAAAATTGTATAAATAATAAAAATAATAGAAATAGAAGTAAGTATCCCCTTTCTTAAGTGAACCTCCTCTTCCTGCAAGTTTCCCAGCTTAGAATATGCCAACATCACTATCAATCTCCTTGCTCAAGCAAGAAACTTGGGTGTAACATTTGAAAGACATTTACCAAGGGGCATGACAGTTTTATTGGTGCAGTCACTGTGATAATCCATGGAGTTGGGCAATATATTAATTCACCTTTTTGTATACGTCTTGTACTTAAATAGAAATGTTTTAAACATATTTTTTCCTGAAAACCACGTCCTGACATCATGGCCCACACCCATATTCAGGTTTACATGACCCATAGGAGACATTACTATACATCGGGGAAGTCACTCTGTGTTCTTACCATCAGTCCATCCTTTAATACCCAGGAAACCAGCAGCACACAGTTAAAGGATAAATTGAGAGTCCATGGACTTGAATTTGTGAACTGACTCTCACACATACGATGTCATCTTGCCTAATAATTTAGTTTTCTTTGACTTGCACCTGTAGGTACAGAAGAGCTATCTGCAAAATAAATGAGAAAGCCTCAGTATTCACACCTTAAAATATAAAAACAATTGGGTAATGATAATCTTATTCTACAAAACAGGATAAAATGTCAAGCAAATACAAATTATGTGCAATACTGCAGTGTTTGTTTAATTAGTGTTCCCGTGTTGTGGCCCATCTTACTATTTTAGTTGCATTATTACTTTGAAACATGGCAGCTATAAGACATGTATTTTGTAGATTCATAAATAACTAGCAAAACTGCCAAACTGTGATCAGTCTTATTGAGAACTGTAGGTGGGGATTTTTTTTTTTTTGCATTCTTGAAAAAATATCTGAAAAACCGAGGTCACACTCATTTCAGCAAACTCCCACAAATATTTCCCATTAGTTATCTCATTATATCTACATTTATAATCTGCCAAAATGATAGTATACTAGCTTTATTTAATATTGTTCTCTCCTCCATAGACTATATAATTTTTTGGCACATTGTAATGGACTTATTCTTAATACAAGAGAACTAATTATAATGGAAAATTGTTATTACGGAACAGATAACCTTGGTAATGCATTTTGGCTTTTCAGAATTGACAGTTCATAAAATGATTTCCATTTAATCTTCCTACTTTTCAAGTGGAATACTGAAGACATAAAATAATCACACTTACATAATATGTTATTAGAGACATTAATTTGTTGTATCATCTGTAAGATATTAAAAAAATAAACTAGAGAAAAATGAGATATTAAGGAAAGGTTGCTATTCACGTGGGTATATGTGAGTATATATGTATATTTTCTAATAGGTATGTATTAGAATATTAGACAGAGGGAGGTAACTAGGAATAAATTGTCTAGAGCAAGGATCAGAATGGCCTCTGTTATGTAAATACATTTTACAGGCACTCAGCCATGCTCATTCACTTATGAATTATCTATTTATTACATATTAATGGGTCCACATGTTGTCTATGAATTGAGAAGCTGTGACAGACACTCTATGACCCAGAAACTCAAAATTATTTACTACTGGCCCTTTATAGACACAAATTGTCAATTCCTGATATCAACAGTGGTTCTCAAACCGTGGTGTCCAGAACAGTAAGCATCACTGTAAGCTAGGAAATTGTTAGAAATACAGCACATTCTTCGGTTCTCCTTAAGACCTACTGAATCAGTAACTCTGGGGGAGGGACCCTGCAACCTGGGTTTGAACAAGTCCTACAGAGGATTCTCATGTATGGCAATGTTTTGGAACCACTGCTCCAAGTAAACAACAAGTTTAAGAAAAGGACAAGGAGACCAAGTCAGTAAGAAGTCCAGTTCCATGACACTGAACAACCACACACAGCTGATAGAAATTACACTTGCTGGGTCAAGAATTATTAGTGGGTACAAAGTTAGTTGCAACTGAAGATTAATGTATGGCACAAATGTGGCCATTCTTCACACTTCCTGTGTTCCTAACCTAGTGCAAGCCACCATTGCCTCTGGCCCAGTCACTGCAAAAATAAAATCTAATCGGTCTTTTCAACCTTTCCGCTAGATAACAGTCCAGTGCCCCTTTGTAAATGTAAGTCAGCCCCATTCAAAATTATCCAAAGACAGCTCATAGTAATAAGATTAAAAAAAATAAATTCCTCTCTAGAGCTCCACTCCAGCCGAGCTATAAGCTTGCTGTTCACTCTCCTGAGAATGCCCTTCTAAAAGATATTCTTACTATGGTATTTCAAAGATATCCTCATATGCTGAACTCTTCTAGATAAAAATCTTTTCTGAACACTTTATCTAAAATAGCTACCACCTTAAATGGATGAATCATATGGTACGTTAATTACATCTCAATAAATCTTAAAAAAAAAAAAAGCTGAAGGCTTCCTGCAATATCCAGTGTCACGTGTGATTATGTTCACTTCTACACCATAAAATTAAATAACACACGATCTGTTCATAGCATGGTCACTGGGTTTTAGTAAGTGCTCAAAATTATTTACTATTAAGGTATATTTTATTATATATGTTTTATATTATTATATCATTGCACAGTATTAACTGCTATGACTTCCATATGATCATACTTTATGATCTCTTCATGCTCGCCTTGTTTAAGCTGAACCCTAAAAGACATATTGTTGGTTAAGAGTTTTCTTAAATACAGATAGGAGAAAGAGATCAAGTTGAGTTGGCAGCCAGCAGTCAAAATATATTTTTTAAATGGCCCACCAATTTAAAAATGAGACAATGCACTTTCAGTCTGCTGAGAGATTTTCGGTCAGCCATTTTAGATTTAGAACACCGAGGCTATAATTTATTCAATATTCTTTGGGTATAACTGGCTTACAAAGTACTTGGATCTTCTCAATCTTTCTGCAACAATATAACTCATATCTGTACCATTATCATTTGCAAGGACACTTCACTCACCATTATCAACTATTTTGAATAATTGTAGGTGTGGACTCATTTTTGTAAGAAAGAAGTCTAATATAAAGTAAAATACTAGTAAAATCCTTCAAGTGCCTCAAGTTTGAACAAATATTTTATTTTTAATGCCTTACGACTAATTCTTAGAGATGTGCAGTAAATTTCTTACAAATCTCTTAGGAAAAACAAATTGAGTTCTGTTAGGTTGGTGCCCCTATTTTCTGGTACTCTGAATAGCAAAGTTTCACTCAACACTTAAGCGTCTACTGTATAATTTAACTGTTTCCATATTATTGTTGGGAAAGGAGACTGTAGTAGAATACAATTGAAACTCCAGTCAATGCAGTTATCTTGAAAAAATATAAACTAGTAAAGTTGCAAGACTGCCTTTGTAAGCTTAAAAATGGATCTGATAATGTGGATAGCTTTTCTGGAAGACAGGTTCTTATTTAGTCCAGTGAAAGATTTTGTCTACACTCAGTAGCAGCTCAATGACAGATCAAGAAACAGATGTTAGAGATTCTAACCTCCTGTCTCTTATAGGCTCTATTTGGTTCTGTATTTCCTGTTGTCATTAGTTTTGTATTCTGATATTCTCACGTTTATCATGAGTAAGCAGAAATACTAGAAGAAAACATATAAATATCACCATGAAATTAGCAATACATAGATAGTAGATAATAGCTTTTGAGGTATGTAACAGAAAAGTCAAAAGCATAATAAAGCGACAGAGGGATTTATCCCACCAGTATAATCACCATCAAGATTACTGAGCCATAAAAATTGCTTGACTAAAAAAAAAAATGATTTTTAGTTAGTAATTGTACAACACTCAAACAAAAAATGTCTTACCCCATTCCCAAAAGTCATCTAATTAAAGAAAATTGTATCATTATCATAAGAATGGTTATTGATTGCTTAATTTACTTTGCTTAGCACTTTCTCTATATTATCTCATTTAATTTTTATACCCAGCATATAAAAAAGGAAAAACATCCCTATTCAACAAATGCCAAAGTGTTGAATAGAGAGGTAAAACAACTTGCTTGAAACATCTTAGTACATGGAAGAGCAAGAGTTAAAACCCAATTCTACCTGACTTCAAATTTCTTGTCCATAGCTATTAAGTGGTATAATTTTTCAGTAGTTTTAGGGGGGGGGCCTTATGACTAAAAATTAAATAAAACAAAACAAAAACAAACAAACAAAAAGTATAGCTTAGTTCTTCACTCCATTTTGCCAGCATATCTCTGGCATTAGAAATTTTGAAAACTTGATGATACTTTCTTACTTACAAAATATTCTGGGGAACAAATGACTGTCAGAACAAGCAGATAAACAGAACATTTAGACTGCACCTACATGGATAAAATAAAGAGCATTACCACTTTATTCGACAAACATAAGAGAACAAAAAGAAACTTGTAGGGTCTAATTTTATTTCATGATATTTTATTTAAACCAGCAGCAATGTGATTGCCTTTCACTTCCTGGTGTGTAGACAGAATATCAAATGCAATGAGCAAATTCTTATAAACTACATAACATATTGGTGGAAAGAATTTGGTAACATGGAAAATATCTAAAGTTATTTTGAGTCTACCCATTTCTAAAGAAAAATAGAGCACACAATCTATTGTTAGAGGTAAGAAGTTCTCTAAATTATAAGGTTTTTGTTCCTCTAGGCCCTTGATAAAACTAAACATATTTTCAACATATTTTTGTAAATAGCAAAAATTGACTTATGCTTGGTCTTGCCTCCTTGCCTAACTTTCCTTGCCGCACATGGACATTGATGTCCAAGGTTTGAGGTGCAGTTTGTGGCTCCACAGGAACAAAGACTACCATGCCCTGAACACCTGGCCTTTCCTGGTTGGCTCTGTAACCCCGTCAGTGAAGGAGGAACACCTAAGCATTTTCAATTTTCCATGTATCAAAAATTGAACTAAAACTATTTTTGGCTCAAGGAGTACAGAAAATTTAGTTTACAGGAACAGATATGCAACCCCACTGCAATGTGCATGTAAAATACCTGAAAGACAATGAGAGAGAAAGAAAAGATGACCTATACTCCAGACTAGCTATGAATTTGCAATCTGTGAATCTGTGTCAACTCAGGCAAGTGGTTTTCCTTCTGCAGCTTCACTTTCCAATTCTCTAAATTGATAATCAATACCATGAAGGCATTTTACTGTGAAGATTATATAAATTTTACACAGAGAGGAACTACCAATGTCTGACACATGGTTCATCTTCTTTTAGACACCAGGACAATAGACATACAAACGAATTACCACTTCCCAGAGATACTTCTATAAGTACCAAACTTACCTTGAGAATGACTTTCACCTCATGCTCTGAAGGCTTATTGTCCTTGCTTCCTTCTTTCATTCTTTCCTTTCCTCCTTCCTTCCTTCCTTCCTTCCTTCTTCCCTTCCTCTCTCCCTCCCCTCCTTCCTTCCATTCTTTCTTTCTTATTTTATTTTATTATTTTTCTGGTATTTTGATGCAGTGTTATGCTGGGATTCATTGCTTCAAATTGTTTTTAGAGGAAAGCTAAAAATAAGGATCCTTATGATAACTCTGGATAATCTTATGAGGACTCCAGTTTTAATAAAATTTGCCCTAGTATTGGGTACTGATTTCAAATAAATAAGAAAGCCTTGCTAGATCAGTTGTATGATGTCTATAGCTAAATTATGCACTAGACCGTTTAAGGGATCAAGTGTTCCTTAATGTAAAATAAAAAAAAAAAAAAAAATAGTGCCAGTAAGTGTGAAACAAGGGTTAATACAATCCCTAAATATCTGCTCAATATATATATATTTATTAAGAAAATAATGAACTGACTATGAGAGAAGGGAAAAAAAAGAAAGAGAGAGAGAAAGAGCCAAATTCGTTCACAGGTCAGGGTATTAAACTGGCAATTGGCAAAAACATTCAGGATGAGTTTAGGGTTATACTGACAACTGAACGTATTCTGTGAGTTACTATCATGGACACGGTCACAGAACTGTCGTTGCTCCCATTCTTTTTCTGCTCCTGCAGGGAGACTGGTGGATCGGTAACAGCAACTGCTCCCACAGCTTCTGTTTCAGCCAGCGACCAGCATTTGCTGCTAGTTGAAGCCTGGCAGGGATCTAACAGCTTGAGTGTGATGACCAGCCGGACTGCATGCAAAGCCACTGCCTGAGGGTAAAGGAGGGGAGGCAACGACTTCAATAACAACACAGTAGTGTCAGCTTGTTCATCACAAGCTGCATCACAACAGATGCAGTGGTGATTAAATTTGGGGTGGGGATGCTCAGATAGTCACTTTCAAATTGGCTGTCACATCCAAACAGAACTGTGTCAAAAGAGCTTCTGCCTGGCAGTCTGTGCTTGGGAGAGGATTTTATCCATTAAGACCCAGAGGCTGAACTGCATGTAGTACCCAGCCCATGGACCCTGAGGATTCCTTGCTTAATCACTTGCCTGTTTTACTGCGGTGAGTACTGCAGGTGACGGTATCTAGAAATTGACAAAGCTTCTCATCCGCTGAGATTACTTCCTGATTTAAAATAAAAAGGCCATTTTTGAATGCGTGCTAACAGTAAATATATTTTTCCTTGCACAGCCCCAGACACTGTCATTGATTATTCTAGAAGGAGAGTGATATTGACAGGATCTATATTAGGACTGTGCCAGAATGCAGGAAAGGAGACAGATTCAGAGCAATGAGGTGACTTCACCACTGAGTAGAAGAAATACTCTTACTCCAGGGGTCTTTAAACTATACCACACTACTTCTTAAATTGATTCCTTTTTTAGAAACTTACCACCAATGGATGTTGAGGATCCAAAGTAATACCCCAGAGCAATCATTTACAGGAGAAGCTCTAGGATAGCATTTCCTTTTACTCTCTGCTCAGTAAGCGTTGACGATAAGCATACAATAAATACTAAACACTCCCTTCATTATCACTCTCATTCCAATCAGCAGAAATTCAGCACTAGATGATGTTCCACTCCAATTCCTAACATTTGTGTAGGCTAATATTTGTAATAAATCTGATAATCATCCTTGGTCTGATGATTAATTGCCTGAGAAATAAAGTTCCCCAAGATTCTGAAAGCCAGTAAATCCTAGGTGGAAAAATATCTCATTAATTCTGAACCTGAGTCTGCATTAGACAAAGTCTTGTAGGCTCTCCTTTATAATCCAGACATTTCTGGAACCTCCCCTGGATGTTGAACTGCCCTCCCCTTTCACCTCCTTCTCATCTTTCATGATCTGCACAAACACATACAAATGCACACAAACAACTGATATTAAAAAGTAAGGAAGGGCTCAAGCTGGACCACAAAGTTAACTACTAAGAAATTAAAAATGATGGAAAGCTCTATCCTATGTGAAACACGAAGCATTAATGCCATAGAAAAAATAAAATAATATATATGCATCCAGGGCCAATTATACTAATAGACTCAGTTCTGTGATTTGATGGTACTCAGGAGTAATTTCTGATCCACTTGGTGATTATTGGTACCTGACTCACTTAAAGAACTGGAGTTTTATGCGAAATAGCTTAGAGTTGCATTTACTGAGTTCGCTAGATATTTATTAAACACTTAAATGTGCAGAGTGTAGGATCCCATGAAGGATATGTATAAGATACAGCCCTTGATCAAGACCAGTTCACGACATTTTTGAAAAGAGAAGACTCACACCTAAAACAGTAAATAACAAGGTAAAGCAGAGCATGATCAAGGGTTAAAATGGAATACCATATTAATGAATAGGACATTGCTATTGTGATGAGTTATTTTTTAAAAAGTTTTGTAGAACCCCTTTCCAGGAAAGGAAGGTCAATAAATAGAATATGGCTGGTTTAAAGGTATCCATGAGGACAAAAGAACTGGGGAAACCAAGAGTCCAGAAAAATCCAGTCACTATATTTGTACAAAGGAAAAGCCCAGGGGAATGCCTGAGAAATGGTTAAATTTGATAAAGACAAGAGGTTAGGCATAGTTAGCGTTGTTACAATTGCATTTGGGGTTTGTGGTCAGTGAGGAGAACCATGGGTAATTTCACAGGAGATGGCTAAGATAGGTGTTTTAAGAAATAAGGCTGTAATCCCATAAACTGGGGGTCATTTGATGACGGGGGGACAGATATATTAATAAAATGAAGAGAAGAGGACTGTCCAGGTCACTGCTAGCAGTCTTAAGTTGGAAATATCCTATAAAAGAGGGGCATCCTTTATCAATACTTCATGTCAAGTAAATTTTATCATTTATTCAATTCTTCAGAGCCGACCAATATTGGGCAAACTACATTTCTAGTGGATTTAGGGCCACAAGACAGGTATCCAGAGTACATGAAATTATAACTATGAATGAAAGGAGAATTCCAAGGCAAAAAGACCACTTCATGAAGAGACCAGCAAATCTTGAAGCACAATTTTATCCATTTCCCAGCAATAGTCAGCTTTGCACAAAATTTCAGATGTAGGTTCTTTCCTGTTAGAAGAGTTAGACATAGTTCAAGACAGAACTAGGTATATGTCTAACCTACCCTATAAAAGACATACAAATAATTTCAGGGTGTAGGTAATGAAAATACTCCCACAGAAGCAATGTAGAAAGCAAACTACAGTTTCAATCACAGTGGAGAGAACATGCCTTTGAAATGTTAGATAATTAATTTTATGGGTCAACTTTATTGAGTTCTCATGATGCTTTGAGTTCTTGCTAGTTTTCTCAGAATCTAAATTGAATGTGGCCTGAATGCAATGTTCATGCTAACTTTTTCAGCAAAAAGCTGCATTATGCACCAGGAGCATTCAGTGTAAACATCAGTATATTTTATAAAATATATATCCCCCCATCTCTTTCATCTCAGGTCTAACTCTATACAGGTATTAAAATATTTTTTCTATGTAACCTATACTTTTAATCTACATATCTTTTAATACAGCACGTTTTTAAAATGTGTCATGGATGAACATCATCAATATCACCTGGGTAACTGGGATTTTTGATTGTCGTTATGGGAAGAGGAGATACTGGCAGCCGGTGAGTGGAGACCAGTGATGCTTCTGAAGACCCTACAACAAGACACCTTACAGCAGAACACCCTCTCTCCTCCACAAAGAATTATTCAACCCCAAATGTCAATAGTGGTGAAATTGAGAAACCTTGGTATAATCTACACCGCTTAGTACAGAACTAGACATATATTTGTTGCTAAATATACTATCACCTTTAATTTAAAAGTTCTTATTATAAAAGTGTCCAGAATTCATCCTATACGTTTCTTTGGGTAAACACTGGATCTGCTAAAATTAACAAAAATAGCAAAAATACACAATATGGATTAGAGGCTGATTCTCAATATTACCAGCTTTTCATGCTTATGGCTAAATGTTCCCCAGAGAGAGGATGAGGAGACCTGAGACAGCAGGAAGCCTCATTTACAAGCACACTCACATCTCCTCAAGGTTACAGTGAGGGGATTAAATGTGAAAGTACCATTTCAAAAGGGATGCCATAGTTCTCAAGAACAACAATGTCTACTTGCCTCCAGATTAATGAAAAGAACAATGCTTCAGGCTGGTTACTTCCAGGCTTCCTGCCACCTGCACCCCTGCAGGAAAACCTGTGTCGTTTAACACTAACTCTTTTCAATTCACCATGCCCAAAAAGGATACTTAATTCTACTTTGACATATTTTCAGATCTTAGCTTTAAGAAGAGTCCGTTTTCTTAACAAAGAATGAAAGAAGAACAAGGAAGAAGAAAAGAACTCTGAGAGAATGTCACTGTCATATTTCTCCTATGAAACTGCATGAGATATATCAGACAGAAGCACGTTTGAGATATATATATATATATATATATATATATATATATATATATATATATATATATACACACACATAGATATAGATTAGATTTTGATAGGTATTGATATTTATATGTATCAATATCTATCGATATGAAAAAGAGACTATAACAAAGACAATTCTACTTTTTTAGATATTAAAATTCATAACCAACCTACTTAAAACCCCACTTTTATAAAACAGGCAAAAACATGTACTCATAATGAGTTGAAATGTCCCTATTTTTCTCTTTTTTAGGCAGATGTTTTTAATCAGTCAAGGACTTAGCTTCCCCACTTCTCATCACTTCCTCATTGTCTTAGGTGATCTGCTTTCAGAAAGGCATGTGTTGTGGTAATGTATCATTTTCTTCCACTAACCCCTATGCCAATGTGCCTATGTTTCCTTGTAGCAATTTATCCTTAAGCATCTCCATCAACCAACCTATACTAACTCCACTGGGGAAGGAGCTTTTCTACTGTTATTATGTAAAGTGTTTTATTTATTATGAATCATTTATACGGGGTTTATATTTTGATGTGGCAGAATCTCATTATGAAGCAAATGCATGTAGTGGAATAAGGGTAAACCACATCAGACTAAAAATCAAAATATGGCACGGAGTTGGGAGGAAGTCTGTCACAATTTTTAAAGTAAAGAAGAAACTGTTCAGGCAATTTTCAATTTGAACACCATTGCACAATTGTCACACAATGCAACTCTGCCAAGGTAATATCTTTAGCTTCTTTTGGACCTCTTCAATCCTACAGTCCATTACGAATGGACTGCCACGTCTAGGAGGGACATCCGGATGACCTCTGGACTGTAAGTTACTAAAATGCAGACACCATTTCTGCAAGTGACACATCATCCTAATGCAAATGCCATATTAGACTTTCAAATCTAATGATAACGTGACAAACAAAATCAGTCACAGTCCTGTGAAGTATGCCAAAGTCAGTTCCTACCTCTTGTAACTACTTTATACCTCAATTTGCTCACTGAGCACTTGCAGCATATTCCTTTTGAAAAGCCTTTAATAATGAGGAAACACGATCGTCCAGCCAAGAATGTGAGGCAGACAGGGCACTTTTTAGTGCTTCCACTCATTCTAAATGTCTTGATTGTTAGGGAGTTTGTTCACTCTAACTCAGAGTTTTTCAACTTCAATGCCATTGCCACTTAGTGTCAGATGACTTCTTGTACCCTGGGTTGCCCTGTGCATTGTGGGGGACTTAGCAGCATCCCTGGCCTCTACCCACGACATACCAACAACAATTCCCCAGTTACAATGATCAAAATATCTGCAGACATTGCCAAATATCTCCTGGGGAATGAAGGCATCCCAGGCTGAGAAGCATTAAAAAAAAAAAAAAAAAAAAAAAAAAAAAAGGGGCTTCCCTGGTGGCGCAGTGGTTGAGAGTCTGCGTGCCAATGCAGGGGACACAGGTTCGAGCCCTGGTCTGGGAAGATCCCACATGCCGCGGAGCAACTGGGCCCGTGAGCCACAACTACTGAGCCTGCGCGTCTGGAGCCTGTGCTCCGCAACAAGAGAGGCCGCGATAATGAGAGGCCCGCGCACCGCGATGAAGAGTGGCCCCCGCTCGCCACAACTAGAGAGAGCCCTCGCACAGAAACGAAGACCCAACACAGCCAAAAATAAATAAATAAATAAGTAAGATTAAAAAAAAAAAAAAGGGAAAAGAGCATACACACAATTTAGAAAGTCTTTACAAGTGACCTATTCTCTGCATCTCACCTTCCAACCCAAAGTCAGGAAAAAAATATTTCTTTGTTAAGAGTGGGAAAGAATGAGGGAGCAAGAGTGAGGGAGTTTATTACAGGAATTGGCTCATCGTTTCTTAAATAATTCTCTTTTTCCTGGGAAGCACCTTCTCTTTGTCTAGGTGGAAGTTGAGAAAAATAAAATATAGAATTATATCAACACAGGGCTTTAGCAGAATCATATATGCATCATGAAATTCCATCCTCTGTAGGAAAACACAAGTTCGTGTTGAGTTCCTCAGCCTGACTTTGCCACCATATTTACACTTAGAATAGGAAAGGTTTACTATTCGCATTCACCCCATGTCTACTGGTTTCCAAACTTCTGCCCCCTTTACTTTCCTACCCCTTAAAGATTGATAGGAGTCCCTTTGAGATAATAACTCTTCCAGATAGTTGGGAACACACTATTAGACGAGGCAGAAAGACTGGACTTTCCCCACTTAAAAAAAAAAAAAAAAACTGTTATTTTTTTGTTTCATTTATTTATTCAACAAATATCAAATGCTACTCTATGACAGGCACTGGTTAGGAAATTTCAGAGAAAAGTTTTACTACAAAAAATAACTATAATTTTCATAATAATTTTAAATCATTTTTAATCTGTGATTTTACCTTCATCATATAGAGCAGAAATCATTTCATATCAATATCGATAGCTTATGATAATCACAGAGCATCTTGACTATTTCCTTGCACTAAAACTTTATACTACATTTTACTATAGATGATTCCAATGTGATACATTTGGTTTTACTAGTTTTAACATTCTAAAATATAATCACTTGTATGCTGTAAATTCCTTTTTTTTTTTTTTTTGAGAAAACTGCGGGAGGGATTGAAGGGGAAAACATGTGCCCAAGTGTATAGGCTGAGCATGCGTTTAAATTGTTTGCAGGAATTTTAATTAATTATACCTTCAACATAGCTGAGGAAGGTTGGCAGCTCTTGTACAGAGGAATATGACAGCATGAATACCTTAAGTCACTTGCCTACATTATCCAGAATTAAATAGCCATATAATCAATTGACTGATGGGAATTCTACTCTGAACACGAGGAGGTAAGTTGCTCCACAAGCTGTTTTTCTCCACCTTCCCTCACAGGCCACGGCCACACTTCACAAACCAGCATTTCAGCCTTCTCACTCTCTCTCAAATATTGTACTTTCCCCTGTGTTTAGTTCTGTCACTCCAAAATACCCCTTCTCTGCCTACCCTAATCCTGTCCATCTTAATTTTAATGGCTGCCCTAAAAATGACTTCTTCTGCAAATTCCAGTACCGACCATGTGGAGATCACATTTATATATTCCCATACCAACGTCTTAGCACAAAGTGATACCTGGACTCCTGTCTTGGGCAGAGGCAAATGCTGAAAAGGTGATACAAATAACAATGCCAAGCATTTCCTGATCCTGAGTATCTGCATCTAATTCCCTGCATACCTTCAGAGTCCATCTAGTATTTATTTTTTGTACATATGGCAGCTTCATTTCAAACGGGTGTGATGAAGAGGACCATGAAGCTAGTAGATCATAAGAAAGAAACCTTCCTCAGAGAATGCTGATTTTTCTTGCCTCTGATGTCAAGTGACATTGGTTTCTTAACCTCAAGGGAGTGGTTGTTTCTCTGTCTTCACAACATATTTACAAGCTCAGCATACAACATTTAATCAATATGTTTGCCCATTTCATTCCTGTAAATGTAGACAAATTTCTAATAAGATCCAAGGTAGATTCTGTGCATCCAGTTTTTCTAAGAATAGCTTTGCTCTGGTAAAATTCTCTGGCATTTCTCCATTCCAGAATTGTCACCGTTAGATTGCTCTGTTCAGTCAAATTTTGTAACTACTTGCCAATTTCACAATTATTAAGTCCTATAATGCTTATGATTAGCCAATATATTTGCTAAAATTAAATATGTCCAATCAATATAGGTGACATCTTTAGACATTTACCTTACTACATTAGCAGTGACTTAGCTTACTTAATTAAGCGAAAATTAACAATAGGAAAAGAAATTAATTCAACTTTGGCTTGTCCAGGATTGTAGCACTTGAGTTAAGTTACATAGCTATCAATGATCATCCATTTGAGCAATAGAACTATCAGAAATATTTTGCCCCAAACAACTACATCCTTAAAAGGGAGAAACATGAAATTTTAAGAGAGTTATGAAATTTCAGGAGAAAGCTATTATTTTTTCTCAATATTCTTGCATCTTTCCTGGTCTTGAACACATTTATGTCTTAAGTGCTCCATATTGAATGCATATGGGAGTGCTGTAAGTTAATAGTTTTTAAAGTAGATTTTTATTATAATCAAAATCATCTACAGTGATATGTCCAGACCTATTACAGTGGTAAGAAAATTTCTGCCCATATATCTTGTTCTTTAGTTTTCTCCCTTCCTTCCTCCTTCCTTTCTTCCTTCCTTCCTCCTCCCTCTCGTTCTTTCCCTCTCTTTCTTTCTTTCTTGTCTGCCTGCCTACCTTTATTCTATTTTTGTTTCTTTCTTTTTGAAAACATTTGAAACATTAATTTTATATGAATTTAGGTATAATTCTTATAACAGGCTGTGTTTTGTCTTTCAAAGATAGGATTTGGATTTATATTTTCCCAAATTAATACTCCTCCACATTGACACGGAAACCTTTTTAGCCCTCTTATAAAAAAAGATGTGTCATCTATATATTGTGCTAGCAGACATTTGTTGAATGGTGATTATGTACCTCAAAATTTTCTTAGTATTTAACATGTATTTCATTCAACAAACTACGTAATATGTACTCTAATTATCCTTGAGAAAATTGGGGTACAGAAAAAAGGACATAACTTGCCCAGATATACATAGTTATCAAGTAGCAGACAGATCTGGAATTCTGGAATGATAGATACGTATGAATTTGAAGTCTTTTTTTTTTTTTTTTTTTTTTTTTTTTAACTGCTAAGCTCTGAGGTCCAAAAAATTTATGCTTTGCAAGTTCATGCAGATTATGAGTGATTAAACCCCTGTTTAAATACAGATATTCAGATTGCAGAGCTTGTGTTTTTAGGCACCATAATACCCTGTCTCAGAGAAATAGTGTTTGCTAATATAGACTATTACATGTAGGATTTACTGGAAGCTATATCCAATGCCTATCACTTTGGTTATCACACCTGCATTTTTCAGTATAGAAACCAAAGACCCATTTATTTTGTGACCAAGCTTCACTTTGTATTTTGTAGCCAAGCTTAACATCTACTCTCATGTAAAATTATCCTTTGAATACAATAACTTCCTTATTTTACCCAATATTGGGAGTGTAGGGGGCAAAATTAAGAGACTGAAGCATGATACCTGACATATTTTTCTATAAAAAATATGTGATTCCTTAACATATTTAAATTCCATAAAATATTACAGAAATCATTATTTTATGCCTTCATGGTTCGTGCTCTCTCTCTCTCGCTCATTTTTTTTTTCTAGAAAAAATAGCTGTGCTCTTGAGAACAGATGCCAGGACTTTGATCAGTCAAAGCTATAGAAGCTCAGATCAGGCAGTGTCCTTAGTGCTGACTTAGTCCAATCCCACCTCACCTCCTGCCCCTGTGATACTCTCTCCAAGGAATCCCAGCCCAGCGAGACATGCAGAGCAGTGCAAGAAGCCCAGGCAGCCAGATGGATCTGAAACAAAATCCAAAATCTGCTTCTTTCTAAGTTCGTTACCTTAAGTAAGCTTATTAACTTTTCTCAGGCTCCATTTCCTAATCTATAAAATGGGGATATTAATTCCTACCTACAGGGTTGTTTAGAAGAGCTGATGAGCACAGTATCTGGCAGATGGAGAAGTGCTCAGTTAACACTCTGTTCTCTTCTCCTCCCTTCCTTCCACTTCATTTAGGTCCTCTATGGTGTGCTGTCTGTATCAGTGCTGCATGCAGGGACATGTCCTTCTCCAATCCTCAGGGAATGTGAATCAACCCCTCATCTGTGTCCTCCTAGCACTGTGTCCGTAACTCCATAACGACACCATATTCTCAGTCATTTGTAGGTTTGTCTTTCTCTCTCTCTCCTTTTTCTTTTTTTTTTTTTTTTTTTTTGCTTGACTACGAGCTTCACAAAAAGAGAGAAAGCTTAGTTATTTGTTAGTTGTATCCTGATCATTTACAACAGTTCTAGGTACATAGCAGCCAAAGTGTAAACAGTTGTTGAATGGGAGTGAAATTATTTACCTTTCTGAGTCTTCTGAGTCTTGGTTTCCTTATCATTAAAATTACAATAATGGGTCTGGTCCTTTAACCTTACAGGATTGCAGTAAGAATCAAATGAGATATACAATATTACAGTTAATAACACCTATGTGGGCATTCCCATGAAATATCGTCTTCTCAAGGAGACCATTCCTAATCGAACTGCTCAACATAGATCTCCCCTTATCGGTGAGACCCACTAGCTCACACTCTTTATATGTCTTCATACCATCTGTCACTCCCTGGAATTATTTCTTTCTTTTGCTTTTTGTTTGGTTACTCTCACAAGAATATAAAAGCTAGGAGGGCATCTGCAGGGTCTTCTTCATTCATCTCTGAATTAGCAGCAACTTGAATAGCACCTGGCACATATAGATGCCTAAAATATTTGTATTCAAAGTATTTAAAAACAATGAATAAATGGAAAATTAGATGAAAGTGTCTTTGAGAGAAAAATTGAGACAAGATAGCTTCTAGTACCTTCATTAAAAACTCATTCGTAGCCATTTAAATAGGAATCCAAGATAGTTCTTCTCTTAAGAGTGGGGTTTGTACAAATCAACATGCTACTGCTTAAATCTTGTAAATCCCCTTTCACAAAAAAAAAACTTTAAGAATGTTGGTGAATGCCTTAGCACTTTCACCTGACCAGTGTCGCTTTTAAAAGGTTTAATAGCATAGTTTTGAAATCTTATGCTTTAAACTCTGTTTCTCCTTAGAAATGTATATTTTTACAAACATACAGAGCAATGTGCATAATTGGATACTTTGGCCTCTTTGTTTTTCTAAGTGCATTTTTGAAATAATTTAGGAAAGTATAAGAATTTAGCACTGTTTGAGTCTTAGTTCTCCTGATCCCAAAAGAACACCCAGATCAACCAGATGAGATGTATTATAGGTTATTCCATAAAAGACATACATATGCAAACACATACATACTTAATGACAACATGTATATAAATTAATCAGAAATAAAAATGTAAAATGACTCAGTACTTATATTCTTAAATTAAATATTATTTTTAAAGTATGGAGTTTACTAATTTTAAGTCTTTCCAAATAATGCATTTTGGATTTTCTTCCTTATTTTTTTTTTTTTAATTCAAGCCTACCACTTTCTTCCCAATGAAGAGCAGTTTAAACCACGTATCTCCAATTGAGCTCTCTTTTTACACGGTGGTCTAGCTAGACTTGTCTTCCTAGGACCTCAGTGCTCCTGGCCCTTTCCCTGGATCAGAGCCCCACCCAGATGGTTACTATTACCTGAGACTGTTTTTAAAAGGCATCAGTTACCATGTAAATGGGGATATTCCAGGGATGCTCTCAGAGAGCTAGGCAGATCACGTTCATTACAAAGGAATGCACACACTAAGCTTCTCTTTATTTGTCCCACAGTAGATTGTGGAAAGTTGCTTTAGTCACAGACTGTGGCCTACATGTCCACACTGTGTGAACTCTGACTCTGAACTATGTAGTCCTGCAGGGCCAGTTCCAGGTGTGGTAGTGAATAAGGATCACAGGTTGGTACATAGGGCTAACGGGAAAGGGGGCCTGTCAAGTCTCATGAGAGACATTAACTTTCATGGTAAGGAGGTCCCAGATGTTTCATTTATTTTATCCTCCTCCTTCTACTTCTTTTTGTACTACTACCATGGTTATCACTGCTATTAATACTAATACCATCACCACAATTTTGAGTATCCACATTGTGCAAGATACCGTTCCAGGAAACTTACATGTATTCAGTAGCACACTAATTTCTCCTAAAAACAATCAAGTTAGATATGATGCAAAGTTGACGGGTAAGGAAACTGAAAGTCATTTACACAGCCAATGAAGCATAGATGTAGACTCAGGATTTAAATCTGGTGAGCTCACATTCAAAGACTGCTGTTATCCCACTTTATATACTTACATTCGTATAGAAGGTCAGACAGATGATGCACTGCTTTGCTTTCTGATTTTGTAATCTTCTGTGATGAATAAAAGATCAGTATTCCAAAATGGATATTTTAGTATCATATTTCCCGGAAATAATTTCCAAGATAATTCTTTAGCTTTCCCACATTTATCAATGTTCATGTTTTTCTTTTATAATGCACCAACTCTATACCTCTGACTCCTCAGGGCAAAAATAAATTGTAGAGGAATGAAGAATGAAGTTTATATTGCATTTTCTAGACACTAACTGAAGGGTCTAAAGAGGCTTTTCAGCTTCTTCATGAGCGGAAGGAAGGAAGGTTTCAAAGTCTCCTATTTACTCATGCAAGAAAAAATTAAACGGTGCTTGTCAGCTTTGATCCACCCAAGCCCTGGGAATCTGACCAAAAATCACATAGTCAAGTTCAAAGAGAGTCAGGGGAAAGGAAAGTTTAAGGAGGAAAAATAGTCACAAGTGGTACCTTTTGATAAATTGTTTTCAAATGATTACAGAGATATTGGTAATGCCAAAGGAAAGAAAGAAAGAAAGAAAGAAAGAAAGAAAGAAAGAAAGAAAGAAAGAAAGAAAGAAAGAAAGAAAGAAAGAAAGAAAGAAAGAAAGAAAGAGAAAGAAAGAAAGAAGGAAAGAGAAGGAAGGAAGGAATGAAGGAAGAAAGAGGGAAGGAAGGAAGGCAGAAGAAAGAGGGAAGGAAGGAAGAAAGGAAGGAAGGGAGAGAGAGAGAGAAAAAAAGCAATTTAAAGTAAATGTTTCAAGTTGCACAATGGATGGGATGATTCTGAGATGCACTATCTATGCTTTTGTTCATTACTTATTCAGTTATGAGATTAAGCATTTTACTAGTAAAAAACTCAGAGTAAAGTGTTTGGTGGCAATAGATAACAAGTTAATATAGACAGCTTTATCTCTAGGAAATAGTGTTAAAATGCTACAGGTATGATAAGAACCAGCAGGAAATTCAACAACCAGAAAGACCACGCATTTTTGTACATAGACTCAACTATGGTAGCTAACTAACAAGGTGACTGAAAGGTGGCAGTCATCATTTGCTTGGAATTTCAAAGTTTGAATCTTGGCATATTTCTCTCCTGCATTAGTTGATGAGGGAAGTTACCATCATGGTAGTAATGCTCGTTCGTTGAAAGATTACCAGCTTGTAAGTGTGGTTTCTTATGAGGTGAGAATTTTGACAGTCTTGAAAGTTTTCTTTTATTCTATTGCAGATTCAGTTTCTATGATGGGAAATAATTAAAGTTGATGTATCTACCTAGATCCTCAGGTTTTCTCACACATACAAGCACATACACTAATTTCATTGGAAAGGAATATAGTAGAGATTTCCCCCCTTACATCGGAAATACAAATTCCTTAATTTTCATGATATTTTATTCTATTGTAACAAATATCTTAAGGTGTGAGGATAGAATAGAGTAGTGAAAAACTAACATAGCTCCAGCTACATTTATAGTCTAATTAAAATTAAATCTTAAGAACTATGTCTTTGTTTTATTTCTGTCAGGTAAGGATGCAGTCACTCAGTGTACTTAATGTTTTTAAAAACATTAAAGTTGAACTATTGATGAGGATACTGTATCTCATCCCATGGACCGATTTTGTATACGTGTGATTGGAAAGAAGGGGTGTTGAGGGTCAGCTGATTGGATAGCCTGTTGTATCCTTGTCTAATACTACAAAAGCCAAATTTTCCCCTTTAAGTTGAAAGGAATCTTAAGTTTTGTTTTCTAATCTATTACTTTCCCATTGCAAGCATTCCCTCCAAAACATCTGTAACAGATGTGGTGCTTCGAGGACAAAGGTCCACCCTTCCTGAAAAAGTTTCAGCGTTACACCCCCTACGGGGACCCTTAATCACCCTCCCCACAATGTTGCAATGGTTACAAAATTCCTGAGCCCACCTGGGCGATGCCCACCTGGGCAACGGGGCCTGTCCCAAATAAGGAAAGGCATATGCCCTGTCCCACTCCCACCCTATAGAAGGAAGGTATATGTGCCTCAACCAATCAGTGAACGAAATTTTCACCTCGGACCATTTCTTTGTTTTCTGGCTGTAAAACAGATCAATAGCACAGGTTCCGGCTCAACTCTCCCAGACTACCAGGAAGTCGGCCCGCTGTTCTGGCAGCGAACCTTCCCTCTAATAAGTACTATCTTCTTTACATTCTGCCTTGTGTCTGGAAATTCTTTTCCAGCCCGCGTTTGGCCCACGACAACAGAAACATCTCTAAATAGATAACCTAAATAATTTAAGACACTTCATTCTCTCTTTCCCCAAAGAGAAGAGAAAGAGAAGGTGTACCTCTAGGCTTACAGCTCATTACATTTTTGACTCTACCTAACTGGATCCTTTCTCTTTTTTGCAGCTAGAGCTCATTAATGAAAATTGAGAGTCACAGGATGGGCTCTGCCCTTTTTTCTTAAATCAGTCATGAAAAAAATCCATCACCTCTCTTCAGAATGTGATGGATAGTGATCACAATTATTTTTCTATCTTTGTGGTTTCAGCAGAAATTCGAGACAAAAAAATCCTTAGCCTTAATGTTGATGGAGGTATAAGTGTCCATATATTGTGGATTTTGTCTTATTGTTCTCCATTTCTAGCAGACTAAATTGTATGGCCAGCTTGGTTCTGTTAACATATTTTTTCCCTTGTACAAAAAGCCATGAAATGGTTGGAAACAGATTAATTTATATCAGCCTTTTGAAAGGCAATGAGTGAAGAAGAGAGAAACACTAAATGCAGGAAATACTTTCTGGGCCATTGGTCAGGATTTTCCAATTTTCAGTTATATCAGTTATTGTATAGAAAAGCATTGAGTGTAGGCACATTATAAGCAAGTTTTCGTGTATTTAATGGATCTGAAAACCTCTTGAATTCCATTTATGCATGCTTCCATTAGTATTTTAAGATTCTAATTGTGTTCCCACAATGAGTCATTTTATATCGGTCGCTGACAGTTGACAATCAGGTGGCTTAGAAACGAACATTTTTTACCTCTCAAATTAGGCTTTTTATATTTAATAATTACTAAATGAAAGACACTGACAAAAGTAATTTGATCACAATGTGGATTACCAAAATCTGCTTCTCGTTATAAAACATTTCCAGAGGCCATTAGGAGAAATACTGGGGATTTGCAATGCAATAGATAAGCAGTAACAGGCTCAAAGGTCTACATTTTAAAGTTGACTGGATAATTCCATATTCCCTTTAATATAATATTCTTTAGATCTTTCTGTTCAACATGGATCGACTGAGATGCACAGTTGTGTATACACTTGAAAAACTTTCATTCTTGTTTCCCCCATTTTATGGCACCGTGGCTGACTGGGATGGTTCAGGAGAGCAATGCATGCTTAATAGCTTTCTGAAAGCAGTTCGGTGGAACTTTTAGGTAATGAAATTCCCCCAAGTTCAACCTCATAGGATATGATGACCTCTGACTTCCAAATACTTATTTAAAATGTCATAATCAGTTTCTCAATTATGTCAGTTTAAAATACAGAGCTGTACCAACCACAAATCTTGCTTCTAGTAAGTAGACCATCAAGTGTACTGTCAACAAACTTTCAAAATAGGGATCATAAAAATTACAAGGTTAATGTTGTCTCACTGGGCTTTAAGGCAAATAAATCCAGAAAGATAAAGAACAGCTTTACCTAATAATTCCCATGGGGAGAAAGATGAATGTTTTTAAACGCTAATAGAAATGACAAATATTTTATAAACATTATTTGACTAGACAGCTTCTGAGAGAGGGGGACAACTGCAACGCAGTCATTAAAGTTAAGATATTTAAAGAGACAGGGATCAAATGGAAGTCAGGGTAATTTCAAGCCATCAGACAGTTGTAAATATTTCCTTTTCATCTCCAGTATGCAGTTACTCTCACAGAGAAGATCAAGAAATTGTTGTTGACTAGATAACTGCATGACTTTTCTCCTGCTGGAGTGAGTTCCTGGGGGACAAGTTCCATTACTTATACTTCTTTTGTGGTCTCAGCACCTGGCAACGGAGCAGAGAGTGCGTTAACAAGCAAAGTCAGAGAAATATGTCTGATTGAGGTACCTGCGCAGAAGCAAACAAGAGAGGAGAGAAAGTAGAAGGTGAAGTTTCATTAAGACCAAGACCATTTACAATATGGAGAACTGAAGAATATGAGGCATCCAGAAATTCTTGTACATATTCAGGTAAAAGGACAAAGTTTAGCTTTTAGATGATCTAAGCTATGATGCTAAGAGGGATAAAGAGACAATGGAGCTTGTATCCACGGTGAGGACAGTTGTCAGCATGTTGTCCTCCTGAACTCGTTTATATTGTTCTATAGAATTAACACATACAAAATCTATCCTGATGATCTCTGACTCTGAACCCTTAGCTTGTTTGGAGAATTCATTTCTAAGTGCAGATGATAGGGTCACCTGAGAGCAAACATCTGATTTCCAGCTTCATATTCTGGTTTCTCCAATATACTGTTTGACCTGAATAGAATAGTATTAAAGTACACACACATACTTACACACACACACACACACACACACACACAAAGCTTTACAAATTGTAAAGCTCCATGTAAATGCATGTCACTTCTATTATCATCATTTTATGGATACTCTGTAATATGTAGAGCATGTAAATTAATTTGAGGCTGGTTTGCTAGGAGCATCTGTTGATTCTAATTGCTGGTAATGTTGCAATTCATTTCTAAGTGAGAACTGCTATTTCCATCATTGTGAGAAAACAACAGCTTCATGTGAATGCTGTCTCAGAATGAAGGTAGGACAGGTGATATGAGACACAGCCGAAAAGCAGGACTATTGCATTATCTACATTTCTTCTTTTAATAAAACATAAAGAGATTAGCTATGTTGTAAAATTGAAGCAATCTCTTTCTGTCTACAAAGCTATTCTTCAAAAGAATTACAAGAGAATTGTCCCAGTTCTAGTAAAATTACACTTGGGAGCTGCATGGACTCTTCCTCTCCATGCCTCTACTGTTACTGTTCCTCTTACTTATAATCTCATTTCTTTTTCCTCCCACTCTGCCCTTCCAGATGCTTTTGGTGACCTCATCACCTTTTCCATCTTTGGATCTAGTATGCATGCCACCGTAAAGCCTTTCCTGCTTTCTCTATGGAAAATAAATATTTGTGTATACACGCATCCTAAAAAAACAACGAACTTCATTGTCACCCTCTTTTAAATATTTTCCTCTATCAGCAGAAATGACATTTTATTTTTTTTTATTTAATTATCTGTGTGTCCATGTGTGTTTGTCTGTGTGTGTCTTCAATACCTAACAAAGTTTACTAAATGAAAAACTGTGCAAAGAAAATACTAAGGTTCAGATTTAGGTATACCTGACTATGCATCCTAGCTCCAACACTTAAAATACATAACCTAATATTTTAAATGAGGATAGACTATTTATTTTGAAAGAGTTTTAGGAAGAGTTAACTGAGGAAAGTTATCCTCAATCCTGAATTGAGTCTTGCATGTATTAAAGTTCAATACATAGAAAATATTTCTGAAAATACTTCTATATGTTTCATGTAATATTTTGCAGCTCAAAAAAACCCCAAAACATGTTCATATATGTCTACAAATTAAACTGTGGCTTTTTGTTATTTTAGGTTTCTGTTAGAGGCATTTATTATCACATAACCTTGAAAAATCTGTCCCAATTCTTTTCATCATTAGTGTGATTTAGTGTGACAATTACTGAGTTAATTTTCCATAATTACAAAAAAAAACCTCACTGTATCTGTTTTTTTTTTTTCTAATTTACTTTAAAAAATACCACAATCAAAGCATAACTCTCTAGCTTGTTTGATTAGGGCTTGGGTGAACTAACTCAATTGGAAAGAGGGAAGAGAATAGGGAAGTGGACCTGACTTTGAGTATAGCTCTTAGTTTAGACTGAGGATTGGAATAGAAGATTAAAACATGGTTGTCTAATATTTAGTCATCATGACCTGTGACTGGCACTGATACTAAAGGCCTCACATACCTTAACTCATTTAGCCCTAACAAACCCCCTGTGCAGTAGACATTATAATTTTTTCTTATTGTTATAAAATTTGTATAAATTAGGATACCGAGGTAAACTTGCCTGAAGTCACACAGCTGGTAAATGACAGAGCTTAAATTTGAATACAGAGAGTCACTAGGACAAACTGCTTCTATATTATAGTCTTGTAAGTTAATGAATTGACAATTTCACCAAAATAGAAATTGTTCTAGAAATGCAATTAGTAAGTAAATCAATAAATGAATACTAAATCTCTTAAGAACAATAACCGTGGTAACACACATGAGAAAGAGACAGTCTATCAAAACAAAAAAAAAAAAAAAAAAAGAGAGAGAAAGAAAGGATGTGGGCTCATATGCCTTGGCAGCTTGGTTCTTTGGAATGCCCATAGACTAAATCATTTTCATATAATTTAAATATTTGTAAAAACCTTAGGAAAGTTGGTAAATAACCCAGGTTCTTGAATGAAGCTAGCATAATCCTTATAGAAACTTGAACAAGATAACAGAAAGACAGAAACACACACACATGCATATACTATCTTTCAAACACAAATCTATAAGGCTCCATTCTCTGTGAGTTGTGATGCAGAAATTCTAAATAACAGACTAGCCAGCAACATTCAAAAGATATTAAATTAATAATACAGGAATATTATATGCTGGAAAACATGTGAATTTGCCATTTAATACTCTGGAGTGATAATTATCTCATTTCTTTTTTTTTCTAAGTGAAATTAAAGCTGGCTTCATGTTCCACTGAGTGATTCCATCCCCTCGTTCCCCGCCACACACACACACCTATCTCCAGGTGTCAGGTAAATAGCCTAGCAATGACACCTGCTGAGAGAAGGAATGGTCACAATCCTCCCAACTTAGTGGTCGTCATTTTTTCCTCTTACACTTTCTGTTTTATTTTTTTTATACAACTTTATTGGAGTATATTTGCTTTACAATGGTGTGTTAGTTTCTGCTGCATAAAAAAGTGAATTGGCTATGCATAAACATATATCCCCATATCCCCTCCCTCTTGCGTCTCCCTCCCACCCTCCCCATCCCACCCCTCTAGGTGGACACAAAGCACTGAGCTGATCTCCCTGTGCTATGCGGCTGCTTCCCACTAGCTTTCTGTTTTAAAGCACAGTAGTCCTGGGCATCTTCTAAATGCTGATGCTTCAGGCAGCTGAGACACACCCTCAGCCACACATAGCCTAAGTTCAGAACACCCCACCGTGGTCCTCAGAATCCCAGTACTTACTGAACACCTGTGTCACCCCTGTCCGTGTTTCTGCTTCTTCCGTGGCCCTTGTGTGGGAAGCAGGTTTGCACCCCTGAAAGAAACCATCTGCCTTCTCTTCTTCCTCTCTCCCCTGTCCATGGTCTAGCCATTCCCTTATTACTGTTCAACAGCAGCCTCTCTCCTGCATGATCCACAGATCCACTCCGTCCTTATTCCTTGCTGATGCCTTTCGTCAAACACCTGTGTAGGTATTTTCTTTAACTAAAACCATGAAATCGGAAGAACTGTTGGGTTGGGTTGGTTGGGGGGAATGAGGAGGCAGAAATGACTGTTTTAGACAACCAGGCTTGTTCCATTTTCCTGGAGGAGGAGAAAGAAAGGGAGAATGTGCTTTTACAGTCTTTCTCCCTACAACAGCAAGAATGCATCAAAAGTTAATAGATTTTCCTTACACACCAGGAATACAGTGGTAGTTTAATATTATTAACACCATTAATACAGTATATCATATCAGTATGCCAAATATATAATAACCATATGATTATTTAAATAAGTCTTGAATTAAAAAAACTTCCATTTGTGGAAGTCTTAAAAAAAACTACTTAGAACTGAAAATGAGAAAACTCTTCAATTAGAATCCAATATCAGCATTAATGGTAAAATACTGCAGGCAATCCTGATGAATAACAGCAGCAGTTTTTTAAAAAGATATAATGTTTAATAGGCTAGAAGGTAAAAGAAATCGGTATAGGGGTTGGTAATGGCATGGGATGTTGCTTTTCTGGATATTGCACACGTAAACAGTCAACACAGTGGCTTGAAATCCACTGAGAGAGAAATCATCATGGATGTGTGACCTGGGCCATAGAGCTCCTGGCTTAGAAGGGCCTCTGCCTATTGTAGTGTTCTGCTGTCACCATCTTGAAATTCCTGATAAGTTTTGAACACAGGCTCCATATTTTCCCTTTGCCCTGAGCCCACAAATTATGTAGCATGTACTGGACCCCAGTCGGCTGATGGGAATCTGAAAAGCTCTGATGTTCTTCCCCACATGGCAATGGAGCTGCTTGCCCAGGGTGGAGCTACAACAGAGAAATTCGTGAAATCTGGTGCTGACTTCACTGGATGGTGGTCCAGGAAGGACATTTTTTCAACCCCACAGGCAGAGACTCCAGGGTTGCTATTATTAGACCTGGTGCTGAGCTACGGGTTCTCAGCAGAGAGTGAAAAATAAAGCTATTTTAAAAATTCTAGAACAATTAACTCTTTAAGTACAAAACAAAGAAACCCGCAGTTGGGTCAATAAAAATGAAAACATTCTATATGACAGAAAAATCATGCAAATTGAAAGTGAAACATCATATAGGTATCATATACAAGTACATACAGATGACCAAAATATCAACAATGGTAATGTGTATCTAGAGCTTTAATAATATGTATGTATTTATCACAGCAAATGAGACTTCTACACACATTCTGTTGTAGTATAGATGATGGGTTTGGGAACCAGTTAAACAGAGTTTAATTCTAGCTCCACCAACTTCTAGCTGTGAGATTTTAACTAAGTTATTCAGTTTATTTGCACCTCAACATCTTATCTGTAAAATGGGGGAAACTATTTTTCCTTCGTATGATGGCTGTTGCGGGGATCAAATTAGATTATAGATACAGCATATTTATCATAGTGACATAATGAGCACTTGATAAATGCTATCTAATCGCTAATATTATTGTTGTTGTTACTGTTGTTATTATTATTAGTTTTTTTAAAAAAATGATCAGCTAGGTGATGAAAGATGTATTTCAAATATGTAATTGCAGAATTATTTATATTTTCTGAAAAGAAATACCCTTTAAAACTTACAGTAAGGAATTCGTTAAATGTATTATGACATATAAATAATGGGAAAAGTTATAAGCATTGAAAATTATCTTGAAATAATATACTCTTCAGGTATACACAGTAGCCAAATTACTATATATAAACCACAGCCTCTATATATTTTATTTTTAATTTTTAAAAACATTTTTATACAAGTTTTAAAGGTTACTGTCCATTTTAATATTACAAATTATTGGCTCTACTCCCTGTGCTGTACAATACATCCTTGAGCCTATCTTACACCCAATAGTTTGTACCTCCCACTCCCCCACTCTTGTATTGCTACTCCAGCCTCAACTGATAACTAGTTTGTTCTCTAGATCTGTGATTCTGCTTCTTTTTTTTTTTGTTGTTATTTTATATCTCTATATATTTTTATTCATTGATTTATTTTTTAATAAATTTATTTATTTTTTATTTTATTTATTTTATTTTTGGCTACGTTGGGTCTTCGTTACTGTGTGCGGGCCCTTCTCCGGTTGCGACGAGTGGGGCCTATTCTTCGTTGGGGTGTGTGGGCTTCTCATTATGGTGGCTTCTCTTGTTGCGGAGCATGAGCTCCAGGCATGTGGGCTTCAGTAGTTGTGGCATATGGGCTCAGCAGTTGTGGCTCACAGGCTTTAGAGCATAGGCTCAGTACTTGTGGCTCATGGGCTTACTTGCTCCATGGCATGTGGGATCCTCCCAGACCAGGGATCGAACCCATGTCCCCTGCATTGGCAGGTGGACTCTTAACCACTGAGCCACCAGGGAAGCCCTCTCTATATATTTTAAATATGCATAGAAGAAAAAGTAAGAAGTTATTAAATAAATTATCAAAGATAATTTTTCCCACTGGTGAGACATATGATTTTTATTTTATGCTTTTTACTTTCTGCTTTTTAAAAAGTTTCAGCTGTGAGATCAAAAAAGTTGTGGATGAAAATGAAAATATTTTTGAAACAGCATCCCACATTGGCATAATGTGTGTATGTGTGAGCACATACACACACACACACACTCATACACACATACATAACTGTAGATTTATTTAGGAAAAAAAATGTCCTCATATGAAAATAATATTCAGAGATTATTGAAATTAGGATTATTGGGAACAGTGAATAGCCCTAGAAAGCCTTTAAAATATTCTCCACAAGAGAAAGTATAATTACAAGAAGCTAAAATTATCATCTATTATATTTAAACTCAGTAGATCACATAGGAAGTACATTACTCTAAAATAATATAGATATCATTTTTGAAATTATCACTGATTTTAAAGACAAGTGTCTGCATTATGTTTTAGTTAGACATGCTGCTATTTTTTTCATGAGAGACATTATTCATTTGACCTTAAAATGTATATACTAGTTATTATTAAAATGTGGAATGTGAAACAGTCACACAGACAGTGAAGCACTGGAGAAACTTTCAAAGCGGAAGAAATATAAACAGAGGTAGCAGACTATTGCAGATATCATAAGTTGGTGATATTAAAAAGAAAACGTGTGAGTTTATTGAGAATTTCTGTTTCTCACAGAAGGCTTTCCATATTTCCTGTCCTTGTCTTCTATGTCAAAAGTTATAGGAGAGCCAGCCAGTCAATGTAGTTTTGTGTTTAAGAGTGTCATTGTTGAAGTCCGTTATTAATTTAAATTCTGTCCTTCTACTTAGTATCTCGGTAACTTTAGGCATGTTATGCAAACTCATTTACCTTGTCTTCGTTTTTCTTAATTACTTTTTTATTGTAAAGACCTTTGTTTTTTAGAGCAGTTCTTTGTTTACAACAAAATTGAGAGGAATATACAGATTTCTCATGTAACACCCTCCACCACCCATGCACAGCATTCCCCATTTTCAACATCAGTCTCGAGGATGTTCCCAAGTATGAACCTGCAATGACACATCATCATCACCCCAAATCCATGGTTTACCTTAGGGTTCGTTCTTGGTGTTGTACATTCTTCGGGTTTGGCAAATGTATAATGACACGCATCCATCATTATAATATTGTTTAGAGTCTTTTCACTGCTCTAAAACTCCTCTATGGTCTACCTGTTCATCCCTCTGGCCCCCCATCCCTAGCTTCACTGATCTTTCTACTGTCTCCATAGTTTTGCCTTTCCGGAGTGTCATGTAATTGGAACCATACAGTATGTTGCCTTTTCAGATTGGCTACTTTCACTGAGTAATAGGCATTTAAGGTCCCTCCATGTCTTTTCATGGCTTAATAGCACAATTAGTTTTAGTGCTGAATAATGTTCCATTGTCTGGATGTACCACAGTTTATTCATCCATTCACCTACTGAAGGACATCTTGGTTGCTTCCAAGTTTTGACAGGTATGAATAAAGCTGCTATAAACATTCGTGTGCAGGATTTTGTGTAGACATCCGTTTTCAACTTCTTTGGGTAAATACCAAGGAGCAGGATTGCTGGATCATCTGATAAGGGTATGTTTAATTCAGTAAGAAACCTCCAAACTTCTTCCAAACTGGCTGTACCATTTTGCATTGCCACCAGTGATGAATGAAAGTTCCTGTTGCTCTACATCCTTGCCAACATTTAGTATTGTCAGTGTTCCAGATTTTGGCGATTCTAATAGGTGTGTACTGGTATCTCATTATTGTTTTATTTTGCATGTCCCTAATGACATGTGATTGTCTTTCTTTTTCAAACTTTAAACACATAAAATCTACTTCACTCCAATACAATAATGCTTTAAATAACGTGGTGTATAAAAAAACGTGTAACACAATACATTTTGCAGTGGTAATTATGATAATGTTGATATGTTGGATATGATGAAAAAGAGAAAAGTATTGAGAACAGAATTATCCATTAAGTGTGAACCACAGTAATGATCTCAAAAATGTCCATTATTATTTCACCCAAAAAAACCTATCATTTTTTCTTACTAAGGATTAATAAACCTTAATAAATTAAATACATATGTATGACAGCAACTCTGTGTAAAATGTAACTATCAGCTAACAGCAACAATGCTAATAATATCTGCAAAGTTCTGGACATGTCAATTCTTAGAAAACCAAGTGTGTTGGCAGCATTGTAATCATGACAGTCTAATTTTCCCTATCCACCCTGACGTCTCTATTGCAATCCTGTGGCAAACACTGTCCAGGATCTTTCAATGTTAAGATTTAAATTTGCGTCAGTGATGGCAAATTGACTACTCTGGAAAGATCAAGCAGAGAATATGATTTAACTCTATAACAATTTCTTAAACACTAGCTGGGAATAGCACATCTCTCTTGGATTTTTCTATTCTAGTCATTAATAAGAGTGTGATCTCAATTATAACAAAGATATAATCATGACAGTGGAGAGACTGTCTCATAACAATTGTCGCTGTGAAAAAGTAGGTCACATTTCCTCAGCCAAGGTTGACCCATTAAAATATAATTTATTTATTGCAGTAAACATAAAACAACTATGTATCACTTTCAGAAAATAAAATCCCTCCCTTTCAAATCCCTTGCCCTTTGATTAAGAGAATCCAGGCATTCTTAGAAGATATCAAAAGGTCATGCAACAATAATAAAAATGCAGTTTTCATCACATGTCCTAATTTAGCATTATAAAAAGATGAAAGTGATGTATGATCAGAAATGCAAGCTTCTACAAGGATACAATGTGTTCTTTTTCATGGAAAACTGGTGGTTTCACTTTTTTCTAGATTTATTTCCCAAGTAGATCTTTTCCTTTTCATTCCTTCCATATTATACGCTTTGTGAGCTTTTGGAATTCTGTAACAACCAGTAATAAAACTTACAATACAAGATCAGAGGCATTCTGATACATTGTACTCTTTTATGTTAATTAAGAATGACCATTAATCACATGAGGTTTTATCAACCTTTGATGTGCAGGAGATTCACAATTTGAAGAGCCAAGAAACTTTCCTAAATCTGAGCGATTTTCAAAGTACAATTGAGTCTCATTATAGCTGAGTATTATCCACAGATTCAGATAATTAAGGTCAAATTATGTCATTTAACTCACAAAACTGATATTTGTAAAAGTTTTTTTGACAGTCAGAGCTCTATGTTAAAGATGATATGATCTCTCTCTCAGAGACCCTTCCTGTTTTCAAAGCTACTATTGTCAACAATTTTGGAGAGGCACATTATTAATAAAGTGGATCACCACAGAGAGGAAACTTTATTTTTCTGTTACATTGCTTTCTAGGAAGGCAGAATGGAAAGGTCAATAATAGTATATATTGTTAAGTGTTTCTCTTATTTCTGAATCTCAGTTTACAAATTTACCTAAATACATTATCCAGTTACCAAAATGAAATAATTTTATCTGTATATACTCACATAGAAAGATGAAACTAGATTGTTAAGAATAATAAAGCAAGTAGCAAAACACTATTATCTTGTGACCTGTGTGTGTGTTATAAGTATCAGAAAGGATTGCAACAACCTGACAAATTGTCAATCTACAATATTTGTCTTTAGAGAATAAATTTAGGATTGGAGGATGCACATTTTTAATCCCTTATTTTATACATTTTAACATCCATAATGGAATTTTAGATGAACACGAATTTCTCTTTCAAAAAAATAAATAGTAAGTTAATCTAAGATCTAATTACTGTTAATATTATTTTTAGACTCAAGTATAGCATGATGTGAGGACTACAAATATCTATTTTTTTTATTCTGAGAGAATAGAAGATGATGACTTTCATCCTGTTTTGCACATAGAGGTTCTGAAGAAATATTTCTAGGATTGAATGATGAATAGGTGACGGAATATTAAACAGGAACCAAGGTTCATGCAGAGAAAATACTTGAAAGTACCGCTGTGATGAGTAAATCTTGAATTGCACAAAATATGCAATATAAAGTGGCAGGGGGCAGAGGAATTAGAGAAAGTGGTTAGAGAGGAGACATAGTTATTGGAACTTAAACACTGGGCTGTGTTTTTGGTGTTTTAACATGTGTACATTGCCACAATTAAAAGGATTGTTGAACCCCAATCAAGGCAAACTAAAGACTTACAAGATTGAATTCATAGTGAAGCAGGTTGGAACATTATTGCACATTACTCCAACAGTGTTTATCAGACCAGGCACAGACAAGAAGGAAGGACATGGAGGGTTGATCTGGGGTGAAAAAGCAATACACAATAGGACGGCTGTGCAATAGTGGCTAAAGGTAGGAGAGGCCCAAAATAGTAAGTGTTTCTTTGAAACCAGATTTTCAAATACATACTCATTTTTATTATGAGTGCTTATATGTTTGTGTTGCAAGTATCTCTGGGTGGACGAGGCAGATTTGCATTTATCAGAGCCCCAAATCCTTCTAGCTCCTGGCCTGAAATGGAATTCTGTCTTCAAGTCCAGAAGAAAATGTCATATTCTCCCCAAAATGCCAACTGATTCATACACCCAAATTCCAGATAATCTCTGGGTAAGAGGGCTGATTCTAAATTTCAAGCATTAGGGCTCTACAAATTTCCTCTTTTCATATTTTTTCCTCATTCATATGTGTCCCTCCAAAAATAGAAGCATGGCCAGACATTTTTTTTCTCTCTGTCTCTGTTTCTCTCTCTTTCTCACCCAAACTAAGATTTTTGGTATATGCTCTATTTTAATCTATGTTATCCACACTTCACACAGCTAATATTACTTCGCATTGCTCCTTCTCTGGAGTTCAACTTAGGAAGCCCCATAATCACAGTTAAATGCCCTCCCCTGACCTCTTCACAAGACTCTGCGTTACCTAACCCACCTCCCCACCTAGGAAACCACAGGTGTGAGAAATGAGGTGTCTTGTTGCTCGGTGCTTGTATTTTTTCTCTTTCTAGAGCTCTTACATTTTGAGTGCTTAATGGCTATAACCCAGCAGGAACCACATAAACACCAACACAGAGCATTTAAATCAATCTCAGAGAACAAGGCTCCCAGCTGTAACTTTTCTAAACTTAAAATATATTCTTAAAGGCTACAAAAAATACACTGCATTTCCTATATAGTTTTATGAGTGTCACAGAAGTTAAGTGTCTCCTGACTCGGCTGGTGGGTAAATCCTCTAGGCCAGTGCCAAAATCTTGTAATACAGCAGATGGCAGATGCAACAGACAATCACACACAATGAGGGATCCAGCCTGGTTCCCTAACCTTTCATCACCAGAAATCATTTTCATTGTTTAACTCTGCATCTGCAGCCGATTTACATGGGAGAATTGACTCACTGAATGTTTATGATGTGTTGAGCTAGAGCAAGACAAAAGCTGCTCCGATTTTTCTCAGATGACCATTCCAACTACTACACAAAGTCCATTACTTTTAGGTTGTGGTGATATTATTGTTATTATTTGGGGTTTTTATTTCCTAATGCGCTATGAAATATGACTCTTCAAGTTTGAACCCCTAAACGTAAAGGCATTTTATCTAACTTCCTCTGAACTTGTGATCTTACAGCTGTTGGGTAAATCCACTGTAGCCTGTAGCACAATAATCCCAGTGTATCCTGAAGGCTTGGGCTCAATTTTCATTCTTCCTGTATGAACACTAACAGGGACCGTAACCACCAAGTGAATTCTATTGTGCTACCCTGGGAGAAGTTCTCACTTGGAGCGCATAGCTGGCAGGGGAATCACGCACTTGGAGAAATGGATTGAGAGTCTCCTTTCCCGACTTCGCTACTGACCCCATAAGCAACCTCAGGCAAATCACTTAAATTAGTTTCTTCCAGCTTTCCTTTTGTGAAATGAAAGCATAATTATTTATTATTTCTGTCACAGGCTGGGGACAAGTGAAGTGCATTCATTTTACCAAACGATCTAGCAATACCAAGTTCGCTCTGGTGGGGAAGTGCTTTATTACGCTATGTTCATTGAGCTACACCAGGAATTAATCTCCTTTAGCAGGGTTCAGATGGATGGGGAAATAGAGTGTTAGAGAAATATAGCCATTCTTTAAAACAAGTGATTCCCTGGGCCTAAACTGCTGACAGCATCTAAGTCTCTAGGACCAATAGTGGCCATCCATTAAAACTATGGAGATCAAGGCCTAACCTACAGGACCCCAGAACAAGAGATTGAAAGAGTCTAACAAGTAAATAATTTTGCATGTTGTAAATCCAAACCCCCATTATGTAGACATAACCCCACACCCTGTGTTTCTTTTTAATATTCAAAAAGTATACAAATTTGTGTTACAGGCTAATAAAGGATCCCAAAGTGAACACATCATTGAACAATAACCAAGTCAATAATAGAAATAATCAACACCCTTAAAAAGGCCCTCTTGTGCAATCTCACAATCAATACTAATACCTTTATTCCATTCCAAAACATAAATGGCTAATAAATTGTATCTTGTAGCGTGTACTTTTTATTTACTACTGTTGCTCTATGTTTGTGGTATTCATCCATTTTATTTTACGTAGCAACAAATATTAATTTTTGTTATTTAGATTTCCATTAAGTGGATATATGAGAATTTATATAACCATTTTACTTCTAATGGACATCTAATTTTTTTAAATATTTGGAGCTATTATGTATAGTATTGCCATGCACAATTTTAAGCACATCTTTGAGGACGCACATGCTGTTAGGTACATATACATTTATCAAAGTAGGTCTTAATGTATTTGTATATGCAACTTTAATATATGCTAACAAATAGATTTCTTAAGGAGTGCCAACTTACACTCCTATCAACCATGTATGAGTCACAATTTCTATCTTTACCAAAACACGTTATTCCCAATATTTAATTTTTATTGTGGTTAAAACACTTAACTTGAGATCTAGCCTCAATAAATTTTTAATTGCACAATACAGTATTATTAACTATAGGTACAGAATTATATAACAGATCTTTAGAACTTATTCATCTCATCTAACTGAAAACTTAAATAACTACCCATTTCTCTCTCCTTTCCAGATCCTGGCAACCACCATTCTACTCTGTTTCTATGAATTTGACTATTTTAGATATCTAAAATAAGTGAGATCATGCAGTATTTGTTCTTCTGTGATTAGCTTACTTCACTTAGCATCATGTTCTCCAGGTTGTTACTAATGGCAGGATTTCCTTCTTTTTTAAGGCTGAATATTATTCCATTGCATGGATTTATCAACTTTTCTTTATTCATTTATTCATCAATGGACTTTTAGGTTATTTCCATATCTTAGCTGTTGTGAATAATGCTGCAATAAACATGGGAGTGCAGATAGCCCTTCCAGATCCTGATTTCAATTCTTCGGGATATATATACCCAGAACTGAGATTTTTGGAATATATGGTTATTCTATTTTTAAGTTTTTGAGTATCTGCCATACTGTTTTCCATAGCTGCAGTACCATTTTGCATTCCCACCAACAGTGTACAAGAGTTTTAATTATTCCACATTCTTGCCACATCAACACTTCTTATCTTTCAGGCATAATTTCATCAAATATATTTTCGATCCCTTTCTCTTCCTCTTCTCCTTCTGAGAGCCCTATAATGGAAATGTTGGTATGCTTGATGTTATTCCAAAGATCTTATAAACTGTTTTCATTTTTTTTAAATTTGTTTTTCTCTTTGCTGTTCTGATTGGGTGATTTCCATCATTCTATCTTCCAAATCAGTTATGTGTTCTTTTGTATCACCTAGTCTGCTATGTATTCCTTGTAGTGTGTTTTTTATTTCAATTATTGAATTCTTCATTTATGATTAGGCCTTTTATATACTTTTTATTTCCTTGTTGAAATTCTCACGGTGTTCATCTATTCTCTTCCCTAGTTCAGTTAACATTTTTATTACTAATGTTTTGAATTCTTTATCTGGTAAATTGTTTCTGTTTTATTATTTATTTTTCACAGGATTTTTCTTGCTCTTTTAATTGAGACCAGTTCCTCTGCCTTCTCATTTTGCATAGCTTTCTCTATCTCTATGAATTTAGGTGAAATAGTTACCTGTTGTGGTCTTGAAGAGGTGTCCTTATGTGGGAGTGTCCCTATACAGACAGCTTGTGCTCAGTGCCTTTGTAGAGAGCTAAATTTGACGTGGACACAAGTCATGTACTTCTTCAGAGTGTGCTGGGCGCTATCACCTTGGTAGGATGTGGGGCTGGAGCCAGGTGTGAAGTGGGGCTTTCCCTCTGCTCAGTGGTCATCAACACCCTACTGGGGGCAGGATGGGAACCCAAGTTGCTGGGGCAGAAGCCCTGAGGTTCAGTCCTGAGCTGGCTCTGTTCTCTTTAAATGTGTGCTTTCCCCTCTCGCAGAACTGGGACACTTGCCCCAGAGGGGAGCAGCGTTGAAGCAGGAGGGGCTGTGTAGGCTCTTGGTTCATGAAATGGCACAGACTGTGGCAGGTTGGCCACAGACAGAGGTCTGAACTGCCTCCAATGTGCCACCTGTGCTGGCACCAGTAATTGCTACCCTCACCCCGTTCAGATGCAGCCTTGGGCCTGAGTCCTCTTTGTCCCTCAAAGCTGATCACTCCCCCCAGCCTCCAGTGCCCCCCACCCAGGTGAGGGGCTGCACCGTAGGTCAGGCAGGGTCTGCGTGTGTATTAGCGCAATAGTTGTGGTGACAGACCACTGTCAAATTTCCAAGCTGCTTCTGAAATGCTGCTTGAATATGCATTAACAATGGCCGCCCCCACCTCACCCAGATGCTCTGCCTTGGGTCCAGATCACCTCTGCATTTCACAGCTGAGCTTCTTCCCAGTTGTGGCAGCACTAGGTCCAGTGTAAAGCTGTAGTGGGGAGTAAGTGAGGCTGGAGCATTTGCTTCTCTCAAGCTGGGGCGCATGTGGGAGGTTGTGGGGAAGCAGGAAGCCACTGGAGTAGTCTTCTGCTCTACCTCAGGGGCAAGCAAGCAGGTGCACAATCCTCATGAGTAGATTCCAGGCTTCTCACAGACTCCTTGTTAGTCCCAGAAGCCCTCCAACCAGCCAAGTTGGCTCACCTTCCCTGTGTAGGACCCCACGGCTGGGGCTCCCAATAAGTGGCTCAAACTGCCCATTCCACAGGCTGAAACTCTGCCTGTGTACTATCCCTTTTCTTTGGTGTCCCTCCCAGGGGCAAAAGTCCCAATCTGATCATTTTTCTTCCTTTCCTACCTTATTCCTTGTGTATGCTTATAGCCTCAGGTGTACAGGAGTCTTTCTGCCAGTCTCCATTTAGTTTTCAGGGAGAATTGTTCCCCATTTGGATGTATTTTTGATGTGTTCATGAGAGGAGGTGAGTTCCATGTCCTCCTACTCCACCACCCTGATCAATCTTCCTGTTTTCTTTTATTCTTTTGATAATAACCATCCTAAGTGGTGTGAGGTGATTACCTCATTGTGATTTTAATTATCATTTCCAATCACTAATGGCTAGTTTATGGCTCTTTTATTATCATTGCACAAGTTTTCTTCTATATCACTAATATCTCTCTAATATTTATTATTTCTTTTTAGCCTCTTTTTTGGAATCATTTTAATGTGTTTTTCTAGCTCTTTGAAGTGGAATCTTGATTTTCAACCTTTTGTTATTGATTTTATAAATGTATTTAAAACCATAAAGTTGTAGCTAAGAAAATTTTAATTAATGTATATAAAGTTTGAAATATTGCCTTATTTTCACTAATAAAATTAAGATACTTTGACAATTCAGTTTTTTTTTTTTTAAACCTTTAATTTGTTAGATTATTTTTAAGTTCACAACAAAATTGAGAGCAAAGTACAGAGATTTTCACCTGCCACCACACATGTACAGCCTCCCCTATTGTCAACATCACTCACCAGAATGGTGCATTTGTTACCAAGGATGGAACTACATTGACACATCATACTCACCCAAAGTCCAAAGTTTACCTTAGGGTTCACATCTGGTGTTATACATACCATGGGTTTGGACAAATGAGTAATGACATGTATCCATCATTACAATATCTTACAGAGTATTTTCACTGCCTGAAAAATCCTCTATGCTCACTTCCTGTTCATTACCCCTCATCTCCACCTCAACCTCTGGCAACTACTAATTTTTTTTTCTACTGTCTTCATAGTTTTACTTTACCAGAATGTCATATATTTGGAATCTTTCCGTATCTAGTCTTTTCAAATTGGCTACTTTCACTTAGTAATTAATATGCATTTAAGTTTCCTCCATGTCTTTTCATGGCTTAATAACTCATTTCTTTTTAGCGCTGAATAATATTCCATTGTCTGGATGTACCACAGTTAATTTACCCAATTGCTTACTAGAGGACATCTTGGATTCTTCCAAGTTTTGGCAATTAAGAATAAATAAAGCTATGAATAAAGCTACTATAAACATGCATTTTATCAAGTTTTTGTGTGAACATAAGTTTTCATCTCCTTTGGATGAATGCCAAGAAGCACAATTGCTTGATTGTATGTTGAGTATGTTTAGTTTTGTAAGAAATCACCAAACTGGTTGCACCATTTTACATTCCCACTAGCAATGTAGGAGAGTTCTTGGTGCTCCACATTCTTGCCACTATTTGGTGTTGTCAGTGTTTCAGATTTTGGCCATATTAATAAGTATGCAATAATATCTCATTGTTTTAATTTTCATTTCCCTGATGACATACGACGTGAAACATTTCTTAATATGCTTATTTGCAATCTGTACATTTTCTGTTGGTGAGGTGTCTGTTAAGGTTGTTGGTTCATTTTTTAATCATTTGTTTGTTTTTCTTATTTTTGAGTTTTAAGGGTTTTTTTGTATATTTGCATAATAGTCCCTTATCAGATGTGTATCTTGCAAATATTTTCTCCCAGTTTGTGGTTGTTGTCTTATTCTCTTGACTTTGTCTTTTGCAGAGCAGTTTGCAATTTTAATAAAGTCCAGCTTATCAATTAATTATGTAATGGCTCAAGTCCCTGGTCTTGTATTCAAAAAAGTATCATCATAAGCAAGGTCATCTAAGTTTTCTCCTATATTATCTTCTAGGGGTTTTATAGTTTTACATCTTACATTTAGATCTGTGATCCACTTTGAATTGATTTTTGTGAAGGGTGTAAAGTCTGTGTTTAGAGTCATTTTTTTAATGTGATGTACAGTTGTTACAGCAATATTTGTTGAAGAAACTATCTTTGCTCTACTGTATTGCCTTTCATCCTTTGTCAAAGATAAGTTGATTATATGTATGTGGATCTATCTCTGGGTGCTCTATTCTGTTCCATTAATCTATGTAGTGTTTCACTAATACCACACTGTCTTGACTACTACAGCTTTATAGTAAATCTTGAAGTTGGGTAGAATCAGTCCTTCAACTTTGTTGTTCCTCAATAACTGTCAGCTATTCTGGGTATTTTACCTCTTTATATAAACTTTAGAATCATTTTGTTGATATCCATAAAATATCTTGCTGGGATTTTATTTGGGATTGCATTTAACCCGTAGATCAGGTTGTAAAGACCTGACATGTTGATAATATTGAGTTTTCCTATGCCATGATTTGAATATTTGAGTCCCCCTTCAGATATGTGTTGAAATCCTAGCCACTAAATGTAATAGTATTAGTATATCGGGGCTTTGGGATGTGATTAGGTCATGAGAGTGGAGACCTCATGGATGAAATTAGTGCTTTTGTAAGAGAGATACCACAGAGCTCCTTACCCTTCTGACATGTGAGGATACAAGGAGAAGTCTTTTACCCTGAAGAGGGCCCTCACCTTACCAAGCTAACACCCTGATCTCAAGCATCCATCTTCCAGAGCTGTGACAAATACATTTCTGTTGTTTACAGCCCACATAATCTGTGGCATTTTATTACAGCATCCCTACAAGACTAAGAATACTTATTCATAAACATGGAGTATATTTCCATTTATTTAGTTATTTAATTTTGCATCAGAGTTTTGTAGTTTTCCTCACATAGATCTTGTATATATTTTGTAATATTTATATCTAAGAGTTTCATTTTCGGGGGGAGGTAATATAAATAATTTGTGTTTAAATTTCATTTGTTCATCTTTGGTATATAGGAAAGCAATTGACTTTTGTATATTAATCTTGCATCCTGCAACCTTGCTATAATTGCTTATTTATTAATTCCAAGAGGTTCTTTTTTTTTTGGTAGATTGAAATATTGCCTTTTAAAAATTATCAATCAGAGCAAAGAATTTTATAATTTCCTGTTTAGGCTTTGAGTTGTTTAGAACTGACATCCTTTTCTTACTTGTAAATATTTAAGAATTTTCTATATATCTTATTGATATTTAGCTTAATTCCACTCAGATTAAAGGACATTCTCTTTATGATTTCAATATTTTCAATTTGACAAGAATTGCCTTATAGCTGAAGAAAATCTTCATTTTGATAAATGGCCTCTTGTATTTTCAAGGTTTATATACTCTAAAATATTTATAGTATTAGTATGTGTCTAGTCATATTTTTAAATTATGGTGCTCCACTCTTCTATATCCTTACTGATTTTGTCTTCTTGTTCTATTAATAAGGCAATTATATTAAAATATCTCACTAAAATTGTGGATTTTTTTGTTTTATTTTTAATTTTGTTAATTTTTTAAAGATATCTACTTTGAGGGTATAATATAAGATGTAAACACATTTGGAAATACTGTATCTTTCTGATGAATTGAATTTCTTGTCATTATTGAATATATTGCTCTACCTCTAGTAATATATTTTGCCTTAAAGTTTTGTTGCTTTATTTAATTTGATCTAGTTATGTGACCTATAACTGGATTAGTTATAATCATATAGTGGTTTTTTGTTTGTTTGTTTTGCTTCCTTCTGTATATAAGGTACAACTTTTTCCATGACTTTGCTTTCAGATGTTTTTTATCATTATAAATAATGTTTATTATTTTTGGAATTAATTTTATGTATAATCTGACAATCATTTTATTTTAATTGCAATACTTAATCTACTTATCTTAAATTTTATTTGAGATTAATATAATCCCTGATATTTGCTGTCTCCTCTATAATGTATATGTTTCTCTCCTTTTTAATTTTTATATTTATTTTATTATTTAATTTTCCCTGCTCTATTTGTTTATTCTTTATTTCACTGTTATTATCTTTAATACTGCAACATCCTTGATTTACTAAACTCTAATATAATTTTATACTTTTACCATTTTCCAAACAGTTCAATGACATTACAGAACTTGAAATATGTTAACTCTACTGCAACCTTTAATGTCTACTTTAAAGCCCACAAAGATATGACCATTGTTGTTCTTCTTTTGTTTGTGCTTTTTTATAGTTTTATATAAGTTTTTGTTTAGATTTACCCAACAGTTATCCTTTCTGCTGCTCTTCATTCCTCTCTGTACCTTTGTCCTTACTCTGTGCTTTTTCACAGTTTACCAAATGTCTTGTTCTTTTTTCTTTTTTATATTTTACAATATTTATTTCTCAGTGCTGAAACTGGATATTTTCTTTTGATCTATCTTCTGGTTCACTAATTTTCTCTTGAGTTTTGTTAATCTGCTGTAAAACTAACATTAAATTCATAATTTTATATATTATTTTGTTCAGTTATTGAACTTACACTTGATTCATTTTTATAATTTCCAAATTGTGTTGAATAATTCCTGTAAATGTATTTATTGAACATATTCATAATGAATATTTTAATGTTCATATCAGAAAATGCCAATATCTGTAGTTCCTATAGTTCCATTCTAATGTCTGTTTCTCATTTTTTTTTCTGCTCTATATTGTCTTAATTTTTACATGTCTGATTACTTCTGGTTGAATGTTGGTTACTGTAAATAGAAATTGTTGCTATGCTTTTCCATAGAGGACTTACTTACACTTACTTCAGTCAAGCAGTTAAAGGCAGAGAAATTGACATTTTTCCAATTAGAGACCAATATGATTCATTGCTAGACTATAGCTCTTGTGAGGCTGCTCTGTTTCTAGTTTACTCTTAACAGCTAGACCATATCCATTTTGTGCCCCAGCAAAAGCCCTGGGATGTTTTGTAGATATTACCCTGTTTTCCACAGTGTTTGAGCTTCAAGTTTTAACTCCCCAATACCAAGATGACAAAACCTCTGTTCAGGTGCTAAGCCTGCCAGCTGCCACTTTTAAATCAACAAACGTTTCTAGGAGAGTCATAGTGTCAAATACTGCATTCACCACTATAGATTTTTTTTTTTTCTTTTACTGGATCTCAGAGTCACATATTTTCAGGTATTGGTAGTTTTTGGATGCCTTCAAAGTAATTATTAACATTTTCTCCAGTATTTATAGTTCTTAAGAGAAGAACTGATCCAAAATAAGCCAGTTTCTTATTTCTAAAAGAAGAATTAACATTTTTAGATTTTTTAAAAAGTTTTGTTTACTTAGTCACTTTAGTCAAAACGATCAAAGCAGTTGAGTATAGGACATAATAAATGGGGAAAACACTATTTGTATAGTATTCCCTATCCAGGTTAATAAAATAAAGATAGAAAAATGTTATCATTATGAAAAAATATTATGGGGAGGAGATAGAAATGTCTTTACTCCAAAAACTAGAACATTCCCTAAAGGCAGTGTCTTCCATCCAATCTTAAGGCAAAGAGAGAAATAGCATTTCCAGTGTGTTATAGGTTGAATTTTGTCCCCCAAATAGATATATTGAAGACCTAATCCTGGGTACCTGTGACTGTGATCTTATTTAGATTAAGGTCTTACATATGAAATTATAGTTATCATGGTGGGCCCTAATTCAATGTTACTAGTATCATTATAAGAAGCGGAAAATGCTATGTGGAGATATAGACACATAGGGAAGACAACTTAGTGAAGATGGAGGTAGAGTTTGGAGTTATGCTGCCACAAGCCAAGGAACACCTGTGGCTACCAGAAACTAAAAAAGGGAATGAACCTTCCTTGGAGACTTTGGAGGGAGCATGGCCCTACCAACTTTGGACTGCTAGTATCCGGAACTGTGAGAGGATAACTTTTTTGGTTTGTTTTAAGACACCTAGTCGTGGTACTCTGTATGGCAACTTTAGGCAATGAATGCACAGCCACTCTCCAGGACTGTTTATCTGAAAGCATGCATTGAAAATTGTAAATTTACTTGTACATTGCATGGATTTGAGAAAAACAAAAGTTATAGAAAAAAGCAGAGGTGAAACAAATACATAGGTGAATATTCTATACTTGAAATTCTGAATTTTGAACAACTGCAATAAAGAATTAGGAAAGATATAATAAGAATTATTGTGTAAAATAATTTTTAAAATACTTAAGTAGATTCCGAAAAATATGTAAATCTCAGACTCACTTCTGGCTGAAAGCTTCTTTAGCCATGCTGTAGGTAGGTATGGTTTGTTGAAACTAAAATACGTGTTTAAGTTAACAGCTTAACAACTTGCATATGGCTTATTCTATCATGTAGATTTTGTAATTTTAGTGGTTTCCTCTATATTTTCAATTGTCAGTGCTTCCACTGAGCCAGATGGACCAGATTGACAATTGTAGTCAGGATTCTGGTGCTCAGAATAAATAGAGCACTCAAGAAGAAGCCTACAGGATGGGGCCAGAATAAGTACTCTAACATTATTGATATGCTACATGTTGCAAGTCAAAACTCTGAACTGCTTGAAATAGTCTGTGGAATAGAGCAGAGTTAAAAAATAAACAAATGCATTGAAAAAATGTTTAGACTTTACAGAAAGTTGGGGGCATTGCAGCCATTTTAAAATTTTCAAAATATCCAAATCATTCTGTTTTGCTCTTCAAATATATTCAGAAAAATATTCTGTAAAATGAGTAGATATTTTTCATAGCTAAAGGACACACTGAGATTTCAACATTAAAAATGCTTTCTGGGGCAGCAAGGTTTTTTTTTTTTTTTTTTTTTTTTTTTAAGCCTATTTGATTTGATTTTTTTTCTTCCTTTCTTTCCATTTGTTTTATTTCATAACCTTCTTTCTTTTTCTTTATTTCTTCTTTTATATATTTTTTCCAAGTGCAGCTTAGATGGTCAATTCTCCCTTGATTTAGTCTTTATAAAATATAGTGAGAGCTTAGTAGATGTTATATTAAGTTGACCATGGTCAACAAAAAATGAAATGATACCTCTGTGAAGAATCAGATAAATTATTTTCATACACTGGAACTCACAAATAGAAATATTATATATATAAATAAATGACAATTTTAATCACAAATGTTTTTACTGACAATGCCTTAACCTTCTCTTATTTGATTATGTTAGGATATATAATTCCTTGCTATATTTAGCTTCTAATGCTTCTGTTTAATAAAAAAAAATAATAATAATGATAGTTTTAAGTCGTAATAATGCTGTAGTTGCTACTATTTTAAGAAGTTGGAAATTAGAAGAGATTTTTAAACAGAATTAAATTATAAAAATATACCAGAGTACTGATATTTCCTTATTTCCATAACCTGAACAATAAATTGCTCCTAAGCCCATAAGACTTGAATTGCCTTTTTATAAAATAATGACTAAATAAAAAGGTCATATCTATAGACACACTGATTGGCCATCCTAAGAAACCCACAGGAAAAGAGTATAGATCACAAAGGCAAACCATGATAATTTATGTCCAAACATTGCCCAACGGAGCTGAAGCTCACCTATAATTTAATTGCTAATATGGAGAGAGAAGATAATGTTTTAGCCAAAAGTTCTTGAGTATTTGTGGTCTAACAAGGGAAGCCATCACTCTTGTAAGAAAGATGTATCATGATACCTTCATTTGATGCCGTTAAAAAAACAAATTCATACAACTGCCCTATTCCCCTTATTTTAACTCCATGTTTGGCAAGAAACATTCCAATTTGCCCCCATATGAAGCTTGACTTCAGAAGGCAGAATATGATGAGGAGGCTGACAAAAGTATTCTAGGCACGGGAACAATTTTTTTCCCCATAGACATTTTTACAAATACTTATAAACACAAAATTTACAGTCTTGATGTCTGTACAAAAATCACAACATAAAATGATATTAATAATCTAGACAATAAAGCACATGAAGGTTGTAAAGTTTAACAAATAGTAGGAATTCAATAAATTTTATAAAAAAAATAATTTACTGATGATTTGAAGTATTTGATATCTTCCTTGTTGAACCAAGTGCAAAAGTGATTTCTGGGGAAAATAAAGTATTTTTTGTATGGGGAAAAATAAGATGAAAGTAACATCTTTGAGCACCAATCATGTACTAGACCATTGTGCTCGGTATTTTATACAGATTTTTACACATAAATCTAACCTCACCCAAGGTATTAATATTGATTTTTTACAGATTAAATATAAACTAACTGAAACTTGAGTATATTAAGGAATCCACAAGGGTAATAAATTACAGACCCAGGGTTCAAAAAGAAATCAGAACAACTGTAAAGCCTATGTGTTTTCCACCGTATCTCACTTCTGACTGTATTAAAGCTGTGATCTGTAAAATGTGGTATGCAAATCCTAAGGGGCACGTTAACATTTTCCAAATGGTGTGTGGGCATGGATAATTTTGAGAATGTTCCTTTCAGGTCCTTAATTTCATTATGTTCCCATTTTCCCCCCTAAAATTGAGAATATATGTGTGTTTCCAGTGTCTTGATGGTTCTCTTATCCTGATTCCCATTTCACAATAGCTCTTCTTACAATTTATAAAAGTATAATTCTTACTGACCTCAAATCTTACTAATGTGCATTGCCTTAGAGTGTGCAGGTCTCTGGTCTCCAAGCAGTTCAAATATAGTTGTTGAGGAATTCACCAGTAATAGAGGCACAATGAAACCATAGCATGCCTTGTGTCTTTCCTGTCTAATAAATAGTTCTGTTATTGGTGAGGAATGTCATTAGAAATGGAATATTTTCCACAAATTATAATGCCATAAATTCACATATATCATATATTGGGCGACAGAGTGAGAACGTTCCTAGGTATTCAAAAAGTAAACGGTTTGGTTCCATAGGGAAAACTTGTGAAAACCAACTAAATAGAGCATTGGCTAAATGTATTAAAGACAGTAATTGTAGATTTCATTCAGGAGACCAAATCACAAGAAGGGTATTCCTAATATCCAAAAGGTTTTGCAAGTAAGCTTAGAAATACCTCTCTGGTCTGCTCTCTGCATGGTGGTCTTTCTTACTGAGAATGGAGGGACTCTTCTCTAATTTACTCATTCAATGTATTCTACAAATGCATCTGAAAATATGCTTAAATCATGTAATAAGATTAAAGCCTAATACCAAGGATACTGTGTTGATAAATGAGATTGAGGTGAATATTAGTTTATGTTCCCAAATACTTTTCTTTTGCATCTTTATTGGAGTATAATTGCTTTACAATGGTGTGTTAGTTTCTGCTTTATAACAAAGTGAATCAGCTATACGTATACATATATCCCCATATCTCGTCCCTCTTGCGTCTCCCTCCCACCGTCCCTATCCCACTCTTCTAGGTGGTCACAAAGCACCGAGCTGATCTCCCTGTGCTATGTGGCTGCCTGCCACTAGCTATCTATTTTACATTTGGTAGTGTATATATGTCATGCCACTCTCTCACTTCGTCCCAGCTTACCCTTCCCCATCCCCGTGTTCTCAAGTCCATTCTCTACCTTTCCGTCTTTATTCCTGTCCTGCCCCTAGGTTCTTCAGAACCATTTTTTTTTTTTTTTAGATTCCTTATATATGTGTTAGAATATGGTATTTGTTTTTTCCTTTCTGACTTTCTTCACACTGTATGACAGACTCTAGGTCCATCCACCTACTAAAAATAACTCAATTTCATTTCTTTTTATGGCTGAGTAATATTCCATTGTATATATGTGTCACATCTTCTTTACCCATTCATCTGTCGATGGACACTTATGTTGCTTCAATATCCTGGCTATTGTAAATAGACCTGCAATGAATATTGTGGTACATGACTCTTTTTGAATTATGGTTTTCTCAGGGTATATGCCCAGTAGTGGGATTGTGGGGTCATATGGTAGTTCTATTTTTAGTTTTCTAAGTAACCTCCATACTGTTTTCCACAGTGGCTGTATCAATTTACATTCTCACCAACAGCGCAAGAGGGTTCCCTTTTCTCCACACCGTCTTCCGCATGTATTTTGTAGATATTTTGATGATGGCCATTCTGACTGGTGTGAGATGATGACTCATTGTAGTTTTGATTTGCATTTCTCTAATGATTAGTGATGTTGAGGATCCTTTCATGTGTTTGTTGGTAATCTGTATATCTTCTTTGGAGAAATGTCTATTTAGATCTTCTGCCCACTTTTGGATCGGGATGTTTGTTTTTTTGATATTAATCTGCATGAGCTGCTTGTAAATTTTGGAGATTAATCCTTTCTCACTTGCTTCATTTGCAAATATTTTCTCCCATTCTGAGGGTTGTCTTTTTGTCTTGTTTATGGTTTCCTTTGCTGTGCAAAAGCTTTTAATTTTCATTAGGTCCCATTTGTTTATTTTTGTTTGTATTTCCATTTCTCTAGGAGCTGGGTCAAAAAGGATCTTGCTGTGATTTATGTCATAGAGTGTTCTGCCTATGTTTTCCTCTGAGAGTTTTATATGTCAGGCATTACATTTAGGTCTTTAATCCATTTTGAGTTTATTTTTGTGTAGTCTGTTAGGGAGTGTTCTAATTTCATACTTTTACATGTAGCTGTCCAGTTTTCCCAGTGCCAGAGCTGTCCAGTTTTCCCAGAGGCTGTCTTTTCTCCAGTGTATATTCTTGCCTCCTTTATCAAAAATAAGGTGACCGTATGTGCGTGGGTTTATCTCTGGGCTTTCTATCCTGTTCCATTGATCTATATTTCTGTTTTTGTGCCAGTGCCATTCTGTCATGATTACTATAGCTTTGTAGTATAGTCTGATGTCCAGGAGCCTGATTCCTCCAGCTCTGTTTTTCTTTCTCAAGATTGCTTTGGCTATTTGGGGTCTTTTGTGTTTCCAAACAAATTGTGAATTTTTTGTTCTAGTTCTGTGAAAACTGCCATTGGTAGTTTGATAGGATTGCATTGAATCTGTAGATAGCTTTGGGTAGTATAGTCATTTTCACAATGTTGATTCTTCCAATCCAAGAACATGGTTTATCTCTCCATGTGTTTGTATCGTCTTTAATTTCTTTCATCAGTGTCTTATAGTTTTCTGCATACAGGTTTTTTGTCTCCTTAGGTAGGTTTATCCCTAGGTATTTTATTCTTTTTGATGCAATGGTAAATGGGAGTGTTTCCTTAATTTCTCTTTCAGAATTTTCATCATTAATATATAGGAATGCAAGAGCTTTCTGTGGATTAATTTTGTATCCTGTTACTTTAGCAAATTCATTGCTTAACTCTAGTAGTTTTCTGGTAGCATCTTTAGGATTCTTTATGTATAGTATCATGTCATCTGCAAACAGTGACAGTTTTACTTCTTCTTTTCCGATTTGGATTCCTTTTTCTTCTTTTTCTTCTCTGATTGCTGTGCCTAAAACTTCCAAAACTATGTTGAACAATATCGGTGAGAGTGGGCAACCTTGTATTTTTCCTGATCTTAGAGGAAATGGTTTCAATTTTTCACCATTGAGAACGATGTTGGCTGTGGGTTTGTCATATATGGCCTTTGTTTTATGGAAGTAACTTCCCTCTATGCCTACTTTATGGAGAGTTTTTATCATAAATCCGTGTTGAATTCTGTTGAAATCTTTTTCTGTATCTATTGAGAGGATCATATGGTTTTTCTCCTTCCGTTTGTTAATATGGTTTATCACATTGATTGATTTGCATACATTGAAGAATTCTTGCATTCCTGGGATAAACCCCAGTTGATCATGGTGTATGATCCTTTTAATGTGCTGTTAGATTCTGTTTGCTAGTATTTTGTTGAGGATTTTTGCATCTCTATTCATCAGCAATATTGGCCTGGAGTTTTCTTTGTTTGTGACATCATTGTCTGTTTTTTGGTATCACAGTGATGGTGGCCTTGTAGAATGAGTTTGGGGGTGTTCCTCCCTTTGCCATATTTTGGAAGAGTGTGAGAAGGATAGGTGTTAGCTCTTTTCTAAATGTTTGATAGAATTCACCTGTGAATCCATCTGGTCCTGGGATTTTGTTTGTTGGAAGATTTTTAACCACAGTTTCAATTTCAGTGCTGGTGATTGGTCTGTTTATATTTTCTATTTCTTCCTGTCTCAGTCTTGGAAGGTTTTGCTTTTCTAAGAATGTGTCCATTTCTTCCAGGTTGTCCATTTGATTGGCATATAGTTGCGTGTAGTGATCTCTCATGATCCTTTGTATTTCTGCAGAGTCAGTTGTTACTTCTCCTTTTTCATTTCTAATTCTATTGATTTGAGTCTTGATGAGTTTTTTTCTTGATGAGTCTGGCTAGTGGTTTATCAATTTTGTTTATCTTCTCAAAGAACAAGCTTTTAGTTTTATTGAGCTTTGCTATCATTTCCTTCATTTCTTTTTCATTTATTTCTGATCTGATCTTTATGATTTGTTTCCTTCTGGTAACTTTGGGGTGTTTTTTGTTGTTCTTCTTCTTCTTTCTCTATTTTTTGTATTTTTTTACAGATTTTTTCCTCTAATTGGTATCTAGTCTCAAAGCGTTGTGGTCAGAAAAGATTCTTGATATGATTTCAATTACCCTAAATTTACCAATGCTTGATTTGTGACCCAAGATATGACCTATCCTGGAGAATGTTCCGTGAGCACTTGAGAAGAAAGTGTTTTCTGTTGTTTTTGGATGGAATGTCCTATAAATATCAACTAAGTCCATCTTGTTTAATGTGCATTTAAAGCTGTGTTTCCTTATTTATTTTCATTTTGGATGATCTCTTTCCATTGGTGAAAGTGGGGTGTTAAAGTCCCCTACTATGATTGTGTTACAGTCGATTTCCCCTTTTATGGCTGTTAGCTTTGGCCTTATGTATTGAGGTGCTCCTATGTTGGGTGCATAAATATATACAATTGTTATATCTTCTTCCTGTTTTTATCACTCGATCAGTATGTAGTGTCCTTCCTTGTTTCTTGTAATAGTCTTTATCTTAAAATATATTTTGTTTGATATCAGAATTGTTACTCTAGTTTTCTTTTGATTTCCATTTGCATGGAATATCTTTTTCCATCCCCTCACTTTCCGTCTGCACATGTTCCTAGGTCTGAAGTGTGTCTCTTTTAGACAGTGTATATATGGGTCTTGTTTTTGTATTCATTCAGCCAGTCTATGTCTTTTGGTTGGAGCAATTTATCCATTTACATTTTAGGTAATTATCGATATATATGTTCCTATTACCATTTTCTTAATTGTTTTGTGTTTGTTGCTGTAGATCTTTTTCTTCTCTTGTGTTTCCTGCCTAGAGAAGTTCCTTTAGCATTTGTTTTAAAGTTGGTTTGGTGCTTTTGAATTCTCTTAGCTTTTACTTGTCTGTAAAGGTTTTAATTTCTCCGTCGAATCTGAATGAGATCCTTGCTGGCTAGAGTAATCTTGGTTGTAGGTTTTTCCCTTTCTGGCTTGCAGAATTTCTGCTGAAATATCAGCTCTTAACCTTATGGGGATTCCCTTGTAAGTTATTTCTTGTTTTTCCCTTGCTGCTTTTAATATATTTTCTTTGTATTTAATTTTTGATAGTTTGATTAATATATGTCTTGGCATGTTTCTCCTTGGATTTATCCTGTATGGGACTCTCTGTGCTTCCTGAACTTGATTTCCTATTTCTTTTCCCAAATTAGGGAAGTTTTCAACCATAATTTCTTCAAATATTTTCTCAGTCCCTTTCTATTTCTCTTCTTCTTCTGGGACCACTATAATTCGAATGTTGGTGTGTTTACCAGAGGTTTCTAAGACTATCGTTAATTATTTTCTTTCTTTTTTCTTTATTCTGCTCTGTGTTAGTTATTTCCACTATTTTATCTTCCAGCTCACTTATCCGTTCTTCTGCCTCAGTTATTCTGCTAATGATTCCTTCTAAAGGATTTTGAATTTCATTCATTTTGTTGTTCATCATTGTTTGTTTGTTCTTTCCTTCTTCTAGGTCCTTGTTAAACGTTTCTTGTATTTTCTCCATTCTGTTTCCAAGATTTTGGATCATCTTTTCTATCCTTACTCTGAATTCTTTTTCAGGGAGACTGCCTATTTCCTCTTCCTTTGTTTGGTCTGGTGGGTTTTTAGCTTGCTCCTTCATCTGCTATGTGTTTCTCTGTCTTCTCATTTTACTTAACTTACTGTGTTTGGGGTCTCCTTTTCTCAGGCTGCAGGTTCGTAGTTCCTGTTTTTTTTGGTGTCTGCCCCCAGGTGCTATGGTTGGTTCAGTGGGTTGTGCAGGCTTCCTTGTGGAGGGGACTGGTGCATGTGTTCTGGTGGATGAGGCTGGATCTTGTGTTTATGGTGGGCAGGACCGTGTGTAGTGGTCTGTTTTTGGGTATCTGTGCCCTTATTATGATTTTAGGCAGCCTCTCTGCTAATGGGTGGGGCTGTGTTCCTGTCTTGCTAGTTGTTTGGCATAGGTTGTCCAGCACTGTAGCTTGCTGGTCGTTGAGTGGAGCTGGCTCTTAGCATTGAGACGGATATCTCTAAGAGAGCTTTTGCCACTTGATATTACATGGAGCCAAGAGGTCTCTGGTGGACCAACATCCTGAACGTGGCTTTCCCACCTCAGAGGCACAGGCCTGACACCCGGCTGGAGCATCAAGACCCTTCAGTCACACAGCTCAGAGGAAAAGTGAGAAAAAAAGAAAGAGAAGATAAAATAAAATAACTTATTAAAATAAAGAAAAAATTATTAAAAATAAAAAAAAATAAAAAATAATTTTTAAAAAAGGAAGAAAGAAAAAAGAGAACAACCAAACCAAAAAACAAATCCACCAATGGTAACGTGTGCTAAAAACTATGCTAAAGAGACAAAACAAAAGAAACAAAAAAAATGGACAGTCAGAACCCTAGGATAAATGGTAAAAGCAAAGCTCTACAGACAAAATCACGCAAAGATACATACACAAACACATTCACAAAAAGAGAAAAAGGAAAACAATATATATATCTATATATATAAAAAAAAGGAAGAGAACAACCAAATCAATAACCAAATCTACCAATGATAATAAGCTCTAAATACTAAACTGTGAGAAACATAAAACCAGAGACAAATTAGATGCAGGCAGCATACCCCAAGTCTACAGTTGTTCCCAATATCCACCACCTCAATTTTGGGATGATTTATTGTCCATTCAAGTATTCCAGAGAAGCAGGGTACATCAAGTTGATTGTGGAGATTTAATCCTCTGCTCCTGAGGCTGTTGGGAGAAATTTCCCTTTCTCTTCTTTGTTCGCACAGCTCCCGGGGTTCAGTTTTGTATTTGGACCCGCCTCTACGTGTAGGTGTCCTGAGGGCGTAATGTTCTTCACTCAAACAGTATGCGGTTAAAGTAGCAGCAGGTTAGGGGGCTCTGGCTCACTCAGGCCGGGGGAGGGAGGGGTACGGATGCGGGGCAAGCCTGCGGCAGCAGAAGCTAGCATGACATAGCAACAGCCTGAGGCGTGCCGTGCGCTCTCCCGGGGAAGTTGTCCCTGGATCACGGGACCCTGGCAGTGGCAGGCTGCACAGGCTCCTGGGAGGGGAGGTGTGGAGAGTGACCTGTGCTCGCACACAGGCTTCTTGGTGGTGGCAGCAGCAGCCTTAGCGTCTCATGCCCGTCTCTGGGGTCCGTGCTGATAGCCGCGGCTCGTGCCCGTCTCTGGAGCTCATTTTGGAGGCGCTCTGAATCCCCTCTCCTCGCGCACCAGGAAACAAAGAGGCAAGAAAAAGTCTCTTCGGTAGCTCCAGACTTTTCCCCGGACTCCCTCCCAGCTAGCCATGGCGCACTAGCCCCCTTCAAGCTATGTTCACACAGCCAACCCCAGTCCTCTCCCTGGATCCGAACTTGGAAGCCCGAGCCTCAGCTCCCAGCCCCCGCCTGCCCCGGCGGGTGAGCAGACAAGCCTCTCGGGCTAGTGAGTGCTGGTCGGCACCGACCCTCTGTGCAGGAATCTCTCCACTTTGCCCTCCGCACCCCTGTCGCTGGGCTCTCCTCTGTGGCTCTGAAGCTTCCCCATACCACCCCCATCTCCGCCAGTGAAGGGGCTTCCTAGTGTGTGGAAACCTTTCCTCCTTCACAGCTCCCTCCCACTGGTGCAGGTCCCATCCCTATTCTTTTGTCTCTGTTTTTTCTTTTGTCTTTTGCCTGACCCAGGAACGTGGGAAGTTTCCTGCCTTTCGGGAGGTCTGAGGTCTTCTGCCAGCATTCAGTAGGTGTTCTGTAGGAGCTGTTCCACATGTAGATGTATTTCTGATGTATTTGTGGGGAGGAAGGTGATCTCCACATCTTACTCCTCTGCCACCTTGAAGGTCTCCTGTGTCCAATTTTTAAACACCTGAAAGCAAATCATTCTCTAGTTTAGCTTTAGTGCTGACAGGGGATGGCACAAACTTCTTCACATTAGAGAGTTCAACCACTGGCAAAAAAAAGGCTGAATGAAATATTTTTCAGTGTCAAAGACCAAAGAGATCTTACAGTTTCTTATAAAGGATAATCAACCATGTTTCTTTCTTAGCTCTTGCCTAACTATAAAATATACTTCTCTGTTCATTTAAGAAACAAAAGAGGGACTGTAATTTGCTACACAAAATCAAATATAATTTAATGTCAGTGAACTAACTAATTACAGTATTTACTATTTCAAGTTGCACTTTACCACCATGGTCTAGCTGGGCTTAATTGAATCTCTCTAACAGAGATGGGCTCAGTAGTCTGAAATCCTACTGATTCCAAAGTCAGGCTAGGGGCCAATACTACTTGTTTTCTGCTATACTTATATATTTTAAGTAGTATTAAAGTTGAGGCACAAAAATGAAGTTAATAAAACACCATGAAAACAACACGGATTTGAAGTGGTGTTTTAGGACAAGGGTTGATTTGATATTGATCATGTCATTTCTTGCTAAAAACCTTCTCCATAATATCCTCCTTTCAATGGCCATGACTAAGCATGCCCACATTCCCATGCTGTCCTCAGCCGTGATGAAGGACAACAGCTGACCTATGTTCCCTTTGATCCAAGCCCAAATCAGCCTGGTCGGTGATAGTAGAAGATTGAGACCCCATGGGCTAATTGTTGTGGTAAGAGCAAGATTATTGAAAGGAAGCTAGAGTTGGGCTTCAACAATTTGAAAACTTCTTGGAGTTTTGTTTAGTTATTTATTTGTTTCTTTGTTCTTTTCCAGCTTATGCCTCTATGTTTTGTATTTAGGGGCCATTGATAGCTTCTCCTGGCTTTCATAGATTCTATCCAGGGGCTCTATAAACTCCCTGATGGCAATTAGGCTGACTTTCATATCCACATAAATAAAATAGAAATAAATGCTAAACATATCATTTGAGGATTATTTGGTTAGTTTCAAAGACAGAATAAGTATGTTCACATTTTACATTAGTGGTTATTTCATTTCTGTCCTAAAAGCACAGTCATGTGCTTGGAGACCATAGGGATCACTTAGGTCACATAGTCTCTGGGACAGGCTCAGTTTGGGTCATTAGAAGTAGTCTGGCTGGTAAAGCCCAAGATTTTTCACTGGATGGTGCACTTATGCCAGCAGTAACTCTTGTCTTCAGATTTCCCCTGCTTACCTATGAGAAACTGTTATGAAGCTACCTTTAGGAACAACTTGTTTCAGGGAGATAGATAGCACCAAATAAATTTCTCTGCAAGCTGGAATTGAATAGCTAAGAAACTGAGGGAAGGATCAGTAGCGCTAAATGCTTAGATCAGAGATTTGCAAACTACAACCTATTTTCTGTGTATAACCCATGAACTCAGGGTTGTAAAAAGCAAAACACACACTCAGCACAGCAAAACAGACCCCCCACAAAACAGTAACAAAGAATATGCTTGCAGGTGGCCTGTGAAGCCTAAAATATTTACTATCTGGTCATTTACAATAAAGTTTGCCAACCCTTGACCTAAAGGAACCAGTAATAATCAGCATTGTATATTGCAAGCGGAAAGAAACCACATCTGGATAATCTAAGAGAATTATTACAAAGACCATGTAGCTGATAGTTACTCTGGGAGCTTTGTAGACCAGGTTTGAAAGCTCCAGGTTAGAGGAATTTTTAATCATGTAGTAGAACTTGTCCATGAAAACTTGTCCACTGTTGCTATTGTAAGGCACCAGACACCACAGCCTGTCCCACCAATTCTATCATCTGCCAACACTGTCCCTGGAACTGCAATTGGAAACAGACAGTGCTGGAAACAGGATATAGGGGACATTGCTCCTCCTGTCCTCACCAAAATGGATTGCCGACAGTCCCTGCTCTTTCACATAATTAGTTTCTGCTGGATTTGCATGATTAGTGGAGCCTTGCTCATATTTCTGTGTCTTAAATATAAGGGATGCCAGGAAAATGGTAAATACTATATTTGTTAACTATTGTTGTTATTGTGGTTCATATTATCCCAGCTATCAGGCACAATAAAGTGATTTGGTACCTTAGTAAGACCATAGGCAACCCAACAATTTAATAGAACAGAGGCCATTAATAGTAGGCAAAAGCAAACTGGTAGAGAAAGGAAAATGGATTAAATGTGTAGAAAGAAACACAGGTGCCATGAGAAATTATCCCCCAAGAGAGGGCTGCTTGAAGATATTTTAGTTCCCTTTCTAGTTGTCACAAAGCTTAACTGAATTAGGGTTTCTGTTGGATTTCCATGAGACTCTCACTAATTTTCTAGGTAGACGCATTTTTATATAAACTCATGTGAAGAGGATATATTTACAACCTGATGAATTCTAACTGGAAAGTCGTCTCTGTTTCTCTGCACCCACTCCTCATGTTATTTAGTAATCTTACAGTTACAAGTAACAGAAACACACCTCAAACTAACTAAAAAGGGATTTTAGGTGTCTCATGATACCCAAATATAGGAATGATATGATCCTTAGGATTTTGTGTACCTGTAACTAGTCTTGGCTTCTCCCTATACTTCCTTTTAATTGGTTTGCTCAGTACAGACAGACTTTAAACAAAAACAAACAAACAAACAAAAAGACATGTGGAAGTCATAACAAATGACCCTCTGGGCTTTAACTTTCACATTTTTAGCCACAGAAAAAAAAGATAAGTATGTTTAATCCATCTGAAGTCTAAAATCTTTGTGAAATAACTCACTGACCTAACTTGTAAGGTCTATCTCAGGTCAAGATGGAAGCTTCTATCTGTAGCCTAAGTTGGGTACTTTTTCTTACATACATATATAAAGGCACAAAATATAGCTTATACTTCTAGCAATACATAATATAATAGCAAAGTTATATGTAGTCATAACACAATGGTAAGTGCTGTAATAAAGTGATAAGCTGATGCATTGCTTAACACATCCAGTAAGAAACAGGAGATTCAGAATTAAGATTTCTTCTTTAACTAGGTACCATACTCTTCTCAGAAGTCATGTAAGTCATGTAAGGTACAAATAAACCAGATATCTCTTTGTAATTAATATGAGGATATTTAACTTGAGATTTATAAGGCAAACACATACATGTAATTTGAGAACAGTTGATTCCACAATATAGAATGACCACCCAGCAGCCTATTGCCATTCATTTAACTAAAATATAATGATATAATTATATGAAGGCTCAGAAAAGAACTTTTTATTCTCTTTCTCCAAGAATGTGTAAAAACCGTAATCCAAATGTCACTGAAAGAATGGTCTCTGGGCTGATATTTTTCCAGATTTATTTTAAGTTGTCTAGCATTTTTGTTCCTTATCTGCACAGCTGTGTCTACTGACTTAATCATGGTATTGAAAGGGACATTCATTCTTTCATAATTTGGCAAATGGAACATCTTTAGGATTAGAGTCAAATGCAACAAGAGATTCTGTATTGGAAAGCAGTTTTGGAAAACTTGTATTCTCTGCGTGACATTAAGTATCCATTCTGGCAACAGCAACTCATGGGGTTCTCTGTTTAACCATTCCATGGCTACATGAAGCTTTAGAGAAAGAAGAAGGGAGCCACTGATCCAATAATCTGGGTGGGTGTCTCAGAAGAGATGGCATTTGAACCATCCGTGAAAGAAAATTCAGACTTACATAGTGATATATAAGCAGTTACTGAAATAGATGCCAATTTCTTAGCCAGTGCTACACTCTTCCAACAATTAACTGAATTAACAATTAGCTGAACTAGTTGACACTGATCTGTACTTAGGGGCAATAACAATCTATCAAAATCTTGAATTATGTAGTAACTTTTCTGAGGTATAGGAAAACCCTTCCTTATAGTTGTTAACTTGGCTCTTGATTGAGGTTTTAATTCAAATTCTGTAGATTACCTTTGATCTAACAATTTTACAATGTAATTTTTTTCTGATAAATTCCCAGAGAAACATAGCTCATTTAGACGGACAGGAGAAGGGGCAGAAGAAATAGAAGAAACTAAGTGGGCTGCGTAGGTTAAGCAGAGTAGGAAGAGAGACAGATGTACAAAGTGATATCTGACTTAGAAGGTTACAGAGTCTTTGAGACTCTCTTGGAATTATGAGAACTCAGCATATCAGTTCAGGAAGCTGACATTTGAGTGTTTGGTGCTTTGTCTCCTAATTTTTCTAGAGTGCAAAAAGTTAGAATTATATTACAACTCTATATAGGAAACAGGAGTTCTTCTTGGAAGACTTTGCTGTTTTGACATAGATAAACCATTGCCCAATAAGAAAGAGGCTGTTTCTTTTGTTCAACATATGTCTGTTTGTACATAGTATCTCAAGCTCCCTGATGAAGCAGAAGCTAAAAATGGGTGATACGATCAATGACCCAACCAATGTTGAATCCAAAACACAAATAAAGCAAAATGACCCTCTTTCAAAAAATGATGACAGGGAGTTCCCTTATAAAAATTTTGTATGGGAATGGAGACTTAACTAAGCCTATGCTTCCATTTACTCCCTTTCTTTATACATCAACAGAAACAGAAGACCATCCAGGACAAAGCAAAAACATATGAAACAATACCTTGTAATTAATATAAGGATTTTTTATATATAGACAAAGGTGTAATGACATTATACAAAGACTATTTCTAATTGTCTGACACAAAATCCTATTTCGTTACAAATCTTAGAATAACAAAATCAGACTTCCCTGGTGGTGCAGTGGTTAAGAATCCATCTGCCAATGCAGGGGACAAGGGTTAGATCCCTGGTCCAGGAAGATCCCACATGCCGCGGAGCAACTAAGCCCGTGCGCCACAACTACTGAGACCGTGCTCTAGAGCCTGTGAGCCACAACTACTGAGCCTGTGTGCCACAACAACTGAAGCCCGCGCACCTAGAGCCCGTGCTCCACAACAAGAGAAGCCACCACAATGAGAAACCCGAGCACCACACGAAGAGTAGCCCCCGCTCACCCCGCAACTAGAGAAAGCCTGTGCGTAGCAACGAAGACCCAATGCAGCAAAACATAAAATAAATAAATTTATTAAAAATAAAATAACAAAATAGCTCAGCAATGAGATGCAAAGAATTTAGTCAGATCTCAAATCCTCGTTGATCCATAAGAGGGTCTTTTTTTTTTTATTCTCACAGGTTGGAGAATTGGGCAAAATACTCTTTTCATCAATATACGCATGGTTTATTGTTTATTTTGTTTCACTCAGTGTCTAGGCAAGGCCACCCGTGAGATAAGACAGAATTGGAAAGTTATAAAAATAGTGTAATCTGTGGGTTCTGGGAAAAATAACTCATGGCTATAATTTTTCAATTTATCCCCTCCATTACCCTGCTTGGTGCCTTCTCCAAAGTAAGCATTTGTTTCTTGGATTAAGAAAGTTATAACAGAGTCAAAAAGTTTAATACACACACTACAATTCAAATGATCAAGTTATTATCTATAAATATAAATATAAACATATACAGACACACACATATATATATATACATATATACACACACACACATATATATACACATACACACACACACACACACACATATATATATATATATATATATATATAGGGGTGGGGGGAATGGGAGAGATACCATTTAAGGGTATATACTTGCAACTAGTAGATAAATAAGTTCTGGAGATCTAATATTCAGTATAGTGATTACAGACAACAAAACTGTATCATAAACATTAAACTTCCTAAGAGACTAGATCTTAAACATTGCCACAACAAGAAGAAATGATAATTATGTGACACAATAGAAGTATTAGCTAACATTACACTAGCAATCATATTGCAATAGAGATGTATCAAATTAATGTGTTGTACACCTTAAACTTGCACATTGTTATATGTCGATTATGTCTCAAAAGAAAAAAAAAAGATCCTGTAACTAAATTGGTTTATCTCCAAAGTTCTCATCCATAGGTTAATGGGGGCAAAATAATAAAATGTACAATCTAATTTAACTTCTATATGATAATTTAAATCTCCCCTATATATTATGTCCAAAGTCTTTTATTTTAAAATATTCTGTTGCTCAGATAATAATAAAACATCATTAAGTGCTCCCTGCCCCAATAATTCCTTTGCCATGTTAATACCACACTGTTAATACTAAATAAATGCTTGGTGACTAAAGACATGAAAACAAAATTTTCTTTGAAATTTTTTCTGCTGCTTACCCTATGGTTACTAACAGTACCAGATAACATTTTAGATATTCAATAATGTTCACATCAATAAATAAATGAATGTTCTAGCGTTTTAAAAATCTGAACATTAATAAGTGGTTTTATATGCACACCTACAAAAGGCATACACACTGATGTCTTTATCAAATTTCTCCTTGGCAGAGAAAATCCTCTCAAAGATGAAGATGAAATCCTATGTGCTTTCTATAACCAGCATGATTGAAAGTTTCTGGCTAGTAGACTTTGTGCTTCACTCACTATCCTGATTAAATAAAAAATAGAAAACTGAAATAAAATATGGCCCCTAAAACTGCAATACTTGGGAACTGTTCAGGAAATATGTAAATGTATCATTTGATTTCATTTCTCAGCCTTCAGCATAATGAGCATGGTTGTATTGCCTTGTCCATCTGACCCCATTCTCATGGACCTCTTCCCACACCATGGAGGCACTGGACTGTGTCTTATTGAGGAGAATTGTATTTTCAATACAGCTATAATCAGTTGTGATCCATCCTTGTATGAACAATGCTATAAAATTATATTATAACGCATGCTTTATTAAGCACAATAGCCATCATCAAGTGTAAATTCAAAACATTTTGCATTATGAATTATTAGGCTTCCAGGTTGGGCCCACTTTAAAAAAGCCTTGTAAAGCTTGTAGTCTGATCCATATTAAACTGAATAATCCAGCCTATTAGGAGTTGCCAATTTATTCTGGAAAATCAAGAAAACAATTTTGCTAATGTCATTTCTAATATGCTTGGAATGTTGCCTGAATTAAAGTGTATTGGGAGTAGTCAGCCTCACAAATTTTGGCATTTGCCCTTTCTTCCTGGATTTTACCGGCTCTAAACTGACAAACTAGTCTAAGATAAATGTACATTTTGGAACAGGTAGAGGTGTTAGTAGCCATTGGCTTTCCCCACCTTTGCTTTGAAGATTGAAACAAAGTTGTGATAACTTTTTTTTGAATTCTGGCTTCATAACTTTTTTCCAGCTTTACTGATGATAACTTTTCTAATGAACATTGATTTATTCTTTTGAATTGTCCACAGACTGAAATCTAACACAGTCATAGGGAGAGAATAAATAAGCAAATTGTTTATCTTCCTATCTATAGACCTTTGAGAACTCATTTACTTTCATATTTTTAACTACCTCAACTCATAGAAACATTTCATGTCTAATCTCAGCTGACATCTCTCTCCTGACCACCTGGCCTGAAGAAACAACTCCCTAATAAAATGTTCACTTTGATAATCCCTTCAAAATGGAGCTTATCATCTCTCTCCAAATGTTCAGACAGTCCAGCGTGCATAGAAAACAAGGTCTTTGTTCAGTTGAAATTCAGAGGGCTCCAGAGCCGAATAGGATGAGGGCAGGTGAGAGGGGATAATGGGAGATGGCCCGGAGGTATGGCAGATCACTGAGAAAGCTTGTAATATGAGCCTGAGTGGTGGCATATACTGGGGTTTCTATTTCTGTTTTATCCTTGTGCCTTGACCTGCCTGGACACCAGCTTCTATCCAACACACTGAATCTGGTTTAATATGCCTCCTAATGGGTACCTTAATCTATCCCAACTATTGAATCTGGTCTTTAGGGTCTTCAGTTTGTCCTTTATCAGGAGTATCACTCTGCCACATGGCACCACTGATAACATCTGAGCTCAGTTATATAATGAGTGTCCTAAGGAAAAAGTTCATCCCATCTAACCCCTGAAAATGAACTGGATGTTGTGCCCCTGTATGCAATTCCTACTTTCTTCCTTTTATGTCCAGGTGTCGAAACAAATGAATAATGAGTAGTAGCCATGTTTCTATGTGCATCAGCCACTTGATTTCTGAAAGCATTCTTCTCTTGGATAATATTATTTAAGAGGGTCTAGTTTATATTCATCTTGAACCCAAGTAACATTCTCAGAGGGAAAACAAAATAGTATCCATTACCTGAATACTCAACATGCCTTGCTGTTCCTCCTCTCAACACCACTGCTGATCTGATCCCTTAAATCCAAGGGAAGGAAGGAGAACATCAATCAGGCCAATCAAAAGGTTCAATCTCAGAAGAAAGATAAGAATGCTTAAGTGGATTCTGAGAATAGAATCTTGTCTTCCTGAAGTACTTCTACTTTGGAAAGACAGATGTTACAGAAAGCCATAGACCCATCCCATAATTAGAGAGGGAACAGTTAAGGGCATTATCTCAGAAGAAACTGGTCTTTTACTTTGAGATTTGTATTCTTTCTAAAACCCTCCAAACCATGCCCAACACCAACTCTCACTTGCCACAAGAGTGTTTTTTTTTTAAAAAAAAAGAAATCGAATTATGTCACCCCAGCTTAAAATGTTTTACTGGTTCTTCACCCTCCTCAGGATAAATCCAGTGATGTACCTTTGTGTATAAACATTCTGTGCTTTGTCAGCTACCCCTGTTCCAATACAGCCTTCACACTCAGTACTCCCAATTCACACATTCCTTTTTCATTTTTAACCCAGACTATGCGTAGCAGTTTGAAAATGTAATACAGATTTGTAATCTGTATTTGTATCTTTTCTCACATGGTGCTCTTTCTCCAGAATACAATTTCTCTGATTTTCTTATGGCAACTTCATCTTTCTAAAACACTGTCTCCTCTAGGAAGCCTCACTAGAATTGTCGTAGGCTGGGGAAGAAGTTTATTCAACATTTCTCATAGCACTCTGATTCCCCCATCATAGTACTTATTATCTTTTACTGTACACTCTTTTGCATGTTTGTATTTCATTAGAGTGTGAGTAGAGAATGTGTTTTCTACATCTTTCTGTCTCAAGGCGTAGCACACTTAGGATGTAATAAACTGGGTTGAATGAATTGGTGTCTATTAATGTCCAGATATCCACAGCAATTCTCCCATCTCTAAATTGTACATAGGAAAGAGGCCCAGGCTGTCTGGTAAAAACCTAGGCTCCTGGCCTAATTTAGATACCATCTTTATTCTTTCTTCATTTTTTTATGGTCTTCTTTTCCTATATAAATTTTAGTGGGTACGGGCTACATTTACACAAATGTCAAATGCAATTTTGTGTGTGTGTGTGTGACCTTACCATCCAGTACAGAATCTGGAATGCAATAACCACCAAATAATTCAACAAATCACGACTGAGCAACATGCAGGCACTAAAAACCATGTTAATGATGGAGAAAGTTAGAAGAAGAAGAAGAAAATAGGGAAGATGATGTGTAAGATACTGATATTCCTGATGCCTTTTCTCTTGCAGTAGACTGTCTCATCTTTGACTGTCCACCACTAATATTTTTTCCCAAATATTCTTCTTTCCTCATCCACCCTCCTCACATAATCAGAATTACAATTGCCATTCCATAAAAGTGGCAAATGATCAATACATTGAAAATAAGGTGGTTGAGAAAAAGAATAGCCCTTCTCATAGCAAGTGAAAATGTTATTAATTTTAAGTACTTTTTGTGAGTTGATGGTGGGTAATTCTAAGATCTGCATGTTCTTTCCACTTGTTATAAAATGTGTGTATTTCCAAAATTCAACCTAGGAGGCCCTGAGTCATTCTTAACTCTGAAGCAGAGATTTTTGTTTAGTTTGGGTTTTTTTTTGTTAAAATAGAGAATGAAATAATAATTTTGGCCACATAGCATCACTTGAATGAACCACCCCAGTTGGAAGATAACTTGACTTTTAACACATCTGCATTTTAATATTCAGACCTGTCTTCTAACCAGGAAAAAGTCTTTTTCTTTAAGTATACATTCACAAAATTATTTGATGAAATGAGCATATTGTTTCTGGTATCCTAATTTCCATGATGGTTCATAAAACCTATCTCTTATTGGCTTTGCCATATGCCATGACAAATGTGCATTGGTTTACCTGGGTAAGTATAAGGACATGTGAATCTGATAATATGAGATACCACTGTCTTTAAAACATGAGAAATTTCAAAGATAGTAAAAAACATGCCAAGCTTAAATCTCAAATGGAAGAATCCTGAGAAGATTCAAATATTTTCATGAACTGATGGAAAACATTCTCTGTCTGTAGTTTTGCTGCTCTCCTATAAATAGTTTCAAACCTAAATAAGTATCCATTTATCTTCGGATAAAAACAGAATGAAAAAAGAAAATCAACAGATAACCCTAAACTTCATTGTAGTCAGTATTTCAACTTTCTTCCAAGACCAATCTCTTACTCTAAGGCAGATAAAAAGAAAGAAAGGGAACAGTTTATAATATAGCATAAAATAAAATAGACTCAACATAAATATAAAGGTTACTCCACGATCCAAGACACTTTCTATGCATAAAAGGGTCATTGGTAGGGGATGCTTCAATTTTCAAATAACACATTAGCCTCATTCATTCATTTATTTATTCTTTAAAATTTATATACATTGACTGTGTTTGTGTGTGTGCATGTGTGTGTATTAGCCAAAAGATAATAGAAAAATTCAATATTCTTTCAGTCAGTAATTAAAACCTTCACTTTATTTTTTAGAATATAATAACAGAATATTCAAATATAGTAGAGGTTTTATAAATCATCCTCCTTTTTGTATGTGACTCAATTATAGTCTAGGAATATGAATTTTTGTATGCGAGATTATACATCTATTTAACATTTGACGTGGGTCAAAATTCAGGCTACATGACTTGCAAGCCAGTATGTCACTATATTACCTTCCTTTTAAATTAATAAGAATCACAACAGGTAAACGTTATCCCCTGTTTATACATACAATGCTCATTAAGTCATTTACTGAAGACTACACATATTAGTAGCAGGTAGACAGCTGTACGTATATAAGAAAGAATGGCTAATCAGAAAAGAAGCAGTCCTGGTGAACTTCAAACACTTTCAAAACTTCCAAAGTTGTCTAATCAAAACTTTTTCAACATATATACCATCCTTCACATCTAGATTTCTATCTGCTTATTCTCTGGTTCAATACACCTTTTCTCATTCCTCATATTATGTCCATGAAGTCAATTTTATTCAATAATAACTGGAGCATATATTAGAATCATGGACAAAAAATAGCGCCATAATATTTTTAACAAAATCTTTTTTGAAGCATAGCATACATACCAAAAAGTGCAGGAATCCTAAGCATATAGACTTTTATTAATTTTCACAAAGAAAACACGGTCATGTAAACAGCACCCTGATCGAGATACTGTCATATTTTTACACCTGTAAACATATTCTATTTATATTTAACTTTGTAAGTTGAACTGCATTTCATGATCACATCAGAGTGTTCTTGAAGAGAATTGACAAAGCCCTAAATTGTGTGAATAATCAAGCCTGCATTCAGCTTCTGATTACTAACTATATCATTCAAAAGCTTTCATTTGAGGCTGAACAACAACGAAAAAATGGATTAAAATCCATTATGAACCTACTTTTTTCACATTTCCACTCCCTCCTTCAATAAATAATTATATTAGGTAATCACAATCCTATCAAGTTCCTATCCAGAAATATTTATTTAGAGCCTGGACATATGTGGTGCTGTGCTAGTAACTATAATTTTATAATACACATTTGACTCTTGACCTCTTTATTATAATTTCTTAACTCTGCAGACCTCAGATAATCAAAATATTGGATATTATCTGAAAGTTATTAATTAGATACTGATTGCCTTTTCAGAAGAGTCATCACCAAAATTTTTACTATGTCTAGTTTTCAATTAAATTTATTTCAGTAAGTTCATGTCTCTCTGCCTTCTGAACTACCTTAAGATTCGCTATTAATAACAAGTTGATTAATTCCCTACTCATGCTAGAGAAAAGATCTTCCTCTGTACCATTCATCTCTTCTACCCATGAAGTAGAAGTAAAGTTTTATGATATTCAGATGATCTCCATGATTCAGAAGGTATCGCTGGATTATGACAATTAATGCCACAGGGCACACATGTAGAGGAACTACACTGAAGCTGCATGCATACACCTCCAGAACATCCTGTTTAAATAACACGTTTTACTTAGAGAGGCAGCTAAGCTGATCGCCCTCACAAAAGGGAAATTTCCCTTTTATCAGCATTGTCAGTTTTTTGCAGTGCATTTATTTATTCATGCATCTGTCATATATATGTCTGGATTATAGGGGGGTCTTAATTAAGGTTTAATGAACCATCATACTACCATTCTGCTTTGCAGAGAAAGTGAGTCTTGCTTACCCTCTCCCTCAATGATAACTCCAAGTAAAAGTACCAAGATACCCATGGCTTTCATGATCTACTTGTTGAATGATACTGCTTACCCAAGTTGTAACTGTATTTCTCCCAGGTTTTTATTCTATGCTATGCATTATCATATTGATTATTTTATTTCCCCATTACAAAATCTTGGAGATGAAGGTTAAGGTGTATTTGAAGTATCTGATGTAAATATCACTCTGATTGAGTGCGCCAGCTGTTTCCCAGTCCTAGGACTTTGCAGATGTGGAAATATTTCCCTGGAAACCAATTAGCCCCTTTAACTCAAAAGCCTAAAACTTTTTCTGATACCATTCTTATGCTCCCAAAGAACTGTGAATATCTGTATACATTATAAGCATTATTTCAATTAAGAAAAAAATTAGAAATATTTAGACACGTCACATTGACAGCAGGAAACGTATCCTGCCTACACTCAACAGGCCAGTGTTTAATACATTGTCATCTGTTTTTAATACACTTGTTCAACTCTCAGGCTATACAAGAGGACTCCTTTATCTGAATCGATCTCTCTCCTTCCATAGACTGATCTCAATACTTTTCTACTTTATGTCTGTTGATGTGTGTCAATCCCCCTTCACTAGATTGAAAGCTCTCTAGTGATAGAGATTTCAGCCAATTCATGTAGAAATCCCCTTCTCTATGACATCCATCTATAATCAACAGGTGTTCATTCAATTAATGCTGCATCTATATTCTTTCACCCTTACATTTTATTTCAGGTCGAGTGGGAAGATATATATCTTCTACTGAAAATGATGAATATAGAGTAAGAATGGTTCCAGAGGAAATGAAAGTTATAGAAAATAATATTTTATTTCCAGGACTACATGGATAGTGTGGGATAATACTGAATATTTTAAAATTATCAAGTGGATTAAATTTTGTTTGACACTAAGATGGTAAGACATTATTAATACTAGTGTTTTAATTTAACTTATTAAGTAATAGATTTTTAAAGGGTTAAGACTGAAAGTTATGTATCAATCTCAATATCTCATTAGGGGGCAGTCTAAAGGAAAATAGGATTAAAGGATCACCATACATTGTCTAAAATTCAAACTTTAAGTCACAATGGTAAGCAAGGTTAGTGGTCAGTGTCAAGAATATAACAGTGTTTGTTAATGGCATTCAGCACCTCTGATGCATTTATATTCTTCAAAAGAAGATGAATGAGTGATGCAGAAACAAACAAACAAACAAACAAAAACTAGCCACAGAGTCACTGTGAAAATAATCTATTACTACTGTCAATATAAAGTCAGGTCACTGTGTAAAACAGCATATCAATTTTAAAACTAAAATTGGCCTTATTTTGTATGGAATGCCCAACAAATGTCCAGGATCTGATATGAGTAAATGAAAGGTCAGGAAGCACTAAGCCATTGCAACCGAATCTCCTCCACCGTAATTTTCAAGACTTCTTCACTATTTCCAAAGTGACATTATAGTGTTGTCTTTTATTGCCAAAAAGTATGTTTCTGTCTTGCTAGGAAAAAAAAAATAGTATGTTAAGCCCATTTATTAAATGATTTTCACTTTAAAACTAATGATATGTCACTTTCAGAAAAATTATAATAACAAATCATTATATAATTAGAGGTTAGGAGGTATGAAATCAGGTATTTATTTTGTTGCTTTCTTGATGAAATAGTTATACATAGGCTGTAAAAAAAGCAAATCAAAATTACAAAATATTTATAGTGCATAGAATGTTTTATAAGTGTATTGCAAAACAGCAGAGTGCACTGAAAAAATCACAATTCTTTCAAAACTTCTTTCCAATTATGAATATTGTGAGGATCTGTACTGTCTTCTCCCTTACATTCAGTTACTATGTCATGGAGGGGATATATTTAAAGAACAAAATGTAAAAATTTAAATGAGACTGTGGACTGCAACTTCTTCCACATAAAACAATTATAATTTAAAAATTCATTGACTTACAATTCTATCATTTTGGAGAGCTTATATGCAAAAAACAACTTGAGCCACAAAAAAAGCTAAACAACATAGATAAAATAATAAGATACAAGTCCTCAAATACACAGCTGAGCCCTGGGTACAAAGAACTCAAACATGAGAGTTACCAGAAGCAATGAGTCTTAAGCTGCTCTGTGATTGATTGCTGTCTTCAGTAATCAGGGAGTTTGAAGTACTAGGACCATGTACACATAGGATATCAGGCTTGGGTCTCAAGATGATGGATGGTAAAATAAAATCTCTGAGAATTCGTGGCTATGAATTTAGTGTACATGAGCCCCCTATGAAATTAATATAAAATACTCCTGGACTAATCACTATGTAGTGTTACTTTGCAGCAGCAAAAATATGTAAAATGTCTTCAAAACAGTACAACTTCTGAGGAGCAGATGGAAGGTCTAAGATGCAAGAAAGAATGGTGGTCAAAAAAAGTGGTAAATATGTAGTTAATTATGGAGGAATATTAATGGTACAGAAGAAGAACACTTCATTAGTCTAAAAAAAGTTTTAAATATACAATAAGTAATTATTAATTGGGAGAACAAGAAATAGTTGCTAAAATGTTCTCAGTTTCTGGTACTATACAAGAGAAAGTAAAGATAATTTTGGCTTTGATACGTTAAATATGCCTTTCATAAGCCATAGAGGAGTGAAAAACAGAATGATAAAAATAATCAGGTTAGAAAGGAAACACAGTAGAAAACAGGTGGGACTCATAACATAAGATCATAAAATAGCTAGCTAGTGGGAATTTGTGGTATAGAACAGGGAGCTCAGGTCTGTGCCCTGTGATGACCTAGACTGGTGGGATGGGGAGGATGGGAGGGAGGTCCAAGAGGGACGGGATATTTGTGTACATATAGCTGATACACTTTGTTGTACGGCAGAAATTAACACAACATTATAAAGCAATTATACTCTGATAAAAAAATAAAATAAAATAATTAAATATATCATTAATTCCATTAAATGTAAATGAGCAGCATATATATATATATATATATACATATATATATATATATATATAACAAAGACTGAGATAATCAACTGCATTTAAAAAAATCAACTATTACAAGCTATTCACAAGAAACACAGTCTAATCTTAAATATACAGAAAAGTTAAAAGTAAAAAGATAATGAAAGATAAAAAACACACTTTACAATATAGAAAATATTTAAAACTAAATCAAAATGAAAATACAAAAATTTATGGGATGTATTAATAGCTACAGCAGGATAAGAGAGAGACATGTCATTGCTTATACTACAAATAATAAATACAGCAAATTGAAAGTTCGGTATCTCCAATGACATTTCCTGTATTAAAGGACCCCAGCACATTTTTGGCTGGCATAGCCTAAAATCAAATTCAAAGTTCTATTTGTTATATGCTAATTTGAAATCACAGTCTCATCAGGCCTCTTAAGTAAAGCTTCAGATATTAACCAGAAAAATAAAAAAAGAAAATTGGACTATAAGAAATAAAAGTTGCATATAGTTGAGAATGTAGTTGCATGACAGAGAATCTGAACCCTAAAGCCAAGCTAAGTGATGCTGGCCAGAAGATGCAGCCTGTCCACCTCTGCCTGATGAGACTCTCCCTGCCTCACCTAAATGACCTTTTACTGGGAAGTCAAATGTCCTCAGGTCACTTCCCCATTGCCTCCAGACATATAACAAGAGCTAAATCTCAGTTGATGTGGAAAGTAAGATCTCAAAGTCTAACTTCAAAGAAGAAACCTTAACAACTGGAACAATTACAAAATTTTACTAATTTATATTGGCAAATATATGGAGAAAATATATGGGAATATATTTGGAGGCTGCCAGACCAGGAATAATGAATCACGTTTGATCAGACTGAATGTATCAATAACAATGCATTTCCAGAGAAGGTTTTATGTACCAGCTCAAACAACTGGGATTGGCTCTAACTGGTTACTTGGTTGATTACTGTCTTTTGATCTCAAAGATGTCCTATGCTGAGTAAAGATGAAGAAGAAAAATTTTTTTTAGGATACTAAGGAAAGAAGGTGGTTGGAGAGTATTTAACAAATAACAAATAATAAAGTGGTATGACAAATAACCACTTACCAGTCTATGAAATTATCCAGCATGAGCAACATCTAATTTGACCTTTATCTTTAATTGACCTATCACTTTTGATAGTTTTGAGTATTTCTTTTTTTGAAACATTTCTCTTGTAGTTTCCATGATGGAATGGGTTGAAGAGTGTATATAAGAGGTAAAGATAGCAAATAAAAACAATTTCAAGAAGTGTGGTTCTGGATGAGGTTGTGAACACTGGCTAACAGAGAGATGTATGTTTGTGTTCAGTACAAATCTTCAAATTCTGTATGGATGAAGAAATAGCATTTGACATTTAGAATATACTCAATAATTATGGATTAAATTAATGAAAAAAGTTAACAGAAGTAGTGCTTTTTCACAGGTTGTAAAGAATCATAATTGGTAAAAATGATTTGACTCCTTCATATTAAGCTTTGATATTTAATTAAAAGGAATTGGCTCTAACTGGTTACTTGGTTGATTACAAGTAACCAAGTAAAGTAAAGAAGTGTAATATTCTCCAATTTCCTAGTGTCCAGTCTAATCTTGGGGTTTGGTTCATTTCATTCATGGAGCTCATTGATATTAGTATATTATAACAAACTATCTGGAGAGGTCATCTCTACTGAAGAATTAGAATCCCATCTGAAAAATTCCTCTAATTGTGAAAATTGGATACCTTTTACTTGATTAAAAAAATATATCATGATACTTCCTTAAACAAAAACAACAACAAAAGAGTGACTTCATTTTAACAATGCAAAAAGTCATAAAGTCTTTTCCAATTCAAGGTGAAATGTGAGAGCATATGAAATATAATTCTTTCTTCATCTGTGAATCATTTATTTAAATTCATTATAAATTTCTTGATATGGATACCATTAAAAACCTTAGGCTAAACTGCAAAAGGCAATAACTTGAAAAAATACTTCATTGTTGGAGATTTTAAATTTACACCATCTTGGGTTAAGGTTAGTTATCATAGTTAAAATTCAATTTGTAATATTTAGGCATCAATTTGCTCTACAATGCTAAAAAGCAAAAGCTAAGATGCAAAGTCAAGAGGCTGAAAAGTGGAAATGAATTTATAATGAGTAGTTATGTTCCGTCTGGAAATGGCATAAATAAAAATGAATGAATTGAATGGCCTTTCTTATCTGCATATTTAAAGACTAACAAGATACAGAGTGCTTTAAATTACTTCCATTTTAATAAATTGTATAACCCGAGAAGTTTGCATTTCAGAGCTCTCCATTTTATAAGATCACACCATGAGACTTATTTTATTCAGATATTATATTACTCATCTTGAGTAAAGCACAGTCTGGGAACTCAGTTATAGCTCAAATAGCTTAATAGTACCTTTAAGTATATACTTATAAATTGCCATGTTCACATGTCTTTCAAATAACTACACTCATGTTATTTGGTAGGTGCACATGGAGAATGCTACCAGTAATCATTTGTGTTTGCAATTGTTTTTTGTGCAAAAACTCAAAGCAGAATATGATATATAAACTGCTGTTAGGTTATCAGATTGAGCAGACATAGCCATTTTTATGTGTATCTGACAGTAAAACAACTATGAATAAAAACTAAACTAGTTTGAATTAAGGATGTGAGGGCAAAATAATCAATCAACTAAATTTACTGGTGATAATTCTTGGGAGATAACTATTCAGTCAATATAATCAAAATAGCCATTCTGATAGTCTTACATGCAGAAAATAGCATATGCTACCACTTAAAACAATATATAAAGAACACGTAAAGATTATTGTGATGTTGCAAAAAGGCAAAAAATCTGCTTTTAAAGCAGCTTGTATTAACCAAATAAAAAACTGTCAATTTTTTTATAAGCCTCAAAGCTGAATACACATTGAAAAATTTTTATGGAAAAATGTCAGAAATTACAAGTTTAACGATTCTGATTAGGGATATTTCTACTTTCTCAAATTGTGTTCGAATTACTACAAAGATGAAAGAGAAGGAATAAGATGGGAAGGAGGAGAAGGAAATCTATACATGCCCAGGAAAAATAGAAGGACCATGAATTATGGGGGATTTCGTTAAGAAAGAATGCCAATAGGATTAGTTTGATAGAGAGGCCACAGGTAAGAAACTATTACCCAAGCAGACACAACAATGGGTTTCTCCAGAGGTGAGCGTTTTTCTGTCCATTGGGGAAACTTTCAAGTCCAGAGGGAAGAGGCACAGGAAGCATAATTAAACCATAAGGAATTATCAAAACATTTAATTAAAGACTTTCTATGAAACAATTTTAATATTATGTCCCAACTTACAGAGATTCTTAAAAACTGATATCAAGAACTCAAGCAACCTGTATTCAACAATGAAAAAAGTTGTGAGTAAACAGTCGTGTGACTTATGTTTATATAGAATGCTTTGCACTTGTTACAAACTGAGGAACACCAACATGGTTAATAGTAATAAGGATAAAGTTAGCCTTATCTGGGCAGTTGTATTAACTGTAATGGGAAATATACACAGTAAAATGTAAATATCACATTTAACATTTACAACTGCCTAATGATGAAGTTGCTAGAGAATCTCTCCATTCACAGATATTGCAATGTTAAGTAACTCTCTAAATCAAATAGCTGGTTAAATAAAGAAGTCAGGATTTGAATGCAGCATTCTGATTCTGGAGCTGGACACAGAGCCATTCACTACACTTCAATAACTTTGAAAGATATAGTTGATATACTATTAAAGGGGAAAAAATCAATTTACAACACAGTTAATATAGTATGAATACATTCTCATGAAACAAAATTAAAAAGTGGTAGGTATGAGCATACCTATCATGGTTAATGTAATGAAGGAACTAAATTTTAAATTTAATTTAAATTAAATTAAATTTAATTTAAATTTGAATAGCTACATGGGGCTATTGGCTACCATAGTGCAGAACACAGATCTAAAGAGTAATGATGACAAAATTTCATGTAATAAACAAGTTAACATTGAAATTCAGAAAAATTCATGACCTTAAATGCATACATAACTAAGTAAGAAAGAATTAAAGTAAATGAATTATTGTATTGATATTTACCTAGTGCTCAAAAACACCACATTAATTAATGGAATATATTAGTTAAAGTGAAAGCAGAAATTGATAAAATTGAAAATGAAGCAATAATAGAGCTAATAAATAAAGATAATAATTATCTGGGAGTTCCCTTGTGGCCTAGTGGCTAGGATTCCCGGCTTTCACTGCCATGGCCGGGGGTTCACTCCCTGGTCAGGAACTAAGATCCCGAAAAATGCATGGTGAGGCCAAAATAATCATAATCATAATCATAATCTGATTTAACAGAAAAGCAGTAAAAGAAATAAAGAACTAGAAAATCTATTCATTAAAAATGGAGAAATCACAAAAAACAGTGATAAGAATAAACATAAATATGAATGCAGGGTATCATAAAATAATTATGAGTACTTTATTCAACTCTGGCAAATATATTGGGAATACTGGATGAAATTGTTAATATATGGAGAAAACATAAATTATTATTTTTGACGCAGAGACATTTACCAAATTTAAATATATCATAGGCCTTAAGAGAAACTGAGTTGTCAAAAACCTTTCCCTTTTCTCTTAACTTTCCCCACATTATTTAAAAGCAATAAACTCAGTAAAATTTCACAGATAAATTAAACTATCAATGAAACAAAAGTTCACTTCTATACTGTTTAAGAACATAGTGACAACTTCTAAATTCTTTTTATAAAAATATTATATATAATAATTTGGGGATAAATTGATCGGTTCAAATACAATCATCCTAATTCTCCATGGGCATTAATATTTTGTTTCATAAATATCATGACAGTTAATTCTCAAATTGTTTATATTATGCCTAGGGATTTGATTACTTCTGCATATTTCTCTAACGTAGAGATACTTTGATTTATCTTATGTCTTAAATAATATCAATTTTAAAAAATATTTATTCCTCTTGGAAGCTGTGGTGAAAAGAGCCAAATGTGGGGAAGAAATAAAATTATATTATATATCAGTAGAACAGGAAATGACCAGTTCACACTGGAAAGTAGTTTGTAAGCAAAGGCTCCATTGCTTTGACACTTCAAGAGAGTCTGTATATCACATTAAACCTTAGAGCAGCATGCACCGCCTGGGGTCTATGGAGCATAGCTTTTTATATAATTGGAGAAGCAACTGTACTGTATCACATATGTCAGTGGAGTGTTACAAGTTGCAATAGAAACTATTTCTTGGTGAAATTAAGAGAAGAGAATATAGTTGGCTGTGTAGCTTTCTGGAAAATTTTGTGGTTAGCAGGCTAGTTTTGCAATCAGCTTGGTTAGCAAGTTTGGAATATTTGTATTTTTTTTTTATTTTAAAGACGGGGAAATATAATATTTGAAATGTTTTTACAAATAGTAATGTCAGCTAAAATGACTTTTCCCAACAGTAATGGTGATAGGATCCTGTTCTTTTCTAATTCTTATTTTAAAAAGAATGCCCTGTGTTTCTCCATGAAGTAAATAGGAATTACAGAAATAAAAGACATCTATTTTATTAAAGAATATCTTTAGTACTGTTTTAATTATGTTTTGGGGGAAACATGGATTTTATGAAATGCACTGTAACATTTATTAAAATTATAAATGTGTATATAAACATTTTGTTTGTATTTACTGTGTATATTTTTCTTTCTTTTTTTGTTACGGAGAAATTTAGGGGTTTTTTTGTTTTGTTTTGTTTTTTTAATTATTTATTTATTTTTGGCTGTGTTGGGTCTTAGTTTCTGTGCGAGGGCTTTCTCCAGCTGCGGCAAGCGGGGGCCACTCTTCATCGCGGTGCTCGGGCCTCTCACTATCGCGGCCTCTCTTGTTGTGGAGCACAGGCTCCAGACGCGCAGGCTTAGTAGTTGTGGCTCACGGGCCTAGTTGCTCCGCAGCATGTGGGATCTTCCCAGACCAGGGCCCGAACCCGTGTCCCCTGCATTGGCAGGCAGATTCTCAACCACTGTGCCACCAAGGAAGCCCTGAAATTTAGGGTTTTAATAGATTTATTTACATTAAATAAATCCTTGCATACCCAGAGTATTATTTAATGAACTTCTAAGATTGAGGGGCCATTTTTAGGCTATTCCTTAAGCAGATATCATGTCGATTAAGACTTTGGTTTCTGGCTTCATATTTCCTAGGTTGGTATTCTGGTTCCTTCCCTTCACCAGCCATGTAAATTTAATCAAGTTGCTAATTCTTATAATGCCACAATTTTTTTTATCTGTTAAAATAGATATAATAATATCTCACTTTTGTTGTAAAGATTTTAAATGAAATGTGTGTAAAACACTTAAAAAGATGCTTGGAATGTAGTAAGCTCTATCATGTGTTCTTATATTATCAATTTTGGTAACCAGGATTATGTTTTTATCATTTGTAACAGCTTGAACCTCATGTCTGTTGAATATTATTGGTATATGAAATAAAATCCAAACCAAATTTGTAGAAATTACTTTTCTCGAGAGACCAAGTACATACCTTTGGCTCAAAGGGAGTGAGATAAGTCAGGTGGGACAGGTAGCAAGTGATTACACATCCCATTGTCTTCTAGCTCAGCCCTTAATAATAAAGTAAGGAAGGTACAATAATTCATTAATTAATTAGAAAAAAGAACTTTTTCAGCAAGAGATCTAATGATTCATCAGGGTCCTCTGTAATGAAAGACAATGCCTTCAAAATGCACATATGCCTGCATGCAAGCACACCACACGTGTACTCACAAACACATGCAAAGACTGTTGCAAACCCTGGCTGACACAAGCAATGATGGTGTTCTTTGATTGACCCTAACACTAGTGGCATGTTCAGTGGTATATGGACTGCATATTTGTGCCCCCCAAATTCATATGTTGAAACCTAACCCCCAATAAGATGGTACTAGGGGGTAGGGCCATTGGGAGGTAATTAGTTCATGAGAGTGGAGCTCCCATGATGGAATCAGTGCTCTTAGAAGAAGAAAAGAACTAGCTCTCCCCCTCATCACTGTGTAAGGATGCAAGAAGATAGCTGTGTCTGTCAGCCAGAAAGAGGACCTCCAAGAGACCTCAACCATGCTGGCACCCTGACCCAGAGTCCAAGAATGTAATAAAATATATATTTGTTGTTTAAACTACCTAGTCTATGATAATTTGTTATGGTAGCCCAAGATGACTATGATAAGGGCAGAGTTCGTTTGTTTGTAAGTTTCTGATTTGGGCTGGAATGAACAGAAGTAGGAAATAAGCAAGGGAGTGACAGTAAAGGCAGAAGCATAAGTTAGCCTAAAGACTTATCAGATAATCCTAGAATTATTGGAAAGAATTGAGAGAAGAGGGAAATTTCACAAGCAAAACTATAGCTGTACATTTTTTTCACAGTGATTTTTAGCTCACTTTTATTCCTGAAAGTTTATTTGACTCAGGAAAAATGAGTCATATTTGTACTTATAGTATGTACATCTGTGTATGAATGTACTTGTCTGCTACTCCTAAACTGAACTAATGCTTCACTTGCATGCACTCCTGACAGCTAATACAGGACACCTTGGGAGCTGAAGATCTATTGCACTTGACATTTAGCTTTTAGTTGGCCTAACATTTGGGTTCCAAGTACTACCTTTATTCTTGGCACTCACTTTGACTCCCATCATTCATTCCAAAGCACAATCTTAAGAGATGCAACATGAACTCATATCTCTAGAGACTTTCCTTCATAAAGGATGGGGGAGGAGGTAAAACTCATCACTCTCTGCAGGTCTAATAAAGAGAGCTTGAGGTATCCTCTCCAACTTTACTTCAAATAAAGTTGTTCAGATGCTCCCTGTGACCTATGGTTTTTATTACAAACAATACCAGAAAATTTAGCATGGATTTCCCCCTGAATTTCTAGCTAAGGGGAAAAATATACATATACTTGCACACATACTGCACACACACACAAACACACTCACATTATACTAGGATTAAATTTTTCTCTTTGCTACTACTTTCCAGTAGTACTTTGCAAATTTGCTGGACTACAGTAGGCATTTAGTGGATAATTATGAAGCATTTGATGTGCAAAATATCAGCTGTGGTACACACTGTGATCAGACAAATGCACCCTACATTCTTAAATGATTATGAGTCCTTAAAATCCTAGTGACATTTTTCATTTGACCAATAAAGAACAACATGAAGAAGAAAACTTCCACTTTCAACACAGTGGCAATAAAGTACAAAATAATCAATGGATTTGACCCAGGGATGAAAATGTGAATCACCTAGACCATTCTCACTTTTTCTACTACAACACAAAATTATTTCCTTGGATAAAGACAGTTATCCTATCACATACTCAAATCAATATCAACTGTGTGGTTGAGAATCCTCTGGCTAGAATTATATATCAGAGATGCTAAAAGCAAGACAGAAGCATTTTTATTTCATTTCCTTGACTTCTCTACTCTCTTTTAGTTTATGAATAATAGACGAGACATTGCCATTTTCCTCAAAGCTTTAGCATTGAGACAATCTTTAAATGCAGTTTATGATCTCATATTATTCTTAAAATATATTGGCTTTTTAAAAAATTGAACTTTTGCCCAACTCAGTCATCTATTCTGAGATAAAAATCCAACAGAGAATCCACAATTTAAGTGAATTTTTCTTGGTTAGTGATATAAAATTTCAGGAAAGCTGTGAAGAAATATTCCTGGTAAATTTATTTGAAAATTATTTAATCAATGATAAGTATATCTATGGTGTTACATTTATATTTCTGATTTATAAATATTTTAAAGACAAAAGAGATCACTGAATTTCAACAATAAGTATTTCTCATTTTTTAAATTTTAAATGCTAGAGAGATACAGTAACACAAGGCTTTATTATGTCATTCCCTCAGGTTACCAAAAAAAAAGAGCAAAACACTAGAAAGACAAATACAGATTTGTATCTATTGCTCATTTTTAGGGACCACTGAGAACATGTGTGAATGATTTTGTTAACCTCAAATACATAGGAAAAAAGAAAGCCCTACTGGTCAGTTCGTGAAACTCTTTTTCCAGAATTGTGAAATGCAGAGAACATTGTCAGGAACATGCACATACTGACTCTTATTTCATTTTATTTTTTATTTCCACTGCAAAGGAAATGGTTTCACCGATGCTAAGTTTTATTCAGGAATCTGCCAAACATTTTAAATTTATGTGTTAAATGCATGTATTGTTTTTATAAGTCTTCCTTGGCCATGGTACACTTATGTGCAAGTATCTCTGATAGCTACAGGTCCCATTAGATATCCAAGAGTCAATAAAAACCTTTCCAGACTTAACATGCCTTTGATTTATATGTCTTCATCTCTCCCACTAGATTTTGGTGGCCTTGACTACACACACAAAAATTTAGAGAGAGAGAAGGAGAGAGGAGAGAGAGAAAGATAATAGGGGGAGAAGGGAGTTCAGGGAGAAAGAATGTATATGTATCTGAGTCTATGTTTGCAAGGTAGAAAATTTCTTGTCACCAATTTGTAATCCAACTGAAATGGTAGAACAATAAATCAATTAAAGAATTCAAAAGCAAATAAAAAATTCTAATATTAGCTCAGGAAAATATTGTGTCTTTAACAATGCAATCAAATAATACTTATGGGAGGTTTTCCACGTAACATAATGGAATGAGTTGATATGCTTCCAATTTACCCCGGCTCTGCCACAAACACATATAAGGAAAAATAAAATAAAATAAATTAATAATAGCTGAGATAAAGTCAAACAGATGGAGGTGGAAGTGAAGGAAAAGAAGAAGGAGAAAGAAAGGGGAGGAGAAAAAGGAAGAGAAGAAAAGGGAAATATCTAAGTCTTAAGATGAAAAAAAAAGAAATCAAACCTGGAATCATTAGCAAGTATCTTGGTTTGACATTACTAAAAGGCACTGACTAAGTCTGGAATTTTAGCACCCATACTGTCATAAAAAGCAAGCGGTTTAGACACAACGGAACTGAAAAGTTGGAATTTATTTTCCTTCACACACCCAGATTATGCATATAGTTCCAATAAGCTGTAAGAAAATAGACTGAAAAATACCACTTAATGGCCTAGAGAATCAGAGAGAGTTTGCCAAAAAAGAATGTCTGTGTGAAAATGTGTATAGGGTCGAGGCGGGAGGGTGTGTGTTGTTCCCTGACACTGAAAAACTAAGCCCACATCTCTATTCAGAACAGTGTCTGAATTTATACAATCTGTGTGCTTATGGGCATCATTTAAGTTAAAATAAATGCATAAAAGATAGATAGATAGACAGATAGATAGATAGATAGATAGATAGATAGACAGACAGACAGACAGACAGTCAGATAGATGAAAGATGATAAAGCTGACGTGAAACTGTTGATATTTCTTGGGCATAGGAAGAAACAACAAATAAACATTGGGTAAAGTCATGGAAGGTAGATGACTTTAGATGGGTAGATGTAACCACAATGAAAAAAAGGCAAACCAGGCAGAAGATGAGCTCACAATATATTAAAAAAAAGACAATAAATTTAAGTAAAAATGATCAGATTAAATCAACAGAAAAATTTGTTTTCCAAGGACAAGAAATAATAGAAAAATCTGAAAAATTTGGAAGATATGCCAAAGTAATATGGTTCAAATGATTATGAATAAATAGTATATATGAAAAGGGGTCAAATGTAATTTATATAAATTAAAATATAGTCTTTATTATTAAAAATTCAATGGAAGGTTAAAAATAGCATATCAAACACAACTCTGTGTCAATTAGTTAATTAGAATCTGGATTTGTGTAAATATTTGTATATACAGCACAGTTAAAAACAGATGGAAGATATGAAAAAATAAATGAATAGACCTGGGGACAAATTACATGATTCAAAGTTTGTCTTATAGTAATACTAGAATGAGAGCATAGAGAGAATGGTGAAGAAGCAATACTCAAGAAATATACAAAGATGAAATTTCAAGAAATGATAAATCTCATAACCTGAGATGAAATAAACATACCAATTCAAGAACTACACCAAAAGCATAACCACATCTAGACACTCTGGAATGGAACTAAAGATAACCAAAAACTAAAAAGAAAATATTAAATAACACCAAAGAGAAAAGTAGATGATAACTGAACTATATCCATCATTTTCAAAAAAATTTGAGGTCAAGAATCTAGTTATTTTCAACCTAACCCAAAATGAGGGGGTTTGCTTTTATTATTCATAACTGAAAATATACCAACTCTCAACTTCAGAAAGAGGGAAATTAAATTCAGAGATAATGAAAAAATATAAAAAGCAGTTTGGAACAACAATTACATAATAAACATAAGTAATTATTGACAGTGATATAAGTAATAAAAATAGTGATTAATTTTGGATGGGTAGAGAATACAAAACATGTCCTGCATTCCCAGGTAGAACTTCTGGACAATAGAGCTAGGATGGAGAAGAGCAAAGCAGTCTTGGGCTAAAAAATTCCATAGTCCCCAGTGGATTTACTGAGACTCAGTTCTTCTCCTTAAACTCATGCCTCTCATCTATCGTATGATTTTGGTCAATTTTCAGTCTTTAAATGGACTTATTCTTGATAGTTTTTCCAGGTTTTATCATTGTTTTGAGGGAGAGAATTTGTCAATTTCTTCAATTTGCCATTCCAGAAATCCTACATTCTTCTTTTAAAGCTACTGTAGATTAAGATTGCTTTTCTCTCTCTCTTTTTTCTTGGTATGAAATAGAAGTATTATTTGAAATTTCTCAATTATATTTGAATCCCAGCTGTTATCTACATTGTAACACCTACACTGACAATAAATATGTTTAATTTAATCTAATAAAAAGATATTAAGTTCATTTCTCCTCACATACCTTGTATATAGAAAAGTATTCAAATTCTTTTGAGCGAATTTCAAGGTTCCTTCACAATTGTTTTTTGCTTAAACGTCCAATTTCCTTTAATAAAAAATGCACAGGGGGCTTCTATATAAATATGTACAAGATCATTCTTTATCATACTATTTGAAAATGGTAATATGAGATAGTTATCACAGTTCTTAGATGAAAACTGGAGAACATTCACTAGCTGTTTTAATTTTCTAGTGAAATTTCTATCTTTAAAAAATGCCATAGGGAAAAAAAAACGCCATAGGAACTGGAGGGAAGTGTGTCTTTAATCATATAATTCATTAATCAAATGTTAATTTTTGCTAATGTGAGTAGAGAGAGATCATATTATGATACTATGGCATATGTTTGATATATACAAGCAGGAGTGCAGCACAGTTCTGCCTGAAACTCTATGCTTTGTTGACTAAAATAATCGCAAAAAGCCTGGTTGTGACTTAATAGAGATTGATGTCACCTTGATGTATGCGGTGTCACTCAAATTGATTTACACTGTCTTCTTTCTCAAATTTATTTATTTTTTCTTAAATAGATTCTTATGCTATTATCAGAATATGTAATATGCAGACTTGTAGGAATTAGAACCCAGAATGGTTTCAGTAAATGGCTAAGAATTTTACAACTAATGGTACTGTCAAGTTCACTTTTCAGGCTCAGTTATGACACTCATCCAGTTATGCGGTCATCCAGTTCTTCATGCCTTTATTGGATTATGTATAACTTTTAAAATATAAATTGAATAAAATTTCATATTTAAGATTAAACACTGAAATATCTGGTGTATTTCAGGGCATATAAAATAAGATGAATCATTCTGGAAGGCATTTTGTCTCTAGTATTTTTCTCAAAGCCTCCTGAACTTATCAGAAAACAGCTTCCTAAACCCCTACTACCATCCCTATTCTGAGGTTGTCTTTCCATATTGAAAACATGTCAGCTTTGCTACCATCTCCAATAGACTTCCTTATTAATCTGGCAATACTATCAATAATAGCTAACAGCTGTTTTTGAAAGAATTTCAGCTTCAAAATTATTTATTCAAAGATAAAAAGGGTTAATGTGGCTATTTTGTGTAAAGTATAATTTTAGACTCTTTCACATGTTAAATTCCTTATTTCTCATCTTCTTCACTAAAGTAGATTCTCTATTATAAGTGCAGAAACTGACAGATAAAAAGTTAAATAGCTATGTGAGATCTAATAAATTTTGCAATTGGAATTTTATTCATGTTTATCTGATTGCTAAATTCATACTCTCCCTGTATTCATGTTGCCTAATAAGAATTAGTTAAACATCTATTATGTCCAAGTTGATATGCCAAACTTTTCTAGTTTTTTTTTGTTTTGTTTTGTTTTTTATGGGTAGAGATTTCTTACTGCATCAGTTAGATAAAAATTCAGATAAAACATGATTTGAGGTGCATTTGCCCAGTTTCCACATTGGGAGCTACTCAATACTGTAGTATTGAGATCATCTGGAAACAGTATTCCAGCTTTTAAATAAAATGCTGATTTGTCATTAAATGGAACATCCTGCATTTCAAAAACCTGAATAAAATGAACATTCAAGCCAGTTAATTAGGGCATGGAGGAAAGTTCAATACAAGAACATTCTTTGGAGGTACTGCATTTTTATTCGATTATGAACAGGATTCATTTTCATTTAATTTGCCAACATGCCTCTCAGTGTTTTATTCTTAGATAAACAAGTGACTACAGACATGTTAAGCCAATTACTCTCATTCTGTCCCTAAATTGGCATTAATACGGTAGCCGGATGGAAATGGTCTCATGCTTGCTGACATATAAACAATGAACAATGATGCAAAAAATATTGCTATATCCATACCTCTTTGTTTCTGTGCTTGAGACCAATGGACTTGATCAATCCTATGCTGCATGTTGCTTTTCCTCTTCGGAACCCACTGTCAGCACACTTTTACAAACAAGAACCTCAGCTTCATATCTTTCAGCTCTGTTGGAGGCTGAGTTATGGCACAAATGTAACAAAAACTTTTTAATAATTCTGCATTTGTCCTGGATTTCCACTAAAACTGTTTAATGCTTGGGACAGCATGCTAACTGTAGTGTATTGTGACTTTTTGTGTGTGAGGAGAGAGTCTTCATATTGGATATATTCTATCAACAGGCCATGTCCTTAAGGAACTTAATGGTCAAGTACTTGATAATTCTTTCACAGCCCTAAAAGCTTAAGACTAAAATTTCAGCACTGAAGTTAAGAACTCAAGCCCTGAAGTTAGAAAGATCTCGAATTTAGTCACAACTGTTCCACTTAATAGATGTGTTAATTTGGACGTATTACTTAAATGTCACCTAAGGTTTATCATATATAAATGAGGATTAACCACATTTTTACAGGGTTGTTATAGGAATTAAATGAGATAACTCAGTCTATATCATCAAGTTAACGTTCATGTTCTCTCTTCTCTTACCTAAAACTTTGCATACAGCAATTAGAATTTTGTCTTGTACTTGGCTTTAAGTTCCCTCTTGATATAATTGATCATGGGATTCAGCTGACTCTACTCAAGGAGTGCTTTGAGTCTGTGCCTCATTTTCACATATTTTCTCCCTGAAAGTGTTCCCATGTTGCCTCCCCAGTATTACTAAAGATTCCATTTCTGCTTCTCTTGGCCTTCACAGGTGCTGTTTCCATGAGTATTCCTCAATATATGCAAATCAGCATCTCAGAGTTTGCTACCTTGGGAAACTACCTAAGACAGTCCCCATCTTTTTGGTTGAACTCTTTCATAACAGCTATCTGCCTGCTCAGGTGTATATTTTTTATTACTTATATTTATTACTGACTTTGTGGGTCCTTAAAAACAGATCTTATGTTTCAGGACGTCTATCAATTAAAGTACCTATTACCAATCATTCCTAATATTTGTTCAAGCCCTCTGACCCAAGCATTGTTCTAAATGATTTATAATTTTATTGCCTCATTTAATTCCCATGATGATTCTATGAGGTGAGTGCTATTATTATCCCCATTTTTCAGATGAGACTGTTGATGCCTAGTAAGTAGAGGGGCCAGGATTTACAATTTAAACCTCACCTCTCTGAGTCCTAAGGTCACACTCTTCACCACTTTGAACCCCTATGACCATGAAGCTGACTGCTCCCCTCTCTGGATTCCTGCAGACTTTCCATTTCCAGACACCATGAGTCTTTTCCAGATCGCTGGTTGAAATACTCTTCAATGTATAATTAATAATACTTCTGTGCTTCTCTGCAGAATCTGGCTGAGGCTGGAATTTTAACTCACTTGACGTCTTCTCCTTCACTCTCCTGATTCCACAACCTTATGGGTCTCTCCTAAGAGAACTTCCTGAGTAAATCACTTGCATACAATCCTCACCTCGGGCTTCACTTCTGCAAACATAGTCTAAGAACAAACGGTTAATTATTAGAGGGGATTTTGAGGGAAATTAGAAGACATTAATCCCAGAATTGTGAACTTCCTGTTGGTTAGTGATAAGCATCTCTAGAGATGCAAGTATTGGCTGTATATTTGTACCTGAGGACATGGACAAAAAATTGACACAGTGGAAGAAACCCAAGAGAAATAAATAATTGCTGAGCATTTCAAAAGGCTCATATGAGGTTGAATATTATGTATATAATGGGAGTTCATCTAATTTCACAATTTTATTACACTGTGCTCAGCAGCTTAACAAAAAGTTTCAACAACAGAAAAGAAATCTCAGTAGGTAAACAGCAGAGGATCTGCCTGTCAATTGGCATCTTGAAGACGTAGCAACAAGGAGATTTTTATTTTCCAAACTAAAATTTGATAAAGTCCCTTTACATATACTTCATTTAATTTTCACTAAAGCAGCAAACAAAAGTGGAAAAAGCCAAAGTATATTCAAGAGATAGTGTATAGACTTATTTATTGGAAAAAAATGGTTTGGATGGGGAAATGTTGGAAGATAAATATAGAAAATGTGGCTGATTCCTGATTCCAGAGGATCATGCATGCCCGCTTAAGGAGTTTTTCATTTTCTTTGAATTTTTTAAAATTCATTTCAGTATGGAAATGACAATGAAGAAGGAAGATTATTTGTGGGCTGTGTATCTTTAGGGATATTGGTTAAGGGACCTTTAGTAATTTCAGTGGAAAATAGTAAAGGCTTCTTTTACACTAGTGGTACATGGGTAAGAAAGGTAAGAGGGTTCTATTTTGAAGAAAGACAATTATAAAACTAAACAAAAATCCCAATTAAAGATATATGCTTACTTAACATTAGAAATACTACTGAATACCTCTTATGGAAAGGCCTCCAGGAGTACAAAAAAATTATCAGAAAAAAATTTTTTTTTATTTGTCAAGGAGATTACAACCTAGTTGGGGAAAGGAAGGAAAGCTATAAATATAATTTAATATTAAATTATATATTTTATTTGTAAGTTTTGCTCTTTCACTGTTATTGTTTTTTCCTCTCCCCCTTTCTGCTTACACAAACTTATGGGTCTCTCCTGAGAGTGTTTTCTTAGTATACCACTTGCACACAATCCTCATTTCAGCCTCTGCTTTTGGCAAACACAAGCTTAGCATATTAGATAAAGGTTTTGAGGGAAAGAGAGGACGTGAATTGTGAGGAAAATATCAGACATCATATGATTTCAACTATAAATATTTTAAGAGATAATGATATTCACTTATCCTTATCACACGTAAGATAAATTAACAATACATTTTAACAACATCAAATATCCACTCTGTTCAAATTTCCATTGCCTCCTTATGTTTATGAGTTTTTATTTGTTTGAATCAGGGTCCACATAAAATCCACACAATGTAACCAGTCAATGTTTCTTTAAGTCTCTTTTCTAAGTTCTACTTAATTTATTTATCCTTGTGATTTACTTGTTGAAAATACTCCGTTGTTTGTTCTGTAAATTTCCCCCAGTCTGCATTTTGTTGATTACCTTCCCATGGTGCAGATTAATTAATATGTTCCTCTGTAAACTGGGTAGCTGTTTATAGAGGCTTGATGAGATTCAGTTTTCTTTCTTTTGGCAAGACTACTTCATTGGTAGGTAGTATGTTCTTCCATTGGGAAACACATAATGTCTGATTATGTCTTTTTTTTTTTTAATTAATGGTTCCTGGTGATCGGTACCTAGATTAATTAGTTCAAAAAAAAGTTTCAAAATGATAACTCCTAATTTTATAGTGTTTTCTTCATTTATCAGATGGAAATTTCTATAAAGGGAAAATTCCCTTCATCTCATATGTGGTTCACTAGTTTTATAGTTAGTATCAAAAAGTCAATGTAAATGCCTGATTCTTCATTTATCAGTTTCAAAATAATGAGCTTGTTCCCTAGTATCTCTCAATGATGACCAGTTTCTTTGCTCATTTTGTTTTCATTATGAATTCATGTATATAATCATATTTAATGTGTTTTACTCCTTATTTATTATTCTTTTTAATGTACAAATTGTCTCATCCTTGGTCAATGGGATCATCTTCAACTACTTTTTGATAGCATGGTTAATTTTTGGTATGGTAGGATACTCAAGGTACATTTCCTGCCCCAGAATTGGAACTGGCTCTCTTCCTTCCCCGGTTCCACTTAACTTTTAAACCCTTTTATGAGTTGCTCCCATCCTGCTAAAGATTAAAAATCTCCTCTTAAAGATGACTGATGACTTTACGGCTTTTAAGCCAGTGTCTCTCTCCCTTAGTCATTCTCTGGGGTTTCCTTTAAATTTTCTCTTCTTTTGGTACCTCTTAGTGTTGACACTTCTCTTTCTTTTTTCTTATTCTCTCCTTATTCTTCTCCTTTTCACTGTTTTTTGTTACTTTTTCTCTTCTAGCTGATTAAACAGAAGTTATATACACACATAAACATATGTGAGATTATATATATATATAAAAGATTATGTTTTAGGATATATGTGTGTGTGTATCTTAAAAGAAATACAATAGTAATTGATGGCATCTCTGGTGGTTATTAAAGGGAGTCATTCCTTTAACAAATGCGTAATATGTATTGAGAACATAATATATATGACACTTTTAGGTGCTACAATAAATCAATGAATAAAACAGAAAAAGTTTCTGTTTATGTTTCAAGAGATAGAGGATTAAACAAAATAAATACACACATACATATATATACACGCTTGTACATTGGAAGTTGATAATTTCTCTACAGAAAATTTTAGTTGGAGAAATGGATTCTGAGTACCAATGAGGCCTGTAGTTTTAGAGGTTGAAGCCCAGAGACCTCTCTGAGAAGCTGACACTTAACCTTAGTCCGGAGGAGGTACAGAAGCCTATATATACCTGTTTAAGAAATACATGCCACAGAGAGGGAGCTGCAAGTGCAAAGGCCCTGAGGAAGACCTGTGCCTTGTATGTTGGAGACATAGTGAGAAGCCACCTGTGATGGGAGGGAAAGGACTCAAGAAAGGGAAGTAGGATTTAAGGTCAAAACAATAAGGAGTGGGGAAAGCAGAACACATAGCACCTTATAAGCCATGAGAACTTTGGCTTTCACGGAGTGAGTGGGAACTATTTGAGTTTGTTGAGAAGAAGAGTGATGTAACTTAACAAATTGAAGGGATATCTTGGGCTGACATATGGCAAGTAGATTGTAAAGGGGCAAGAGGAGTAGCAAGGGAACTTGTTAGGAGGTTATTGCAATAATCTCGGCCAAAGACCAGAGCATGAGCAGTGCTGCTGGTAAGAAGTGAATAGATGTGCCTAACTGAGAACCCACTCCCTGCCAACACCAGCACCTGGCACATGGCCTGATGTGCCAGTAGGAGCAAATTACACTGCGCCCAGGAGGCACTACATTTTAGATAATTTTATTCTTTCCAATTAACCCATTCTTGCCTCCTCCAGCAAGCTGTATTCTGATGAATGGAAACATGCCCATCATCGCTTGTTTTGGCCACCACACTGCATTCATCTTTTAAACACACCAGAAGACAATTCTGCTCATGCCATAAGAATGCTGCAATCTGCAGGCATAACTCTTTTTTGCTGCAGCCCCCACGTCCTACATGGTGGCCAGCCAGCTCAGCTTGCCATCCATGTCTACACTCAAGATTGTCTGTCCATCCTTCCTCCTCCAACCCCTCAACCCATAGTAACTTCTCCCACATCTTATTCCTCATCTTTGATATTTCCAATCTGTTCCTGTGTTGGGCTTTGCATTAGAACCTGCCAAATTATTATCATTCATTCAACCATCTCATTCTGCAATTCAGAAAAAGTGGTTCACAATTACACAAAAGTTCATGAGTAAAACACAAGCTATATCATGAAGATCAGGGCATGTGATGACCTTTATTATTCAGTCTCCTTGACCTTGGCTTAAGAGTCCTGGAATTGAAACAGTTTGATGGGAATCCTAGAAAAGAATTCCCTGAAGAGAAACAACAAACTAATAAACAAAGGCTTTTTGCCCTAAGATGATTACTAACAGGGTACAAAAGTGTCTATTATCACCCAAGAATGAATGTCATTAATTCAAAATAAGATGAAGAAGAATAAAACTAGGAGTTGTCAAGAATGCTTTTTATCTGAAATAAATCGTTAAAATATTAAATAAATAAACAAATCCATACAGCATGTAATATAATAAATTACACATATATACACATATAGTCACATACATTAAGGTAAAGTATACCAAATAGTGTCATCAAACAGCCCACATTCAAGAGTTTTATTAGCCAACTACCATAAGCCCACTCTATCTCTAATGTAGACAGAATGGAAATGAGGACTTTCATGTACACTTGTGCACCTTAAGCTCATATCTAAGTCCATAGATCTTGACAGTTGTTGTACTCAGCTTCAGAAAATCCCAGATCCCTACTCATTTTATTTTAGTTTATTTGTTTCATTTTCCTGACTAATAATATATAGGGAAGGAAAGAATGCTACGTATTGTGATAACCAGGCCTGGGTCAGTAAAGAGAGGGGAAAAGAGGGAAGCTTGCTGAGAGAGACATAGCTGAATAGGGTAATACAAAGGTCAGCTCAAGGGAACTTGCAAAAAGTCAATCATTTCAAGCCGGTGTTATTCAGTCTGCCCTCTGTCTCACTGGTTTCTGTTTTTGTGAAAGAAGTGGGTGTCTGATGTAGTCTGAGTACCATTTCCTGCTTCTTCCATAGAGGGCGTCTTGAAGTTTGGAGAGCTTAATCATGGTCCAGAGAAGTGGTTGAGAATGCAGTGGCAGCAGAACAACAGGGCCAAGTAATTTGGGTTAAATCCCCTGATGAAAGAGACTCTCACAATGATGGCTGTTTTTCCAAGTATTAGATCATGACCTAAACAACCCATTTGTGAGATGATGGCCAGTCCACCTTGTTGCACTTTTAGTACAGCCAACTCCTCAGTACCATATAGCATAGATAACATTTGTTTAGTTAAAGAAAGAGCTACTCAATTCATACTGGCTTACTCTAAAAAGAGTAAGATATAAAGGAGGTTCTTGGATTCAGAAATCAGTGGCAGGAGTGTATCTTGGCTTCAGAACCAGTAAATTCAAGGATTCAAACAACATTAGGACTTTTATCTTTCTCTACTCCTTTCCATATACCTCTTTCTTCAGCCCCTTGCATCTGTAGAACATCTTCCTCCATTTCAGTTTATGAAGCAGAAAACATAGCTGTTGTTGGCTCCATTATCGCACATCTTATGATTCAAGTACCCTAGGAATTAGTGTTCTAGCTCTCCTGGGTCCAAGTGAGAAATCTTGACAAAGTGTTTCACAGGTTTCAGCTTAGGGCTGGTTCCCAATCACTGAAACAGCCATTTGGGGTATTTCAGTGATACTGTTGTCCAGGGTATTCTTATTATCAGCCAAGCGAACCATGTGTCTTCCTAGAAGATAGATCAACTCTGGCCAAGAAAAAAAGGCATGTTGTGGGAGTTCCCTGCCTACCTAGTGGTTAGGATTCCGGACTTTCATTGCTGTGGCCCAGGTTCAATCCCTGGTGGGGGAACTGAGATCCCACAAGCCATGTGGCATGGCCAAAAAAGAAAAAAAAAAAGAGAGAGAGAGAGAGAAAATCGAAAACAAAAAACAAAAAAAAGACGCAGTATGACATGGCTGCTCCTGCAGCAATAATGAAATTGGGGGAGGGAAATATAATTCTTAGAAAAAGAGGTGCTAGAGGTAGATTAAAATAAATGCATATCCTGTATTTTCCCCTATGTCCATGTTCTCTTCCCCTTTGCATATTACATACTGTAGCCTCCCAATATCTCTTTGTATATGTACAATTGTCACTATACCTTCCCTACGTATACACTTAGCCATGCTGTCAACCTGAATAATTGGAAAATTTTATGTACAGAAGAATTTGGAATGATTTGATGCCATTGTAGTACAACCTATCCTTTATACATTTTACATATAGAAAAGAACTAACTGTACTTCAAAAAATTTATATAAAAATTGTTTGTAATAATTTTTTGTTAAAAAAATTGTTTGTAATATCAAGTTATCCTAACTTGATAATAATTGGTTTAAGCAGAGAGTCAAACAATAGACAAATGGGATGCCTCTTCAGAAAAATAAATAAAACAAGGGCTATAGAGATTAACTTACCATTTTTATTACTGTTAGATGTACTAAAATGTACGTTAGTGCTCTTTAACATATCAGTATTGGCTGGACATCTCTTTCCGCTAAAATTAGTTTTCCAAGGACAGGCACTACAGCATTATTGAAAGTTGCTTTTTTAACATGGATTCTCCTCCAAAATAATTTTATAGTTGCTAAGCTGTTCAATTGCCAAACTGCATACTAAAATATACCTAATGTGAATACTGGCAAGAAACAAGAGTAGGCAAAGGTGAGGAAGAAACACAATGATTTATATTCAGTTGGAAAAAGAATTGATAGCTGGCAAAGTGAGTGTGATGGAAAGCTACACCATCACCAGCAAAAAATTGTTGCAAGACTATTTTCTGTGTATAACATTTTCATCGTGCCATCTCGGGAAGGCTTTTAGCAGCAATATATATGAATTTTACCCTGGCAATTAGCACAATTATGATGGGCTCATTTAGGCCAAGAACTGGCTCAGGTGTGCTATTTTGAGGCTGAGATGTTTCCATGTTTACAACTGTATTTACAATATAGAGGAACACCCAATATTCCTACTAAGTCATAGATAACACAACAAATTCCCTGGGGATGAGACATAAAATTATGCAAAACTCTGTATAAGGTTGGCAACTACATGTCACCTTCTGGCTGATCCTTACTTGCAAGAGTCATTAATAGATTGCTTCCCCTTGGTTCCGTTAATTGTGGAAGTCTGAGGCATCGATTGTTTTGGGGGAAGACATAATGGAATGTTTTATGACCCAAAAAGGGCAGATCTAATCAAATCCCCTTTGGTTAGCGGAACAGGTCCCTAAGAAGGAGGTACACCAATTTCTATGAGTGAGAGAGTGACAAAATACAAAACGGAAATGATAGCAAGAGAAGAGGAGTCCAGACTGGTGATGACTGGTGATTCAGGGTCAGACAAGGATCTATGGTTTCATAGAAGAGGCTGGATATGGCCCTGGATGTTGCTGATGATGAAGCCCTTCTGGAGACAGACACACTAGTGCCATTGGTTGAGTTTGTGGTTTGATAGCTAACACATGTGTATCAATATGTTCACCGTAGCTGAAGGAGTGGATCAGGGAATTTGAGTGTGCAAATGAGAAACTTAAAAAAACATCACTGCATGTTCTATGCACAGATCCCTAGTATTTTAAAAATCAGAAGTTTTTGAGAAAAAAATATAAACTTTGGAGTAAAAGATTAAGATTTATGCACTGCTCTTACAAACTCATGGCAATTGGACAAATTACAGTTGACATTCAAACAATGTGGGAAGTGGGGAGGGTTAGGAGCACCAACCCTCTGCCCAGTGGAAAATCTGCCTATAACTTTATCGTCAGTCCTCTGAATCTGAGGTTTCTCATCTGCGGATCCAACCAACCCTGGGTCATGAGGTACTCTAGTAATTATTTACTGAAAAAAATCCATAGGTAAGTGGACCTGCAAAGTTCAAACCCAAGTTGTTTAAGGGTCAACTATACTTAAAAGTTTTGCCTTAATCTAACCCATTAGTTTATAGTGAGGTTCAAATTTGCTGTCATAGGACCACATAGGAATATAAAAGTACTCATTACAATGGATTGTGAATTTTTGTTTATCTGTCTCTAGGCTGTAAACTGTATGAATAAGGATTTACCTAATTTATTTTTGAGCTCCAAAGCGCAGTAGTCTCTCATTGGTTATTGAATAAATGAAAGTGCCTTCTCAATAGCAAAGAACACCACTCATCCTTAATATACAAATTTAATTAAATCATGGTCAGTTAATTTGTTGGTGGTTTAGTAATATGCTTGTCAAGAAAGGCTTGCTGAGCCTCAGGGCATTATTACAAATATTCAATATTTCTGTATTATTGATTCTTGGTTGCATTAGATAAGAAAATTACAGGAAAGAATGATAGACAAGCTAAACTTTCTTGTTTTATCCTACAAAGGAAGTGGACCTTAATTTTTCTGTTTTGAGGGGAAATAAGCATTTTACATCATAAGATACTTTAAAACAGAATTCAAATATGTAGCGCTCTTCTTGTGAACAAATAGTATCAAGCTTTGCTTTTTTTTAAAAAATTAATTAATTAATTAATTTATTTATTTTTGGCTGTGTTGGGTCTTCGTTTCTGTGCGAGGGCTTTCTCTAGCTGTGGCAAGCGGGGGCCACTCTTCATCGCGGTGCTCTGGCCTCTCACTATCGTGGCCCCTCTTGTTGCGGAGCACAGGCTCCAGACGTGCAGGCTCAGTAGTGGTGGCTCATGGGCCTAGTTGCTCAGCGGCATGTGGGATCCTCCCAGACCAGGGCTCGAACCCGTGTCCCCTGAATTAGCAGGAAGATTCTCAACCACTGCGCCACCAGGGAAGCCCTAAGGGAAGCCCTCAAGCTTTGCTTTTAAAACTTAAATTTGTATTATAGTATTGATTTAGCATACATTGAACATAGAAGTGTCAGAGATAATGAATTTATCAAGAAAATCTGCTTTTCTCCCAATCTTCCCATCTCTGTCTATGATACCGTTATTCCGGCAACACTCAGGATCTTCTACTTCTGAAATCATCTTTCCTCCATCTTCCCAAATTTATTCATCCTTATCCCCAGTTGGGTAAAACTATTTCCAGGCTTTTAATTATGTAAAATAACATGAGTTAAGTTTAAGTTATTATTTTTTTCACTCTCTCTTCTTCCTTCCTTCTCTCCTTTCCTCTGTAGAGAAGGAAAAATTATTTTTCCTCTACTCTTCCAGGCTCTTGGCTGATACACCCTTTGTAATATAAGACAGATTAACAAGAGAAAAGCAAACAGAAGTTTAATAACAAGTATACATCCTATATACATGGGAGATACCCAAGAAAACTGAGTAACACCCCAAGATGGCCCAAGCCACCACCTTATACCATCTTCAGCAAAAAACAAAAGATATTGAGGGGAAGGAGAAAGTCAGTTATGAGAAGTTACCAGTAAAAGCACTGTAAACAAGGATATGGTTGTTATGCAGCTTTAAGTCTTGCCTTCTCTGTTGATAAGAGTTTCTAGAGATTTAGCTATCCATCTTCCTAGTTCAGAGAGGGAGACGCCGTTACAAATAAAGATTTACTTTAAAAATTAGATTTTTTCTTACAAAAGAGTAACTTCTACTCAGTTTTCAGAGCTTTTCCTAGGTCTGATTTTTTTTTATTAAAAATAACCAACTAAAAATAATCAATATGCAAAAGAGGCATATATTGGGGTGGTATATTCTTCTCCCCTTCACTTCCCTCCTTCTCTTTCTTCTTTCTTCTTGTTTCCATCCTCTTTTCATTTCTTTCTTCCTCTCTTATAGCTGAAAGCATCCTAAATTACTTTGCCTTCAATAATTCTGTATTGTTGGGGAGAAATAATTTTTCCCAACCCTCTAAATGTTCTTTCCATTGGTCTAATAATCAGATTGACAGGAGAAAATCATCTTCATCAGTTTATTTAGTCCCATGGAATTATTCTTGTTCTGTTTGAACCTAGTTTTTCATTAGTTTTGAAAATTTTAACCCAGTTCATTTTTATAATCTTAAAGATATCAGAAACTTGCATTTGTCATAAGTCCCTTCTGTGAATCTCTCTGAAGATGAAATATATTTGAAACTGCATCAGAGTAAACAATAACTGTAAAGAGATTTAAAAATGGCCATGGTTAAAGATCTGATAACAGTTTATTGTAATGCAATCGGCAAGGAAATTTCATTATTTCTGTGACATACAATATTTTAAAATAATAACTAGACTATGACTGGTAACATTATACCAAAACACACCAGATTTCTAGGAATTTCATGTTATTTCTGAAACACATTAATAACATAAATTGACAACAATATAATCTAAGAAGGTTTTAGCATCAGTATTTGACAATACCTCCACATAATTTAACATACCAAATAAGCCTAATTAGTATACCATCTCTCTTTTTATAAGGTGAGTGAGCAAATCTCTTGAAATGCTTTAGGGTCCCTCTGAAAAATCCCAAAGTTAGCTAGAGAGCAAAAGGACTTAATTAAAAATTTGATTTGGGGATGTTTGTCAAAAATATCAAAAGTTTTAGATACTTGACTAAATAGGATCATAGATCATTATGAAACAATACTTAATTATATATCTGACCAAAGTGACAATAAAAGATTTCAAAGGCAAATACAAAAGGTTGCATAGTTATAAGCAAAACTTAGCTCTTTTAATACTAAGAAGATTCAGTTTCCCAAAGTAATCAAAGACCTAATAAAGACAAAATTATTTTGATAAAGCAAAAAATCTTTGCTTTCTAGGCAGATTACTTAAAAGACAAAAAAAAAAAGAGAAAGAAATGTCACTATCTCTTATCAGAAGCACACCAAGAGTCCAATAACACTTGTGCTTTAAACAGATGAACAAAAATTAAGTTCTGGTTTCACACAAGTCCACTATTGATATTAAAGCTTAATTTCATAATGCTTATGATAAATTCATCAAATTTTAGTCAGCTTAACCACCCAAGACTTTCTCCCTCTCTCTCTTTTTCAGCAAAAACACATGTCCTTTTTCATAACTTCTCTTAGCAAACAAAACATCCTACTTTTTTTGCATGAGCTGTTTCCCCTATTATTTCCCCTTAATTTCATACATCAGTAAGAATTCTTAATTCTTAGAAACCTTAATTTCTAGAGAAAACTAAGAAATTAGTAATTGTAAACTGTCTGCTACACATTAGATTTGCAAATTTATGAATACATTTCATAATTTCCAGAAACATTTGCCCTTTTTAACATTACACTCTTACAATGTGGCACAAAACATGTTTACTAAGAGACGCAAATTTATTTTTAGTTTCCCTGTAATAGAAAGCCAAAAGAAAATAAACCTGTGTTCAGAAATCAATATTTCTGTTATATTAATTAATTAATTAGTATTTTACTTAATTTAGTAGAACACTAAAGGTGTAAGTTAACAAAGAGATTTGGTAAACTACTTAAATAGACATATCATGAAACAATCATTGCTAAAAAGTTTACCTAAAAACTCTTATTTCATTTACATCTATTTGATTAATTTGTTCTTCTGTTTATTTATTTATTTATTTTTTATTTGTATCTTTTTTTTAAAACATCTTTATTGGAGTATAATTGCTTTACAATGGTGTGTTAGCTTCTACTGTATAACAAAGTGAATCAGCTATACATATACAGACATGCTCATATCTCCTCCCTCTTGCATCTCCCTCCCACCCTCCCTATCCCACCCCTCTAGGTGGACACAAAGCGCCGAGTTGATCTTTCTGAGCTATGCGGCTGCTTCCCACTAGCTATCTGTTTTACATGTGGTAGTGTATATATGTCCATGCCACTCTCTCACTTCATCCCAACTTACCCTTCCCCCTCCCAGAGTCCTCAAGGCCATTTGCTACATTTTTTTTTTTAGATTCCATATATATGTGTTAGCATACGGTATTTGTTTTTCTCATTCTGACTTACTTCACTCTGTATGACAGACTCTAGGTCCATCCACCTCACTACAAATAACTCAATTTCGTTTCTTTGTATGGCTGAGTAATAGTCCATTGTATATATGTGCCACATCTTCTTTATCAATTCATCTGTCGATGGACACTTAGGTTGCCTCCATGTCCTGGCTATTGTAAATAGAGCTGCAATGAACATTGGGGTTCATGTGTCTTTTTGAATTATGGTTTTTTCAGGGTGTATGCCCAGTAGTGGGATTGTTGGTCATATGGTAGTTCTATGTTTAGTTTTTTAAGGAACCTCCATACTGTTCTCCATAGTGGCTGTATCAATTTACATTCCCACCAACAGTGCAAGAGGATACCATTTTCTCCAAACCCTCTCAGGCATTTATTGTTTGTAAATTTTTTGATGATGGCCATTCTGACTGCTGTGAGGTGATACCTCACTGTAGTTTTGATTTGCATTTCTCTAATGATTAGTGATGTTGAATATCCTTTCATTTGTTTGTTGGCAATCTGTATATCTTCTTTGGAGAAATGTGAATTTAGTTCTTCTGCCCATTTTTTTGATATTGAGCTGCATGAACTGCTTGTATATTTTGGAGATTAATCCTCTGTCAGTTGCTTTGTTTGCAAATATTTCCTCCGATTCTGAGGGATGTCTTTTCATCTTGTTTATGTTTTCCTTTACTGTGCAAAACCTTTTAAGTTTCATTAGGTTCCATTTGTTTATTTTTGTTTTCATTTCCATTTCTCTATTAGATGGGTCAAAAAGGATCTTGCTGTGATTTATGTCAAAGAGTGTTCTACCAATGTTTTCATCTAAGAGTTTTATAGTGTTTGGCCTTACATTTAGGTCTTTAATCCATTTTGAGTTTATTTTTGTGTATGGTGTTAGGGAGTGTTCTAAATTCATTCTTTTACATGGAGCTGTCCAGTTTTCCCAGCACCAATTATTGAAGAGACTGTCTTTTCTCCATTGTATATTCTTACCTTCTTTATCAAAGATAAGGTGCCATATGTGTTTCAGTTTATCTCTGGGCTTTCTATCCTGTTCCATTGATCTATATTTCTGTTTTTGTGCCAGTATTATATTGTCTTGATTGCTGTAGCTTTGTATATAGTCTGAGGTCAGGGAACCTGATTCCTCCAGCTCCATTTTTCTTTCTCAAGATTGCTTCGTCTATTCGGGGTCTTTTGTGTTTCCATACAAATTGTGAATTTTTTTGTTCTAGTTCTGTGAAAACTGCCATTGGTAGTTTGATAGGGATTGCATTGAATCTGTAGATTGCTTTGGGTAGTATAGTCATTTTCACAATGTTGATTCTTCCAATCCAAGAACATGGTATATGTCTCCATCTGCTTGTATCATTTTTAATTTCTTTCATCAATATCTTATAGTTTTCTGCATACAGGTCTTTTGCCTCCTTAGGTAGGTTTATTCCTAGGTATTTTATTCTTTTCGCTGCAAAGGTAAATGGGAGTTTTCCCTTAATTTCTCTTTCAGATTTTTCAATCTTAGTGTATAGGAATGCAAGAGATTTCTGTGCATTAATTTTGTATCCTGCTACTTTACCAAATTCATTGATTAGCTCTAGCAGTTTTCTGGTGGCATCTTTAGGATTCTCGATGTATAGTATCATGTCATCTGCAAACAGTGACAACTTTATTTCTTCTTTTCCAATTTGGATTTCTTTTTTTTCTTTTTCTTCTCTGATTGTTGTGACTAAAACTTCCAAAACTATGTTAAATTATAGTGGTGAGAGTGGACAACCTTGTCTTGCTCCTGATCTTAGAGGAAATGGTTTCAGTATTTCACCATTGAGAATGATGTTGGCTGTGGGTTTGTCATATATGGCCTTTATTATGTTGAGGTAAGTTCCCTCTATGCCTATTTTCTGGAGGGTTTTTATCAAAAATGGGTGTTAAATTTTGTTGAGAACTTTTTCTGTATCTATTGAAATGATCATATGGTTTCACTTCTTCAATTTGTTAATATGGTTTATCACATTGTTTGATTTACATGTATTGAAGAATCTTTACATTCCTGGTGTAAACCCTACTTGATCATAGTGTATGATCCTTTAATGTGCTGTTGGATTCTGTTTGCTAGTGTTTTATTGAGGATTTTTACATCTATGTTCATCAGTGATATTGGCCTGTAGTTTTCTTTTTTTGTGACATCTTTCTCTGGTTTTGGTATCCAGGTGATGGTGGCCTCCTAGAATGAGTTTGGGAGTGTTCCTCCCTCTGCTATATTTTGGAAGAGTTTGAGAAGGATAGATGTTAACTCTTCTCTAAGTGTTTGATATAATTCGCCTGTGAAGCCATGTGGGCCTGGGCTTCTGTTTGTTGGAAGATTTTTAATCACAGTCTCAATTTCAGTGCTTGTGATTGGTCTGTGTATATTTTCTATTTCTTCCTGGATCAGTCTCAGAAGGTTGTGCTTTTCTACAAATTTGTCCATTTCTTCCAGGTTGTCCATTTTATTGGCTTATAGCTGTTTGTAGTAATCTTTCATGATCCTTTGTATTTCTGCACTGTCAGTTGTTACCTCTCCTTTTTCCTTTCTAATTCTATTGATTTGAGTCTTCTCCCTTTTTTTCTTGATGGGTCTGGTTAATGGTTTAACAATTTTTTTAACTTCTCAAAGAACCAGCTTTTAGTTTTATTGATCTTTGCTATTGTTTCCCTCATTTCTTTTTCACTTATTTCTGATCTGATCATTATGATTTCTTTCCTTCTGCTAACTTTGAGGCTTTTTTGTTCTTTTTCCAATTGAATTAGGTGTAAGGTTACGTTGTTTATTTGAGATGTCTCTTGTATCTTGAGGTAGGATTGTATTGCTATAAGCCTCCCTCTTAGAACTGCTTTTGCTGCATCCCATAGGTTTTGGCTTGTCCTGTTTTCATAGTCATTTATTTCTAGGTATTTTTTGATTTCCTCTTTGATTTCTTCAGTGATCTCTTGTTATTTAGTAATGTTTTGTTTAGCTTCCATGTGTTGGTATTTTTGGCAGTTTTTTTTTCCTGTAATTGATATCTAGTCTCATAGTGTTGTGGTTGGAAAAGATATTCGATATGATTTCAATTTTCTTAAATTAACCAAGGCTTTATTTCTGGCCCAAGACATGATGTATCCTAGAGAATGTTCCATGAGCACTTGAGAAGAAAGTGTATTCTGTTGTTTTTGGATGGAATGTCCTATAAATATGAATTAAGTCCATCTTGTTAATGCATCATTTACAGCTTGTGTTTCCTTATTTGTTTTCATTTTAGATGATCTGTCCATTGGTGAAAGTGGGGTGTTAAAGTCCCCTACTATCCGTGTGTTACTCTCGATTTCCCCTTTTATGGCTGTTAGCATTTGCCTTATGTATTGAGGTGCTCCTATGTTGGGTGCATAAATATTTACAATTGTTATATCCTCTTCTTGGATTGATCCCTTGATCATTATGTAGTATCCTTCTTTGTCCCTTGTAATAGTCTTTATTTTAAAGTCTATATTGTCTGACATGAGATTGCTCCTCCAGTTTCTTTTGATTTCCATTTGCATGGAATACCTTTTTCCATCCCCTCACTTTCAGTCTGTGTCCCTAGGTCTGAAGTGGGTCTCTTGTAGACAGCATATATACAGGTCTTGTTTTTCCATCCATTCAGCCAGTCTATGTCTTTTGGTTGGGGCACTTAATCCATTTACATATAAGGTAATTGTCGATATGTATGTTCCTAATACCATTTTCCTAATTGTTTTGGGTTTGTTATTGTAGGCCTTTTCTTTCTGTTGTGTATCCTGCCTAGAGAAGGTCCTTTAGCATTTGTTGTAAAGCTGGTTTGGTGGTGCTGAATTCTCTTAACTTTTGCTTGTCTGTAAAGGTTTTAATTTCTCCATTAAATCTGAATGAGATCCTTGCTGGGTAGAGTAATCTTTGTTGTAGGTTTTTCCCTTTCATCACTTTAAATATGTCCTGTCACTCCCTTCTGGCTTGCAGAGTTTCTGCTGAAAAATCAGCTCTTAACCTTATGGGGATTCCCTTGTATGTTATTTCTTGTTTCTCCCTTGCTGCTTTTAATATATTTTTCTTTGTATGTAATTTTTGATAGTTTGATTAATATGTGTCTTGGCGTGTTTCTCCTTGGATTTATCCTGTATGGGACTCTCTGCACTTCCTGGACTTAATTTACTATTTCCTTTCCCATATTAGGGAAGTTTTCAACTATAATCTCTTCAAATATTTTCTCCGACCATTTTTTTTTTCTCTTCATCTTCTGGGACCCCTATAATTCGAATTCTGGTGCAGTTAATGTTGTCCCAGAGGTCTCTGAGAATGTCCTCAATTCTTTTCATTCTTTTTTCTTTATTCTGCTCTTTGATAGTTACTTCCACTATTCTATCTTACAGGTCACTTTTCTGTTCTTCCTCAGTTATTCTGCTATTGATTCCTTCTAGAGAATTTTTAATTTCATTTATTGTGTTGTTTATCATTGTTTGTTTGCTCTTTTGATCTTCTAGGTCCTTGTTAAACATTTCTTGTATTTTCTCCATTCTACTGCCAAGATTTTGGATGATCTTTACTATCATTACTCTGAATTCTTTTTCAGGTAGACTGCTTATTTCCTCTTCATTTGTTTCGTCTGGAGGATTTTTACCTTTCTCCTTCATCTGCTGTGTATTTCTCTGTCTTCTCATTTTGCTTCACTTACTGTGTTTGGGCTCTCCTTTTCACAGGCTACAGGTTCATAGTTTCCATTGCTTTTGGCATCTGCCCCCAGTGGGTAAGTTTGGTTCAGTGGGTTTTGTAGGCTTCCGGGTAGAGGTGACTGGTGCCTGTGTTCTGGTGGATGAGGCTGAATTTTGTCTTTCTGGCGGGCAGGACCACATGGAGTGGTGTGTTTTGGTGTGTCTGTGTACTTATTATGAGTTTAGGCAGCCTCTCTGCTAATGGGTGGGGTGTTGTTCTTGTCTTGCTAATTGTTTGGCATAGGGTGTCCAGCACTGTAGCTTGCTGGTTGTTGAGTGGAGCTGGGTTTTCACGTTGAGATGGAGATCTCTGGGAGATCTTTTGCCATTTGACATTACATGGAGCCGGGAGGTCTCTGGTGGACCAATGTCCTGAACTCAGCTCTCCCACCTCAGAGGCTCAGGCCTGTCACCTGGCCAGAGCACCAAGACCTGTCAGCCACATGGCTCAGAAGAAAAGGGAGAAAAAGAAAGAAAGAAAGAAAAAATAAATAAATAAATAAAATAAAAGAAAGTTATTAAAATAGAAAATAAAACAATATTATTAAAAATAAAAAAAATTAACAAGTAACAAAAGAGAAAAACAGAAACAAAAAGAAAGAAGACAGCACCCAAACCGAAAAAGAAATCCACTAATGATAATAAGCTCTAAAAACTATATTAAACAACAACAACAACAAAAAAAAAACCAAAATAAACAGACAGACAGAACCCTAGGACAAATGGTAAAAGCAAAGCTATGCAGAGAAAATCACATGTAGAATCATACACATACACACTCATAAAAAGAGAAAAAGGCAAACAATATATATATATATATATAAATGAATCGAGCAACCAAATCAATTAGCAAATCTACCAATGATAATCAGCTCTAAATACTAAACTAAGATAAACATAAAGCCAGAAACAAATTAGATACAGAAAGCAAACCCCAAGTCTCCAGTTGCTCCCAAAGTACACCACCTCAATTTTGGGATGATTTGTTGTCTATTCAGGTATTCCACAGTTGCAGGGTACATCAAGTTGATTTTGGAGATTTAATCTCTGCTACTGAGGCTGCTGGGAAAATTTCCCTTTGTCTTCTTTGTTCGCACAGCTCCCGGGATTCAGCTTTGGATTTGACCCCGCTTCTGCGTGTAGGTCACCTGAGGGCGTCTGTTCTTCGCTCACACAGGACGGGGTTAAAGGAGCAGCTGATTCAGGGGCTCTGGCTCACTCAGGCCGAGGGGATGGAGGGCTACAGAATGCGGGGCGAGCCTGTGGCGGCAGAGTCTGGCGTGACTTTGCAGCAGCCTGAGGCGTGCCATGTGTTCTCCCAGGGAAGTTGTCCCTGGATCATGGTATCCTGGCAGTGGCGGCTGCACAGGCTCCCAGGAGGGGAGGTGTGGAGAGTGACCTGTTCTCGCACACAGGCTTCTTGGTGGCTCCAGCAGCAGCCTTAGACTTTCATGACCATCCCTGATGTACGCGCTGATAGCCGCAGCTCGCGCCAGTCTCTGAAGCTCAATTTAGGTGGTGCTCTGAATCCCCTCTCCAATGTGGAAACCTTTCCTCCTTCGCAGCTCCATCCCAGAGGTGCAGGTCCTGTCCCTATTCTTTTGTCTCTGTTTTTTCTTTTTTATTCTGCCCTAGCCAGGTACGTGGGGTGTTTCTTGCCTTTTGGGAAGTCTGAGGTGTTCTGCCAGTGTTCATTAGGTGTTCGTAGGAGTTGTTCCACATGTAGATGCATATTTGATGTATTTGTGGGGAGGAAGGAGATCTCCACATCTTACTCCTCTGCCATCTTGAAGGTCCCTCTGTTCTTATGTTTAGATTACCTATAAATACTTTCTTCAACACAGGCAATGTCAATCACCATTCCAAGTTATTTTTCTGGCTGACAAATTTTGTAATAGTTATAACATGAGCTTATTTGACTTTTAGTAAACCTGGAGGTAGAATAATGGTATTATACTTAATGAGGGTAACTCTAAAGATATGTCTGTATTAATTAAACCAACAAACTTAAACTAGCTTTTACATATATACATACATATATATGTATATATATACACATATACTTTGTTTAAGCTAGTTAAATAGAGCTCTTTACAAATTAATTTTGGCAATTCCATGTAGAGGTAGAAAAATAGCATATCTTTAATGTACATACATAAATATATGTTAAACATACAGACAGCAAAACAGAGATCTTATAGTTTTCATTTAAAAAAATTGGGGGAGAGGGCATGAATGAGGTATAAGAATAGAAAACACACTAGTTATAAATAACAGTTGGGGTCTGCTCAGATGGCTAAAACTGTTTCTCCAAATATTTGTGGAGAAGGCACTTAAGATTTATGTTTGTCCTTGAATAAGATTTTGGGCTAGTGTGCTTCTGTAGCAATTTGTATTTTTTAAAAGGCCACTTTATCCTTTTTTTCTTTCAGTCTTTGAATTGCAGATAGTATAGAAAAGAGTTCCCAGAGATGTTACAAGCTTTTTCCAGAAACGCATTGCTCATTTTGCAAAGCTTTATAAGGACAGTTGCCTTTAATTCCTCAAAGAACTGGGTTGTAGCCTAAATGACTTCATAGGTTGATCCATCCATCTAACTATATCATTCTCAATTTGCTTCTTTTCCTCTGGGTACGTAGTTTCATTTTAACTTAAGGGAGAAGGCCTAAAAAAATTTTTATTCTATCTATATGGTCTCAGGTCTCAGCTATGGTCCTGAATTCAGTCAGACCAGGGGCCTCCCATCTTATTTTCTGCTCTTTTTATTTATCCACTAATCTCAGGAAGTAATCCATTTACAAAAACTTCAGAGGATCCTCCCTGGTTTTAAGAAATTCTTTAACTATAGTCCTTAGCTTGGCCTTTGACCAAGGAGGGAAAGGTATCTGAAGAGGATTTTCCATAGACTCAGGTGGTCTTATTTTAAAAGGTAACTGTTTAATGATCTCTTCAGAGTGAAAAGGCAATTCAGACAAAGAATCAGTAGAGTGAATACTCAGGAAAATCAGGATAGAGGAAAGCAGTAAGAGTCACATCAGTTTCAGTGAGCTCCATTTTATGCATTTTCTGTGTCTTCAACTTTTCGTTAGCCTTTTACAACAGATCTTTCAATGAAGATATTTTGGAATTTTGAAGCCTTCTAGAGGCTCCTGCATATCAATTAAAATAGGTGTCCCATATGTGTGTTTGATTTGGAAGGCTTTGCTTTTGAGATTACTTTTTAAAAGATCTTATCTAATTGGAACACTTCTCATAATAGACACTGTAATTTTAGGTTGTAATTCCCCTGAGTACTGGTAGCAGTTTGATAGGTCCTTAGCTGTAAATAGAGTTCAACCCACATTTCTGCCTGACCATATTTTGGAACCCCCAACCTGATGGTTACAAACTGAGTTCTCAGGTCACAAAATAAACTTGGTAGGATTCCGCCATTTTTTTGGTAAATATTTATAGCTTCCAGGATTCACAGTTCTTAGATATAAAATAAGCAGGTATATTGGAAGATGGCACAATTAACTCTTTAGATTTTTAAAAGGGGAAATTTATGTTCGATGTGGAGTTTAATTTCTGTTCATTCATTTTGCTAAGAGAGTTCCTAAAGCTAGCTCTTATACATTTTTGTGTTCACTATTTAACTTTGTCTTTCAGTAAGGCAATTATTTAGGATGAAAATTCTCTAAAAATGTTTCCTTTTCAAATATGGTCAATTCAACGGATCCATTGTTTGGCCATTGATGAGTAAGATCTATTAATCTCAGTAGCAACTCGAAAGAATAGCCTTTTCATGGAAAGATCTAGAGGTAACTTTCCAGGCTGAGAATAAATCTTTATCATGGACACAAGAGGTATCTCTGGCGTGGGTGCAGATGATGTTGTTGCCAGGATCCAAAGATTCATTTCCAAATACAGTCTAAGAAAGTATCTACAAGGGGCCCTGTTTTTAAACAGCTGTTCCAAAACACAGGAAATCATGTCCCCTCCCCGCCCTGACTCTTGAACAGAATAAGGTGACTAACCAAGCCAAAAGTTTACCCATTTGTTAGATTCCCTAAGCTTAGATCCATAGCTTATTTAGTTGCCCATCATATACATACTCTGATTGGCAAAGACCAGAGAGAATGTTTTCACTGGTCAGAAAGTAGACCACCTCTGGGAGGAAAAAGATCAGTGAAGCACATGGGTACTCATACCAAGTAACCAGAGTCACTAAGACAAAAAACTAGTTCCACAAATGTTTTTCTCCTGCTAATCTAAATTTAGAAAAGAAAAAAGAGGTTTTTACCACTCTGCTTCCACCAGACTCTGCAGCTAGAGATCTAGGAATTTGACTTGATAAGAATTCTTATCCTTGGCAAGCTTTTGCCAGAGGGCCCAGGATCTTTCTACTATAGCAGCTTTGGGGTGAGCAGTGTCCGGCGGTGAGGTCTCCTGTCTGGCTCACCAAAACTGCTGAGGAGAAAGAATAAATGTTCTTTCCATTGGTCTAATAATCAAATCGACATGAGACCGATTAACTTTTCATTCTGGAAATACCCCCAAATTAAATTTTTCTGGGTAGTTGAGGGAGGGATAGAAGGTTTTCTTGAGCCCACAGGGTCTCAATCACCTTTTGTTCAAAATAATCCATGTGCCAAAGTGGCACATTTTGGGGAGGCTCATTATAAACCCTTTCAGCATCAATCAATGTATATTTATCAAGTCTCTTCTCTAAGCCTCCCTAACTCTTCCATGTAATATTAAGGATTCTGAAAAGACAAAGAAGAAAGGTTTCTTACCTTACTATGTTAATCCTTCTTCTGTATCACCAAAGTCCAACTTTTGCCTTTAGTGCATTGTGTGTTTGTATAGGATGAACATTTTTGATTCCTTTTTACTTTACAGAAATCTTAATAAGTCTGGTGAATTGAATTCCCATTTACAGATAAGGAGCACAAGGCCAAAATACTTTAAGTGTCATTCCTAAGGCCACAACGATAATTAATGGTAGATTAGAAACTAATGTAAAACTTTTCATTGGCTTCCTCCATGTAAAAGCTTTAGGAATTGGAATTAAGGTAGCTTGACATAAAGATCAATACAGAGAATGTGTGTGAATAGATGTTTTGTATTGTTTTAGAGTAATATCCAGCTGTTAATGATCATTGCTGTGACTGCAGTCCTCATTAATCTTCCACTCTCTAACTCAATGTATAGTATATATGACCATGAATGCCATGTTTCATGAATCAGTCCACATTTTTAAAAATACGCTTTTCCCCTAGTCTGTTTGTTCCTGCTAGTCATCGGCCTTGGCATCTTCTTCTGGTTCAACAAAGCACGAGCATAGGTAAAATTTTTAATCAATATCTGTGGATTAGCTGTTTGAATCAAGAAAACCTGCTTGGTTAAAAATCTCCCCCAGGTCACACAACTAGCACACAAACACATATCTGTCAGACTCCAATTCCCATCATGTTTTCTTTTGCAGAGCATAATACATAAAGGTATCTAGAAATTAATCTTTTTGCATAATGATGGAAAATCCTTGCAGATGTTAATTACTCAGTTTAGCTAGAAATCCCTCTACGACATGCCCCAAAAAACCCTGTACACACATCTATAACAAAATGCAGAAATAGAAGTCTCAATAGAAAGAATGTGTTGATGTGTGGGAATGGTTTTCCCATTCCTTTTTTACCTCCTACCGGTTCCATTAAATTTCTGTTCTTCATTTAAGCCTCCCCTAACTCACTTAAACTAGGCTGCATTATCAGATAAATATCTGTATAATATGTTGGCATGCCATGATGCTGATCACAGCTTATTGAATTTATTTAATGTTTATCTTTGCTGCTAAACTTTATACTTTTAAAGGCACAGAATGTATTTGCTCTCTTTGCTATTGTCACCCAGTGCTTAGCCCAGTTTTCAGTACATAATAAATGCTCAGTAGAAATTTGGTAAATGAATGGAGAGCTGACCAAAAGGGAAGCAAGCACTACTTCCTCTCTTCTTCCAATTAATCACTCCACCAACACCAAACGCACACACACACATAATATATACCCATATTCATAAAGCACATGCAGCTATTAAAGGTAAAACTTGGTCTTTGGTGATATAAAGGGATTAAGAGTCTTTTATATTCAAGCTATTCCTTCTGTCTGTATATTTAAAATATGAAAGTGTAGCAAATTTTGACACAATTATGGTTGAAGAATAGGGGTGTTGTTATGTCAATGTGCACTTGAAATATCAATATCACAGACTCTCTCTAGCATTATTTCTTATGGATGTACTACAGAGATTTGGAAATATAATGCAGAAAAATTTATAACCCAACACTTTATTTATTGACAAACATCTCCTATGTCATATTGCCATGGTACTACATTTGCTGTAATTGCCTAATATAACTTAAATATACTTAATTGACTTTTGCTACCCTCTTTCCACTGGCAAAACTGTGACATAATTATAAAATATAAACATAGATAGCAGAAAGGAAAGTTTGCTTAAGAAAGAATGTGTTATTTTACTTTCTAAATAAAATAACACATTTATTAATTCTACCTCTTCTGCATCTTAAGTATAATATATGTGTTCTGAATAACAAAATTATAAAATAATAAAATAAAATGTTTGTTTCATATAGGATGGTGTGATATCGTAAGAAACATATTTGGTCTTTGTCCCAGGTTCCTGGCCTAAAGCTCCTAATACCCTTGGAATATCCTGAGTGAGGAGCGTCTTTTGTTATTCATCATGAGTCCCTTTCAATCACACCTGAGTTCAAGCTAATGAGGTGACTTACAGTGGGGCCACTAGATATAGCCTTAGGATGGGGCTGGTCACCAGAAAGACCATGGGGTTAGAGGACTGGAACTTTCAGCCCCACCCACCTACATCTTCAGGGAAAGGGGAATGGGTTGGAGATTAAAGTTCTATGAACACTACTGAACAAGGTGAATTGATGAGCTTCTAGACTGGTGAACCCATTCTTATGCCAAAGGGTGGTGCATCTCAGTTCCATGAAGACAGAAGATCTTGCTCTCAGGACCCTTCCAGACCTTGCCCTATGAATCTCTTCATCTGACTGTTTATTTGTATCATATCCTTTTATCATATCCTTTGTAATAAGTTGGTAAATATAAGTAAATGTTTCTCTGAAGTCTGTAAGCCACTTTAGCAGATGAATTGAACCCAAGGAGGGGGGTTGTGGGAACCATTGGTTTACAGTAGTTTGTTGGAAACTCAGGTAACAACCTGGACTTGCAACTGGCATCTGAAGTGAGAGCAGTCTTGTGGGACTTAGCCCTAAACTGTGAAATATGACATTATCTCCAGATAAATAGCACCAGAATTGAGGTAAATTCATGGACACCCAGTCAATGTACACAGAGAATTAAAGAATTGCTAGGTACTGTCGGAAAACACAAAGCAGAGATGGCTATGCCATAATGGATGCTCAAGATTTTGTTTAGGCTATTGATGGACTTATTTAACACCCATGCTTACAACATCATAAGAAAATACTGTTTATCATATATTGTGCATTTTTCTACACCTAGCAACTTTTCTCCAAAACTATAGGACAAATATCAATATTATTCCCATTTTGCAGATGAGTAATCCAAGCTCAAATATTGCTTTAACAACTTACACCTAGTTACACAGCTAGCATGTGAACGAGCTGGCACACAATGCAGGTTCATCAGACTCCAGTGTTCATGCTCTGAGTCACTCCCATCATCCTGAACCTTACACACATGCAGTTCCCTGCAGTTTGCCTTTTCTCTTATTGTATGAAACTTTTTCTTTGTAATTAAATTAAATCTCCTAAAATATTTCTCCAAAAGATTGAAAGAACTAAAGCAAATCAGGAGAGTTCCTTCTAATTCTTACATAGTAAGAGATGAAAATTTCCTAATCCTGACTTTTAACATCTCTAAGTCTAGACCAGGCACACTGTGGCAGAGGTTTTTTTAGCTCACTGAATATCCAAGAGCTATCCTACACTTTCCAGCATCTCGTGGTTGGTCCAGGTCATGTGTCTAGCTCTGGTCAGGGGTCTGTGAATGGAAGTTACCATAATTTTGAGGCAGTAAAATGTTTTGGGGGTAACCCCCTAGCTCTCTCTTCTCCTCATTCAGTCATGCTGGAAATCATGCTTCTAGATGGCAGAGCCATAAAGTGGAAGAATAATGAATCCCAAAGTCAATACTTAAAGTTTACCTGGAAATCCATGGGAGCTGTAGTAGGATTATATAGATGGAAATAAATTTCGGTTTATTCAGCTTAATCTGGTTCATGCAGGCATAGGAAAGAGGCCATAAATATATAGTGATTGATCCAAAATCTTGAAGTTAAAGTTAATTAGTTAGTATGCTTTTAGTTCGGGGTATTGGAAAATCTTACTATAAATTATTTTAACCATGTGATATTTATTTTCTCATATAGAGATGTATTCTGGAGGTGGATTATTCTAGGACAGTAGCTTAGCAATGTGTTAACAATGACTACAGCAGGTCCAAGCGTCATATTATAAACTTTAATATCCAAGGTTAGGGAGAGGTACGTTTTATTCTCATGGCTCAGTTTTAAGGGAACAAAATTTTTCTATTATCATTTATTAACCTCCCCCCCACCCAAATCTTTGTATCAAATTCTCCTGCCTAAACAAATTACTATAATTAAGTTAGATTTACTGAAATTGGTTCCCTAGTCTAACCAACAGTCATTATCTAGAGCTAAGAGATTTCATGAAAGGAATGGTCACCCAATTTCTGAATAAACTCAGAGTTCTGCTAGCAAAAAAAAAAAAGTAAATAATGGCTACTGAGTAGACGACAGTGTCTGACAATAGGAAAGTTATTCAGACAGTGAGGTAAAATGATTTCTCAACATTATGCAATGCACTGAGGGGGGACCAGAATTTGCCACCCCCAAATATGCCTCTTTGGCATAAGGATTATTTTAGACTGATTATATTTAAGAAAACAGCAGACAGTAAAAGCTTTGAAAACAAAGTAGAAGTGACCCTTTTGTAAGCAACATTTAACATTTATAAGGGAAATCTCTGTTTGTAAGGGTGTCTCCCTCTCTGTGCCAGGAATGGAAGGATGACTAAATCTCTAGAAATTTATTGATGGAAAAGGCAAAACCTTCAATCTGCATAACAACCTTACTATGCTTTCCCTGATAACCTCCCATAACTGGCCTCCCCTTCCCTGCAACATCTTCTGTCTTTAGCTGGAGAAGGTATTTAATGTGATGGCTTAGGCCATTTCAGGGAATTACTCAGTTTTCTTTGGTATCTCCCATATGTACAGGAGGTATACATTTTATTAAACTTCTTTTTTTTCTCCAGTTTATCTGTCTTTTATTACAGTGGTGTCACAGCAAGAACTTAGAAGAGTGTGGGGAAAATGTTTTCTCCCCTCCACACCCAAATTCGAATTTAATTTTAAATTCAAAATATGGCTAATATTAATTTCTTCTTAAATTTTCTATTTTTTCCAGCTGTTCAAAGTTTTATAGCCGTTCCAAAAAAATTATCACTGAGTTTATTAACCCAACGTAGAGTAAAAGTGCTTCTAATGAGAGTAAAACTTTCTCATAAATGCTCAACTATTAATTTAGGCCTTTTTTTTTTTTTTTTTTTAAAATCACAAATTGGCCTGCTATTGGGTTGCTGGCTTAAAAACATTATTATTTTTAGTTTCTCTATTTGAAACTATTTATGTTGGCATCAGGTAGACAATACCAAATTTGGAAATACTTACTTTTGAATATTAGAGCATGTGGATATTTTTAGGCAAGGACCAATTCTCGGTCAAAAACAGATGCTTCTTACTCACCAGTAGGCTGCCACATTAACCCAACTTGGCCAAAGAAGATACTTTGTATTTAATGAAAATACTGTTTGTTTAATGTAAACTCAAGTTCAATTACATATTATGACCATGAAAAGAGAAGTTCAGCCACGGAAACGTTAATATAATTGTAAAGATTGGTCAGGAACGGAAGTAAACTATTCTGTTTTGGGGCTCCAAGTTTCATCACTTTCTGAGATGATTTGTAAGAGAATCCACTATAAAAGTCCCCAGTGTGTATGCTTTTTAAGAATTTGTATTAGAATCTCCACCTTTCTGAAGCATGAGTTTAAATGATTGGCGCTGATGTGCACATAGGATCCGATGGCTTTTTGGCCCTTCGGAATCACCGGAGCGAGGAGTTGAATGATGTGTGAAATGAAAAACTCAACCCAAAGCTCGCAGGGAGTTCAGAGAGGACTGTGGGTCGTCAGGGCAGGGCCTGGTTAGCGTGATGATGAGACTCACACAGCTGTAGAATCAAAGCTCCCTGAGTTTCAGGGCGGGGACCGCAACGCCTGCGCTTTCATGAGCTGTTTTATGCCCCGTCTTTGTCTCAGTACATCTTTCTTATCTCTCGGCTACTCAAGAGTTGTGACAATTAATAGTCTCTATTTCAAAGTGAAACATTAAGGTGAGAAAATTTCCTGAACCACTTGAGCCGAATAACTCAACTTTACCTCCATTTTCAAGAGATATTAAGACGGAAAAAAAAAAAAAAAAAAAGAATTGGGGGATGGAGTTGAACTTTAGGAATACTAATTTCAGTCCTTTACATATTATGTGGAGGCCTAAGGCATAGATTTAGAAGAATTACATCCTGATCTTCACTAACCCATGCAAAAAATAAATAAAATAAATAATAAAATAAACACACATATACACACCCTATGCATAACAATAATATATAATAATAAAACACATATGTATAATAAATGAGGTAAGTAAAATGTATTACAGTGTCTGAGCTGTTTGTAAAATGTTAAGCTCTTGGATCAACTTGACATAAATATGAAGTGAAAAGCTTTCCAGGATTGACTGACTGATTATGGAGGGATAGGGGTTTGAGGAGAACAAACAATGAGCCATGGTAGACCAGCAAACCAAAATACCTGAATTCAGTGTGACTGGTCTCTTTTAGTCTCCTAAACTCTCTTCATTAGTTCTGACTTGTAACAGTAAAAGTAGAAACCAATATGTGTTTGTTTCAGTCTTTCCCCAAAATGGAACACATACTATCATGCAAGATTTTCCTTGGTGCATAGATGATCGGATTTTTAATTGTGACAGTTACACATTTTGGGGGGTATGTACTTGGGAAAAATAGAATTCTGGCACCAACATGTCATTGCTTGAACATTATTACTCAGGAGGAGACAAAGTCAGGAGGTGTACCTTATGACAAAATATGTGAGAGTGGTACCTACCTAATGTGACAAATTTAGGAAGGACTGAGTTACGACAGTGGGAAGAGCTTAAGGGGTTTTAAGTAGAGAAGTATCATGATTTTCTTTACGTTTTTGTAAGACTTAATAACATGTTTAGCATTCCTCTCAAGAGTTTCCCTGTCTCTAGTCTGCATATAGCAACAAGGTCACACCACTGCTAACCCTGGTTCTATGTCATTTTATTCACAACTGCCATTACCATAATAGCAACCATTTTTTAAGTGTATACCATGTGCAAAGCACTGAATTAAATGCTTTAATTGCACTATTTCACTGAATCCTTAAAACAACTCTGTAGTAGACACTATAATTATTCCCATTTTCCAGATGAGGAGACTGAAGCTTAATGACGCTACTTTTTAAATCTCACTCCTCTTAGCAGGCTATTTTGTCTTCTGATATTTCCACTTCCCTACCTGTATTTCCTATACATTAATAATACGAATAAGAATATCATAATAATAGCTAATATTTATTGACCACAACTATGTTTAGGACACAGATTTAAGTGGTTATGTAGATTAACTTATTTAATACTCACAAAAAACCCTGTAGCAGATGCTAATATTATCCTTGCTTTACAGATGAAAAATGGAAGTGGAGAGAGGTAAAACAACTTCTCCAGTATCACGTAGCTATGCAACAGAAGAACTGGGTTTTGATGGCAGGCATTCTAGCCACCCCCGCTTCCCAACCCATGCTCAAGGAACAGTATTTGTACTCACCTTCAGTTTCAGCTGTGGGGTAGGATAAAGACACTAGAATCAAGGTAAATCAGTTACTCCCCATTGGACACTTGCCTGTGAGGCTTAGACAGAGTTGTTAAGCTCTGGAATCTCTGTTTCTGTTCCATGTGTCTGTTCTACATACTAAATTTGCTTGTAGGAAAGAGGGAAGGAAAAGAAAGAAGAAGAGGGGTAAAGACAGAAGAAAGGAAGAAGGAAAGAGAAAGGAAGATGGAAAGAGAAATGAAGCAGAGACAGTTAAATTGATCTTAGTCTCCACTTATGCTTCAAGTCTTGAATATATTTGGAGACTTAAAAAATTAAAAGTTTCAAAGAGCTTCTTGTCTAGGTTGGCCTCAGTGTTCTGAGAAATTCTAAGTCAATGGTGAGCTCTGTCAGAGAAGCTCTGAAGACAAATCTGCTTAATGAACTGAACTCTTCAATTAAAAAATATCTAGAAGCAAAATTATGTTCACATTGTACTTTAAAAACACTCCATTCTCAAATCCAGCCATCAGTTGAATCCCATGAATATAAATAAAAACCGACATGACTAAACCCTCTTCAATCAAAATTATTAATATAGTTCCAAAGGCATATAGTTATTTTGTAAAGTGTTTTCCAAAGTCTTCCTTGTCTAAAGTACTTAATATTTTATCCCCACAATTTTCTCTATCCTCTACTATGGTAAGAGGATTCAAAATATTCATAATGCAAAATATGTGATGAATTTAACATGGTGCTATAGAATAATTAATATCTAGTTTAAAATTTTCAGAGATTCAGGATGACAACCTAAATCGTTTGCATGTGCGTTCTTTACATAGTTACGTAGGAGCAATTCCATACTCTGCTTTCAGTTTGACAAAAAGACACTGGCTCTTCCATTCAGCCACCATTCACCTCTAGTAAATCAACCAGTAATGCAGCATTCAGCTCCACTTCCTCAACTGTGCTGTTTCTATATTCCATGAAAAATAATATTTGATGTAAGTACTGGCTTTTAAATTATTAAATACCCAAAAATATAGTGATAACCACTGATAAAATTATTTAAAAATAAATTATAATGCTTTTAGTCTGTGGTAAATGGTGTTATGAGCTAATAAAACAGAAAGCAACTTCTTTCATTTAAGGCTTCAGGCAACCTGGCTATGTTTTACCTTAGGCTGTTTGGAAATAGCTGTTATTAAAAATAGGATCACAGTAGTAAACTATATGGGAAAAAGAATCTGAAAAAGAATAGGTGTATGCATATGTATAACTGAATCACTTTGCTGTACACCTGAAATTAATACAACATTGTAAATCAATTATACTCCAATATAAAATAAACATTTAAAAAATCCGATCAGTTCAATTGCTTGAAGTGTACATGTAGGATACATCCACTGATATTAGGATACGGAAGTCCTAAGGAATAGATGATATGCTTAATTATTTTGCAAACACACATTGAGCTTTCAGGAAACACATGATAAGGAGGTACACAAAAATAAGCACTACAATTTTTAAAACAAGAAGAACAATGATAGCAAGAGTTACTAGAACAGAAGACAGCCACTGTGTTATTCATGCTTTCCCTGACTTAAATTTTATAACTTAGAGAGAAACTTGTAATTAATATGTAATCCATTTTAAAGATGAGAAAACTGAGGCTAAGAGAGTTCATGGTTTTTACTCAATATTATTCAGCTAATAAGTATTAGAGCCATGATTCCAATTCATATCTGCCTGCTTCTAGAGTCTGTTCTCTGAACTGCTAGGCTTTGCTTTTCTAGCAGCACCATGACAGGCCTGGTGAAGACGCAGAGAGCAGAAAATATGACACTTGTAAGGATTTTGCATCACTGATAGCCAGTCATGAATTATACACATGGGAAACACAGGAAAATATAATAATTTGTTCTTTATTTGCTATAAATATGAGAGTGCAGATAAAGAACATAGCAGTTAAGTTCAATGTGAAAAGCTTTATTATGTTTTTTTAAATTTTATTAAAGTATAGTTAATTTACAATGTTGTGTTAATTTTTGCTGTACAGAAAAGTGACTCAGTTATACACACACACACAGATACACACACACACACACACACACATATATTCTTTTCCATTATGGCTTATCACAGGATATTGAATATAGTTCCCTGTGCTACACAGTAGTGAAAAGCTTTATTGTTCACAGCATTTCCTTCCTCTCAGTTCTTGGACATGGTGGCATTTGGGCAGATGGAGGATGGGAGGAAACCATCACTAACTAAGAAAAGAGTCTTAAACAAGATGTAAAATAAAATGGACACTTTTATACTCTCTTAGAGTTCAAACAATATGTCTATGTCTAACATTTCTTGTACCTTTCACTCCATTCCTGGAGGTTAGGTGAGCTGGAGATAACCATTTTGATTTTAAAGAAAAATTTTTGAGGTTCAGTGAGGCCCAATTAGTGGAAGAGGCAAGACTGAAACTGAACTTTTCTGCTGACCAGCAGTCTTGCTAAGATATTATCATCTAAGGTGGTAGAATAAGCATGTCATGTGTGGTGAGGGGTAGGTGACTGGGAAAAGTGGGTAAAGGAATAAGATTAAATGAAGTTTCTTTGATGGGAATAGAAGAGAGAAATGTAGATATAAGAATGTAGTCTGATAGGTGTTGAAGAATATATTTATGAGTTGAAAGGTGGTTGAAATGGCAAGAGGGAAACAGTGTGGTTTATGGAGGCTAATAGACAATATCCCATAATGAATTTTGGTGTCAAACCTGGGAGAAACATGGCAAGCTCTTTAATGTCTCCAGCCCTGAGTTTCCGTATGTTTAATGTGAGAATATTAACACTTACATCACCAGAGCTTTGATGGTGACAATAAAGAATAAATGTGAAAAAGTATGTGAGACGCACACAGAAAGCTCTCTGGGAAGAGCAGTGATTGTGATTATAACTCTGAACACAGTGAAGTAGAAACTGTGTTTGAAGTTGTTGAACCAGGAAGTAATGTAGGAAAGAAAACATTAAGACCTTGAGACAAGGGGAAAACATAACATGGCATCACTTTAACATATAAAATTCTACTCTCCTCCATAATATCCTTTACTGGTTTCCCATTATATTTGTGTTAAAATGATCAAACAAGGAGGCATTAGACTGAAGTGGCTGTAACGCTTTGGTCTACATGAGCAAACCTAAACCTAAGCCAGAGTCAATTCCTGTAAATGCCTCAAGGTTAAGAAGAAAACCGATTACAAACAGCCAACAGGCTTTCCTAAATAATTCAACCTTAAGCTACAACCAATCAAATAATTTCCTTCTTTCGATTCTCTGTCTTCTCTATGAAAACCTTGCCCCCAGTCTTCCATGGGTAGAGCGCTAACAACGACTTCTAGTTTGTTGCTGCAGATTGGAATCGGTGTTTTCTCAAATAAATCTAACATTTTAATGTGCCTCACTTTATCTTTTAACACTAGAATAAAATTCAAAATCTATAGCCTGTGCTACAAACAGCCACATAATGCAGCTTCTGCATTCTCCTCGAGGATTATCTCGCCAGGATTTCCTCTTGCTCTTTGATCACCAGCCACAGTGGGATTCTTTGATTTCCTGCTTTTCAGTCTACCTGGAATATTCTTTCCCCAACTGCTCACCTGGTCTCAACTTAAGTGTTTCTTCTTCAAATAATACCGCCCAGACCTGCTATTGTCCTCATTAATTAATGATTAAAACTTGCAATTATATACTTATTTGTATGTTTGTAGTCAAGCAATTGAATAGAGAAGCATCGATTAACGTGAACTGAGCTTCTCTGAAGGTCTGAGTGCTCTAGAGATCATGAAGAGGGTAAATATGGAGACCTGCAGAGGGAAAAGCACTATTTATGTAACACTTCAAGATATCAGTACCAGAGATGCCAGACATGGTAGTGAGTGATTCATCGCCAAATGAAGGGGAAAAGAAAGCATCTCTATGTGTTGGAGTTGGAGAAGGCATGAGACTCTTGGCTCTTCTAGGAACTGTCAGAGAAACCATCAAAGGATTTATCGTTTTAAAACTCTGGTGGTCTAAAGATGCTACAATTGTTCTCTAAGCTGAAACAGGAAGCTATGCTTTAAACTCTTCAATCCTCTGGATTAACGGTGTATGTGCATCTGTGAGTGTATGTGTGTGTCCTTCTTGTTCTTTTGTGTGTACTTTTGTGTTGCTGTGTTTTGTTTTCCCTTTTTTTTTTTTTTGGTGAGAGTAAGTGGGGTGTGTGACAACAGAGATGCTGTTTTGAAAGGAATGGGAAATGTGCCACTTGATGTATGTCATTTTTTTGCATGTCACTTTAGCCTTCCATCTCAGGTCTCCTTCACGACAACATCACTAAATCGTGCATAGTTAGACTGTCAGAAGGTTTTTATGTCTAACTAAGAATGTCTCTTGTAAATAACCCATTTGTTGGAGAAGACAATCATGTTAAGCACAAAATAATCTAGAAAAAATGCTTACTAAGTAAAATCAAAATAATTTTTGACCCCATGTGATATGCCAAGGCATATTGTTTACTATTTATATACTTTCATTGGATAGATGGCCTACTTATGCCTTGTACAATGTGGGTGTACAATAGAACTGACAAGTTCATATTATTCCAGAGATGTAGCAAACCTGAACATCTTTATGAAATTTGAAGAAATATTTTCTCTAAAGCTGGAGAGATAGTAGTTTGCTTCATCAGTTTCAACAGCTTTAGCTTTTTAGTTTTGTTTTCTTTTGTTTTTTTCTTGACAAAAAGTACAAATGTAGAAAACAAGTATCCCACTGTGCCCATGGGTCTGGTGTAATCACTAAAAAATAGCAAACATGTCACCAATTAACTACCAGAAAGAAAAAAGTTGCATCTCGGAATGTCAAGACAAAAGAAGCCTGAAATCTGACAACTTTTATAAGATCCATGAAATAAGGAACAAGTATAATCTTGAAACACCATTGCCTGAGGAATTCTTTCTCCATCAACCATAACATTGTTTTTTTGGAGACTATCAAGTTAGGTGTAGATTTAGGACTAGAAAATTGAAGTCATGTTCAAGCAGACAAAGGGACATTTCCTGACTCTGTTTTTGTCCAGGGCAAGAATTTAATTATCACCTCTTTACATAGGCCCTCCTCAACCACCTATTCTAAGTCAGAAACACCATTTAACCTCAGTTATCTCCATCATAGGACATTGTTCTTTCCATTATTTATTGTGCTCAAATTATATTATTTATATATTTATTTATTTGGTTATTGATTGTCTCCTCATTTCTCCCAGCAAGGACATTATGAGGTCATGAACCTTGTTGATCTTATTTACTTGTGTATCCCTAACTCACAAAGATATTTTCATGTAGTTCACTATAAATATTTACATGGAGCCCACCATGAAAATAATATAAGGAACACAAAGATAATGGTTATGGCATGATAACATGTTAATTATCTGCTCAGGATTTATTTGATTTTTTCCTCCTGTAGGTTAAAACATTTTGTAATACCCTTTAGTAAAATATATAGTGATTAAAACATTCAAAGTCAAAAAATGCTGTGTTTCATTTATTGAAGGACTGTGTTGATTATCTTATTTTTCATCAAAATTACAGTACTGTTCTTCCTCAAATCACAATTAGATGGAGTAACTGTTAATACCAAGCAGATTTTAGCTTTGGAGGGAGAGCAATCTCTTAATCTTATTTATAATCATTCATTTATGCTGTTATTCAGTCATTCATTCATTCCCGTATTAACATTTCTTGAGTGGTTAGTGTCTGTCATTGTCTTACCAGGTTCTATGACAGATAGGTCCCTCCTTCTAGGGAATCAGAATTTCATAGGCAGGGAGGCCAGAAAACCAACATATACCAGAGCAATGTGGAACTGCAGTTGTGCACCGTGAACTATGAGAGCACAAGACCCTCACCTGGCATAAGTAGTCAAGGAAGGCAGGGAGGCCAGAAAACCAACATATACCAGAGCAATGTGGAACTGGAGTTGTGCACCGTGAACTATGAGAGCACAAGACCCTCACCTGGCATAAGTAGTCAAGGAAGGCAGGGAGGCCAGAAAACCAACATATACCAGAGCAATGTGGAACTGGAGTTGTGCACCGTGAACTATGAGAGCACAAGACCCTCACCTGGCATAAGTAGTCAAGGAAAGCCTAGCAGAAAAGAATGGACAGCCGAAAGTAGGGATTAGGTCTGGCTGAAGAGGTCATCTGAATGGCAAACAGGGAAAATCAACTTACTGGTATGACTGGGCAGGATATATTTAGGAATGAAACTGGAGGGGTAGGCAAGAGTCAAATTACAGTAGGACTTTCATGCCCTGCATGCTACAGTTACCATACAATTAACACTCCCTATCGTCCAATAAGACTGAAGCTGTAAGGATGGCCCCAGTTGTACCCATGAAGCAACATCCTACAGGAAGACCTGCTGGCTGTGTGAGAAGCTGTGTCTGTCCAGGTGACAGTGCCATCTGGTAGTAAGAGGGCCAACATGTCCTCACCTTTACAGATCAGAAACTCGATTTATTCAGCTCATCCAGAGTTCTGGTTACTTTAGGATGGCCTAATTCACAAGAGACAGATTATACTGGGTCTAAATATAAAAGAACACATGCATCCACTTGTCAGTCTATTTTCTCCTGGGCATGAAGCCTACAAACAGAACAAAAGAGTTGGAAAATTTTACTGATAAAGACATTAAAATAAGTTAGCATAACAAATCCATTCATCTATGGGGAAAAAAACCAGAGTCTAAAATTAATTATGTGCAAGGTCAAAGTCATTTCAGAGGACTAAAAATAATTGCATGTACCTTGCTCTTGGAATCTCCTTTTCTAAACTTCTAGATCACATACCATTTTTCCTTAAAGATTCTTTAGAGTGCAGTAAAGTTGATTAGACTTAAGAGTTCTTAAGTTTCTATAAGGGCATACATTTCCAAAATAAAAGTTAATCAGATTATAAATGTAACATAAATCCTTCCAAATATTTACTAAAAATAAAAACATGAAGGTGGAATCACTTTTTCCTCTAACCTCTATTGATACTTATTAGAAATCTTTGCATCTTTTGATATATGTAATGTACACATAAACATATATTGCTTTATAAACCTCTTTTTGATTTAATGATAGATCATGAACATCTAGTGGCATCGATTAATATGCCTCATATTTTGTGTACAGCTATGCCCATACTTTATATATTCAAACCTTTTTGGTAGAAATTTAGATTATGTCTACCATAATTTTTTCCTTTATTTATAAGTTTACCGGAAGAAATATCCTTGCATATATATATATATGTTCTTTTTTCTTATTTTTATCATAGAATACATTCTTAAAAATGGAATTGATATGTCAAAGTTATGCATATTTTGAAAATTTGGATTAAATATAAACATTACTTCTTTCCAGAATTTAACTTTTAAGCAGTAATTGTACCACACTTTGATCAAAATTATATTAGTATTTTTGTCAATTTTTGTCACTTTGATAGGCAAATATATTGCATGTTTACATATATATATTTGATTACTAGTGAAGCTGTAATTCTTACTAATTCTTACAATTCTTACTAATCGTTTGCTTTACTTTTTTACCTGTACCCTTATATTACTTTCCTGTATTTATATTGAGATGTTAGCTTTTGTTATCTTATTATTGATTTGTTGAACTCTGTTAATGCAACTGACACTGAGCATTGTGATGTACCAGACACTCTTCTAGGCATCTACGCTTTAGGAGTGAGCAGAAATGACAAAACAAATGACAACAAAAATAAACGGATAATTCATTAAGTAAATGCTCTTTTTTTCCACTGAGGCTCAAACACTTGCTAAATGTTTTTTTCCCAACCTTTCCAGTTATATATATATATATATATATATATATACATATACACATATATATATATACACATTTTTTTTCTATTTTTTGGCCACACCACGCAGTATGCAGGATCTTAGTTCCCCAACCAGTGGAAGCCCAGTGTCTTAACCACTGGACCGCCAGGGAAGTCCCTCTAGTGCTTTATATTTACAAACCACTTCTTAAGCTAAATGCCTCTAAAATATTTCTGATTCTGATCTGAACGTGATCTCATTCTGATTATTTTTCCTTTTTCAGAGAGTGATCTCACTTTCTGATTCTGGGTCCTTCCATTGGATCGACATATATATATATGTGTATTGTAATGCAGAAGAAGAAAGATTGTCAGACATCCATAGGGTACAGCTGAGGAAAGCCTGGATACTGAAGCCAAGTTTTCCCTTACCTAACCCAGGGTATGCTTTTATCACCATTACAGTGAGGAGTGACCACTGTGCTCTGAGCAAAGAGGGGCAGCACCAGCAATATCTGTAGGACAGGATGAGCCGTGGAGATGAGGGCGTTTGCTTGTCTTTGCTGTGACTGTTCTGTTTTAATCTAACTTGTAAGAGCAGAATCTTGTTGACAAACAAACAAGAAAAAGGAAGATAAGAGGATCTTAGCTCTGATATTCCATCTATTTGGAGACTTGAGAAATAGGACAGCCTGCATAGACAAGGATCTTAGCTAACCCTATCATATGTGCATTTTCCAGGGAGACATGATAAGTGGCTTCGCTATGGTAATAGATAACCAGAGTTTCCATCAAGACACTCTTCAGTGGTAGTGTATATATGTCCATATATACACTACCAAATGTAAAATAGATAGCTAGTGGGAAGCAGTCACATAGCACAGGGAGATCAGCTAGGTGCTTTGTGACCAGCTAGAAGGGTGGGATAGGGAGGGTAGGAGGGAGGGAGACGCAAGAGGGAAGAGATATGGGGATATATGTATATGTATAACTGATTCACTTTGTTATAAAGCAGAAACTAACATACCATTGTAAAGCAATTATACTCCAATAAAAATGGTAAAAAAAAAAAAAAGACACTCTTTAGACCTTCATCACAAATTTAATTTGAATCTTTTATGCCCATGAAATTTCAGTATTTACTCTCCCACCCCACATTTTTTCCTTATTTTTGATTGCCTCTGCCCTTGCTCTTTCAAACAAGATCTAAATGGAAAGTGTCGGAATATTATATCAAAAACCATTTAGATTGTTTTTGAATGGAGCACAGATAAGCATCCAAACTTCTGAGAGCTTGGTCTACCCTATTATGTCTTTCAACATGCCCTCAGGAAGCAGTTCTCGGGCTGTGACAAATGTTTCTCATGGCTGCATCTTGCAAATGAGTCTCAACACCAAGAGGTGTGGTGTAATTGACAACCTTAGGGATAAACATAAAGAATTTCAAGTAAACTGTTATCACCAAGGTTGATATTTGCTCTCTGCTCTGTTCCAGCCCTTGCTGAATAATGAATTGAATACATCAGTTCAAGACCTGCATCATTTTGTGGGGAAGAGAGTCTGAAAACTAATCTCATAGCAGAGTCAATGTTATTCTTTTATGTAGGTTTGTATCATCAACTATGCAAAAACACTAAAAAGGATCTTTCAAGTGATTGTTTAAAAAACAAGTGAAATTGGAAAACCTTCTCTAGGATTAGTCTTTGCATTTTCTGTTCAAATAAGGTAAATGGACGGTCTCTTGTGCCTAATTCAAGCCATTTTTTTAAAATTAAGGGGCATTTACATATATTGACTATCTTGTCTGTTATTTGCATATTTACATAGTACTTCAGGGAGCTTCAGAGGTTTTGTAAATATTAAGTCTTTTAAAGGTCACTAAACTCAACAGTCCTAAGAGAGAAGTAAGAACTGTTTCTAAGGTACTTACTTGAGAGCTACTCAGGATCAAACCATCTCCATCATTTCTGGGAACAAATGTCTATGATTGCACGGTGTTGAGCAGAGTTTTTATAGCTGGACCACAGAAACAGGAATTCATGAGATCTGTATCATTACCAAAAAACCAGATGTGGGGTTCAGCCATGAATGTACCCACTCTTTGTTCTGAAAAATTGGTTGACACTAGATACTACTAGAAAAATTTCAGCTCCTGTCTCCGTCAAAGAACATATCAGTGGACCCTGGCAGTTAGATAAACCACTGGGAGCTCATGTAAAGGGCTCAGCTCTTAATAAGTCCAATCTTGTCTCCCTCCCCAGTGCTTCTTGGGGGCCAGGGTTATGATAAGCCATTCTAGCTTGTGAACTGTCTCTGAGGAAGCACTCTAAGCAATCATCAAATGAAAGCAGATCATCCTCAAGTCAAGCGCTAACATTTAGCTTTCTACCTTTGAGACCCTTCTAGTATTTTCAAAACAAAAACATGAGCTTTCTGGTTTTTGCTGCAAGGATTTAAAGCCTTTAAAAAGTCTACACGAAAAAGGGGATGTAACAGCAAATTTTGCCTTGATCGAAAGTGATTTAATTATTTTGAAGTATTCATTCATTCATTCACCATTTCTTTATTCATTTTCCATTAGTTTATTCATTCTGTGAGCACTAGAGCCAGAAGCTGTTAGGTTCTAAGAAGGATAAGAAGCATAACATAAAATCTTCCCCTCTGAGAGTTGACACTCTAATCTTATATGAGAAATAGGAAAGAAACTAGCTAAAATGCAAGGTGTTATTTGCTGCAAAGTTTAAAGAAGTGGTCCCATGTAGAATTTAAGGGCTATGACTTTCTCTCTGGTCACCCTGGGCAAGTCATTTAATCTCTTAAAAAGCTTCTCTTCTTTATCCATTCATCTGTCAATGGACATTCAGGTTGCTTCCATGTCCTGACCATTGTAAATAGTGGTGCAATGAACATTGGGATGCATGTGTCTTTTTGAATTATGGTTTTCTCAGGGTATATGGTACATATATACAATGGAATATTACTCAGCCATAAAAAGGAACGAAATTGTGTTATTTGTAGTGAGGTGGATGGACCTAGAGTCTGTCATACAGAGTGAAGTAAGTCAGAAAGAGAAAAACAAATATCATATATTAACACGTGTATGTGGAGTCTAGAAAAATGGTGCAGATGAACCTATTTGCAAGGCAGGAATAGAGATGCAGATGTAGGGAACGGACCTGTGGACACAGGAGGGAGGAGGGGGACATGAACTGGGAGACTGGGATTGATGTATGTGCACTGCCATGTGTAAGACAGATAGCCAGTGGGAACCTGCTGTACAGTGCAAGGAGCTCAGCGTGGTGCTCTGTGATGACCTAGATGGATGGGATGGGGTTGGGGTGGGAGGGAAGTCCGAGAGGGAGGGGATATATGTATACATATAGCTGATTCACTTCGTTGTACAGCAGAAACTAACACAACACTGTAAAGCAACTATACCCGCCCCCCCCAAAAAAACCTTTCCTTCTCTGAATATAAGGGAATAACAAGAGCATCAACCTCACCTTGTGGTTATAAGAATTATATGAAATAATATCTGTAGTGCAATTAAACTATCATTAGGAAATTCTCAACAAATCTTAGTTGTTTTCATTGCTATTATTCTTTTAAAAGCAAAGTGTTCTTCAGGTACAGCACATTAGCTACCAAGTCTTCATGAGGGAATAGAAAAGCACACAAAGTGGTATAATTTGGTGTGAAATCCAGCCGCTTACTAGTTTCTTGCATATGTAGAAATTTTCTTTTTAGAAAGTCTAAACCTTAAATTTTTAACCACTTCCTGGACTTTACATAATGAAATGCAGAAAAGGAAGCAATCAGTTTTGGTTAAAGTAAGGCTTCACTAAATTTTGGGTATAAAATCACCATTAGGGAAATTTTTTCTCTTTCTTTTTTTCTGGCAAATTGTAATGGGACATTAAATAATTGACTACATTTATTTTTAGAAAATAAAGTGCATACTTTAGTCTTTTTCAGAAAAGAATGGGAACTTACACATGGAGTTAACGCATTGCCATCAACCCTAGATTATCCCTTTGCTGGGGTTTCTTTTGAATTTAAACATACATACGTTACACTCCAGCTACCAGAGGTCTATTTCAGCCGGATGTTTATAACTGGAAGTTTACCAACATGTCTATACGTCAATGCCCAGAAATTTGACTATGATAACACAGTTGTGATATCCTTATAATAATGAATGAAGATGTTTAAGAGTATGAAAAAGTCGTTTTTTGAGAATTACTGAACCCCAGTCTTTAACGAGAATTATGATTATACATTTATATGTATAAGAGTGTTGGAGGATCGCAGTTTCTGTTGTCAGATTTGAATTCTTTTTTACAAAGGTCAGGTACAACTTTTAACCAGGAGAGCTAAGAGAATACTTCCATTACAATCTGAAGTGTCTTCCGTGCATCTCACAATATTCCTGAAGGAAGGTGTATCCCTCCTGCTTTGATGCCCTGCCTTTGCCTCTACACTTATTCTATGTAAAGGCTGCAAGTACCTACTCTTCATTAATTGTGAAAAGCATTGTATCTCTGCAATATCTGTAAAACTCTCATGTTATTTGAGTGGTTATTAAACTGATTCCATTTTGACTCTTTTTTTAGCAACTCCAGTCTCTCTGTGGGATTAGTGTTTTCAAATGTAGAGAAGGCGCCAGATCTATTTAAATCTTCTCTTGGTGCAAAGGTTCATTCCCTGCCTGCCTAGTTGTTTTTTTGTGAAAATAGATCCCTAATTTTTACGCAAATAAGAATCCTATGATAATCCCTAAGCAACACCATCAAACATGCCCATTGCAGCAGGACAATAGAAGACTTAGAGTTTAATCCTGCTGTAGGGGTATTTTGAGGGGCTGCATTTATACTACACTACTATGCAATTGTTACATAGCCTGGAAATTGCTCTATTTCACATTTATCATAAATTCTCAACTATCTCATCAACCCACAGAATTCAGTAATGATGCTTTTATGATTCTACCGCCAAGGTAATAAAATATTTTCTTATGTTTTTAGGAACTGATTCTGAAGATGTTTTGCAAAGAGGGATTTCCAAAATAGTTTGAGAATTGGGGAGCATCGCAGAAAACTTCTAATAAACATAGAGGTGAAAACGTCATTCATCTGGCAAATTGTTTTCAAAATCAAACACATTTGTTTGTATCCAAATTTTGTATAATGAATGGGGTATTTGATAAATGTTCCTTTCATTAAGTAAATGAATATTACATGAGAAACCATAATCCCAACTCAGTGGTATGTACAATCCAGAGATAATGTCCCTTCTCTTCTAGAGACTTCCTCTCCCTGTTTCTTCAATTGCCTTCCCAGGAATTTTCCACAAAGCTTGCTGTTGATAAACCTCTCGTATCAGACTCTGGATGACTAGAATTACCTTCTTGTAGGCTGATTCCCAACCGTGTGGTCTTATTTCATTATAATTATCCTCATAGCCCTGGCTACAGGGTTCTGCTTAGTTTTCCAGAGTTACAATTCCCTCTTGACTATGATTAAACTGTCTTTGGATTCATGGGCCTGGCAAATTTAAACAGTCCAATTTAATGAAAAACAATTTTCATAGCCATCTGGCAATGGTCTCTTTCTAGAAGTTAACTTTTTGCATATTAAACTTCTAAAAGAAATAATTAAATCAGTTTTCATAATAGCCCACGTGGAGAGAGTCTGCTCTTTCTGCTCCCACCAGCTCACTGATTTGTGTATCTGTTACACTTCTTCAGTAGTTTTAGGGAGAAACAGATCATTTACATAAATTATAATCGATGGAGGTCTGAGTGCTGAGCATTTTGGAATAGCCCCTTGGGTAAGTTAGGTAGTTAGAGACTAAGAAATTAATCTTATCTGCTTGGATTCTTTCATCAAGGCAAGATTTAAATCAATTAATTATAATTTAGGAAATTTTCAAAGCTAAAGAGCTTTCAGAATGAAAATCGTGTTTGGGCAGTTACGAAGAAATTTCTTTCTATAGAAAGATAACCTCACAAAATGCCATTGTTCAGGTTCCTTAAGTTGTCTATAAACTTTTAAATTTTGTGTTGATTTTAAGTCTCAAGAACAATGCAAAAATTGTGAAAAAGATTTAACTATTTGTTGATTACAGCACTTCAGATTTCTAGGAGTGATAACTCAGAGTCTCTCAGAAACAAAGTAGATAATTTTGAATCCTTGAAGACTGAGTATAGTTTGTATAACTGTTAAATAATGCTTATGCTTTCCTGATGATTTCTGAAAAATCAAAACAAAACAAAAAACCACAACTGATCTTAAAATATGATTTTTATGTAAATTATTAGTTGAGGGAGCTGGTTCATTATATCCCCTTACATATTTGACTGGGTCTTCTGTGAAAGTGTGTTACACAAACAGATAAATAAAAATTCCCAAAAATTGTAGCCACTCAAATATCCCTTACTGGCAAACTCATCAGATGGTCAGGCCAGGTGGGAATAATGTTTGTTACATAGTAAACTTGATCTGCATCTCTGCTATAGTAATATCAAGAGAGATTGATGGGTCAAATAACAATGTTTAAATGAAAGTATAGATGTAGATCCTTTGTACATAGCCCTTTGAATATCATTCCATGGAATTAAGAATACTGTTAGAGTTTTCATTCAAAAGACTATGGAGTGTATGTAAACAAAAAAAATCACTTGCTTTATCACCCAAATCTTGAAAACTTTAGGAGAAGGGAATGCATTCCATGAAGGCCAAATTTATTTTATCACTATTCTAAAGTTCTAACATTGGAGGTATTTGCAAAGCTAAACATTCACAGGTATCCAATATCCACAGTAATGATACTGATAAGTCTAAATCTCAAGGTACATTTGGAATCTTAATTCAAAGCAATACTAATAAAATATTTGATTGAGCTGATAAAACACTAGCTGTTTAAGTAATTAAGCTGGTGCAATCAACAAATAACTGTTTAAAGAGTTAATTGCCTTTTACAAAAGAAACTAAATCTACAATTTTATAATATTCTGCAGGAACTATTTTTTGTTCTTTTACTTTCCTTTTTTTTTTTTTTTTGGCTTTCACTCTTACCAGGCTGGTGTTGCTTGGGAAGCCAAAGAGGACTTCATTCTCTTCCTGCTGTTTATCACTTCCCTGAAATCATAATCCTCTCTGTGTAACTATAATCATCTCCACAGGAATTAATTGTGATGTCACAGAAGATTATGACATTAAGTGGGAAACAGGCATCAGTAAACTGAACTCTATTAAGAGCAAAGATTTTGTTCTTATAAAAATATATGTTGTACATACGTCACGCACTTGTTCAAATTGAATAAGAGTTAATAAATAGCTACGACTGTTAGGTTTTTTTGCCTTGAATTTTTCAGACAATTTAAGGATCAAACCTTAGTGATTCATTAATTAAAGTCAGATTGGTTTTTGGCCATTATATCAAAAGCATAATATATTCTTTCCATTCTATTATTAACTGGTGTCTATCATATAATTAGTTGTAACAAAAATAAAATGAAATGGCATATCCATCAGCAGTTCTGAAACTTAGCCTCATATTAGAATCATCTGGGAAGCTTGACACACTTCTGATGCCTTTGCTCCACCCCAGAGCATCTGATTTAATTTGCCTGGAATGCAGCCTGAATATCCAGAATTCTAAAAGCTCCCAGGTCATTCTCCTGGGCAGTGGGGGTTGAGGACCAGTGTTCTGTATCATTGTGCTCACAGCAGAAAATTGTCATGGGAAACATTTATGTCATCTCTTGTGGACTCGTCAGTTAGAATTTTTAGAGAGAACCATACTTTCCAAGCATGATTTTATCATCTGAGCATATCTCCAGTTTGTATCTCAGAATTTAATTTCTTGAAAAAAAAAAAGGCACACCAGAAGCAAGAAGAACTACAATCCTGCAGCCTGTGGAACAAAAACCACATTCAGAGAAAGATAGACAAGATGAAAAAGCAGTGGGCTATGTACCATATGAAGGAACAAGATAAACCCCCGGAAAAACAACTAAATGAACTGGAGATAGGCAAACTTCCAGAAAAAGAATTCAGAATAATGATAGTGAAGATGATCCAGAACCCCCGAAAAAGAATGGAGGCAAAGGTGAAGATGCAAGAAATGTTTAAAAAGGCCCTAGAAGATTTAAAGAACAAACAAACAGAGATGAACAATACAAAACTGAAATGAAAAATACACTAGAAGGAATCAGTAGCAGAATAACTGAGGCAGAAGAATGGATAAGTGACCTGGAAGACAGAATGGTGGAATTCACTGCTGCAGAACAGAATAAAGAAAAAATAATGAAAAGAAATGAAGACAGCTTAAGAGACCTCTGGGACAACATTAAATGCAACAGCACTCGCATTATAGGGGCCCTAGAAGGAGAAGAGAGAGAGAAAGGACCAGAGAAAATATCTGAAGAGATTATAATCGAAAACTTCCCTAACATGAGAAAGGAAATAGCCACTCAAGTCCAGGAAGTGCAGAGAGTCCCATACAGGATAAACCCAAGGAGAAACATGCTGAGACACATAGTAATCAAACTGGCAAAAATTAAAGAAAAGAAAAATTATTGAAAGCAGCAAGGGAAAAATGACAAATAACATACAAGGGAACTCCCATAAGGTTAACAGCTGATTTCTCAGCAGAAACTCTACAAGCCAGAAAGGAGTAGCATGATATACTTAAAGTGCTGAAAGGGAAGAACCTACAACCAACATTACTCTACCCGGCAAGGATCTCATTCAGAAACGATGGAGAAATCAAAAGCTTTACAGACAAGCAAAAGCTAAGGGGATTCAGCACCATCAAATCAGTGCTACAACAAATGCTAACGGAACTTCTCTAAGTGGGAAACACAAGAGAAGAAAAGGACCTACAAAAACAAACCCAAAACAATTAAGAAAATGGTCATAGGAACATACATATCGAAAATTACCTTAAACGTGAAAGGATTAAATGCTCCAACCAAAAGACACAGGCTTGCTGAATGGATACAAAAACAAGATCCATATGTATGCTGTCTACAAGAGACCCACTTCAGACCTAGGGACACATACAGACTGAAAGTGAGGGGATGGAAAAAGATATTCCATGCAAATGGAAATGAAAAGAAAGCTGGAGTAGCAATACTCATATCAGATAAAATAGTCTTTAAAATAAAGAATGTTACAAGAGACAAGGAAGGACACTACATAATGATCAAGGGATCAATCCAAGAAGAACATATAACAATTATAAATATATATGCACCCAACATAAGAGCACTTCAATACATAAGGCAACAGCTAACAGCTATAAAATAGGAAATTGACAGTAACACAAAAATAGTAGGGGACTTCAACACCTCACTTACACCAATGGACAGATCATCAAAACAGAAAATTAATAAGGAAACACAAGCTTTAAATGACACAACAGACCAGATAGATTTAACTGATATTTATAGGACATTCCATCCAAAAACTGCAGATTACACTTTCTTCTCAAGTGCGCACAGAACATTCTCCAGGATAGATCATGTCTTGGGTCACAAATCAGGCCTCAGTAAATTTAAGAAAATTGAAATCATATGAAGTATCTTTTCTGACCAGAACGCTATGAGATTAGAAATCAATTACAGGGGAAAAAAAGTAAAAAACACAAACACATGGAGGCTAAACAATACGTTACTAAATAAGCAAGAGATCTCTGAAGAAATCAAAGAGGAAATCAAAAAATACCTAGAGACGAATGACAATGAAAACACGATGATCCAAAACCTATGGGATGCAGGAAAAGCAGTTCTAAGAGGGAAGTTTATAGCTATACAAGCCTACCTCAAGAAACAAGAAAAATCTCAAATAAACAATCTAACCTTACACCTAAAGGAGCTAGAGAAAGAAGAACAAACAAAACCCAAAGTTAGCAGAAGGAAAGAAATCATAAAGATCAAAGTTAGCAGAAATAAATGAAATAGAAACAAAGAAAACAATAGCAAAGATCAATAAAACTAAAAGCTGGTTCTTTGAGAAGATAAACAAATTTGATAAACCATTAGCCAGACTTAACAAAAAAAGAGGGAGAGGACTCAAATGGATAAAATTAGAAATGAAAAAGGAGAAGTTACAACAGACACGGCAGAAATACAAAGCTTCCTAAGAGACTACTACAAGCAACTCCATGCCAATAAAATGGACAACCTGGAAGAAATGGACAAATTCTCAAAAAGGTATAACCTTCCAAGAATGAACCAGGAAGAAATAGAAAATATGATGAGACCAATCACAAGGAATGAAATTGAAACTGTGATTAAAAATCTTCCAACAAACAAAAGCCCAGGACCAGGTTGCTTCACAGGTGAATTCTATCAAACATTTAAAGAAAAGCTAACACCCATCCTTCTCAAACTCTTTCAAAAAATTGCAGAGAAAGGAACACTCCCAAACTCATTCTATGAGGCCACCATCACCCTGATACCAAAACCAGACAAAGATACTAGAAAAAAAGAAAATTACAGACCAATATCACTGATGAGCATAGATGCAAAAATCCTCAACAAAATACTAGCAAGCAGAATCCAAAAACACATTAAAAGGATCATACACCACGATCAAGTGGGATTTATCCCAGGGATGCAAAGATTCTTCAATATATGCAATTCAATCAATGTGATACACCGTATTAACAAATTGAAGAATAAAAACCATATGATCATCTCAATAGATGCAGAAAAAGCTTTTGACAAAATTCAACATCCATTTATGAAAAAAACTCTCCACAAAGTGGGCATAGATGGAACATACCTCAACATAATAAAGGTCGTATATGAGAAACCCACAGCAAACATCATTCTCAATGGTGAAAAACTGAAAGCATTTCCTCTAAGATCAGGTACAAGAGAAGTATGTCCACTCTCACCACTATTATTCAACATAGTTTTGGAAGTCCTAACCACAGCAATCAGAAAAGAAAAAGAAATAAAAGGAATACAAATTGGAAAAGAAGAAGTAAAACTGTCACTGTTTGCAGATGACATGGTACTATACATAGAGAATCCTAAAGATGCCACCAGAAAACTACTAGAGCTAATCAATGAATTTGGTAAAGTTGCAGGACACAAAATTAATGTACAGAAATCTCTTGCATTCCTATACACTAATGATGAAAAATCTGAAAGAGAAATTAAGGAAACGCTCCCATTTACCACTGCAACAAGAAGAATAAAATACCTAGGAATAAACCTACCTAGGGAGACAAAAGACTTGTATGCAGAAAACTATAAGACACTGATGGAAGAAATTAAAGATGATACCAACAGATGGAGAGATATACCATGTTCTTGGATTGGAAGAATCAATATTGTGAAAATGACTATACTACCCAAAGCAAGCTACAGATTCAATGCAATCCCTATCACATTACCGATGGCATTTTTTACAGAACTAGAACAAAAAATCTTAAAATTTGTATGGAGACACAAAAGACCCCGAATAGCCAAAGCAGTCTTGAGGGAAAAAAACGGAGCTGGAGGAATCAGACTCCCTGACTTCAGACTATACTACAAAGATACAGAAATCCAGACAATATGGTACCGGCACTAAAACAGAAACATAGATCAATGGAACAAGATAGAAAGCCCAGAGATAAACGCACACACCTATGGTCAACTAATCTATGACAAAGGAGGCAAGGATATACAATGGGGAAAAGACAGTCTCTTCAATAAGTGGTGCTGGGAAAACTAGACATCTACATTTAAAAGAATGAAATTAGAACACTCCCTAACACCATACACAAAAATAAACTCAAAATGGATTAGATACCTAAATGTAAGACTGGACACTCTAAAACTCTTAGAGGAAAACATAGGAAAAACACTCTTTCACATAAGTCACAGCAAGAGCTTTTTTGATCCACCTCCTAGAGTAATGGAAATGAAAACAAAAATAAACAAATGGGACCTAATGAAACTTAAAAGCTTTTGCACAGCAAAGGAAACCGTAAACAAGACCAAAAGACAACCCTCAGAATGGGAGAAAATATTTGCAAATGAATCAACAGACAGAGGATTAATCTCCAAAATATATAAACAGCTCATTCAGCTCAATATTAAAGAAACAAACAACCCAATCCAAAAATGGGCAGAAGACCTAAATAAACATTTCTCCAAAGAAGACATACAGATGGCCAAGAAGCACATAAAAAGCTGCTCAACATCACTAATTATTAGAGAAATGCAAATCAAAACTACAGTGAGGTATCACCTCACACCTGTTCGAATGGGCATCATCAGAAAATCTACAAACAACAAATGCTGGAGAGGGTATGGAGAAAAAGGAACCCTCTTGCACTGTTGGTGGGAATGTAAATTGATACAGATACTATGGAAAACAGTATGGAGATTCCTTAAAAACTAAAAACAGAATTACCGTATGATCCAGCAATCCCACTACTGAGCACATACCCAGAGAAAACCATAATTCAAAAAGACACATGCACCCCAATATTCATTGCAGCACTATTTACAATAGCCAGGTCATGGAAGCAACCTAAATGCCCATCGATAGTTGAATGGATAAAGAAGATGTGGTACATATATACAATGGAATATTACTCAGCCATAAAAAGGAACGAAATTGGGTCATTCGTAGAGACGTGGATGCATCTAGAGACTGTCATACAGAGTGAAGTAATTCAAAAAGAGAAAAACAAATATTGTATATTAATGCATATATGTGGAACCTAGAAAAATGGTACAGATGAACTGGTTTGCAGGGCAGAAATCGAGACACAGATGTAGAGAACAAATGTGTGGACACCAAGGGGGGAAAGCAACGAGGGGTTGGGAGTGGTGGTGTGATGAATTGGGCGATTGGGATTGACATGTATACACTGATGTGTATAAAATTGATGACTAATAAGAACCTGCTCTATAAAAAAATAAATAAAATAAAATTCAAAACGTAAAAAAAAAAAATGGCACACCATTTTATGGTGAACGTAGTGGGAGAAGAAGCTGATATATGATCTTGAGACATGAAAGTAAAAGCTTGCTAATCACCCAGGAAGAGTGACAGAACAGCAAAGCATAACATGCTATGATACTCCTGGGAAAAGAAGGTTTTCCCAAAAAGTGTCTTTCAACCCAACAACTGCAGAACTGGGTGGGCTTGTTTGTGAGCATTTGTGGGACACGCCCTAGGGTCTTCCAAAAATACATGAGATGCAGGAGGTTTTAGAAGGGATTTGTGAGATGAGAGCTGGGTTCACCCTTTTGTTTGTCATAGTTCATTTAATCATCTTCAGTGTCTACCATATAAAAGATATTTGAAAATATGGGAAACTGAAAAGGAGTGTAAGGAACATTTCTTGTGCTATCCCTCAAAAGTGAATATGATAGAATCGCTAATCATTAGGGAAATGCAAATCAAAACCACAATGAGATATCACCTCACACCAGTCAGAATGACTATCAACAAAAAGAAAACAAATAACAAATGTTGGCAAGGATGTGGAGAAAAGGGAACACTCATATACTGTTGATGGGAATGTAAATTGGTGCAGCTACTGTGGAAAACAGTATGGAGGTTTCTCAAAAAACTAAAAATTGAAGTACCGTATGACTTAGCAATTTCACTCCTGGGTATATATGCAAAAACAAAAACATAAACACTAATTCAAAAATACACATGCACCCCAACGTTCATAGCTGCATTATTTACAATTGCCAAGATATTGAAGCAAGCTAACTGCCTATCAACAGATGAATGGGTAAAGAAGATGTGGTATATATATACAATGGACTATTACTCAGGCATAAAAAAACAAAATTTTGCCATTTGCAGCAACATGGATGGACTTGGAGGGCATTATGCTAAGTGAAATAAGTCAGACTGGGCAAGACAAATACTATATGATATCACTTATATGTGGAATCTATAAAAATACAGCAAAATAGTGAATAAAACAAAAAAGAAGCAGACACAGGTATAGAGAACAAACTAGTGGTTACCAGTGGTGGGGGGAGCAGAGGGGTGGGGGAGTGGGAGGTACAAACTACTGGGTGTAAAATAGGCTACAGGATGTATTGTACAACACGAGGAATATGACCAATATTTTGTAATAACTGTAAATGGAGTGTAACCTTTAAAAATTGTATAAAAATTTTAGTGAATAGAGGAAACATGAATTACACACTCCACTGTATAACACACATAGGCACATGATAGGCAGAATATTCAAGGCCACAGATAAGCTACGAGAGCCTCTGTATGAATGAGAAAAGTTACCTCCTCTGGGAGGCTGCAACTTCACAGATACAGGGCCCATGGTCTGAAGTCCAAGTCACTCTCTAATCTAGGTGACTTCATGAAGTTCACTGCAGCTTGACCTATAGGTGCAGACCTGGAAAAGACAGGGATACAGGCAATTAAATAATCTCAGAGTTCCTAATAGGGGGAAATACTTTCCAAACCCTTGGGAGCTCTGTCCAAGTCTATATCCCTCTACCAAATTCAGGTAGGGTGGGGATATTCAGGCAGCCCACTTTAGAACGCATGAGATCTGTAACAGAAAACTTGATAACACTCTCTCTGTACCATATTTCCAGCTGATATTTTGAGCTGCAACCAACAGAGACCAACTGAATTAGGCTACTTATGTAGGAATGATTTATTTTGCAATGAATATGGATCAAGCTTGCCTTACCACTAAATGTTAGAATCTGAATCAAATACATTTATTTTCCTAAATGCAGCAGTGGAAACTTTGTGCTGTTGTTGTTGTTTTAACTAATTTAAAATATAGCAGTTCATCAGGGCATGTATATATACATTATTGTAGACAGAGAGCTGAATTTTTCTGCACCAAAATTATAAGAGTTTTAGAATTTGGGGGCTCACATCAAGACCAAAGATATGAGTTGAGCCAGAAATGATAAGAGGAAAGGATGAGGATTTAAAAACCTGGAATATTTTTAGTACATGGATACCTTTTGCTGTAATGTACAGCAAAGTAACTATGTTATTACCCACAAAATATGATGACAACTAGACTGCAAGTAGCTGTCTTTGTAAATCATGTTTTGGAGAAATCAAAGCCAAAAATAATGTATTTGATTTCTGAGCCCTTGCAGGATGGAAAATTAGATAGTTAAAAATGTTAAGGAAAACAAGATTGAGAAATTAGCAAAAGTATGAAACTGGATTTGGCGATGACTACCATAAACCCTATAAGGCTGTTGTCTGGATAAGATAATAGAGTCTAGGTAAAGCACTGACACAACACTTTGCATAGATACAGCATGCAATAAATGATTATTACCATCACTCTTATTTTATTGTTATTAGGGCCAATGGATGTTTATTGTTATAAATAATTTCCCACTTTATGGAAATTCATTTGAAGGGATATGATATTCCAATTTAGTTAATAGTAAGTTATGGTATGGTTTAATATTCTGGAATATCCTGGACTAATTGGAAGTATATTTAGTACCTAAGAATGCTTGTTTCCAAAAGTATTGAAAAAGGTTCTACCGATTTCTTTTGTTCAAGCTGCTGTTTATCTCCTTTAGCCAAGAAAAATAAAGTTTGATTTCCCTTGAGCTTGGTGTTGTGCTTGCTAATAACAAAACAAACCATACAGAAGAAACTTGTGTAGAAATCTAGATTTCTGAAGCCACCTGTATTTTCCAATGTCAATGATTTTCCTTAAAAGGAATGAAAAAGTCAAGTAAATGAGAGATCTAGAGATGTGGATGGGGGTGAGTCCATTGTTCCAACTTATTCTCCTGGGCAAATAGCTCTGGCAGGGTACACATTACTCTTTGCATTTTCTGCAGATTCCTTTTATTAAACAACTTTTATAATACTACTTTTCTGATATATTGAAACAATAAGGGTAAATCTACATCTACTACAAAGATAAATGACCTCCAAATCTAATCTAGAGAAAAGGCATTTTTTGCCTTCCTAATAACTAGAAAAAGAGCTAGTGATCAGATTTCCTATTAGTGAAAATAAGCACTTTAATAAACTGCTCGGTATCTCCCAGGTATTGTAAATGGCATCTGCTATTAGAACAGGTCTCAATAATGTAATAGATAGCCATATAAACCCACATACTTTAATGGAGCATAAATTAAACACAGTCTTTTGGATGGCTTTAACATGTAAATGCAGCTTTTTGAAAAATGTTTTAATTTTTCATTTAATGATCTTGCCAGTTTTCTACAATGGAGGATAGTAAAGTCTCTATCCCTTCTGACCTTTATAAGATACAATGTAACCAACAAAACTCATTTAAAATTAAATGAGTTTAATTTTACTCATTCTAAGGTAAAATCTCTTGAAACCAAGTTTCTTAAGAGAGCATCTTATGACATTGTACAAGTGATGCATAAATTATAATTCAGCTTATATAATCTTTTATTTTGTTTCCCTCTATTTCTATATTTAAAAAGTGGTTTAAAAAAGATATTTGCACGTGTATATAAGTGTGTGTGTTTGTGTGTGTTTCTGTTTCAATATTAAACTACCTACATTTAAAGTATCCTGATTAAGACACAGTTGGTAAATATTTGATACATAAATAAAACAAATCAGAGAATGATCATTAATCATTTGAATGGTGTCCAACTTCCCTGTTCTAATTATTATGCTAATATTTTATTGAAGCACTTATTTTATTACTAATATTTATTTCTTCTACAGATGATTATAATATGTATGTGTTTATATATTACATTTACCCATAGGAACATCGTAAAATTTAGCTGCTCTAAAGTCAGATGTTTATCACAAGAAATGTCATGGGCATAGCCCAAAATTTTAATACCTGTATGAATTACACAAAGGCTTTTTTTTTTTTTTTGGCTGTGTTGGGTCTTCGTTTCTGTGCGAGGGCTTTCTCTAGTTGCGGCAAGCGGGGGCCACTCTTCATCGCAGTGCGTGGGCCTCTCACTATCGCGGCCTCTCTTGTTGCAGAGCACAGGCTCCAGACCCGCAGGCTCAGTAATTGTGGCTCACGGGCCCAGTTGCTCCGCGGCATGTGGGATCTTCCCAGACCAGGGCTCGAACCTGTGTCCCCTGCATTGGCAGGCAGATTCTCTACCACTGCACCACCAGGGAAGCCCACAAAGGCTTTTTCATCAAAACAGTTTATCATCCAATAGTTATTATTAGGGAAGCAAATTCAGATAATTGATGTCTTTAAATCAAGCACCCCAGATGTTGACCAACAAAGTCTCAAATGTTTGGTTGTAAAATGTAGTACATTTTCTATAATAAATGCAATTATTAGTTATGTACTCAATTGCCAAGTAATCTAAACTTGTAAGATTAAAAATGTACTAAATTGGAGCTCATTAAACTATTGAGGCAGATAAAGGGAAACATTTCATTATAACTGGATGTTGCACTACCTATACTGCTGGCAAAGATAACATCTCTTAATCTTACTCTACCAAGGGAAAGTTTAAGAAGGAATTTTCCTTCAGGCTATCAGAAGTTTGTTAGGTAAATGTTGACATTATTTTGGCTTGCTATATTTTGATCTAGCCTCTTCAATGGGTTTACCAGCTCTTTTGATACTGCTAATAATCTCTTTCTCTTTCTCTCTGCATATGCAGACAAATAAAGCTAGAGTCCCTTTGATCTTTATGATCAAATATGAATATTATGGTAACAATAATATATCAGATTTATACCTTCATAACTAAGGAATTATGTAGAAATTGCTAAATGCATTTTTTAATTTGCAAAGTTGGAAATGGGACATTTTTTCTTAATTGTTCCTCATAACCACTGGTTCTGAAATTCAGTGACCTGGCTTTTGCCTGTGTGGTGACTAGTAGAATTGTGTAGCTCTGTCCCATCTTCCCTGGTGACCCCACTTGACCTTCCCAAAATAGCCTATTTGATGTAAGATGATGATTTTCTCAAAGGAAAAATGTCAACTTTGATCACATATATTGGATTATGCATAGTGATTTTGTTATTCAACACATATCTTAATTTTAAACAAAAATTTATATTCATGAACATAAACTGTAGCAGCAGAAGATCAACAGTAGTATCACATTTAATTACAGTACTTCCTAAGAGAGAAAGGGAAGGAAAGAGAAAGAGAGGAATCCTATAAACAAATGTGAAAGTCACCAGCTGCATCATTTCTTTCCCATTAACCCTGGGATTTTCAGTGGTCACCACTTCCAGCTGTCCTCCCTTCACTCAGTTTTTGTAGTCCCACAGACCACTCTGTGAGCCTGACCAAATGATAAAGCTTATGAATCTTGGATTCTTACTCTGAAAATCTGTGTCTTACCAGGTGTACTCTGCAGCGCCAAACTCCTATGAGTTGGCTATAGAACCAAGAGTAGAAAATCCCAGGATTATGGTATTTCTACCCTGTCAGCAAGTTTTTCAATTCCAGGGGTCACATTACTTTTCAATTCTGCTAAATCTATTAGCTTTTTTGTAGTATTGCCTGATGAGGTGCTGAATGTTCTGCCTTTGGCGTTCCAGGAACAGAGCAGGGAACTTAGCTTCTGCTTTAGCTGAACTCCACCTCTGTGCAGCTAGAAAACCATGACTCACATTAGAGGCAAAATTGATATTTAATTTAGACTGTAATATAGTCCTAAACTCCCTGTGATGCTTTCCATTTCCATTCTTTTCCCCTCGGATGAAGTGACATAAGTTTCATTTTTAGAATGAAAAGCAAAGAACATATTCAGTTTAGTCTGTCACAGCACAGAGACAAAAATATAATTCAGAATTATCTTCTTTTTAAATAAGCCTTTGAATTGACAGTGCAGTATGCATGCTACATAATACGAGCTTTTTATGTAGCATTAATATACTACCTTACAACCTTGACAATTCACACTGGCATTTTGCATTAACATTGCAGTTAACTATTTGATGATACCACACTCCTGGAATAAGAGAATATTTTAGTCACTGATTTTTCCCCCCCAGCAGTATTAATACAAGAAATAATAATTTGCTCACCATGTTATTTATTATACTGATATTTCAGGATCTTTCACTAAACACCCAAATGCATGGTTTTATGAGGCTCTGTATTTGGTGAACAAGTGCTGTTATATATAGATTTACTTTTCTCTTTGACACCCAAAATGCAACATGGGCATATTTATTAATCAACTATTAAGCATTCTAGGAAAGCTTTTTTGTGAATTTGTCTAAGCGCTAAGCTTTTCTGAGTCTTACCTGGAATCAGAAGTTTGCTTTTTATTCACAGAGTGACAGTGAAATTTTATTTTAAATTTACTATTATGACAAGAAAGTCATATTTTCTTACACAACATGATACAAAACAAATGGCGGGTAAGTCACTCAGCAACTCCAGGCTATCATTCTTTGACTTGATTTAAAATGATGATTTTTCTCAAAGCAAAAATGCCAATTTTGATCTCATGTATTGGGCTATTGAAGGAGACTTTGTGTTTCAACAAAATTTTGAATTTCAGACAAAAATTTATAATTATAAATATAAAACACAGTAACAGAAGATTAATGGTAGTATTGTATTTAATTATACATTTCCTGAGAGAGAAAGCAAGGAATCTGATAAACTATGAAAATGTTTTGAGAAAGTAGAAATGCTCATACAAACCAAAACTCAAGACAAAACACAAAACATATAAGCCAAACTTCAGCACTGATTTCCCAAAGCAGTTATGTCTTCATTAGGCACAGGTTTGCTTCTTCAAAACAAGAGTTATTCACTACTTTTACTCTTCTTTCAATCAGACATGAATTATTTTGCAATTGTTTCCAGTTGGGAAAAAAAAAGTCCATGCCATTTTTATGCCAGAGGATATTGGTCACAGAAGTCCTTCCCAATTTCAGCTTTAAAACAACCATTCTTTACTGTTTGTTCAGATAGCTGAAGTTGGCATTTTAAAAAAATTGGCATTTAAAAAAAATTGGCATTTAAAAAAAAAATCTTGCAAGGCACTTTGTCTTTCGAAAATTCTTAAAGATGCTCATTGCAGGATGTGGAGTGGATGTCCAGCAGTAGCTTCGTCAATGCCCAGTAATGGATGGCTACCAAAAGACCACTATGCCCTCTCGGCTTGTGTGCCTCTACACTTTTTATTAGAGATTGGATCTTTCAGTAATATCATGATGCATGCGTTAAATTTCTAGACATAACCCATGTATAGTGCAGGTGGGACAAGGGAGGAGTTCTCTAAGGAATGTTCCAAGGAAGAAGAATGTAGAGCAAAATTGTCAGAATGTGAAATTATAGAAAGATAATCAGCATCATAGGTTGTTTTCAAAGACAACTATAGAAGAGAGAGAAAGAGAGAGTGTGAGAGAAAGAAAGAAGATGAAAATGAAGAGAAGATGACAAAGAAGAAGGAGGGAGAAGAGAAAGATGAGAAGAGAAAAAGAAGGAAAGAAGATAAGGTGGTGAAAGGAAAGATGATTCTCTTCACGATGCAATTAAGAGCCTCTGACAATAGTTCTTAACCTATTTTTGATCGGGTCAGGGATTTTTTCTTTCATTCTGAAAATAATGTACTCACTTTCCAGAAAATGAATATTCTATACTAGAAAAACATTGCATAAAAATTTGTTTCCTGTAGACCTTCCAAAGTTGAGGTACTCTAACTTAAGAATAATAATTAAAAACACTGGAAGATTGGGACTTTCCTGGTGGCACAGTGGTTAAGAATCTGCCTGCTAATGCAGGGGACACAGGTTCGAGCCCTGGTCTGGGAAGATCCCACATGCCGCAGAACAACTAAGCCTGTGCGCCACAACTACTGAGCCTGTGCTCTAGAGCCCGTGAGCCACAATTACTGAGTTTGCATGCCACAACTACTGAAGCCCTCATGCCTAGAGCCTGTGCTCCACAGCAAGAGAAGCCACCACACCGCAACGAAGAGTAGCCCCTGCTTGCTGCAACTAGAGAAAACCCATGGGCAGCAACGAAGACCCAACTCAGCCAAAAATAAATAAATTAATTAATTTAAAAAAAAAACAAAAAGACAAAAAAAAAAAAAAAACACTGGAAGATCATGATTTACGTGATCTTCTTGTGGTAAAAGGCACAGATCTGTCATGTTCACACTGCCTGCCCCACCCTGGAGGCTCTAAAAACTCTACTTAATCAACTAACTGAAGGGTGCACAACTGGAGAAGACACAGAAGCAGCGATTTGGTTTGCTCTTAGATTTCGTGATACTCTTTAAATGCTTCATACATTATGATAAAACTTCTTCTGCCACCTCACAATCACCCAAGGTTAACTGCAATTACCATGTCGACCTTTATACCCTCTTCCTGCCTTAGGATTCTACATTGACAACCACAACAACAGTCTTCAAAATACTTTGCTTTCACTCTCCCTCAAAGAACTGTTCCCAATTATAAATGTTTCATCACAATTTTAGAAGTTTAGTTTTGGTTAATGGAAGATAAGCATATTAAATATTTTGTGAGATGAAATTAGGATTTACTATAATTGGAATAAATAATCCATACTTTGATAAAATGAGTTTTAAATACCATTAGAATAATGTACACCCAATCTTAAAGAATCATGTACACATTTTCATCCCTGGGTTCTACCTAATATATCTTGAGAAATTTGGTCATCTCAGTCAAAATAATCAGTTAGATTTAAGATAATCAGTTTCGGTTACTCCTAATGCAAGAGTCCTTTTGAATTCAGAACATTCCAACACTCTTAACATTTATATGCAAAATGCAAGGAAAAGCAGGAAGGTCAATAAGTTTAAGTCATATCCATTAATGATTAATGGAGTTTCTACAAAAATAATATATGTACTCTCTTTGTTCTGCGACTAAGGTTAGGGCTATGCCTTTCTTTTGTGAAGTAAGGGAAGGGCTATCCGGATCATGAGTGCTCTCATTCAGCTTTAGAAAGAGCCTATGTGGACATTCAGGATCTCAAAATTGAGGATTTCAAAATGCATTCCTATAAAATTATCTCTGTCAGGTACTACTTGGAAAGTTTTAATGTACCTATCAGCCTTCCTGTCTGAAGACAGATCATCTCAATATAAAACTCAAGATTCTTAACCTGGCAGACAAGGCTGTCCAGATCCTAGCAGATCTGGCTCTGCCTACCCTTTTGTCAATCTCTTCTCTTCTTCATTTTTTCCCCCAGAAACCAAGTGCTTGAGATTCTTCACATACTACGTTATTTTAAAAATCCATCCCTTTGATCTCATCTTTCATTGGATGGGTAAGATATATCTTTATATGTGCACATCTGCCCATCAGATTAACATTAATATGTAATTCTAATGAGTGCAGTGTTAGTCCAATTCACAAGATATTTATGAAATCCTATACATGGTGGAAATATATTCACATTTGACTTTATTGTCAGCTATTGAGGTTTTTGCATATTTTAATCCCATCCTAAGTCCTATAATCATCACCAGCCCCAAACTATTACACATCACAATGATCAGTCCTTGAAAATAATAACTGCTGATTCTCTACCTGCAGGACATTACTCAAAGTTAAACTTTAAAGGACAAAATATTCATCAGCTTTGCCTGTGCGGCACTTGGAGGCCACATCTTAATTACTCTCTCACAGATTAAAGTGATAGTGACACCTGTTTTTCCTAAATGTAGAAGAGCGTGCTCTACAATATTTGCCTGCTGCAGCTGGCTCTCAACACTGGGAACTGACTATTTTTTCTCTGTTAAAGCACAAGGAGGAGTTGATGAAGGGTGGGAGGAATGGAATGCCCTGAACTTTAGAGGAGGGTTGATGGTTTATTTCCTCACTACAGTTTAAACTTTCTTTCTTTCAATCCTAAATCAGTTCTATTTTTAGGCAAAATTTTTAATACTTGGAAATGTTATAGATAGATGGATGATAGATAAATAGGTAGATAGATAGACAGATAGATAGATAGATAGATTAGATAGATGTAGGTAGAGTATACCAGAATCATTAGAGGATAATATATGAAGTTGTGTTAGCGGACTCATTCAAACACAATTATGGCAAAGTGTCAAACAACTTGCAAAGATGACTGCTTCTCTGAAAAACGTGAAGAGTAACCTTTTACATGCACATTAACAAGAATGAAAAAACATAAATATTTTTTTCTCCTGCCTGGGGATATCAATTGATCTACAAATGCAATGCACATGTGTTAGAAGTTATAATAATAGACTATAAATTAAAGAAAAAAATCATATGGGTCACTCAAGATGATCCAATAATCTTTCTCCTTTGACCCACTATGGCCATCGTGTGACAGATTGACCACTATACAAAATGAAGGGAGAATTGGCTAAAAGTCACTTGAACCACCTTGCCCACACCACCAAAGTCCCCGTTCCCTGCTAAAGGAATACTTGTCATCAGTTTGGTGTATCTCCCTTCAGATAATTTTTCTATGCATTTTCATATATATGTATGTACCTTCATAAAAGAATATTATTCTCAAACTTTTTATTTAAAAATTTTTTCAATATAAACATGAAACCATCCCCTTACTATAGGCATACCTCAAAGACATTTCTGGTTTGGTTCCAGAACACCACAGTAAAGGGAATATCATAATAAAGTGAATATTGCAATAAAGTAAGTCACACAAATTTTTTTGGTTTCCCAGTGCATGTAAAAGTATATGATTACACTATACTGTAGTCTATTAAGTGTGCAATAACATTATGTCTAAAAAACTATGTACATACCTTAATTTAAAAAAAACTTAGATTGATTCAAGATAGCAGAGTAGATGGACGTGCTCACTCCCTCCTGAGAGAGCACCAGAATCACAACTAACTGCTGAACAATCACTGACAGGAAGACACTGGAACTCACCAAAAAAGATACCCCACATCCAAAGACAAAGGAGAAGCTACAATGAGCTGGTAGGAGGAGTGCAATCACAATAAAATCAAATCCCATAACGGCTGGATGGGTGACTCACAAACTGAAGAACACTTATACCACAGAAGTCCACCCACTGGAGTAAAGGTTCTGAGCCCCATGTCAAGCTTCCCAACCTGGGGGTCTGGCAAAGGGAGGAGGAATTCCTAGAGAATCGGACTTTGAAGCCTAGTGGAATTTGATTACAGGACTTCAACAGGACTGGGGAAAACAGAGACTCCACTCTTGGAGGGCACACACAAAGTAGTGTGTGCACTGGGACTCAGGGGAAGGATCAGTGACCCCATAGGAGACTGAATCAGACCTACCTGCTAGTGTAGGAGGGTCTCCTGCAGAGGCAGGGTGTGGCTCTGGCTCACTGCAGGGACAAGGACACTGGCAGCAGAAGTTCTGGGAAGTTCTCCTTGGAGTGAGCCCTCCTGGAGTCCACCATTAACTCCACCAAAGAGCCTGTAGGCACCAGTGCTGGGTCACCTCAGACCAAACAACCAACAGGGAGGGAACCCAGCCCCACCCATCAGCAGACAAGCAGATTAAAGTTTTACTGAGCTATGCCCGTCAGAGCAACACCCAGCTCTACCCACCAGCAGCCCCTCCAATCTGGAAACTTGCACAAGCCTCTTAGATAGCCTGATCCACCTGAGGGCAGATGGAAGAAGGAAGAACTACAATCTTGCAGCCTGTGGAATGAAAACCACATTCACAGAAAGATAGACAAACTGAAAAGGGAGAGGACTATGTACCAGATGAAGGAACAAGATAAAACGCCAGAAGAGCAACTAAATGAAGTGGAGATAGGCAACCTTCCAGAAAAAGAATTCAGAATAATGATAGCAAAGAGGATCCAGAACCTCCAAAAAAGAATGGAGGCAAAGATGAAGATGCAAGAAATGTTTAAAAAACACCTAGAAGAATTAAAGAACAAAGAGAGATGAACAGTAACAGTAACTGAACAGTAACTGAAACAGTAACTGAAATGAAAAATGCACTAGAAGGAATCAATAGCAGAATAGCTGAGGCAGAAGAATGGATAAGTGATCTGGAAGACAGAATGGTGGAATTCACTGCCATGGAGCAGAATAAAGAAAAAGAATGAAAAGAAATGAAGACAGCCTAAGAGACCTCTGGGACAACATTAAATGCACCAACATTTGCATTACAGGGTCCCAGAAGGAGAAGAGATAGAGAAAGGACCGGAGAAAATATTTGACAAGATTATAGTCAAAAATGTCCCTAACATGGGAAAGAAAATAGCCGCCCAAGTCCAGGAAACACAGAGAGTCCCAGGCAGGATAAATCCAAGGAGAAACACTCTGAGACACATAGTAATGAAATTGACAAAAATTAAAGACAAAGAAAAATTATTAAAAGCAACAAGGGAAAAATGACAACCAACATACAAGGGAACTCCCATAAGGTTAACAGCTGATTTCTCAGCAGAAACTCTACAAGCCAGAAGGGAGTGGCACTATATACTTAAAGTGATGAAAGGGAAGAAACTAGAGCCAAGATTACTCTACCCAGCAAGGATCTCATTCAGATTCGACGGAGAAATAAAAAACTTTACAGACAAGCAAAAACTAACAGAATTCAGCAGCACCAAACCAGCTCTACAACAAATGCTAAAAGAACTTCTCTAGGCAGGAAACACAAGAGAAGAAAAGGACTACAAAAACAAATGCAAAACAATTAAGAAAATGGTAATACGAACATACATACCGATAATTACCTTAAATGTGAGTGGATTAAATGCTCCAACTAAAAGACACAGGCTCACTGAATGGATACAAAAACAAGACACATATATCTGCTGTCTAAAAGAGACCCACTTCAGACCTAGGAACACATACAGACTGAAAGTGAGGGGATGGAAAAATATATTCCATGCAAATGGAAATCAAAAGAAAGCTGGAGCAGCAATACTCATATCAAATAAAAATACTTAAAAAAAATGTTACAAGAGACAAGGAAGGACACTACATATTGATCAGGGGAACAATCCAAGAAGGTATAACAATGATAAATATATATGCACCCAACATAGGAGCACCTCAATACATAAGGCAGATGCTAACAGCTATAAAAGAGGAAATCAACAGTAACACAACAATAGTGGGGCACTCTAACACCTCACTTACACCAATGGACAGATCATCCAGACAGAAAATTTATAAGGAAACACAAGCTTTAAATGATATAATAGACCAGATAGATTTAATTGATATTTATAGGACATTCCATCCGAAAACAGAAGATTACACTTTCTTCTCAAGTGCACACGGAACATTCTCCAGGATAGATCACACATTGGGTCACAAATCAAGGCTTGGTAAATTTAAGAAAATTGAAATCATATCAAGCATCTTTTCTGACCACCACACTATGAGATTAGAAATCAATTACAGGGAGAAAAATCTACAAAACACAAACACATGGAGGCTAAACAATACATTACTAAATAACCAAGAGAACACTGAAGAAATCAAAGAGGAAATAAAAAAAATATATATAGAAACAAATGAAAATGAAAACACAATGACCCAAAGCCTATGGGATGCAGCAAAAACATTTCTAAGGGGGAGGTTCATAGCAATTTAATCTCACCTCAAGAAACAAGAAAAATCTCAAATAAAAAATCTAACCTTACACCTAAAGCAACTAGAGAAAGAAGAACCAAGAAAACCCAAAGTCAGTAGAAGGAAAGAAATCGTAGAGATCAGAGCAGAAATAAATGAAATAGAAACGAAGAAAACAATAGCAAAGATCAATAAAACTAAAAGGTGGTTCTTTGCCAAGATAAACAAAATTGATAAACCTTTAGCCAGACTCATCAAGAAAAAAAAGAAGACTAAAATCACTAAAATTAGAAATGAAAAAGGAGAAATCACAACTGACACCACAGAAATACAAAGGATTATAAGAGACTACTACAAGCAACTATATGCCAATAAAATGGACAACCTTGAAGAAATGGACAAATTCTTGGAAAGGTACAATTTTCCAAGACTGAACCAGGAAGAATTAGAAAATATAAACAGACCTATCACAAGTAATGAAATTGAAACTTTAATTAAAAATCTTCCAAGAAACAAAAAGTCTCGGACCAGATGACCTCACTGGTGAATTCTATCAAAGATTTAGAGAAGAGCTAACACCTATCCTTCTCAAACTCTCCCAAAAAACTGCAGAAGGAGGAACAGTCCAAAATTCATTCTATGAGGCCATCATCACCCTGATACCAAAACCAGAAAAAAGTATCACGAAAAAAAGAAAATTACAGACCAATATCACTGATGGACATATATGCAAAAAACCTGAACAAAATATTTGCAAACAGAATCCAACAGCACATTAAAAGGATCATCCACCATGATCAAGTGGGATTTATCTCAGGGATGCAATGATTCTTCAATATACACAAATCAATCAATGTGATACATCATATTAACAAATTGAAGAATAAAAACCATATGTTCATCTCAATAGATGCAGAAAAAGCTATTGACAAAATTTAACACCATTTTTGATTAAAAACTCTCCAGAAAGTGGGCATAGACGGAACATACCTCAACATAGTAAAGGCCATAAACGACAAACCTGCAGCAAACACCATTCTCAATGGTGAAAAAATGAAAGCATTTCCTCTAAGATCAGGAACAAGATAACAGATGTCCACTCTCGCCACTATTATTTAACACAGGTTTGGAAGTCCTAGCCACGGCAATCGAGAGGAAAAAGAAATAAAAGTAATCCAAATCAGAAAAGAATTAAAACTGTCACTGTTTGCAGATGACATGATACTATACATGGAGAATCCTAAAGATGCTACCAGAAAACTACTAGAGCTAATCAATTAATTTGGTAAAGTTACAGGATAAAAATTAATGCACAGAAATCTCTTGCATTCCTAAACACTAATGATGAAAACTCTGAAAGAGAAATTAAGGAAACACTCCCATTTACCATTGCAACAAAAAGAATAAAATACCTAGGAATAAACCTACCTAAGGAGGTAAAAGACCTGTCCTCAGAAAACCGTAAGACACGGATGAAAGAAATCAAATATGACACAAACAGATGGAGAGATAAACCATGTTCCTGAATTGGAAGAATCAATATTGTGAAAATGAATCTACTACCCAAAGCAATCTACAGATTCAATGCAATCGCTATCAAATTTCCATGGAATTTTTCACAGAATTAGAACAAAAAATTTTATTATTTATATAAAAACACAAAAGACTCCAAATAGCCAAAGCAATCTTGAGAATGAAAAACGGAACTGGAGGAATCAGGCTCTCTGACTTCAGACTATACTACAAATCTACCGTACTCAAGACAGTATGGTACTCGCACAAAAACAGAAATATAGATCAATGGAACAGGATAGAAAGCCCAGAGATAAACCCACACATTTATTGTCACCTAAACTATGATAAAGGAGGCAAGAATATACTATGGAGAAAAGACAGCATCTTCAATAAGTGGTGCTGGGAAAACTGGACAGCTACATGTAAAAGAATGAAATTAGAACATTCCCTAACACCATACACAAAAATAAACTCAAAATGGATTAAAGACCTAAATGTAAGACTGGACACTATAAAACTCTTGGAGGAAAGCATAGGAAGAACACTCTTTGACATAAATCACAGAAAGATTTTTTTGACCCACCTCCCAGAGTAATGGAAATAAAAACAAAAATAAACAAATGGGACCTAATGAAACTTAAAAGCTTTTGCACAGCAAAGGAAACCATAAACAAGATGAAAAGACAACCCTCAGAATGTGAGAAAATATTTGCAGATGAATCAATGGAGAAAGGATTAATCTCCAAAATATATAAACAGCTCATGCAGCTCAATATTAAAAAAACAAACAACCCAATCCAAAAATGGGCAGAAGACCTAAATAAACATTTCTCCAAAGAAGATATACAGATGGCCAAGAGACACATGAAAAGCTGCTTAACATCACTAATTTTTAGAGGAATGCAAATCAAAACTACAATGAGGTATCATCTCCCACTGGTCAGAATGGGCATCATCAGAAAATTTACAAATAACAAATGCTGGAGAGGGTGTGGAGAAAAGGGAACCCTCTTGCACTGTTGGTGGGAATGTAAATTGATACAGCCACTATGGAGAACAGTATGGAGGTTCCTGAAAAATAAAAATAGAATTACTATATGACCTAGCAATCCCACTACTGGGCATATACCCTGAGAAAACCATACTTCAAAAAGACACATGCACCCCAACGTTCACTGCAGCACTGTTTACTATAACTGTTCATGGAAGCAGCCTAAACACCCATCGACTGACGAATGGATAAAGAAGTTGTGGTATATATATACAATGGAATATTACTCAGCCATAAAAAGGAACGAAATTGAGGCAAACAAGTATTGTATATTAACGCATATGTTTGGAATCTAGAAAAATGGTACAGATGAACTGCTTTACAATGCAGAAATAGAGTAACAGATGTAGAGAACTAACGTATGGACAGCAAGGGGGGAAAGCAAAGGGGTGGTATGAACTGGGAGATTGGGATTGACATATATACACTAATATGTATAAAACAGAAAACTAATGAGAACATGCTGTATAGCACAGGGAACCCCACTTTGCTGTACAGTAGAAACTAACACAACATTGTAAGACAAGTATACCCCAAGAAAATAAATAAATAAATAAATAAACCCTCCAACTTGAAATGTGGTATTTTGTTGTTTAGATCTGCATTTACCTAGATAGTACTAAAGTTAGTAGTAAAGTACTAGGTAGTACCAAAGTTCTTCTTAGTGTCTCGGCCATTTTCACATCCTTCTCTGCAAATTGCCTGTTCATAGAAATTATCCATTTTTTATTGACTTGCACTTTCTTGATTCTGAGGGATGCCCTTTTGTATTCTGAAGAGTAATTGTTAGAATTTTTCAAATCATGAATATATTTTCCTAGTATACTGCTTACCTTAACTCTGGTTAACTTGTCTTCTGTCTTATAGAAATTTAAAAATCTCAGTGTGGTGAATTTATGCCTCCGTTAATTTATGACTTTTATTTTATGTGTTTTGTGTACAAAGACTTTTCCCAAAAGTCATAAACATATTTTATCATATTTCCTTTTAATATATTTACCATTATGTTATTTATGTTTATTTTCTATTCCATCTAGGATTTGGGTAAATGGATTAAATACATACTTTTATTGTTTTTACATGAATATCAAGCTTTCTTGGCAATATTTATTGAATAATCCATTGCTGACTCACCAGTTTGAAATACTCTTTACCCATTACCAAAATCCTGTACATATAGGTCTGTTTCTTGACTATGTGTTCTGGTTAATTCATCTCCTTGTCCAATTCTACATAATACCACACTGACTGAATTTATATAACAAATATTTTGGGATGTGATAAGGTGATCTCTCTCCCTCTGTCTCTTGCTCTCTGCTTCTCTCATAACCTCATAATCATCTTGTCTAGTATAATACGGTGAAAACACTATAAGCATTTTTGAATTGTTTTCTCAGGTTCTATGAATAATATCTGGGAATTGACTAATGAGAGCAATGTAGTACTTTTATTCTGCATTATCCCCTTTATGACCACAGTTTTATCCCACTAATTCAGTTTTTTTTAAAAAAATTTCCTTCAGTTAAGTTGAACGTTTAAAAAATTGTGTTTTTTTTTTATTCCCAGGTACTTTATAGTCTTATTACCTGGTAAAAGGGATCTTTTTCTGTTATTTCTTGTGGTTGGTAGGTTTATTTGAGAAACAGGATTGATTTCTATGGTCTATTTTTTTTATGTAGTCCCCTTGCTGATAACTTATTGTTGGTTTGCTTGGATTTCTTAGGTAGACAATTATATCATCTGAAATAAAAAATAGTTTTGTATTTTCTTTTTAGTGTTTAAAACCATATCAATGTCTTATCTGATTCAATTGCCTGGAAACAACCAGTATTATCCTGAATGGTCATGACAGTAAATTCTACTATCTCTTATTTCTTATATTGATAAAATAATTTTAGGCTATACTAGTGAGTAAGATGTTTCCCATTAAAGATACCCCCCCTTATTTCATAGCTTCTAAGATATTTTTTTGGATTAATTTCATCATAACTATTTAACTTTAGCTAAGACTTATTGGGCATGTGCTGGGATCATATTTTCCAGTTTGATTTATTAATATAGATAATTAAATTATTATATTATATATACATGTAGAATATATGTATTATGTAGAATGCATATGTAGAAAAACTCTATGCAGAAAAAAAAAAATATATATATACACTCTTTGCTACTGAAACATCTTTTTTTTTTTTTTAAACTAGGAATAAATCATACTTTGCTCTATGAACTCTTCTTTTACCATTTGATTCATTATCCTCTTATTAAGGAGGTATTCTTACTGTTTCCTTTTATTGTGCTATCCTAATTTGGTTGGCTATTACAGTTTGCGGTGTTACTGGTAGATTGAAGGAGCTTGGCTCAGTAGGGGTGAAATTATAAAGTGGTTCCAGGGGTGATTGTTGTGCAGAGCCTGTAACTTACTGAATTACTAGCAGCAGTCTCTTATTGTCTGTTTAGTCAAGCCTCGTATCAAAACTACCCTCCATTATTTGATGCAAAGGCAGGAGAGAAGGGGGAAGTGGCTAGTTCTCTCACTCTTTTCCTTGCTCTATCTCTTCTTCCTTCAGTTGGCTTATTTTTTGGCTCCTCTAAGGTCAGGCCTAGCACATAGTATTGGAGGAAAAGAAGTAGTATCAGGGAGTAGCATTAGAGGAAGAGAATAAATTCTTACGTGACTCATCTGCTCATTCTCATCTGGTATTGGGATCATCCTTGTAATAGTTTGTCTGAGTTCTGGCTTTTTCTCTTGTGCAGTGCTTTTGTTGACTCTGGGAGTTTTTCAGTATTCAAGATATCACACTGATGTCATCTGGTACAGGAGATGCCTTCTCTGGCTGCCTTGTTATGGCCTGATAGTTCCTAGTTTCCATCAGTTCTTTCTACACAGACTCTTTGGCTTGCAGGTACCTTACTCCTCCTGATGACCCTCTTGAAAGGGATTAATTTTAGCCTGGGTGAGGCTTGGATCTTATTCTTGGGTCCATCCATGCCACAGAAAAACTCATGAGTCCTTGTCGCACTAATTTCTGGAAGCGGGTTCCAGTCTCCTGAGTGATCCAATCTGCAGTCTGCTCACATCAGGCATCTGAAAGGATATCTGAAGCTCTTCTTTGCTGGGACAGCATTGGAGATACATGGTACGCTGTCGACTCTCTCCAAAGGAATTCTGACTAAGGAACACATCTGATCAATCTATTCACCTGCACTTTTAGGCTTTAAGATGGAAGATGGGCTAAAATTTCCACGAGCGTTCACGATATCTCAGCGCATTCTGAAGCGACAATCTGGTGACTATTGTTCTCCAGCTTCATGGTCTCTGTTGAAATCCCAAGACAACAGTAAAGTTGTCTTTATACATGCCTTGCAAAATGACTTGGAGAGCTTCCCTACCTTTTTTCTATCTTCTAAACAGTTTTTATAAAGTAGGAATTATTTGTTCCTTGAGAGCTTGATATCACTTACTCTTGAAACATCTGTGTCTGTTTACTTTTAAGAGATAGATTTTTTATGACTGTTTTAATGCATCCAATAGTTTTTGTATACTCAGGTTTTCTATTTTGAGACAATCTTGACAATTTATAGCAAAGAGCTATAAATTTTCTATAAACTGTGTTTGCCTGCGTAAAACACTTTCTCGTTTTGTAAAGCAATTTTAATTTCCAACTGAATTTCTTTTTTAAGCAAAAATGTTTAGAATTTAGCATATATATATACATATATATAGCATATATAGCATGTGTGTACAGCATATGTAAATATGACATATATATATATAAATTTCCAGATATATGCATATTTAGCTACTTAAGATTAGCAATTTCCAGGTTATGAGATTATGATTATCAATCTCTATCATTACATGATAGTCATTGAACATGGCCAGCATAACATCAACTTTGAAGTATTGTTTTGTTTTCCTTTGTGGTTTAGTATATGATTGTTTTTGTGTGTTTCATCTGCTTAAAAAAATGTCTTTACTGTGTTTTAGTCAGGTAAGAAGACTCTTATAGCTTTATTAGCTATGCCCTTTCAGTTATGGTATTTAAATCTACTCTAATCTTTAATTTTGCTTCATTGCTTTACATATTCTGAGACCAGTGTATTTAATTGTCGTATAATGACTGTTCACCACTGCTTTTTTCATCCTTCTTCTTCCTCCTGGGTTCATATTTTGTCTTGTTAGAATTCATCTAATATTTTTCTTATTGTGGTAAAATATGAATAACATAAACCTTGCCATTTTGACCCTTTTTAACTGTATGATTCAGTGGCATTAATTGCATTTACAATGTTGTGCAACCATAAATATCTAAGAACATTTTTAGATAGAATTGGGGTAGGTTAACTTGAAGAATTATTGCATGTCTGAAATGTCCTCATGTCACCAAGCTTGCCCTTGCTATAGATAGGTGTAAAGTATTTTCTTTCAAAAATTTGAATCTATTGCTCTGTTGACTTCATGCTGATAATATTGTGGATAGGAGTTTGTCTTAGTCAACTATGGTTGCCATAACAAAATACCACAGACAGGGTGACAACGGAAATTTATTTCTCACAGTTCTGGAAGCTGGATGCCTGAGATCAAGATGCCCGCATGTTTGGTTCCTGGCTTGCAGATGTTTGCATTATTCACATGGTGGAGAGACAGAGAGAGAGAAAGAGAGAGAGAGAGAGAGAGAGAGAGAGAGGTCCGGTCTCTCTTCCTCTTCGGGTTTGGGTTGGCCTCAGCCTATTGATAGCAATGCTATTGGCTAGAAATGCCTGGGGGGTTACTCACCTGGGCTTTACTACTTGTGGCAGCCCCCAGACATTTCCCGGATTGAACCAATGTTGGCTGGAACAGCCCTTGTAGTTCTCGTTATGATTTCAAGACCCACTTCAGCAAGAACAATCCAAGATCTTTGAAAATATAAGGTCTGTTACAGGTCATGGAGGAAACACAGCATACCCTGGGCCAACAGTGAGGCAGTGGGGAGAAAGAGAGAGGGACTGTGTGGACCTGGGGTTCTGCCTTTATTGGGATCAAAAATAGGGTACTTGGGGTTTTGTGGGTTTACTCTTTATTGGTGAAGTTAAAATATAAAACTGGGAATTAGAGTGTGGGAAGGAAAAAGCAGGGTCACTCAAAAGGGCAGTTACCAAAATCAAAGAAAGTACTCTAAAAGGGAAAATTCATGGGTGGGGAAGCAGAGCTCTTTAGCTATCTGTATAGCAGGCAATGTTTTTATTCAAGAAAAATGAATGTCTTTTAAGTGGATGCCTTGGCAATCAAAAACTTAATGTGAGGCACTTACATTATAATCAAAAAAGCTAATTGTCAGGTACTTACACTACATCTTCTTACAGGGACACTAATCCCATCATGGGAGCCCAACCCTGATGACCATCTAAACATAATTACCTCCCAAAGACCTCACCTCCAAATGTCATCGCATTGGGGGTTAGGGCTTCAACTTAGGGGGACACAAACATTCAATTCATAACAGCAGTGTAATAGCTAACTCTCGCTCATTTGTAGGTTTTTTTCCCCTGCCCTCCCTGTCTAGAATTTTTTAGAATTTTCTATGTCTTTTTGGTAGTTTTACATTTTATTGCAATGGGTTTAATAGGTGTATCTAAGTGGGCGTGTTTGGGTGTGCTTCTGTTTCAGTATTCTTGGCACTAGGTAGTCGCTTTTGGATGACATATCTTTCATCAGTTTGAGAACTTGTTTTCTATTATTTTGTTGGCTATGTCCTGTCCTCAGTCTTCTCTTTATTTTCTCCTGGAACCCCGTAGAAACATTTGTAATTTCTAGATCTAAACTTCATTTTCTTCCATAACCGTTATTTTACCTATCCTGCTATGCTGTATCTTGTGTCTCCCTCTGTGTTACTACAAAGATTTCTAATGTATCCTTCTGAGTTTTTTATTCAGCTTTTATTATTTTTATTCTCGTAATTGAAATTTTTGATCACTTTTGATTCTTTTGTATGAACCCAATGTCCTTTCACATTTTCCGGAGACTATTAAGTTAATGAAATGTTAAGGTATGATATATTTTCACTGTTTACTATGATTCATCACATGAATGTTGCTACATTTATTGAGTTTCTTTACTTCTCATGATATGTGTTTTCCTTAAATGTTTGGCAATTCCTGGTGTGTGCTCATCTTTGTAGCTGAAGTTCCCTGTCCCGTCAAATGCTGAATCTCCTTGCCCAGAGATTTGTGAGGAAGACGTATGCGTGTAGGGCTGCTCATCTTCTGGTACTTTCAGTCTTTACCAAGAGATTGGTGGGAAGAATATAACTGTTGGTCAATTATTTCACCTGCTCATTTTTGGGGTATGAATGTTTCCCTTTCTTATTTGCAATCCCCAGCCATTCAGTGCACTGCTCTATTTACCCTCACTTGCTGCTCACATTGGGAGGTACACACAACTGTCAGTGCCAAAGGGCCCACGATTACATCAGTGTGTTGAGAGGTGTTCCCAAGGTGTAGATTCACCTTCTACAAAGCCCCACTTAATCACCCTGTAAATCACACATAGACCTACTCTTGTAACTAGCACCCATCTTTCAGGAATGAAGCTCTTTTTTCCTGGTACTATATTGCAGCAATACTTTCTTATGTACATGTGAACTGAGGTTTCCTTTTTCAGTTCTGACCCTGCCTGGCTTGTGCCAATCAAGATTTTCTAAAGTTCTCTCATCCTCAAGGATTCCTCTTGTTGTTTTCCAAGGTGATTATTGATTTTTTAAACCACTGCTTCATTGGTTCTAGGGACTTTAGAGAAGATGGAGAGACTATAGTTCATGATCTGTCAGGCGTCATATTCAAGCCCTTGGGAGCCAGTTAAAATTTTTGCTAACTTTAGGTGTACATCCAAGAAAAAGTAAAATATATATCCATTTTTCAATAATCAATGTTTAGTGTGTTAGTATACTGCTAAACATCATACATCTTTGTTGTATCAGAATTATGGGAATAAACACTGGGTAATAACAACAAAAACTGGATGCTAATGCACTATAAAATTCTAAAAATTTTAGATCCTTCATCATTTTTTTCTGGTTTGTCATTTTCTTCCATCCTGGGAGGCAATTCTAAGAAAAGTTTAAGTTGCAAGTGTATTTTATACCGCTTTGCTAAAAATCCACTGAAAGTTTATTTTAGAAAATTGAACAGATAATTGAATATTATTAATTCCAGACCAACAAAACCTATTGCCTTTCCAAGTTAACATTCAGAAAAAATAAAATAAAACAGAATGAAATGAGTTCGTAACATATTATTTGGAGATCTTCAGTCAGTACTTCTTCTACCTCTCTGATGCCCAGAGGTAGCGATGATGGAGATAGGTGTATCCACACATTGCCAATAAAGTAAAAATATAAGCCTGCCAACCAGGGACTTCTGAAATTCAGAGACAAAGGAAAATAAATAAAACCAAACTTACTTTGGTAAAATTGGAAGAAAAAAACTGAGGTAAAAATGGAACTCTCTAGACTCACCACTGTGAATCTGAGATACACAAACAGCCAAAAGAATAAGATGAAATGTTTTTAAAGTATCTTCAAATCTGCTACCCCAAGGGGTAGTGGAGGGAACTATGGATTCACTTAATGTAGATAAAAGTGTGGCATTTTGGTAAAAATATCTTCCTGTCTTTACTGGATTTCTGGGGAGTTTCACCTATTTTGTTGTTTATCATAAACCTTTTAGAGTCCCAAAGAGGAAGCTATACCTCATTTACCTAACTATCAGGGTCTTATAAAATTTATATTAGATGGTATGAGGGAAGGGTTTGTAATATACTTATAATTATTATTTTTTTTTTTTTCAAGATGATTTACTCTGGTACTGTCTTTTGGCATTTCTCCTTTTCTATTTCTAGAAGAAAGTAAATCATCACCTTTTTTGACCAGGATTCTTTTTTTCATTTATTTATTTATTTATTTATGGCCGTGTTGGGTCTTCGTTTCTGTGCGAGGACTTTCTCCAGTTGCGGCAAGTGGGGGCCACTCTTCATCACGGTGCGCGGGCCTCTCATTATCGCGGCCTCTCTTGTTGCGGAGCACAGGCTCCAGACGCGCAGGCTCAGCAATTGTGGCTCACAGGCCCAGCTGCTCCGCGGCATGTGGGATCTTCCCAGACCAGGGCTCGAACCCGTGTCCCCTGCATTGGCAGGCAGATTCTCAACCACTGCGCCACCAGGGAAGCCCTATACTTATTATTCATACAAAGAATTAGCAAAAGAAGCCATAGGAAGACACAGAAATTAAATATGGGTAGTGCTAGAACAAATTTTGGTGTTTCAATATGTTACTAAGGTAATATAAAAAGAAATGGCTTAGCGGTTTGGCTTTGAAATAATCAGGCAGGTATCCCAACATTAGTAATCAGTAGATAGGGGATGGGCATCTGATATAGGGTTTATGTGTAAAAAAGACAATTTCTTTTTTTGATGGAGGGAGTGTAACTGAGTGTGTTAGTGGTACAGTGGTTGTACGTTGTTTGATTAAATCTCTGAACCAAAAGATTTTTCTGGGATTGTGAAAGAAAACTGTGTTCAGTTCCTAAAGACCTTTCTAGCAACCATCTGCCCCAGGAATTGCAAGTATTTAGGGATAGTATAAAACTTCAGTTAAAAAAAAAAAAAAAAAAAAACCTGACATGGAATCAATGTGTGACTTCATCGAATTTCACAGCTAATCTTTCCCATTAATCAATTTTATATGGCTGTGGACAAGCTGTATTTTAAGAGATGGTCCTTTAAAAATTTTTAAACAGATATAACTTTAAAGTACAGAAATTCTATATGTGTTTCATCTATATCATTTATTTACAAGTTTATGTAGAACTGTGCATTCGTGTGTATCTGTACATGTATACATATATTCCCAGTCTATGTGCAAGAGACAATGAAACTGCTTCTGGTGGATTTCCCCTCCAATAATTTCAGAAAGTACACAGCAGTGACCTGAATACGTATACAACTTCATTGTAAAGCAATCCCTTCTGATGTTTCATGTTATGATAATAACCATCTTCAAAGCTGTAGCTTCATAGAGCAAAGTGCAGAAAATAATCTTAGCAAGATTTACAATTTCCGTATATCATATTCCACATCTATTCAAGATGTTAGACCACCTCCTGAGAAGCTTTATCCTATATTCCCACAGGCTTTGAAATAGCCAAGGCTTTGAGTACTACAAAAGAGCACATCTTCAACATAGCCTTAATAAGAAGCCCTCAATTTGGGGTGGGTTGGAATATAAAGCCAAAATTGTACATTGATCTCATTCCAGATCCTTGTGTCCATTTTTCCTGGAGTTTAGACACCTGTAGTTTCTGGCATGTCTTAAGGTAATATTTGATCTAGCAATATCTGTGATATCTACTGGTTTATTTAACCAAGAATTAAAGGTATTCTCCTTTCACTGACACTACAATTTCATAACCCTGATGTCATGATACAAGAATGCAACATATTTCTAAATATATTCATAAATTCAATGCATGTTTATTAAAGAACTATAGTATTGCTTTCAGCAGTGTCATTTTTTAAAGAATAGCAAATCTGTGAAGTAATCATCATTGCTAGAAAAATAGTATTAATAGCTGAAACTTATGTTATGCTTCCTGTTTTTCAGAATTTAATTTCAAAACTGTTTTCCAGGAATTTAATTTTAAAACCATATCCAGTAGTTTCTATTATTAAACCTCTCCTAAAAGAGCTGACTCAATTAATAAGTAAACAGACAACGAGACTATTCCAATATATCTTATTTTAAATACAAAATGCAGTGGAGCACCAGAGCAGTGACATCTACGGTTCTTTGGTATTCAGGGAAGATTTAACATGAAATATATTATTTGAAGTGAAATCTGAAGATGAAAAAGAAGGGAAGGCAGAGCAAAGTGAGGATATATCAATGAATATCAGGGAGCACTCTGAAAAAAACCTGTAGGTACTATATACCCGTGACAAGTTGTGGGAAGTACAAATGGCAGTAGTTCTAGAATATAAACATGAAGGGGTGATGAGGTGAACTGTGCAGGTAGAAGCCAGACTTTAAATGACTTTTATACCCTTTAAGTGATTTAAATTTGTACCATGGAGTTAATAGCCATTTTAAGTAGGGGAGTTATGTTGTTAGGATGGTATTGTCAGGGTTGAGAATATATTGGAGAGAATTAAGCTCACAGGAAATTAACACAGGAGAGAGGCTATGGCAGTGGTTCAAGCAAAATTTAATGCATGACAGAATTAGGAGATGGATTATGAAAATGGAGAAAGAGATACAGATTCAAGAGATGTTAAGAAGACAGACACAAAGGATGATGATAAATTGGTTATGAGTGAAGTGGAAGAATTGGGAAAGAGCATAAAATATGATGAGAAACCAGGACTCTGCATTTTATGACTTAGGAAACTGAAGTGATAAAATTATCATTTTCCACGAATGGATACACAAGACTGGCATCATGTTTAGGGAATGCATGATGACATTAGCTTTGAACATCCTAAATTAGTAATGTCTGTGGGATATGCTAGTGGAAGGATCTAGTAAGTAAATGGATACATGGGTCTGGAACTCAGCAGAATCTTTCCTATAACTTAAAGATAGATTTAATATTTATTACATACTTCTTATGCATGTCATGTGTAGCCCTAGTAACAAAGTCGAAGGCTAAAGAAGAGTAAACATTAGAAGGGAGAGAAATGGAGGTTTGAGGGATTTGGCTTCAAAGTAAATGGGTTTTCAAAATTCAGGCCAGGAATGAAATTTGATAATTCAATAGTTGAGTCACATGAGCTAATAAGAGCTGTAAGTTGAGAACTAAAAAGTCAAACCATGCTAGGTTTAGCAACATGGAAGTCAGGAATGAAATTAAGAACAATTTAGTAATTATTATTTTTTTTTTTTATTGACAAGAAGAAAGTCAACTTCACTGAGTTGAGAATTGATTAAGCATTGAAAAAACTGAAAAGGTGAGTATACTGTTCTTTGTAAATGATTGATTGATTAAAAATATTAAAATAGGGGTAATGCTGGTCAGGCTGACAAGATGGTGAGCAAGCATAGCTTTTTCAATCCCTTCCATAAGACCTATTTCAGGAGAAACAAAAGAAATGAGAGGGAAATACATGAGTTAGGAAAACTGATGTTAAAAACTGTGAAAGTCCTACTGAGATATAAATTTTCAAACTGCTGTGAAGAAGAATTGGCAGCCTGGGATGGAGTCCAAATGCCACGTTAAAAAGATGGGGTGGAGGAGAGCTTTTAGATTTTGCTCATTCTTCTCCCTTGAAAAAGAAGGGAAAAATATTCCATGATCTTCAGAGAAAAAAATTGAAAACTGGAAGAAGAATAAAATCACATTGATTTTGGACTGGTCAATAGTAACATTAGAAACATAAAGAAAATGAAATAATATATTTGAAATGTTAAAAGGAAATTATATCAAAAATAAAATTTAAATGTCATTTAAATGTGAGAGTGCCATACAGATTTTTTCATTCATACCAAACCTCAGAAGGTTCATCATATAAAAATTACGTTTGGAAAGATCCTTGAAGAGTATATCCCCAAAGAGGCAACTTTAATAAGCAAGGCACAATTTTATATAAGGAAGCACTGTAAAGAAGACAATTTACTGTACTCTCTTATTTTCTTCAAAATCAAGATATAAATGATACACTCCTTGATATGATAAAGTACAGAAATAAAATTGAACTAATGAATTTCCAACTTTTCAAAAACGGTAACCATAACTTATGTGTACATACGTATTTTGTATATTTCTCTATATTCAGTGTTTACATGGTGAATATGAGTGTGCATATGTATATATGTATATAAAGGAATAAATTTTCAATGTGTGTGCACATTAAAATTTCTTATTCTGGAATTTTTTTTTAATAGTTGCAACCCACTGAATTGATTTCTCAAACTAAAGTAAACTATGGCGATCAGCTTTGGTGACTGGAAAGCAAAGGAAACTAATTGTATTACATCATGAAGTTACCATATTTGGAGGGAAGATATAGATATCATTCATTATAGAGGCTAAAATGCTTAATAATATGTTTTTGTAAGTTAGAGATTAATACCATAAGAATGCAAATATAAGAGATTGAGAAGAACAGAAGGCATAAAAGGCAGAAAGAGCAATAGGTAGCTTATAAATAATAAACTAAAAATATACATATAAAGTTGAGAATAAAGAATTAAAAAATTAGGATTTCTTCTTTTAATATTGGTAGTCTACATGATTTGAATCAAACCTCCCTCCAAATATATTTTTTAAAGTTAAAGACCCATCTTAGTAGCCTGAAAGATTTAATAAAACAGTGAAGGATTACTCTTTCAATATCAAGGCTAGTATAAGAACTCCAAAACATGAAATTGAGTTGGCTCTGTCCCCAAGATATTTGTCTGCTACAAAGGGCAGCCAGGGCTGAAAGAACTCTATAACCAAGTCTGATGACAGGGATCAGAGCCCTGAGAGCACAAGGGATGAAGGCCTTAAAGAATCACCCTCACCCTCTTTGTGAATTTACCCCATTGCCTTAGGCCTTGGGCCAAAGAGGAGAGCAATCATTTTTCAGTTGATTCTAGCAGCTGGAAGGATGGGGTGGGACTGCAGGGCAAACCAAAAGTGCAAGTCCATTGTGGCACACCTGCTTCAGGCAGAACTCCTGACGGGCTAAACTTGGGAGTGGGGCTAGAGACTCTACTCTGTTAGGTCATTAGGGAGACCAGAAAACCCCAGCGCTTCGGCTCAGGACAGCAAGAGACCTCAGGTACTTGGCAAGAGAAATAAAAACCCTATCTTGAAGAAAAAGCTAGTGTCCTGTGATGCAAGCACTGAGAAATATACATCACCTATGTATATTCTTGCTATTCCACTGCCCGAAAGGACAGCTTGAGTCCAACCATCAGGAAATAATTCAAAAAATAGATATTGCATTTTTCAAAATAACCAGAATTACTTACGATACTAGCATGAGAGACAAAACTATGGAGAACTGTCCTAGATGAGAGAAGCTAGACAGCCATGAAAATTAAATGCAAAAAATGATCTCTGATTGCATCCTGAATTTTTTTTTAAGACTATAATGCAAATTATTAGGACAATTGGTAGATTTGGTTGTGAAGTATATATTAGAAAAGAGTACTATATTAAGGTTACATTTTCTGAGTATGATAGATTGTGTTTGTATCAAAGAATGTGTTTATGTGTTTTTCTTAGGAGATATTTACTAAATGTTTAGGCATGAAATGCCATTGTGTTTATATATATCCCTCAAACGTTTTGGCATAAAAGGTATGTGTGTATGTGTGTGTGATAGTACAGATATGGAAAAATGTTATCAATTAATCAATCTACATGAGTATATGGGGTTCATTGTACATGGCTTGCATCTTTTTAATATATTTGACATTTTCAAAATAAATTATTGGTGAGAAAAATGGGTTAAAATCATCATAAATATTTTTGGTATTTAACATGTATTATTTTATTTAATTCTCATAGCAACTCATTCAATTTGCCCTAGAGATCATACAACCACACTATTATGTTATATTGAATTTTGCCATTTCCAGATTAAGTTTTGAACATTTTATATTTGTGGGACTACTGGATAATCCTGTTGAAGATGTACAGCAAAAACTCTAGGCAATGGAAAGGGTACATGCATCCTTTTTGGATAGCTTGCTGTCTGTAACATTAAGAAGTCATGAGACTTCCCTGGTGGCGCAGTGGTTGAGAATCTGCCCGCTAATGCAGGGGACACGGGTTCGAGCCCTGGTCTGGGAAGATCCCACATGCCGTGGAGCAACTAGGCCCGTGAGCCACAACTACTGAGCCTGCGCGTCTGGAGCCTGTGCTCCGCAACAAGAGAGGCAGCGATAATGAGAGGCCCGCGCACCGCGATGAAGAGTGGCCCCCGCTTGCCGCAATTAGAGAAAGCCCTAGCACAGAAACGAAGACCCAACATAGCAATCAATCAATCAATCAATGAATCTTAAAATGTGTAAATTATAAATTAAAAAAAAAAAAAAGTCATGATACCAAGTTCTAAAAAAATCACAATATATTTCTCATTGGCCTAAAAATTTTAGAGATTCCTTTTGCCATTAAGGATTATCTCCTTGTAAATTAAATCCAAACCTCATTCTTAAATCCCATTAGTTTATATTAAACAAAAATATTTCTCAGATAACGGGAAAAATATGAAGGGAGATAAAACAATACTTTAAATTACATAGAGAAAGAAATTAAAATGAAGTAATCATTCCCGAATTTTTACATATTGACACAGAGACTTAGTGTTTTTTGTTTTTATTATTGACCTTCCCTTTTCAAGTTAAAAGTGAAGTTCCTAATTTCTTGAGGGAATATTTTTACACTTAAGAAGTAATTTAGTGAAGCACTTTGAACTCTTTCTGCATTAACAAATGAAACTGAAAATTAAGACAATACTAAAAATTCATCATGCCCTACTCGTAGGATAAAGGTGGATATATGTCACTAGCTAATGCAAACGCATTAAGCCCTCAGATTGAGCCACAGTAAAATAAACAGGAAATGATGACCTACCAGTGATTAAACAGCAGACGTTAAAGATCTTAAGAAAGATTTTCTCTTCTGTTTTTAGTATTAGCTATAAATTATATTCGGATGTACATAACTAATTAGCCATCAAATACATTAAAGGAAAACTGTTGGTATTTTATATTCATTTTCTCTGATAATTTTCTTTTGAAGGGCAATGTTGAAAAACATTTTTAAATCATAAAGAGGGAAATAAGGTTACTCTTTTAAAATTGAAACTTAAATCAACAAATTAAATCAACAGATGTAAACATATGTAAACATCTAAGAGTCAGGACTATAAAACTTGAGTAAAACTCAGTTGAATATATTGAGGTATCTTAATAAAGAATATATGAACAAAAATTGGAATTGTACAAGTGAAAAAGCATAGAAGAAATAACCACAGAGGCAAACAAATGATGTGAAAACTCTGAGGGTGGGAGGAATCTTAGTCAATGGACTTTGAGTGTTCTAGGTGAAGTCTTCCTTACAGTTTACACACATCAATCAGCCCTCTTCACCCAAGTAACTGACTCTCTTTGTTCTGACACCATGTTCAACAAGATGCTTTTGCAGTCTCAGTAGTTTATGGGGTAGTGTTGCTGATTTTTGTTTCTTTAAATAACAAGATACTAGATCCTAAGAGCCTATTCTGTATGGTATATTGGTTGAGAAAAGGCTATATGCTGCAATGGATAAGATATGGTAAATGGCATAGTGAAAGTTCACTTCTCACCCAGGCAGTGGTCTGATGTGAAATTCAGTGGGCCACACCTATATGGGGATTCATAATCCTGACCTCCCTCCATTTTGTGTCCTGGAGTGGTAGACATTCAGTTAGCCAACTGGAAGAGCTGGTAGAGAAGGCGCACATGATTTATACAAATTCCATTGGCAGGGACTGGTCACCTGCTACATTTATTTGCAAGGGTTACTATAAAATGTGAAATTGGAGTTCAAGAGTATTTCTTGCAAATAAAAATTGTTCTATGCTAATAGAACTCAGAACAATGGTTTCCTGGATGGGATGGGGTGGTGGCAGGTAAGAAGAAAATAAAAATATGTCTGGAAAGGGCCACTTGGTACCAGAAAGTTTTCTAGAAATGCTCTATGACCTAAGGAGTGGTGGTTATACAGGTGTTTATAATTGTCAAAAGTCATCAAACTGTACTCTGAAATATGTGCCTTTTTAAGTATGTAAATTATCCTTCAATAAATTCATATGGACCTTTAAAAGAAAAAGAATATTCCAGGTCAAAATGGTGCATAACAAATTACTCAGGACTTCATTAGTGTGCTTTATTAATCAAAGACTGTCAGGATTAATGGGAAGGGGCATTCCAATTCTTAATGGAAGAAGTGTCAAAGAATTTGGGAACCATGTTTTGAAGTCATTGCATTGAGTCCTCTGACCACAAACTATTTACATTCCTCTCACGTGCAAGATACCTCAATCCCCGTACACACACATACACACTCCCACAGTCTCATCCTTTTATGGCATTAACTCAAAGTCTGGAAATGTCAACATTTCACCTCTGAAACAAAAATTTCTGTAGCAGTTACTATTGCTGGATAACAATTACTCCACGACAGTAATTAAAAGAAACCATGTTATTATTCTTGCAGAATCATTGGGTCAGGATTTCATACAGCGGGGACAGGGGATGGCTATGCTCAGCAGGGGCAGCTGACAGGAGCACCTACATGTCACGTCTCCCTGCAGCTTGGATTCCTCACAACAAAGTGGCTACAGGATAGTCAGATATTCTTTATGGCAACCCAGGGCTCCAAGTGTGAGCGTTTTGGTGGCACCTTACCTTTTAGTACCCACCCTCAGAGGACTCACTGCATTTTCTGATCCAGATGCAAACAATCAGAATAACAGCAATGTCAAAGAATTTGGGAGCCATATAATAAAACAGCCAAAAAAGGGGTTGTGATGTGGATGAGGGATATTTCTTCCGTAAAGGAGTAGACTGAATTGGTAACTCCCAGGGATGCCACCATAGTGTAATGAGGCATTACTTACATGTCTAATGTGTCAAGATTGGCTTTCAGCTTCTTAAACTGGAGATAACTTCATCATTAGAAGCAATTTATCTGGACTATTACAAGTCTTTTATTTTGATGCCTTTCCACTACTCTATTTCAAGGATTTTTGTGTGCACTATGGGCAAGTCTCCAGACTGGAGATAGATGGAAAACTGCGCAGGTCACCAGAAAGCACTAGGCACTTCAGAGGTGGTTACCAAGGAGTATACTGGTTTGTGGAAGAATCTGTCTCTATCCCTTATTTTACTCTCAAAGTAATATTACCAAGGAAATAGGAGAAATATTATTGTTCCCATTTTGCACTGGCTGATGAAGCACTGAGAAGTGAGAAAATGCAGGGAAATGTTCAAGAGAGGGAGCTTTGGTTGTGCTATAAACCTTGGCACCAGACCTTGGGAACATTGATAATTAAAATCTGAAAGTGCCTTATGTACGTGTTTTTTCTTTAATGTGAATTTACTTACTTGTGTTGTTAATAAATATCCTATTTATGGTAATCATGAGTCATTAGTGACTGAGAAAGTCCTTCCTCTCTCCTTGGAATTTCCAGCATTCATGCTTGGTCTCATTCCATGTCACTGTCTGCCATGGAAACATTTGTTTCAACACCAGTATGCCCTGAAATAAAACTAATTCTGAACTATTGTTTCCTAGTTAGATTACTTACTTATCTAACCTGCTCAGTTAGCTACATGCTGCTTCTTGATAAATAGAGCCTCAGACAACCTCGATCTTTTTGGTACTTCTGAGTGAGCGAAGATCTGAATAATGCATATTGAAGAACTTTCAGAGTAGGTAAATAAAAAGACAGCTATTTGTCCAAAGCCCATGAAGGGCAATCTTCTTATGAGATTCATTAGTTTATTTTCAGCATAAAAAATAGTTACCATAGAAACACATTATGACAATATATACTCTCATTTTCTGTGAAAATGTAGATTAGAGTCACCTTGAAAAGTTGAAGCTCAGGCTTTTGTAAGAGCTGTTCACATTTCCCATACTCTGATAAAACATTTAAAATAAATTTCTATATTTCCCTTCTGTTTTTTTTTTATGATTTCTATTAAATAAAATAATAAAACAAAATTAGAAAAAAAAGGATCGATCAGATTATTCAAGGTCAGGGGGATGTTATCAGAGAGGAGCCCATTAAGCCTCAAAGGTGAAAGATTTTACAAATCTCACTTTGGGTACATTAACTCTATAAGGAGGCACAATTTTTTCCCATATTTGATCACTTTGGGCAAATAAATTGAATACATAGTTTAAAAGACTTCAAATATGAAAATACCAGGCTCAAATATTTATAAGGTGGTTGTATGCAACATTTAAACACATGATTTCAATCTTACATAAACCTATTCAGAGAATTAAAAAGGAGAGAATGTAACCAAACATATATTAAGAGTCTTGACACTGGAAGTAAGCTTGATACTGGATTCCAAAGAATTATATTCAATCTGGGTTTATGCCAGGAAAACAAAATGCAATTTTGATTCAAAATTAGAAACTCTCTCAGAAATATTTGCTATATCAACAAATTAAAGGCAGAACATCATATGAAATTTTCCATAAATGAAATGGAAAAACACTTGAGAAAATTCTCAATCCATTGTTGATAAATTATCTTAGAAGCCAAGGAATTGATGGATATTATATTAACTTGACACAGCATAGCTAGAAAAATATCTAGAAATTGTCAGGATGATAGCAGCAAAAGGATAGAAAAGTAGAGCAATACAACATAGTAAGACTCCAGAAACTACACATATATGGAAAGTTGATATATGACAGAACAGTGTAGGTCAGAGGAAAAAAAGGTGCCCTCTTCAATAATTGGTGCTGGAACAATTGGTTATCCAAATGGAAATGAGTGAAATCAGATCCTTACTATATACCAGACATAAAGATCAATTCCAGGTGGTCAGAGGACTTAAATCTGAAAACCAAAACTTAAAAAAAAAAAGAAATTGTTTAAGATATTTTCATACATTCAGAGTGGAGTTGAAAGTTCTAAGCAAGAAACAACCAATGTAAACTGTAAAGGAAAAGACTGATGAATTAAATTACATTAAATTTGATTACTTCAGCTCATGAAAAGAAACTTAAAACAAATTGCAGAATCATACATATAGTATGATATAGCATGATAGAGTTATAACTTGCAAATCTATGCAATATATTACTTAAATATAAAATGTTATGCATAATGTATATATTATATACCCTATATAATAAAGTAAAAACAAGGAAGTAACAACAGATATTTTGGTGGACTATTCACTTTTGGGGAAAAGAGTAGGTGGTACATTCAAGAACACATGCAGAACTTCTGAAATATTATTAATGTTTAACTCATTAAGTTTCATGGTTATTATTCGAGGTATTTTATTTTAATATTATTCTTGATACCATATATATACATATATCTCATGATATTGTTTTACTGAATTATAAAATATATATATAGTGAAATGTATACATCAAAGCTCAGAATCCAGAGAATTTTGAAAATTTCTTATACCTGTATAATATACACTATATCGATATATAAAACATTTTCATCTTTCTGGAAACGTTCATTATTTTTCTTCCCAGTCCATCAGTGACCCCCCAAGCAAATGCTGTTCTGATCTCTTTTCTTATAAATTAGTTATGCCTCTTCCAGAAACTCATATAAATGGAATCATATGTACTCTTTTTAATCCTGGTTTCTTTAACTCAACATAATGTTTTTGAGGTTTATCAATGTTGCATACATCAATAGCTTCTTCCCTTTTATTTCTGGGTAATATTTAATTGCATGAATATCCAAACTTTGTTTATCTAGTCTCTTGTTACTGGATATTTGGGTTGTTTCCAGTGTGGGGCTAATATGAAAACAGCTTCTATGAACATGCTTAACTTTATAAGAAATTGCCAGACCAACTTCCAAAGTAGTTACAGACATACACATATATACTACAAATATCAGGTGTGAGAGAAAGAGAGAAATCAGAGACAATTTCAAGGTTTTAGGTATGGCCAAGTGGAAAGATGGATTTGCTATTTGCTCATTTGTAGAAGATTTTGGCAGGAAAGATATGTATTTAGTTTTCAAAAGGTTAATTTGAAATCCTTAAAAGACATTTGAGTAGATATGTCAGTGGGAGATACATGTCTAGAGTTCAAAGGAGAGGTTAAGTCAGGAGTTCCTGAGTCGTCATCATACTGATTTACAGATTCATTCATTCAAAAATAGATTTTATTGGGTGAGCACATATATGTGCGAAGCTCTTGTATATACACATGAACCTTATCCATTAATTTTAAAAAAATCTCTGCTTTTATAGAAAGTGTATTATCTGTGGCCTAGGAAACTAGATGAGAAAACTTAAAAAGAGAGTATGTAGAAAAGAAAAGGGGTTCAAGCACTGAGCCTAAATGCAGTCCATTGATTAGAGATTTAGGAGATGAGAAAGAATAGCTAGGCGCCTCGGGAAAAAATGTTCTGAAATGCAAAAGAAAATATGGGAATATGGTGTACCCTGTGCAGTCAATTGTATTACTGGACTCCTTTAACAAATCTTGCATTCATGTCCTGTTCCGTGGAACTTCAAAATTCCTCCCATTAAAAAGTGTCGAATATATTTGTCCATATCTTCAATTTATTTTGCCCGGTGGAATAACACAGAAAAGTCAGTGAGCCAGTTCCATTCCTAGACCTTGAGAGGATTTTCATGTTTCTATTTGCACTCTTGTACATCTGCCTTTCTCAAGAGAATATGTTTGCTTGTCTCAGGATGAAAAAGATGTGAAGTAGAGCTCTCTAGCCTCCCTTATTTCATGGTTGTTTTCTCTGTGTGTTGGTGCGTCCTCTCCTCCTCTTATGAGAACACCAGTCATTGGATTCCCGGCTCACTCTAAATCCAGTGAGATATCATCTTGAGATCATTAAATTAATTACATCTGCAAAGACTCAGTTTCCATATAAGGTCACTTTCACAGAAACCAAGAGTTAGGAGTTGGATGTATGTTTTTAGGGGACAAAATTCAATCTACTACAATATATTAATGGCTTCCTTTTTTTTCAAGGAAAGGAGCCATGTTTATTCATGTTTCAGTAGCAAGTGTCCAGCAAAATGCCTGGAAATCAATAAATACTTGCTGAAACAAATGCTCCAAGGTATTTTATTCAAGGATAGAGCAACTATTTCTATCATAAGTAATAGCTTATATTGTAATAATCTGGAACTTTTTTATTGCCATAGATTTACTACTTAAATCTACTGTCATAAAATTACTTGGATGGTGTCTTCTGCCATCATGCTCTGAGGGTTTCTTTTTTTCTCTCTTATCCTCAGTCTTTTGAAGCACACATTAGAAAATCTCATCGAAGTCAGATATGGTCTTCAATATGAAAGGAAATAATATATCAAAATAATTATCTAAAATGTCTAATAATGATTTGCCCTTTTATCCTAACAGTAATCAACAGTCCCCGTAACAAAGAACCAGCCATCATGGTGTCTCTTTCATTAAATTTCCTTTATCCCAAAACATATTGCTTTGTGTGCTCTGTTGATTTACTTCCTCTCTCTCCGGAAACGTTCTGTTTCTTTTCAGAAAAGATAATAATGAGTTTTCTGTAACACAGTGTTCTTGTGTTAGGTAATTATTCTGTCTGGAAAAAAATATATTATAATAGATTTTTTCACAAAAGAGCCATTCAACACAATGCATTTTACTATGAAAATCAACAGTCTCAGGAAAATGGGAGAACTTAAGGCAGAAATGAGCACTTCTCTATCTACCTAGTTCTCTGCTACATTTCAGAAATATGGCCCATGAAACCGTTTAAGGAAAAGTGGAACAAAGGCATATAAAGGAAATTTTTCAGTCTACCACAAGTGAAACAAAATGAGTAGTGGTCAAACTAGTAAACAGCATCCTTTATTAGAATGCATTGTTATCTTCTCTAAGACGAGTCTATTTATGCGACAAACGTTAGCTAGAAATATGCTTCATCAGCATAAAATAAGACAATTGTAAAATAATCCAGAAACAATTGTTTTTCCATTACACACATAATTTTCTTTCAATTCGGTTAAAATACCTACTAAATTCCAAATCTAAAAGTTCTTCCTAAAATGATGGCACATATATATCTTCTAACTCATACACCCATTTATTATAAAGATTGCAGACTGCTTAGGAAGTTATTTGAATATGTTTTTCACAGAGAAAATAATTAAACACTAGAAACACACCTTGGCCAGGTCCTACCTGTTTTAAGACCTATTATGTAGGTGATAGGTTGTTATTTGTAATTTGAAATGCATAATGTATGGGTTAACAGTACATAAATATTCTGAATGTATTTATTTTTAAAATATTTGTTTAAAAATAATTGTGGGCCTAAAGAAGTTGCATCAATACCACAGCAAGTTTCTGTATACTCTTCATCCAGGTTCTCTCAGTGAAAATATCTTACATAACCATTGTACATTCCCCAGAGCAGGAAACTGACATTAGTACAGTACTATTGACTATACTACGTACCTTATTTTGATTTTATCAGCTTTGAAATAAAAACTCTTTTTTATGGTGTATAAATATGTGACATGTTATCATATGTGTAGATTTGTATAACTACCACTCAATCAAGATATGGACTTGTTCCATCACAACAAAGAAAACCATTTATGCCATCTGTGCCTGAGAATGACCTCCCCTCCTCTAACCCCTGTTAACCACTGATCGATTCTCCATTGCTAACATTTTATTTCAAGACTGTTATATAAACGGAATCATATAGTATATAACCTTTTGAGCCTGGCCTGTTTTCCCCGGTGAAACATTCTTGAAATCCAACCAAATTGTTGTCTATATCAATAGTTTATTCCTTTTATTGCTGAGTTCTATTCCACTATGTGGATATACTACAATTTATTTCATCGTTCACCCATTAAAAGACATTTGTTTGGTTTGTTTCCAGTTTGGGGCTATTACAGCTAAAACTGCAAAGCATATTAATATCCAGGGTTTTTTGGACATAAATTTTTACTTCTCTAGAGTAAATACCCTAAAGTGTTATTGCTAGGTTATATGTTAGCTTTAGAAGAAAAGGTCTAGCATTTTTCTTATTAAATTGTACATTTAGCTCTTTAAGAAACTGCCAAATAATTGTTCCATTTTACATTCCCATCAGCAATGCATGAGAGTCACACATCCTTATCATCAGTTGATATTGTCTGTATTTTTTTATTTCAGCCATCTTATGTGAATGTAGTGGTATCTCATTGTGTCTATAATTTGTATTTCTAGAATGGTGGATGATGAGTGTATTTCATGTGCTTATTTGTCATCATGTATCCTCTATGGTAAAGTGTCTTCTCGATTTTTTGACCATTTCTTACTGTTGAATGTGGTGAGTTCTTTGTATACTCTGGATTGAAGTACTTTGTCAGTTTGTGTTTGCAAATGTTCCCTCTCAGTTCGTAGCTTTTATTTTATTCCCCTTAAGACAGTTGTTTGCAGGGAGAAATGTTATTTCTCAGTTTACCTCTACAAATACATGGAAGTCTAAAGCAGATACTTGACTCAGAAAATATGTATTTTAATTATTGAATCTGTGTGTGTGTGTTTTTACATGTGTGTGTATAATTTTGAGAAACAGTAAGGGAACATAGATAACTTGAAGAGAATAAAGGACATTCTTATGATGTTTAACATGTTTTACAACTTTATCGATTTTGTAATGCAGCATGTTTTTCAAGGAACTTAAGCATACTGGCTAATACTTCATAGCGGCATCTTTGGCATAAGCATGTGACATTTTGTCCTTTAACTACAGACTTTTTCAGCCAAATAGTTTTAATTATTTAAAATATTTAAACCAATTTTTCTCTTACAAAAGGGCAATCTTCCTTTGAGAAATTATTTTAAGATACTGCAGCATGTAACTAATTATAACATAAGTCAGCACTGTTTCATTTGTGCAGTGTCTCCCAACAGAAATGTTTTGGAGGGATGAATAAGCAATATAAAAAGCTACCCTTAAAGGGAACATTATCAAACACATTTTACCTTGAATCAGTCGTCTTTAACAAGAACACCCAAATAAACTATGTCTACCTGAAAACCTCAAATTGTGTTTGGCACTATTATATTCAAAGCAGGGCAATGGAAAAATAAAGCCAAGAAAGGTTATTGAAGGAAAGATTTAGAATGTGGTTGATTACAGCATGTCTTAATTACAGAAGCAGTACATTGCAAGAGCAGCCAATAGATTCGGAATAATGAAATCATTGTACCTATACTCACAGTAAGGATTAAATGAGGACAGAATTTCATTGTGTATGCAACCATTTAATTTCTTAAAGTAAAAAACCTGTAAGGGCAACATAAAAATAACATAATTAAATTGTTGATAGTTAATGGGAATTATTTGAATGTCATTTACAACTGATGTTTTCTTCTCCAACATGATATAAGTTTAGACATAGAAGGGACCCCAGAGATCTTCTAAATCAAACCAAGAGCAGAAACAGTACATTTATATCAGGATTGAAGACTTAGGTCATAATCGAATGATTAATGAATCCACAATAAGGAAGTGGCACAACATTGAGGTTGTGAGCACATCACCTGGGCATATTAATTAATTGTCCTGAGCCTCAGTTTATGCATCTGTGAAAAGGGGAGAATTGCATATCTATTCTCTTAGGTTTGTTGTAAGAATTATGTGTGTTAGCATGTGTAAAACATTTAGAAAAGTGCCTGGCATGCAGAAGAGCTATTTAAGAATTAATGGCTATAATTATTTCAAATCATCATATTAATGCAGCAGATTTATTCACCAGAACACTTCATGGACCTGGCCTGTCTTCCGTGTCATTTCTATCAAGAGGATCATAGCATTGTTGCAATAGACTGCATTAAAGTGCTTTCACAGAAAAAGGGTTTGAGGATAGAAAAAGGATTTTACTAGAGTTGCAGAAAAAGAAAGAATTTTAGGAGCAGCCCTTTACGTATAATTCTACATCTAAATCTTAGTCCAGAATTTGTGCACTACAGTAATAGGAGTTAAAATAGACAGGCAAGGTTGGGGAAGGAGGACCACAGCAAAGGTGGTCAGAGACTGAGGACTCATAGGTGGCCCTTGCATAAAGGGACTGTGTGATTTTGCTAAGGGACTCACCCTTCTTGTGCCTCAGTGTCCATGTCTGTACGCTTGAAGCAATAACAGAGTAAGGCAGCAAAGTATATTGGAGAAAAAATTGAGATCCAGCTCTACCACTGGGAGGATTTAGGTTTCTCTGAAATGAGCAGTTTCTAAATCTCTGTAATAACTAATAGTGATAAGCGGATTCAAGTTTGTGGAGCAATAAATTTATATAACTTGGGACTCTCTTTACAGAAATGCAACAGGAAGACCAATAAATGTACGGAGTCACTGATTACAAAAGGAAAGGTTGACCTCCAGGACACACAAGGAAAGGAGGGGGAAAAGGCAAAGTAAAAATGGAGCAGGACTAGGTATCCCAACGGAGAGCCTCCCGAAAACATTATTGACAATTCCTAATACAGGAAGGAAGTTTACTGTATGCAGAATTGTTTGTTTAAAGTAGTTTGAGTCACAGATTGCTCATAAATTTTAACATGGAAAGATTTGGTAAAGCATAGCAAGCTCAGGGCATTAAGACAAGGCTGCTTAGTGTCCAGAGCAGGAATACGCTCCCTTGTAGGCTGCCTGCCCTGTCTCAGTGGTCCTGTTCACACTCACAGGCATCACCGGGGCTGCCTACCTAGCAGGTTGGCCTCATGGGCATATGAGACACGGGGAACCCCCTGCTTGGAAAGCTTCCACACCTGGTTTAATGATCTGCTGTCCCTGTCTTAAAATTCTTAATAATTTTCAAAAAGGGACCCTACATTTTCATTTTTCACTGGGCCTTACAAATTATGTAGCTCATTCTGTCTCTAGCAGTCTGAATGCTAGATGGGGTTAACATTTTTCAGTTATTCTGATGGAGATCCACTGCACAAATCGATGCAAATATAGCAATGAAAAATCATCTTATATTTTGAGGTGGCCTATGTTTTTTAATTTTTATTGGTGTGTAGTTGCTTTACAATATTGTGTTAGTTTCTGCTGTACAACAATGTGAATCTGTTATACACATACATATATCCCCTCTTTTTTAGATTTCCTTCCCATTTAGGTCACCACAGAGTACTGAGTAGAGTTCCCTGTACTATATAGTAGGTTCTCATTAGCTATCTATTGTATACATAGTAGTGTATATATGTCAATCCCAATCTCCCAGTTCATCCCACCCTCCCGTTACCCCCTTGGGATCCATGTGTTTGTTCTCTACACCTGTGTCTCTATTTCTGCTTTGCAAATAAGTTCTTTGTACCATTTCTCTAGATTCTACATATAAGTGATGTTACACAATATTTGTTTTTCTCCTTCTGACTTACTTCATTCTGTACGACAGTCTCTAGGTCTACCCATGTCTCTGCAAATGACACTATTTCACCTATGGTTTTTAATTTGGATACTCTCTGAGTAGATTTCTTGAATATACTCCAATCAGCACAGTAGCCTTGTTTTAATATTTTAGACAACGCTGAAATGCAAAATAAAGTATGACAATAAATTAGCATTTGTTGGCATCTAATCCATGCAAGTTCTCTATCGGCAGCCTGAATTGAAATCTCTCAAGATGTCACATCTATTAGTAACTTATTGCAACACATGCAGAGTGGGCCTGGATGGCACCCCCCATTTATTCTTCCAATGAATGTGGGACTGCTGGCATTTCTCTTCCAGGTCTCTCATATGATCCGAAGAAAACACATGTTGCCATCTGTGTGCCCTTTAGTTTAATTCAGCCCAGATTTAAAAAAAAAAAAAAAAATGTTTCCACAATGAGACTGAGTTTTTCCCAAATAAATCCTTCAAATTTCAAATCCCAGTTAGGAACCTGAAAGTGAAAACCAGCATCATAGGGCAGTGAGGGAAAATAAGGCATGGGAGATAGAGCCTATAGCCTTGTGAAACCACCGAGAGTCCCTGAATCTTGGTTTTGTCATCTGTAAATGGCAAATGACTCAAACCTTTGACAGGATTGTCATAAAAATTAAGGAAAACATCAATAAAATGATCAGTCCTTGGTGGTAGCTCAATCAAACATTTCTTCTTTTTTTTATTTTGTTTTACTTTTGACTCTCATGTGGAAATCAGCTGAATAATGTGTTTACTTATCCCTGCAATGTATTGAGTGACCCCCAAATCATTCTATGCCCCCAAATACCTAGTAGAAGGAACAGAAAAGTGTGTTGAGAAAATAGTTGACACAAATAGATGTAGAAAGTTTCACACGAATGACACTTTTTTAAGTACAGAAAGGAAAACACACACACATTAGAAGACTGTGACTTAAAACAGATACACTTTTGAAAGATATTTTTCAAAGTTGTGACATAAAGGACAAAGATACTTTTCAAGTAACTTTTTTTGGTCTATCCCTACCTAAAATCTTTATTTTATCTTCAAAATAGATTATTTCCCTTGGTTCAAAATTATTTTGTTTCAGAATAATTTCCTCTTTTTCCAGTGTTCTCTAGAATCTGCTTTAAAGACACAAAAATCCGATTTTATTACCATTTTATTTCCTTTATAGGTAAATGGTCTTAATATGTTTTTCAAGATTTCACTTTATATGGCCTCAGTTTATAGAACTCTATGTGTAGGTCTGTCTGCTTTTGTTCTGTTTGCTGTTCAATGGGTCTTTTGAGTCTGAAGATGTTTGCCTCACTTCAGGTCTGTAACACTTTCTTTTATTATTGCTTTGATTATTTTCTTTCCTTTGCTGTCATCTTCCTCTTTCCTTTGAAACTCCTATGACTAGGATTGTAGCTACACTATTGTTTCTTTTAACTCTCCAGAGAGTTCCTCAATTGTATTTTCAGCACATCTGTTTTTTTTCCTGTAACTTTACCAGTCAGAATACTTTTTAATAGCTAATTGCTTCTCTTTATTATTTGTTGACTCTTGTTCTATTGATTTAATGTATTCCTCTGAAGATACTGATCAGAACATATTTAAACGTTTTATTTTACTTTTTGCCCTGTTTTCCTCTGTGTTCTTTTGTCCAGTTTGCTAGTCTTGGTCTTTTTCTTTTGTGCTCTGGCTTTTCTTTAAATGGGTGTTGCTCCTTGGATGTGCTTTTGTATTTACCTATGGCAGCCCTGGCTGATTAGACTAGTGTTGGGTATCCTCTGCTGCTACATAGTCAAGACTGTTTCCGCAGTTGACCTCGCTTTCTAATGGGAGAGCTGGCTGCAAGCAAAACTGTTTCTGGACAGAAGGTGGTGGCTGTTAAGTATCACTTTGGACTGTGTGGGCTGGAAACAGTGAGGGCCTGTTCCAAATGCTAGAATGAGGCATAATAACTGGAGAAGCCCCAGCTATTGCTAGAGAGAGAAAAGATTTTGTTATTTTTATTGTCGTTTTTTCCCTATCCCAAGCCCTGTGGGTTAAATGGCAGGTGATCGGGGCTCTCAGGGGTGTAGTAAAGGGGTACTCAGTATGGAGAACTGTCCCCAGAACTGAGCCATTGTCAACTCCTCAAGGAACGTTGCTGCTTTGTGTTCAAACATCTACTCTCATTCTGCACAGCAGCCAGTTCTGACTGCTGCTGACTTTGTAAATCAGCTAAGAAAACACTCCCAACTCCGCCACAGGGATCTTCCCCATGCTACAGGGCTTCCACATCTCCCTTTTATCTTGAATATTCTCCCTCACATGTCCTGTTTTCCAGAAACCCAGCAAATGCCTCTGACTTACAATGAGTCCATAATTCCCATACCTGCTCAAAGCAATCAAGTTTTCCTCACTGTTGTAAGTGGGCACATAGTTGGGCATTTTATTGCAAACTCGTGGTTGAGGCCTGACAATCATGGGCTCATTTTTCCTGTTTAACCAGAAACCTGCAAAAAAACAGTTGTCTGAAGTTCTTTATACTCAAACCCTATAAAGAGATACCATTTCAATATTATTCAACAAGTATTTACTGACCTACCATAGGACACACAACACACACACATACATCCAAATAATTAAATTAAGTGTGATACATAAGATTATAGAGTTTGAGAGGTTGAGAAAATAATGTTCAAGATGGATTTCTTGAAAAGAGGAACTGCTCCACCTGGGTCGGGAAAGATGAGTTTATCAGACAGATGAGGTAATGATGGGGTAAATGGAGGGAGAGGGAGCAACGTGTGCAAAAGTAGTGAGGTATAAACACGTAAAATATTGTGGAAGTAGCAAAAATCTACTAACATGTTAAGTTTCATCTTTAGTATATGGCAAAATTCTGATGCTCAGTGTTGGCTTCAGGTTTTGGACCAAGAAACTGTCAGATACCCACATCAATGTCATTTCTGTCATACCTGATCTCGTACACGATCAACTGCTGTGATTGCATTCTTCAGCTCATAATTATCAGCTCCCCAAACATTGAATACAATCAGAGCAACACATTTGGGTTTAGAGTTAATATTTGAAGAGTCACACTCAAGTATATATTAGCATTCTGGATATAGCTAGCGTAAAATCTCTTTTGGAATATCTTTGCCAAAATGATACCATTAGAAATATAAATATGTGTTCTTAATTGAAAAAAATTAAATGCTCCAGAAATTGAAAGTTGTTGATGAACTATGAAAGTAGTTAAATAGATAAATAACTTGGTAAATACTACAAATGCCAAGAAGTTACCCCTAGCAAAATAATCTTGGTAAGAAAAATATATCGTTTTGGAGTTAACTATATTTAAGTAAGTTTAAATTATAGCAAAGATTGACATAACAAAATTCTAGACTCCATACAAGTATTTATTGTTTTAGCGTTTGTAAGATTATACATAACCTTTAAATATTTAATCACTTAATCATTGATCCCGAGAATTTTCAAGGAAAAATATCTATTTGAAAATTGAGAGTTCTTTCCACCTTAAGAGGATGAATCAATGTTATATCAACATTGTCACCTAAAATTTTCACAAGAAGAACTCCAATATCATATATTATATCCATGAGAAATATTTTATCCAGTCTTAAAGCACAAAAATATGAAATAGTGTTAGAAAATGGAAAGAGAAAGAGAAAGAAGTGGTTAGCATAAGACTGTGTTACAGAATAATCCAACATCAGTGGTAACAGTCCAATTGCAATTAAAGCTTATTTCTTGCTTATATACTGATTCACAGAGGATGTTTTAGCAGATGGCTCATCTCCATATGTGGTTCAGCTGCCCAGTCTTTCCAGATTTTGGCTTCCCTTTTCCTCTAGAGACATGTCATTATCTGCCTCCAGCCAGGGAAAGGAGATAGTGAGCATGGTTGAGGGTGAAGAGATACACTTATTTCTTAAATTCTTGCCCTGAAAATGATATACATCACTCCTGCTATATTTTTCTGTTGTGCATAAAATAGTGATATTTTAAAATACACCACCTCTTTATAACATACATCAAATATCTGTACATGTATAGAAAGAATAATTTTTTTTTTTTAAAGTTTGACAGTTTTATGGTCTAATGATGTTATGGGCTACATGCTTGTGTCCCCCCGCCCCCCAAATCTATACGTTAAAACCCTAACACCAAAGGGGATGGTATTAGGAGCTGGGGCCTTTGGATGTAATTAGGTTTAGGTGAAGTCATGAGGATGGAGCCCCCATGATGCAAATAGTATCCTTATAAGAAGAGAGAGAGGGCTCACAGTCTCTGCCATGTGAGGATAAAATGAGACAACGGCTGTCTGCAAACCAGGAAGAGGGTTCTCATCAAGAACTGAATCAGCAGGCACCTTGATTTTGGACTTCTCAGTCTCCAGAACTGTGAGAAATACATTTCTGTGGTTTAAGCCACCAAATCTATGGTATTTATTATAGTAGCCCAAGAGGACTAAAACAAATGATGAATCCACCTTTCCTCTTGCTTTACTTAATTTCTGAGATAGTTGCCTATTGGATTTCCCAGAGGTAATAGGAGACTGAATTGGGGGGAAGGAGTATCTATATACTAGAAAATAAATATTAAAAGTGTCATGTAATTATTATTGATTATGAATGATTTAGTGATCACTACCATACAAAGTTTTATCCCTATCTTTCAGTTGACTTTTCAGAAAATAATTGTAAGACAGCTTCTATGTAACAAAATTAATCACCATGAGTAGAAAGATGGGTGACTACTTACAACGTATTTTTGTCTATAGTCAAAGAAGAACTACATGATATACAGGACAGATTAGATGATGCTTGTTCTATTCTAATAAAAGCTTGTCGCACCATTCTTCCGGTGGTAAGGAACATCAGGTTTCAACTGTGTTGCTTACAATTCGAGTACTTTTGCAAAGACCTCTCAGATTCTAGGGTTTTGGTCAAAATGCTATGATAGAATGCAATAAATCAAAACATTTTATGTTAGGGATCCAAAACATTTTGTGCTTTTGATTCTAGATTTATGATTTTATTCTAGATCCTTCCGTATTTTTCCAATCAATGCCATTAAACGTCTACGTTGAACTGGATACTAGAAGGCAGAAATCGATTCAGGAAAGCATCTCCCTTACAAGATTTCCATTTTAAGATACGCTTTGTAGAAACACGTAAGATGGGTTTTAGCTGAATGATAAATAAATCACATCTAGTGGTTTGTTCAAATGCTTATCATAGACACCATTTATTATTTTATAAAAAGAGAACATCAGTTTTGAGGAGTTTGGAATCATAGAGTTGAGGAGATAACCTTACTACTCTGAATTCAAGAATTTCTGTGATGAAAATGGACATGGCATTAGAAGTAGAAAAAGGAGTCGGAAAAAAAGGGTAGAAAGGTAGAAGAAAACAGTACTCTGCAGAAAAGGTGAAATGAAAGCAGTTTAATGATTAATCATTTTCTCAAGAACTTATTTGAACTCCTTAAAACTTTGTCCAACATGTCTCCAAGTCTCCCTACTGCCTCACAAAACTTCCTGACCTTACTCTTTTCTCATGGAATTGTGCCCATGGGTCTGCCCCTCATTCTTATCATTTGCCAAGCCGTTCAGTAGTCACACCTTTGTCTATTTCCTGGTTGTAGACTATCTCAATGACTGATGGACACTACTGCTGCCTCTCACTGGGTGGATTTGCCACCTCTAATGTCAATAGTAAGAAATTTAATTGTGTTTTGTCAGGATTTTATGCATCCTTAGAATGATTACTCTACTTGTCTGCTCTTTTGTTGTATAGAATATTTACACGATAAAATATTTATTTTGATATATTTATGTGTATATATATATATAGAGAGAGGCAAAACTGGGAATATTTTCCCAAATTCTGGTGTTTCCTCAGTGCAATCATGAAGCATTGGTTTGACAGCATTTTGCTTAAACAGTTATATTCATTTAGTCATGACTACCATTTAATCATGAATACAATTGTTTAAGAAAAATGAAGTGACTAGTCAAACCACATTATGCTTTTTAATTAGCCTACATTGGCCCCAGTTGAAATTTAAAGGTATGGCTTCAGCTATGATTTGAAAACACTAATAATAGTATCCCAAAATTTAACATACTTTACCATCCAAAAACATATGATATCTACATGAAACATAAAATAGCTCTCATAATATTAAATAAAGCTTAATATGATCTAATACATGCTATTTGCCAATCTGATAAGAGCTAAAAATAGAATAATAGAATTGGTAGTTATCCATGTTAGACCCCAAATATAACTTTAGATATTCTTTGTAATTTTGAGATTTAAATAAAATATTTATAATATATCCCTGCTGAAAATAGTCTATGTCTCTGAATCGAGATATCAGAGCAGACATATGGTCCCACTTGCCAAAAATTGACAGAGAGTTTCGGACATGCCACATGTCTGAATGATGGCTTCATCCAGCTTCACAACATCTGCTTTTGGTAAAGGTCTTGTAATCTTGCAGCACATTGCAGACATTTCAGAGACAAGAGAGAATTCTGGTTAAAACAGAATTATCTGTCATTTTGTTGTAAATTATGTATAGGAGCCCAAGCTTTTTGCATATATAATCGCTAAGAGATTAATTATTTACTCAAAAATAATATTCCTCTATGTGCTAGGCTCCAAAGTTCTTGGTCTCAGTGAACTTAGAGGTTAGTAGTGTCATTTCACAAGTAGACAGATAATTACAATACTGTATGGCAATAGATACAATACAGCTATATACAAGGTACCATTGGGAGCAGAGAGAAAGAGTTCCCAGTCTGGATTTTGAGGCTCAATAAATAGTATCTAGAAAAGATAATCTAAAGCCAGTAAACACAACCAAAAATAAACTCATAGAAACTCAAGCAAGGAACTCTTGGTAGCATCTAGTTCGACCTCATTTTTTATATAATCACATTGGTGTGTAGAAAAATAACACACTACGTAACTAAATGTAGAGATTGATGATGGAATGTAGAACTTTATTATCAATTTAGTTCTCCTTGACCCTCTGTGTACGTAGTGGTCAGTTACCTGAAGTTGCTCTGCCCATACCTAATTTCTGAACAGATAACACCGTATTGTGTTGATGACTGGTCCAACCACCAGTGGTTTGGTAAGTGTGGAATCATTTCATACAAAAATGGCTGAGGCATGCTCTGTAGTTGTTAGGTGGTGTTTGGAAAGAGGATTTGATGAGCATATCGTACTGCCTCTGCTACAGAAAAGGATTTTACTACCATCCTTGACTTGAGAACTTTTAATTACCAGAAATTTCTCTGCTACACACCAAGAGGACAAAAGTCAGGAGGACTTTCAGACAGAATAGTAGGACTTCACAATAGTGGGATAGAAACCCTTAATGGAAGACTTTGCCAATTTGCAGAGAATGGTATCCAAGGCAGTAAATCACTCCATAGATACCAGAGAAGAAAACTTTTGTAAAAGCACTCGGTGATGTCTCAGAGGAAAATTCTAGTTTTGCTTTATGAAATTTGCCTCATGTTGCTTGGCAGAGGGGACTATGAACAGGGAAAAAGAAGAAGAGAGAGATTGAGAGAAAGACCAGAATAGCAGCACTGTAAATGTCTTCTGGAGTACTAGTAATGGTTAAAGCAAGTAAAATCTGCTTTCAACTTATTAGAAAAAAATGGTGGCGAGTAGCATCAGCAATTAACCTCCATGGCTAGGGATTCCAGTATTTCTACAGGTCTCAGAGAAAGCACCAGACATAACGTACTACCCAGCCTTCTGAGGTTATTATGTATTATACTGAGGGCATAGTCTGGATGAATAAAGGTTAAATAAGAATTAATGAAGTGTCTTCCTCTGTAAATGAAATGCTGATGAGTATATATGCTATAACAAAAAAGTAGGTGCCATTTATTGTAACAATTATTGGGAAAAACGAACAACTTGAACACATTTATATATGTTGCTATTTTTTACACGAGAAGATAACGATATAGGCTCATTGTAAGATTCATGTTTGGTGCTGTTTTTCTAAAAGGAAGGACAAAAATGAAGGTATTGGGTGGGCCAAAAAGTGCCTTCGGTTTTTAAAGTAAAAATAAAAGACACAATTTTTCATTTTCACCAAGAATTTTATTGAACAATGTATTCACCCTTTTGTTCCACTCCCTTCTGCCATTTTTCAGGCAACTTCATCATTCCATCATCCCAAAACTTTTTATCTTTTTGAGCAAAGAACTGTTCCAGGTGCCTTTTACAGTTTTCCAGGGAATTGAAATTTTGTCCATTAAGAGAATTTTGTAAAGACTGAAATAAATGAAAATCCAAAGGTGCAATGTCTGGTGAATATGGTGGATGAATCAGAACTTCCCAGTCAAGCTGTAACAGTTTTTGCCTGGTCATCAAAGAAACATGCGCTCTTGTGTTATCCTGATAGAAGATTATGCGCTTTCTGTTGACTAATTCTGAAGGTTTTTCGTTGAGTGCCACTTTCAGTTGGTCTAATTGGGAGCAGTACTTGTTGGAATTAATCGTTTGGTTTTCCGGGAGGAGCTCATAATAAAGGACTCCCTTCCAATCCCACCATATACACAACATCACCTTCTTTGGATGAAGACCAACCTTTGGTGTGGCTGGTAGTGGTTCATTTCACTTGCCCCACGATCTCTTCTGTTCCACATTATTGTACAGTATCCACTTTTCATCGTCCGTCACAATTTGTTTTAAAAACGGAACGTTTTCCTCACGTTTCAGTAGAGAATCACATGTGGAAATATGGTCAAGAAGGTTTTTTTCACTTAACTTACATGGAACCCAAACATCAAAGCAATTAACATAACCAAGCTGGTGCAAATGATTTTCAACGCTTGATTTGGATATTTTGAGTATGTCGGCCATCTCCCATGTGGTATAACGTTGATTGTTCTCAATTATTGTTTCAGTTTGATCGTTATCAACTTCAACTGGTCTATCTGAACATAGAGCATCGTCCAGCAAGAAATCTCCAGCACAAAACTTGGCAAACCACTTTTGACACATTCAGTCAGTCACAGCACCTTCTCCCTATACTGCACAAATCATTTTTTTTGCATTTCAGTTGCGTTTTTACCTTTCTTGAAATAATAAACCATAATAGGCCGAAAATGTTGCCTTTTTTCTTCCATCTTCAATATTAAAGTCGCTACACAAAAATTCACCAATTTTGATAAGTCTTATTTTAAATGCACACTGATATGAGAGTTGTCACGTACAATCTAACGAAATTGTTTTGAATGAAGTTAAAGACAACTAAGTGCTACTAGAGCCACCTTACAGAAAAAACTGAACGAAGAGTTTAGCCCACCCAATAGGTTGAAGTTAAACGCTTCTGGAGTCAAACAAAATTAGAAAGTAATTCCCAGAACTCATTTTCTCTTGGCTTTATTAGCATATCATTGTTTCCGCTAATGAGCAGCATATCTAAAGAATATGTGGGTCAGGTTGTAAATTTCACTGTATATTCTGGGTAATATTATATAAATCTAATAATGATTCAGGACTGATTATGGGACCCCATTTGCAAACTTGAATGCCTAGCTGTAAATCATTTTATTAAGAGCTCTATCACTATTCCTTCACATGATAATATATATAATGTCAGTGTTACAAATGAAAATGGACAATTATACAGGAAGTTAAAGAAAAAAATAAACTTCAGAGAAATGACCATGTTTCTGAGGTGTCATGAACATGAAAAACACTCAGAGTGTTAAAGGATCCATAATTGATCATTATGGTTTAGGGGCTTTGAACTCTGAACTCAGACTCCCATGGTGCAAATCCTGTGCCATCTCTTCATAGCTCTGAAGACTTAGGCAGAGTATTTTTTTCCCCTAAATTCTTCAATTTTTCTGCCATATAAGGAAGAGAACACAATGACCTACCTTATAGATTTGTGTGCTGATTAAATGAGATATTTCTCATAAAGCATCTAGCAAAGTACCTGCCTCATAGAAGAGACCCAAGAAATCTTGGCTATCAATATTATAAGATTGAATGTTAGGAGACAGGAGTTGCTAAGTCCTGGCTTAATATTTAGTAACCAGTAAACTTCACACACAGCAGAAGTGGTTGGAGTTTCAAATGTAATCTGTAAATTGTTAGATGAATTGCAATTACTTTAAAATAATTTCTTCTGAGTTCTCAGATTGGAAGAAATGAACTTTTAAATAATGTCATCTGAGTTCTGAAATTAAAGAAATAAACTACCATAAAAGTATCATGTTTTCCTGACATATTGAGGTTGGTGAAAATATGGTTAATTGAGTATATGGATAATTCAAATTTATCATGAACATATTTTATTTTTCTTCCATTCATATTGTGGAGGAAAATTGTAGTCTTTGTGGTTATTTCAATAAATACAGCCAAGTAAGCACTACTAAAATTTTCTTCAGTGATTCGTAATCTTACAAGGCACCTATAGGTTTACCCCAAGAACTTGCACCAAAGAAATACAGCATTACTAACAGGAAGCTCGGATATTAAGTCAATACACAATTTAGATGTATGCAAATGCACTTAAAGTAAAGGAATTGTTGAGAATACTGAGGAAATCTCACTGAGTACATTAACACATACAGAGAAAGAATGTGTCAATAAGAAAAAAGGGATTGGTCAGGAAAAGGAGCCTTAAAGCATGATTTGCACAGATAAATATCAGTAACACCCATTCAAGTATAATTCAAAGGTTGTCCAAGAAAGAAAACCTTCACCAAAGTATTTATGGTGCTATTGGTAAACCATTCCTGGAGAGAGGAAGACTACCTTAGGTTAATTCTATTACCATAAACAACACATTCCTTTCACTGTAGGAAATTCTAATTATAGTGAGATTGGCATGAGAACACAGGCATTAAAGGATTAGCATAAGAAGGGTCCTGAGCAAAATTTGATCTCATCTGTAGAAATTCCTATAATGAAAATAGCAGGTTACTTTTGCTATAAAAGTGCCTGTTCCATATGGCCACAAATATGAGTTAATAAATTATGATTTTGGCTTCATATTTTAGTCTACGTGCACTTATTGGTGTGTATTTCCCTGAGAAAGGAATCAGTTACCAAAGCGTAGATATATCAAGTTTCTGATCATGAATATCTGAGCACCAGGTCTTGCCTGAGGTACATCCCTCAAGGTGGTTATGCTAGCCTCTTCTGAAAACATACAAACCTAAGTTCTCATTAAACCATTCACATTACCCTAGTCTTTGTGGAAAATCTATTGCCAGTGATTAATTATTATTCAGTCTCGTGGTTTTTAGGGTCCTCAGTAAGCTATTATTCTCAAACCTCTATCGTCAGCTCAAAACTCCTTAGCTACTGACTTACCCATCTGCACCTGGATGTCTGAAAGCATCTCCATTAATCAGTTTAAAAGAGAACTCTTGATACACCCTCCAAATGCCCTGTCTCTCTTTTACTCTTCCCCGGTAAAGCAAATAACACCATCTCATTTAATTGTTCAAGCCTAAAACCTGGAAATCTATCCTTGATTTCTCCCTCACCCCTAAACCCAACAATCACAGCAATTCCTGCCAACTCCTCATTCCAAACATTTCTCAAGTCAAATCCATTCATTCCATTAACACTCCAATCAGCTCTTGCTTTTATCCTAAGAGTTACTAACTGGCCTAAAAGTCTCCCACCCTCCCTCTCTGTATAGACTGAACATTTTTGTGCCTCCCTCTCCCCCTGCCTTCCACTCCAACCAAATTCATATGTCAAAATTCTAACTTCCAATGTGATGTTAAGAGGTGAAACCTTTGGGAGATAATTAGGTCATGAGGATGGAGCTCTCATGAATGGGATTAGTGTCCTTTTATAAGGGCACTAGAGGGTTTACTTCCCCTCTCCCTGCTCCTCACCATGTTAGGAAGCAGCAAAAAATGACCATCTACAAACCAGGAAGAGAGTCCTTACCATAACCTGGTCAAGCTGGTGGCATCCTGATCTCAGACTTCACAGTTTCCAGAACTATGAAAAATGAATTGCTGTTGTTTAAGTCACTCAGTTTATGGTATTCTTTTTTAGGAATTCAAACTAAGAAATTCTCTTAATGATTTCCATCCCCCCCACCCCCCCCCCCCCCCCCCCCGCCACAGCCAGCAGTCAGGGTGATCTTTGAGAAATGTCAATCAGCTCATGCCATTATCAGGCATCTAAGATGAAAATACACACACTGAATGCTGATTTGTGGGGCAGTCCAAGATTTGCCCTCTGTTGGCCACTCCAATCCCCGCTTGTCCACTGGTTCCAGGGCCACTAAGGTGTTTTCTCATTTTTCTTTTAAATTCTCAGTTCTTGCACTTGTATAGTCTCTGCTTATTTTCCCCCAGATCTTCGTTCTTGTCCTTCAGCTCTGACTCTAAGTATCACCCTTTAAATGGTCTTCCTTGATTACTTCATCTAGAGTAACACCCAGACATTGTTTTGCATAGCACCACACTTCGTGTTCTTCATAACACACACCATTACTTCATAGATTCTCATTGGTTTATTATCTATGAAACCAGGGATGCTGTTGGATGAAGTTATGATTATTTTCCCTACACCTAGAAGGAAAAGTGGACAAAATGTAGCAGGTACTCGTAAGGGTTTGTAGAAAAAATGGATTGCACCAGAAATGTATTGATAGATCAGAGGATCCAGGGAGAAAAGGTATTTTTGAGATTATATGGCGTAGTATTTTTTTATTTTCAAAGTCTGGAACCACGTCAGTGATTAAATTTGCCTACGGGCTCATTACTGGTTAATGATACAATCAGAACTCAAGCAAACGCTTTCTGACTTCTAGTTCCCAGCACATTTAATATAGCACACTGCCTGTCCTATGGCACTACCATTTAGAGATACACGTAGAATACATAAAGCTTTCGATAATTTTACTTTGCATTTATATCCCATCTATTCCTGTATACAATAAGTTTTTGAGATTGTTGACAAAAACTAAACATAAATAAAATCGCACTTGGGTTTAGACATATACACAATTTTCCATGTAATTAAGAGGTTATATTATCTTGTGTCATTTTCAAAAGAAAATGGAGTGGTAATTTCTCTAAACCTGCTTTTACAATAGACTAATATTGTTTAAATGAGCATTTCATACACATACATACACACTCACACAGTCACACATAAATTTTACCCCGTTTTTAATGTGGTATTTTTATTTTGTCCTCAATGGGCTAAATATATTTTTGAGAGAAAATAACCCTGCATTTAATTTAGTTTCTCACAAATGATTTGGCATTATAAGTAATCAAATGTTCAACATATGGTGTTACCTGCCATATTCCAGAGTTCATTTTTACAATTTAACTTCTGACAAGAGAAATAGTTTCTCAAGGGACCTAGGAAGGACCTATAAAAGGATGTCACTTCTGCCTACATTTCATTGGTACTTTTCACTTTAATAGTCAAACATGAGAATGGGATTTGGCCAGGAGAAGACAAAACATAGCAAAAAATAGAATAATTGTTCTTCTGTGTCTGTGTTCTAAATTAAGAGGAACCCTAAAGCCAAAATCCACATTAGGCATTCTCAGTTCTAATTTTGCTGTTCTTCTCTTTGATGATTCAAACTACAGTTCATAGTTAAATGATTTTTTTTTTTTTTTTTTTTTCTTTGCAGCTGACTTTTCTTTTTCTAAGGACTTACTTGCCAGATCCTGGATTAATTAAGCTATGGAACCCATTTTCAAAGTCTGGTTGCAAAAAAGACTGAGAAGAATTGTCTCCAGTAAAATGATCTGTCAGTCATCTCCTAGCCTCAGTGGCAGATTGCATGGTTCTTCACACTGTGAATATTCTATATGGTTTTATTTTGATCCTTACAGTTTGACCATAGTCCACATTTCTACTGTTTTGTGATTAATCAGGTGCCTTCAATTTGAGTTCCTGAGACTGTAGTTGGTTCAGCTTTTGAAGAATCTTTGCCCACTGAATTGAATTCAATTCAACAGAGCTGGTCGGGAAGAGTATACAAAAAAAAATAAGGAAAAAGGTTAAATACATCTGCCTATATTAGGTGTAGATATTCTGTCCGCTTAATGCCAAAACAACTGGTAAAAAGGAGAAGCATTATTTGGTTCTCTCTCTTGTGCTACATAAAGTTTTATCTTCTGGCTCCCTCTCCAAACACATCCCTAATCAGTTGGGACCTCATAAATTGTAAATAGCAATTCATTGCAGCAGAATTAAGAGGCATTTCTGTAAATGATGTCTTTTAACCTCCTCAGGTTGTTTCTGAAGGAAATAGCGGGGAAATTATTTGTAACCTCAAAAAATGTCCAGATAATAAATATTTCTGTTGATATGGGTATGTGGTATTTCTTGTAAAAAAAAAAAAAAATAGCACCATATATTTGCAGATCATCTACTAAGTGTGCTTAAATTATATTTTACTGTTTACTAATAAATAGTTCACAGTGGTAAGGATATAAAAGCACAACTAACAACTGGAAGAAAGGCTTCTGCAGTCACTCTACATATGTTACCTCTAACTGTCACAACACACTTTATTTAAATACTTTAAAAACTGAGAAAAAAGTGTTGAATTGAAAGCAAAAAAAAAAAAAAACCAGTGTTTTTGTTCCATGTTTATGTAAGCGTATTTGGAAACGCTGGATGACATCTTATGGTGTCCATCAATGTTCCCATTTCTCATTTATCATTGCTAAGGGGAATAAACAATTTGTCTTGATAATTCGTAACTTTCAACTGTCCCTGCTTTCTGAAATCCTCAGCACCTTGAACCACACATGTGACACTTACCTTATTTTGTGCTGTCAATTTTGGGGACAGTTCGAGTCACACATATTAGAGTGTTGGGTCATAAAGGATGCTTAATACCTGTTTAATTCATCTTTGTGCCAAATCCCAACCAGATTTCCCTGCTTAATAAATATTTTAACACATAAACATATGAAATCAATTCACATAGAAGAGTCACATAGCTTAAAAGGGTAGGTGAATGAGCTCCACATATGGATTCATTCTGTCTGCATCTTTTTGTTCACTCCATTGTTATACAGCATTCCGGCTTCAGAACATATTTTGAGATTTCCTGTGTTCAAAGCCATCAGCAATTTTCCAAATGATATTTTTAGCTTTCTTAGGGACAGACAATGAAACCAAAAAATGAGTTACATGGGGAAGATAATGTTGGGTAGTTATTCAGAGCCATCTCTGCACAGTTCCATTTTTTGTGGGGGAATGAATTTCAATGATTCATTTCTTCTGAGCCATGTTTATGCAAGTGTATTTCCTGGGATGGATTAAATTGACCGAAAACTAATGTAAGCAGAGTGAAGCATTAACAAGGTTTTAAAATCATTTTATTTATTGGTGGTGGATAGTAAATTCAGAAGTCAATTTTCCCTCCATAAATCAGGACAGAGGTTTATTTTTTCCTAAGTCTTATGAGTGTATAGTGTGAGAGGCAGGCATTAATATATTCAGTAAAGATGTAGTTACATTAAGTAACTGTCAGATTATTTCTGATGATAATTTATATCTTTGACATCTACTAATGGTCATCACAAAGTATGGAATACCATGAAAGCTTTTATTGAATAACTTTAATTGATAACAGTAAATGCAAAGAACATAGTTTAAATGTATACACATATATACATAAAAACACAAATACACACACATATGTATCTTTTGTAACATGTAGGAGACAAGGTATGAGATATAAAATTGTATGCGCTTCCTGACCATAAATAGGGAACAACTGTTGTATTCTCTTAGAGCAGGGAAATATCCTTCCTTTGTCAATGATAACAGGTGGTGAGAAGGAAGAAGAAATCCTACAGTATAAGAGACTGCTTTTTGGCTAACGTGATCTTTGCAGAGAAGTGTGTAGTGGGTGTACTGTGTATCTTACAATTTCAATCAGAAAGAATGGTGTTTGGTTTAATGACAATCAGGGTATATGAAATACATTCCCCAAATTAATATAAAAGTGTAACTTTATCACACAGTCTGCCATTGGGCTATCTTATAATACACGATGCTAATAGAAGGTACTGCTGGTGGCTGTGCTGGGTGTTAGGCTCTGCTGAAAACCTATTGAAAATGTGTGTAGACAGGACCATAGGAAACACTGGGTCCTGTTTTGAAAGTCTTATTGATACTATAGGAGGTTCTAGATTGTCAGGATATCACCGTGCCTGGCATAGCAACATTTTTTGATAGGCTGCAAAAAGTAAAATGTGGACTGAAAAATATAATCTCCTTCAGTGTTGTCTGACGCAATGAGATGTAAAATAAAAGACAGAAAAAGTCAAGGCACTCCATAATCAACAGAAGGCAAAGTAGAGCAAATCTTTACCTGAACTGCCCAACAGAAAATTAATATGAGCTAAAATGTGATTGCATATATAATTTAAAATTTTCTAGTAACCATTAAAAAAGTAAGAAAAATGAGTGAATTTTAATAATATATTCTATTTAACCACATATATCTAACATATCATTTTGAAATGTAATCTACATAAAATTATTAATGAAATATTTACATTATGGTTTTCATACCAAGCCTTGCATATCTAGTGTGTATTTTACACTTTGACTCCATCTCAATTTACACTAGACAATTTCAAGTGCTCAGAGACAGATGTGGCTAATAGCTTCCCAGATGCGACATCTTGGTTTAGACAGACCTTCCTGTAATCAGCAAGAAATCAGAGGGAGGAAGCCTGATGCCATTCATTCTCTGAAATATATCATCATGTTTGAGGATACATATCTAAAAAGAGAATTCAGGGAACAGACTCGTGCTGATGCCAGCTTCTTCTCATTTGGGGAAGAAGACTTCAAAATGAACAAGGGGAGGTGGAAACAGGAGTAAGTATATAACCCTGAGAATGCAAGATTAGTTGAGGTTAGGGATATGTAAGGAACCTGAAAACAAGGAGATAGTTAAAGAATCTGTGTGCTCTACTGAGCTACCTTTGGTTCCGGTGTCTCCGGTAAATTCTACACTAGATGAGCATCTAACAGACTTCCTGGGATCCAGATGACTTTAGAGTAAAGAACCATGTCCACACTCATCCTCTGGCACTGGAGATCCAACCACTGTGCTGTATGAGACATTGATCGTCTATGATTCAGAACAGAGGGGTCATGCAGAGGGTAAGTAGATGTTCCAGTCTGCCCAGGGTTGTTCACATTTATGCTTATTGTAGCAGTGCAATTGTTTAAAGTTCACTTTTGCCCTCTTAAACCCTGTTTTGCTTTGGAAGAGAAAGTATATGTTCATTACAGGAGACGAGCGCAGAAGTAAAGGCTCAGTGACACTCAAGGAGCCCAATGCTTAGTTATAGATGATAGATACATTCCCGTAGTCAGCACAAATGGGAAAACTTGTATTTAAAATTTTAATCCATTAAGAACAATTTGTAAGAAGAAACTAAGCTGACTTCTTTGTACCTAAGTTGATTTCTTTCAAATAAGAATATATTTTCTCTCTCCATGGCTTTCCTTTTCTATGTAATTTTGTGTTCATTCGAATCCCCAAATTGCTGTCACCATTAATAAAACTGAGTAATTGAAGGCCACATATTAAGCACCCTAGCTGTTTCTTGCTCTATCTAGAGATTTTAAAAAATTATCAGACTTATTTATTCTGAACTTACAGTTTTAAAATATATCTGTAATGAAACAGCTCTAGATAAAGTGGTTTACTAATATCCTCACTTTATATCTTATTTTTTTTTCAATAATTATTGTTACCTCTTTACTGACCTTTATATGGTATGAGCTTTAGGGGAGATATCAAGTTTCCAATTAATTTTGAATGTGACTAGAGCTTTATAAATGAGGAATGATTTAGGTGCAAATTTATAGCGTGCAAATTTATAGCATGTAAAAGATTATAGTTAACTATGTGATAAAGTAAAAAACCTAGCTATCTGGGATTGACATATATACACTAATATACATAAAATAGATAACTAATAAGAACCTGCTGTATAAAAAATAAAATTAAATTAAATTAAAAAGAAAACTTAGCTATCTGGAAAGTATTTGTTTATAGAGGAACATAAACAACTTGCATTAGGGAAATTTGCAAGAATGTGGGGAATGATCAGAATGTATCTAATGCATTTATATGTGGATATAAAATATGTAATTTATTATACTGATTTTCTGCTATCAAAGATGAAGCAATCACAGTAACTTTACCTTCTTTTTCAAGAAATCTTAGCAAAATGTCTTTATTTTACAGTGTATCTGTAATGACTGCATGAGTCAGGATGCCTTGAATTTTATGATATTTTCTTTCTAACTTTTCTGGGAAAGCCATCAATCGACAATGAAAAAATTCTCATTGTCTGTATTAAGAATAAGCAATAATTGAATGAAAAGAGGTACCTATTATTCAATGATAATATGTAGATATCAATACACAGTTTTGTTTTTTTCTTTAAAAGTGATTTCTAAATCCTGGATATCTTTAAAAGTCAATCCATAATGGTTGAGGATTGTTAGGAAGTTGACTGAATTAAATTAGATGACATTCTAAGAATCATACCTTTTTACAACTTTCAAGAATGCATACCCACTCATAAATCTGAGTAGTTAGCAAAATATTTCTTAGTAAATATATACTGCCAAATCAGTTTAAATGGATAGATAGTAACTTTTAATGAACATTAATGATCTGGATGCTACTCATGGTAGATAAGATGCTAAGGCATTTTATTAATATTATTAATTTATAGCGAAGCTTTTTATTATGAAAAAGTTTTTGAAACGTCCATAAATGTAGATAGGATGGCATAATAAACCCCAACCTGAGGTTAAAGAATTACCATTTTGTCATATTCGCTTATTTTATTTTATCTTTGCTGAAATGTTATTTTACAATTATTCCTAGAAAACTCATTCCCAAATACTTCAGAATACGATTCTGAAAAATAACATTTTCTTAATTGACCTCAATATTGTGATCACACCCAATAAATATTACATGTTAGAAAATTACATGTAGAATGTATTCGTACATGATCAGTATACCATTATGATATCTAACACGATTAATGCAACATTTTAAATATCATCATTATACATGCCATCCATGCTCAGTTGCTCCTACCCCACATCTTTTTCACCATTTTATTATTCTAGTCAGGATCTAAATGATATACACAAATTTTATTTGGATGCTGTGTCTTTAGCTTCTTTTACTTTAGAACAGATCCCCTGCCCTTTTTCATCATCCTGACTTACTTTTAGTTTTCCAGAATAATTTCACATTCTGGATTTGTCTGATTGCACTCTCATATTACTGCTCAATTTGTTCCTCTAGACTTGGCATTTGGTTTAAACTGGAAACCGTAGCCAAAGGTTTGATTAAAATTAGATTCAGCAAGTTTGACACAAATAGTTCATAGTTCATTCCATGGTGCCATGGAGTTCATATTTAATCATGTTAGAAAGAATGCATTATCTAGTTATTCCATCCACTTTCTTATCATTTTTAAGTAATTATGGAAATTTGCAAATATATTAAAAAGTAGAAATAAACAACATACTTGTGTATTATTTTTGCATGCATCTATATATGTGTATGTATGTATTGTTTATGTAATTGTAATTTGGGTCATAAAATAGGGTTATGTATTTCAATGAATGATATATCTCTTGAGCCTCTCTAAATATAAATGTCACACTTTAACATTTTTTGTTTTTTTCTTTTTGGTTGATGAAACCAGATTGTTATTCCTATATAACTGCCCAGCGTGGATACTGCTGAGTGCTTATCTTTAATATCTTTTAACATTCTCTGTTCCATGTATTTTCTATAAATTGGGAGTGCCATTAGAGTCTTGGTCAAATTGAGGTTCGAATTTATTTTGGTAAAACTACTTCACAAGTAGTCACCATAAGATACATAAATTTGATGTTATGTATTTTGTGTGACTTACTGAGTGTGTATGTGTGTGTATGATAGCTTCTTTATGAGATGTTAGCAGCCACTGGTGAACTTCGGATAGACACACAAATCCATTAGGGGGTTTGAAAATGTTATGCTAATCCTCTCATGTCTTTTGCTTATTAGCTAGAATACTTCTTTTAAGATAAATCTCCTCTCTTTAATTATATGCTCACATGAGGTACAGTTCATATAGAAAAGACAGTTTAAGGTTTTATTTCTGTTTCTTTTTTTAAAAAAATCACATTTCCTATCTCCAAAGTTTATCGATGATTTTTGAACTCACATATAATGTGTTTTAATCCCTTATAATCCTTTGCTTTTGGATGATCAAATTGTCCCATCTTTGCCAGGTGAGAGCTTTTTATGGGGCAAGAATCAACTTCATATCAATATCTGACAAGGAAATTATGAGAAAATAAAATAAAAATTTGCTATCTATCTCTTGTATACATAAATGCAAAATCCTTAACAAAATATGAACAAATCAAATCCCTCAATATATAAGTAGCTAATACATCCTGAACAAGAAGAGTTTATCCCAGGAAGGAAAAGATGGTTTAACATAAAAAAATCAGGAGAAATTACATGATCACCCAAAGAGATGCATAAAAATCATCAGAGAAAATTCAACACACTCATGAAGAATACTTTCAGCAATCTAGGAATAGAAAGTCATTTTTGCCTATCTATTGAAATGTATCCGCAAAGAGCCAAGAGCTAACAATATGCATAATGGTGAAACACTGAACCCATCTCCCCTAAGTTTTGGAACAAGGTATGAATCTCTTCCTTTACTATTTCTATTCAGTATTGTACAGGAGAACATATCTAATGTAAAAAGCAAGAAAAATAAAAGTATAAACATTGGAAAGGAAAAGTCAGACTCTTCATGCACAGAATTTTACAGTAAAATTCAGTGGTATACACAAAAATCTACTGTAACATATAAATGACTTTTAACAAGTTCACAGATATAAAGTCAACATACAATAATTATCTTCCTAGGAACTAGTAATGAGCAGTTGGAAAAAAAATTGAAAGTACCATTTACTATAGCATCAAAAAGTGTAAAATACTTAAGGGTTATTTTATTAAAAGAATGAAGACTACTATAGTTAAAATTTTACAAAAACAGTGTAGAGAAAAATCAAATAAGACAATGCAAATTGAAAGACATATTGTTAAGATAATAATTTTCCCAAATTTGATCTGTAGATTCAACAAAACTTCATCTAAAATAAAAGGAAGATTTTTTTTGTGGAAATTGACAAATTGATTCTTAATTTATTGGAAATATAAGGAACATAGAATAGCAAAATGACAATCACTGAAAAGAGTACCAAAACCAAAATAGGATTTATTTTAAACCATAGTACATAAAACACTATAGCATTGGCATTTTATTAAAGAAACAAAATAGAGATTCCAAGTTACCATACTTACCTGGTAAATTGATCTTTAGGAGGTATCAAAAAATGAAATGGAATAAAAATGAAATGGAAATTATTTTCAATAAATAATGCTGTAACAACTGAATAATGCTTTGAAGATAAAAAAGAATCTCATACTTTATCTTACACCATATATAAAAGTCAAGTTAAGATTGCACATAAACTTAACTGTAAAACCTAAACTATAAATTTCTAGAAGAAATTATAGGATAAATATATTGACAGTCTTGCATTAATGAAAAATTTTCTTGACTCGAAGAATGAAAACCATACAAATTGATAAACTGGACTTCATTAAACTGAGAATTTTCTGTTCATTAAAAGACATCTTTAAGAGGTAAAAGAGATGAGCCATATAGTAGAAGAAGATATTTTCAATACACCGTCTGATACTGAATTTATATTTAACTTATATAAAGAACACCCAAAACTCAGTAAAAAGACAAACAGCCCAATAAAAATAAATTAGCAATAATTTGAAGAGACACTTCACAAATAAGATCACCATTACAGAAAAAATAACACTTAAGCACTTTAAAAGGTGTTCAGCATCATCAATCATGAGGAAAATGCAATTAAAACAATAATGGGATACCATTTTCTACCTATGAGAATGGATAAATTAAAAAGACTAATGCTAAGTTTTGGTGAGGAAATGGAAACTGCATATATCACTGGGGAAAGCTGAATATTATACAATAAATTTGAAATAAATGTTTGGCAATTTTTTGCCTAAAAATGTCACATGCATATTTTCCCTCCTACCCAGAAATTCTACTTCTAGGTATTTACCGAGGAGAAATGAAAACAGGTATTCACAAAGAGACCTGTACAAGAATGCTCATAGCAGCTTTGTTTATAATGGTCCCAAACAAAAGGTTCATTTTCATAAACACAAAAGTGAAGAGGCAAATTGTGATATACTTATTAGATAGAATATAACTTAATAAAAAAGAATGTACTGCTTCTACACCAACAACATTGATGAATCTAACAGAATATTTATGAAAGAAGCCACACCAAAAGAATAGGTGCTATATATCTCCATTTCTATGAATTTCTAAAATATGGGTAACTAATCTATGGATACATTAGTTGGAATAGTGGTTGCCTCTAAGGAGGACAGGTGGCTGACTAGAAAAGTTTATTAGAAAACTCAGATGGAAATTTCTCAAACACATTTGGATGTGTATTTTAACATATATAAATTATTCTCACTAAAGATAAAATAAAAACTCATGTAATAGAAACTAGAAATACATGGTGGCTCAAACATGATAGATCATTTCCCATGAAGGTAACTTTTATTTATATCCTGTATAGAGTCCATGAGTGCCCATGCATATGTGTCTATGGATGGAGGGAAACTTTCCTTCCAGAAGGGATTCAGTGATTTTTGAGCCTCTCCCACATTGTTTTCCAGGTCCCTTCCATCTATACTTCAGTTATCTTCAGCTTATTGCTTTACATTTTCCTAATCTCAACTACATCAAATTAGCAGAAGAAATAGGAGAAGGAGAATTATGTATGGATGTTTCTTACAAATAAAGTTTGGGAAGTAGTGTCTATCAGTTCCACTTATATTCCATTGCCCAAAACTTAAGCACATGGCCAAAGAAAGAGCAAGTGCCAATGGGGAATGTGGTCTATCTGTGGTCCGAGAAGAAGAATAAATAAGTTTGGTATGTTAGCCACCTCTGTTATATACAAAGTGTTCCTCAAGGAAATCCCCATTATTTTTTTTGTCCCTGTTGACACAAGGGTAATATTAAACTCAAGGTTCACTTTACAACTGGTCTGAAGTCTTAACAAGTTTCAGATCTTTTAACTTATGACACAAAAGTCTAAATGGTAGCACTACCTCATAGTTTAAATGATTTTATGTTTTTACACAGAAATCATGCTATTGAAATTTTTCCCAATTATTTTTCTATTTAAAAAAAAATAACATTCTACAGATCTTCTATCCATATAGACCTTAAAGGAGATCTAAATTGATTGAAGGTATTAATAAACATGTTTCCTTAAATAATCTATTTTAGGTATGCCATCAGGAGATATGTCTCAGCTACATCTTCTAGACCCCCTTCAAGGGTCTGGCAGCTTCTCTGATTGGAGGTCCATGTAGTCCATTTACTTCCATCCATTTACATATGTAGCCATTCATTTACCTAGTACCTCTCCAGCTGCCTTCATCTAGGTATACGTGTGATTTTTATTCTAATTAACCTTCATTTTCCTTATCTTATGAATATGACTTCCAGAGTGATACAGCATCATGCTTCCCATTCTTAAAAATGACCTGAACTTTAAACGTTATTTTTTTTCTCTTATGCCATCTGTCAGGATGCAGCCACCTTGATATTTGCATAGAGTACTTTTGCCTTGCCCCTGAAGAACTCGTTGCATCTTAAAAATGTGTGTAGAGCTACCCACATGAGTTACATTAATGTCTCTGAGTCAGGACTTGGGTGACAATTCTATGCATGGGATTTTGCTGTGAATTGCTTATCTATGTGGTATATAAATTCAAAGCCTGATTGCTAATTTATTACTTTATGAAAGATACAGCAACTTTAAACATATTTTCAAAATATTTCCAATCTTCCCTGTGAATCTCATTTCTAATGTGAAAGGCATTTTATCTTCTAAAAAGCTATGAATTAAGTTTGGGATGGAAATATGGGATATTCTCAATGAAGATGGACCACTTCCATCAACCTAATAAGTTAGGTATGATAACTGACATATATATATATTTTATGGATAAGTAAACTGAGTAAACATAGATTAAGGAATTTGCTCACAGTAAGCGTAAAAATGTTGAGGACAAGATTTGAACCAAATGCTTCGAGACCAAAGCTCTTGATCTTAATATTACACTAATATATTTCCCACACCAAGTGGTGCATTTTAATTCTCACAAGTAAGGTAATAGAATGATACTTCACATGAAACATCGAGACGTTCTTATTTCAATTTTTTTGCATTTAATTTGTCCTTTACTTTTTTAATTTGAAAAGACTTAAACAATTAAAATGGCACCCCAAGAGCTCATCATCTTCGAAATTCTAACTGAACAAATAGTACCCTCGATTTGACACTTCAATTGCCTGCAAAGTATTTATAAACCTGAACACTCTTAAAATTTTGTACTGAGCATTTGAAAACAGCTCTGATTGCTAATAACTCTACTCAATATATACCAGACAAGGGGGAGTTTCAACTCTTAAGCTTCAGCTATTTTTGAATTGCCTTTGTGCCAGATAACTCCACCTTAAATTGCTTTTAAAGCAGAAAATATACACTGTCTCCCCTCACATAATTCAAAAGTAGTTTAAAGTTATATTTCTCAAAAAGAGAAAAATGATGAGGGAGCTGTGATCAGGTCTTTGTAGTCTGTCCAAGGAAATATGGTTTGAAAAAAATTTTTTTTTTTTTTCTGTGAGTGGAAGGATCCATGGTACAAGTGCTTGGAGAAAGTTAGCTGCAGTCGCCGCTGTCATAAATATGTTTGTGTGGTATTTGGAGATCTTGCAAAGGGCAAGACTAAATTATAGCGTGATGTGAAATTTAATAGTTGGACCAGTGTTCCATCTTCAATGGCTGGGAGCCAATATTCCGAGGTTACTCTTACCCCCAAAATGTTATCCATTCAAGCTATTCTCCTTGAGTTCAGGAGGTAAATTAGATCATCATTTCATAAATTTCATGCATTCACACCTTACACATGGAAATATTTTCACTGTGGTGGTTTAGAACACTGTCCAAATGAGGTGCTTGTTATTAGTTCAATTTCAGGAGAGACCACTTAGGTTAACTGTGTCCTCTGGTCAAAGACAGCCCATAATTCAGAGACCCAAACAACAGGCAATAATTTGGGGGGCAGATTCAAATACTTCAATTCTTTTTTTTGGCAGGGGGTAGCTCAAAGTTGTATTTCCATCAGGTAGAACACAAACTAGCACATCATACATTTTCCCTAAATATGTGTTTAATTAACATAAAACACATATTAAACAGTAGATTTCATCTATAAGTTGAGCACATATCTATTGAACACCTCTAATCTGCAGAGATAAATTAGATATAATCTCAGTTTCTTAATGTTTTAAAATTATGGTTTGTTAAATAAGTTGTCTTAGGAACTCAGAATCTTAGGGTTAAAAAAGACATGTGTCACATGTTACTATATATATATATGAATGACAGATGACAGAGATTAATTTTACTTTCAGAGAGCTACCAGGAAGCCCTCATAGAAAAGGCAATGTCAGAGCTACTCTTACAGACATTACATTACGTGATGAGAAGGAAGTTGCTGGGCAGAGAGAAGAGTGCATTCCAGATAGGAGGAAGAATACATCCAAAGACCTGGAAGTTGTGAAAAAGCATGTCTCACACAGGGCCTTATGAATAATTCAAAGTTCAAAGCTTTGAGCGGAGTTTAGAGTAAAGAGAAGAGGGTGGAAAAAGTAAAGGAACAGAGATTAATTTTCTCTTGTAGGTTAGAAACACATTGGTGCATTGGAGAACTATCAACAGTTTTTAAGCTAGGGCTTGGCATGATCATTTTTCTGTTTTGAAGATAATCCTGGCAGCAAGTGAGAGATGGAATAGAAGAAACTGGGGTCAGGGGGTCAGATAGGTGGTATCATCTACTGTTAAATGGATTCCATGTGTTGGGTTCCATACGGTGTCCCTCCAAATGGGAGTCCTGATTTTCATACAGCATACTGACTCTGTGGATCATACTGAAGCTCTTGAAGTGCTTTTAGTTTTGTATGATTGATTTATTTTAAATGATCTACTGCCTCTTCTCACCCAACATGAATTAATGAAATATTTTGAGTGTTTTATTTCTTAATCTGAGCAGAAAATTGAGTGCATGCTTTCAGTCTGGTAAAACCAAGATTTACAAATCCTACCATCAAAAAATTGTAATTCCAAGTAAATACTTAAGAAACATTGTTCACCTTTAATAGCATGTTTGCGTCATCAGTGAACAATTGGTAATTACGTAAATATGCTTCATTTGGAGAACATGTAAGTTATGACATAGTCATATAATGAAATTCTAAAATGAATTAACTAGATCTATATATACCAAATGTGTGTAAATCTCAAAAACTGTACTTTTAGTGAAAAAAGCAAGGAACAAAATGATATATGCATTATTAATTCAATTGTAAGTAATTTAAAGCACAAAAACATTTGTCTTTGGAGCTGGGTACCTATAAAGACACGAATTGTGAGGACTTTCACCAATTTTAGGGTTACGCTTACCTCTTGAGAGGAAGAGACAAGATTGGGGTATTAAATACTGTTTACTTGTTGAAACAAAAATGATCTCAAACAAATGTTACAATATGATGAACTGTGTTAAATATCTGTTGTAGGTATATGCAGATATAGGACTCTCCTATATTTTATTCTATATTTTAGGTATTGTAATAGTGTGGGTGAATCCACACTAATGAATCACTAAGAGCATTTCAACGGATAAACCGCAAATTCTACTTATTAATTTTTAATGTATTCAAAATGGCAAATTGGATGCTCTGTTATAGAAACCACCAAAGTAATCCATATTTTAGTATAGTTGGCCCAATACTTACATGGTAATTGCCTCAGTGTTTACTGATTCTACCCCTACAGTTTCCAGAAGCCCAGTGGGAATTTCAAGAGTCCAGTTAAATTCAACGGGTAAATAAATTAAAAGGAAAATGACAGACGTTGGCTCTATTGTTACTAATTTTAACATGCTAACTTGGTACCTTACAAATTTTGAGGAAAAAAAAGACAGTTAAAAAAGCTGACAAACAACTTTAAACAACTAATATTCAAAAATACAAAAATACACAGACAGTTCCATCAACTGTACATTGCCCTGTTTTTTTGTTTTTGTTTTTATTTCGCTACAAGAAGCAAAATCTAATCTGCACCAAATTCGTCAACTTCTTATTCCCGACAAAGAACAACGGCAGCAAAAAATGCTGATACATGCTATTGAAATAATTCCTTTACTTTTCTTTTTTTTTTCTTTTTTTTTTTTTTACTTTTCTAACTATACAGTTAATCTAGTTTCTGATGGAAATTAAGTGATGTTTAAATAGATAGACACAAGAATATAGCACTGGCTCACCATGCTAAAAAATAAGTTCACCAATAGAGCTGTTGACCCATGTGGGAGAGACCCACAGATCTAAATAATTGCTTTGTGTAGCAGTCAATAAGAATGAAAACATCTATTGATTTAATGATAATTAGATATTAGTAACTATTCTACATACGGGGAAGCATTAACCAACAAGTCCAAATCACTTACAAAGTCCATGATCTATATTTTATCAGAATAATATTAGATGAAATGTTTTAAATTATATTATGTTCTGTAATATAATATGTTGTGACAGAAACAGCAGGTTTACTTAGTGCCTTCCTTTTTATTATCAATGTAAAAATCTTGTTTTATCTTAAAATAAAATGTGTAAATTAATAAATCTCCTATGAGCTATGGGAGAAATTAGTAAATAAGTACAAGTGTAAGAAAAAAGAATGGAGCTAAGATCACAATCTAGAAAAAGAAACATATTAAATTTAAAAACATAAAAATATAGCCAGAAATTGAAGTTGTTGAAATTAGCCAAATATGTTAGTTCTATCAAGCAGGGTAGCATGGAAAATAGCATTAGTTTATACCCATGCACCTGTATATCAACAGCAACAACTTGTGTGCATTTAAAAACAATATAAATATATATATATACACACACACAGGCATATGTAAGTATGCAGACAAAAATCAGCAAATATTGTGATTTTCCATTTTGAAAAAAATCAATTCATTTATAAGATTAAATTTTAAGACCTAAAACCAATAAATTCAAAAACATTTACAAAAAGGGCTTTAACTGGACATAAATTAAAAATATTAACACATTTAAATTAAACATATATTATTCTATTGTATTTAAATGAGTATGCTTGGGAAGGTGAAAAATGTCACTTTATAATAACTAAATGATTTTCTTCCACTTGAACTAGTCTTACGGATATTCTGTAGAAAAACTTCTTTTACTGTGGTTAATCAGGAAGGGAGAATCAGGGTGTGGCTTCTCCTGTACCAATTTTCACATGGAAAAATGAACCAATACACTTTGGAAAATAGGGGAGAAGAAACTGAAGTTTTTGGCTGCACTTAGATTAACAAATGCATACTCAACCGCACAAATGTTTTCATTTTACATCGATTAATTTTGTAGCCCTAAAAACATGTCATATCATTTTATAGATTATGCAGTTGCTAGTATTGGATTAATAATGTTCACCTATAAATATCAGAGTAACTAAACTGAGTAGAGGAGTGAGTATAAACATATACATATATATATTTATAAATGTGGAGTAATAAAATATGTACTGAAAATACAGCATTGATTTACAAGTAGAATTTTGATAAAGCACCATAAAATATAGTTTTACTTTGCAATCAAGAACACTTTTCACTCTTACACTTTTCTCTTCACAGTAACTTGACTCTGAGACTTAAATATTTCTTTATACATTTCTTATTTATGCACTAAAATCAAATTCACAGCTCGTGGACGTATTTCATTTTAAGTGAAAATTTTTATATATATTGAAAAGGTATAAAGTTTATTAAATAAGCATCGTGGTGGATGATTGAGCCTGAAGTGATTCACGTAAGATTCATGGAAAAAAATAAATAAATTTTGTCCCCAAATTATTACAACAAACGTTATTTCTAGGATAAGGTGCCTTTGGTCTTAGCTTGTACCTGAAAGGGCAAAAGAATGTTACTGTTGCAAGGCTGCTGTCCAGAGAAAAGAGCAAAACTTTTCCAAAATGTGACTAAACTTTTTTGTAATAATCTTGGGAAAATGTCAACACAAATATAGTCTGTAATATTTTCTGACTAAGAGACATCTCATTCTATGTATCTAGGATATTTTTCTTTTTTTCTGTTTGTTTGTTTTCAGCTGAAGAATTTAATGCATAGTATCCTGAAAAGATAGCTGGCTTTAGTTACTGAACTAATTCCACTACCAGCTCTGAGCTTGCCACGTAGCTTCAAATAGATTACAAAGCTTATCTGAGCTTGTCTCTATTTCTCAAGAAGTGACTAGTAGACTTCCTACTACTCAAAAATTCCTTTATTCTTAGTCTATAGAAATGTTGCTATCTAGTTGTGCTATGGGTCACTCCTAGCATATTAAAAGCAGTTTGGAGTCAGTTGTGCATTTAATGTCTTGAACACTTTAAATTACTTCTCTTCCCATGTTGTTTTGGTAGAATTGTTTCCTACAGCAAACCACTCACTCCTTGGTCTTGGCACTCCTGGTCAGAATTTTGTGCACTTTGTAACATCTTTGCTCGTGGTAGCCCAGTTTTCCTAGTAACTTTGTTAATGTGCTATGAACGATTGACAATTTGAGTATGTAGTGTATATGATATTAAATTGTGAATTAGGGGGACTTATGATGTAACAGCATATCAATATTTGAAGATATTGGTACTTGATATCCTGTTAAGGACAATTTGCCTCCAAATTTTAAGCTGAAAAGTTACTGAAATAACTGTTCAGAAAAGAATCACAACTACATGATCTTTTAGGTTTTTGGTATGTATGTTAAGAATAGTGTACAAATTGAAATGTCTGTGTACTGATCCTAAAAACAACCAATAAAATCTCAATTATGAAAAAAAAACCCAAAAAACCTCCAGAGGACTGTCTGTTAATACATGAGAGGTGAGAACACATCAAGATATGTTACTGGGTTTTCCATTTCAATAGATCTATGCATTTCACAACAGTCATACATTGTGCTCAATTCCACAGTATTAGAGTTGTGGAAAAGAGAAGTGAATAAATTTTAATTAAAATGGATTCTCAAAAAAATGGATTCTCCTCTGTGTGTAACCAGCTATGACACTGGTGGAGCTGCTAAACCACATTTCATCCATCTCTTTTCAAAACAAACAAATAAACAAGCTCTGCTTAATTGAAAATGGTTTCACACAGGGCAAATAAAACAGTGCATGTGAAAATATTCTGAAAAAGTATAAAGCACAATAAAAATTCAAGAAATTGTTATGAAATTGTAACATTACATTTTCTTGGTCAATGTTCCCAAGGAATAATGATTAGGATTAATCTGTCAGTGTCACCAATTGTATACGATGCCAACATATGAGGTTGTTCCTATACCTATTTACAAATATCCAGATGTTTGGAGTTACTCAGGCACATTATTGATTTTTTAACAAAATAATCTGGGTATGTTGGCAATATTGGCAATCTTAGTCAACACCGAGCCTGTAATTTATCCCTTAATGCAGTTCGATGTTTCCAAGTGTCAACACATTCACTGAATTACACACACATATTTAATGAAAATATTATGATCCCATAAATATCACAAGTCAGACTAGCACCTTCTTCTCTTAGCCTCTTTTTTTCAAATCAAGGATGGTGGAGCACACCAGTTGATCTAACATATATACCGAGTGTGGTATGGTAGAGTCTGGGGTGAGCCAATTCATGGCATAGCATGCGGCTCTTGGTTTAATGGCCTCCAGCCTGAATAGATTTCTTGATCTGGATCACTACAGATAGCATGAAAAGTCCCTTTGTTGAGTTTTAGTTTTTCTTGGCTTTCAGTAGCACATGAGAGGGATAAAATTTGGCACTCTGTATCTTAGCTGTCATTTGGAAGTTTCAGATTTGGATTCTCTTCCCAGCATTTAGATTTCTTAATTCAAACCATACTATATTCCCTGCGCATTGATGCCGTATCCTCCTGCAGAGAAGGAAAAAGTGACTCCAAAAAGTTACCTGGCTCTCCATGTCACCCCAATACATTGATGCTATTAATGGGCTTTTCGATGACAGCATTATGGAGTGTTTCAAAGTGCCAATGAATCCTATTAACATTCTATGACCAAAAATTGTACTGGTCTATTTTATTTTAATCAAAATTAGTTATTAAAATATTTCAGACATAACCTCTCTCTGGCCACTAAATTTCCACCATATGTAGGACTGTTTACCAGAAAATCATTAAAGTTATAAAGAACATGGCTCTCTGTTCCCTGACCTGCAAAGTATATATTCTTGACACTTTTGCTAGTGATTAATATTGAGAAAGTACTATGTTATAATAACAATAACACAACAAATTTTTTTTAAAACTCTCATAATTTTAGTGAAGAAAATGTCTATACCACTAAATTCTTCTTTTGCAAAGAACATCTTCTAGTATCACAAAATCACAATGGTGTACAAGTATGTGCCCTCCACATTTTATTTCAATTAATGTATAATACACCTACAGAAAAATGTACAGATCATAAATATACAGCCAAAAGAACGTTCTTAATGTGAACATCTCCATAAAGCCCAGCAGTACAGTAAGATATATATATATATCTTTCTTTATCCATTCATCCATCAATGAACTCTTAAGTAGTTTCCATATCCTGGCTATGGTAAGCAATGCTGCAATAAACATTGGGGTGCATATATCTTTTTAAGTTAGTGTTTTTATTTTCTTTGGATAAATACCCAGAGGTGGAATTTCTGGATCATATGGTAGTTCTACTTTTACTTTTGGAGGCATCTCTATACTATTTTTTATAGTGACTGCATCAATTTACATAGCCACCAACAGTGCACAAGTGTGGAGACATCTTTGCCAACACTTGTTATTTCTAGTCTTTTTTGATAACAACCATTCTAACAAGTGTGAGATCCATTATTTCTATTAAAATATCAGCTCTCATCACTTTTGCTTCCATGAAGATAGAGAAAACATATCTTCCCATTCTCCTCACGATAAAAACTAAAACCCATGGGCATTAAATGTAACACAGACATAAGCTTCTGAAGTGTAGAGAGAAGAAATCAAAATGACTACAAACCTCAGTAGCCAAGGAATGTCATGGTGGTGAGTTCTTTGGGATTGCTTTATGTCTTATAGATCTTAGTCTTAGAGCAGATGAAGGTGGCAAGCTGGAAATGCCAACAGGTACAGGTAACATATATCCCTCAAAAATCCTTTTCTCTCTAAATGAATGACAGGAAAGAAGCAACCTAGCAAAACATAAAACTTTCATATAGTAGCCACTCTACAAGTAAAACACCATGGAAAAAAAGTGTGGCTCCCACCTCCACCCATGTCAGCCAAAGCTATGTAGGGGGTCTGGACTTCTACCCTTCCTGGCTGTAACAAAATCCCCCAACACCACCATTGAGGGTGGTGTCAGACAGGTAAAGTCAGGAGCCAGGATTTTCACCATTGCCTAGTGGTAACAAGGCCAAACACCTCATCTCACCATGCTATCAAGTCAACCACAAGGGGAGCATTGGCAAGGCACTCCTACCCATCCCAGCAGGAACAATCAGTGAAGGTACAGTGGAAAGCCATAACCTCTACTCTGAACCAGCAATATCAAGCAGCCATTCCCCTTAGGTGTCAATGGAGGCCAAGGGGGAGACTGGACTTCTCTTTACACCTGGCAGTAACATGGTAGTGACCCTCTTTTGCCCCACCACAGTAATATCAGAAAGTCCAGCTAAAATGGAGAGCATAATAAGATCCAGAGTCTCATAATATTCAAAATGTCCAGATTTAAATAAAAATATTTCTCACTATACTAAGAAACAGGAAGATCTCAAACTGAAGAAAGAAGATCTCAAACTGAAAGAAAAATGATAGTTAATATATGCCAATATTTAAAAGACAAAGATATCTGAACTATCTGACAAATATTTTAAAGTAGCCAAACAAAAATGTGTTAATGCACAAGTACAAACACACTTGAAACAAATGAAGCAATAGAAAGTCTCAGCAAACAATTAGAAAGTCTCAGCAAACAAAGAGAAAGTCTCAGCAAATATCGATAAAATAGAAGATATAAAAATAGAAGTGTTAGAATGAAAAAAATCCAAGCAAAATAATTTTTTTTTTAAAAAGTCAACAAACGGCTCTACAGCAGCATCAAGGCTACAGAGGAAATGCAATGAACTTGAGTATGAAACAATAGAAATTACTCAATCTGAACAACAGAGATAAAATAGCCTGAAAAAAGTTAACAGTAGCTCAGATACCAATAGGACTAGAACAAAAGATCCAACATTTTTGTCATCAGAGAGCCAGAAGAAGAGAAGTGATAATTGAAAAGAAAACTTCCCAAATTTGGCAAAAGACATAAGCCTACAGGTTCAAGAAGCTAAGCAAACCACAGACAGCATATATCACCAAAAATTCACATGAAGACACATTATTGTCAAACTTGGAAAACTAAAAAAGTAAAAAATTACAAACAAAGGCAATGTGAGAGACAAAGACATTTTATCTATAGAGGAAAAATCAATTTAAAATTACAGTGGATTTCTCATCAGAAACCCTGTAGGCCAGAGAAAAATGGCACTTTTTTCAAGTACTGAAAGAAAAACCTGTCAACCCATAATCCTATATCCCATGAGAATATCCTTCAGGAATGATGGAGGAAATCATGATATTCTTAGAAGAAGGAAAAATAATAGATTTGTCACAAACAGATGCACTCATAAAAAATGGCTAAAGAAAGATTTTTAAACAGAAGGAATTTATGAAAGAAAGAATCTTGGAATACCTGGAAGGAAGGAAGAACATATAAGCAAAAATATGGGTAAATGCAATAGACTTTCTTCTCTTCTCAGTTTTTCTAAATTATACGTAAGGGTTGAAGCAAAAGTAATAAAACTGATAAGGTTCTAAATGTATGTAGAGGAAATAGTTAAGACAATTATATTATTAACAGGTGAGGGTATAGGGATACAAAGTGCAGTAAGGTGTCAACACTTTACTTGATCTGCTAAAATAATGAAACCCATAGAACTCTCCTGCACTGTTGGTGGGAATGTAAATTGGTACAGCCACTATGGAGAACAGTATGGAGGTTCCTTAAGAAACTAAAAATAGAGCTACCATATGATCCAGCAATCCCACTTCTGGGCATATATCTGGAGATAAATATGGTTCGAAAGGATACATGCACCCTAATGTTCACTGCCATGCTGTTTACAATAGCCAAGACATGGAAGCAGCCTAAATGTCCATCAACAGATGAATGGATAAAGAAGATGTGGTACATATATACAATGGAATATTACTCAGCCATTAAAAAGAATGAAATAATGTCATTTGCAGCAATGGATGGACCTGGAGATGAGATTATCATACTAAGTGAAGTAAGTCAGATAGAGAAAGACAAATATCATGTGATATTATTGCTTATATGCAGAATCTAAAAAAAAAAAAATGATACAAATGAACTTATTTACAAAACAGAAACAGACTCACAGACTTAGAGAATGAACTTATGGTTACCAGGGGGAAGGGTGGGGGAGTGGAACATATTGGGAGTTTGGGATTGACATGTACACACTGCTATATTTAAAATAGATAACCAACAAGGACCTACTGTATAGCACAGGGAATGCTGCTCAATATTCTGTAATAACCTAAATAGGAAAATAATTTGAAAAAGAATAGATACATGTATATGTATAACAGAATCACTTTGCTGCACACTTGAAACTAACACAACATTGTTAATCAACTATGCTTCAATATAAAATAAAAATTAAAAGAAAAAAAAATAATGACACCCATAGACTATATGTATATAATACCTAGAACAATCACTAAGTGAAATTTATATAAAGTGCAATTGTGTTCCCCTCAAAACGATATGTTGGCATTCTAATTCCGAGTACCTCAAAATGTGACCTAATAAGGTGAAAGGGTCTCTATAGAAGCAATAAAATTAAAACATGGTTTTTTACTTTGAGCCCTAATTGAATATGACTGGTATCCTTATAAAAGGGAGAAATTTGGTCACAGACACACTTAAAGGGGAGATAATGTGAAAAAACACAGGTTAAAGATGACCATCTACAAGCCAAAAAGAGAGGCCTGAAACAGATTTTTCCCTCACAGCCCTCCAAAGGAACCAATTCTGCCTACACCTTGATTTTGGCCTTCTACCCTTCAGAACAGTGACACAATAAATTTCTATTTTTATTAAGTTTCCCAGTTTATGGTCCTTTGTTATGGCAACCCTAGCAAGTATACTAAAAAACACTGACAAAATTAAAAGGGAATTCTAAAAAGATATTAAATTAATATAATCCATTATGTTAACAAGTTAAAAAAGAAAAAAATTCACATAATCCTATAATTTTTGGAAGAGAATTTGACAAAATTTATCATTCATGATAAAAACTCTGTATTGTTTCTTCTATTCAACATAGTACTGGAAATCCCAGCCAGAACAATTAGACAAGACAAAGAAATAAAAAGGCATCCAAATCAAAAAAGATGTGAAATTCTATTTATGTTTGCTGATGATATGACCTTGTGAGTAGAAAACCCTAAAGACTCAAAAAAAAAAAAAAAAAAATCCTGTTAGGATTCAGTAAAGTTGCAAGACACAAAATCAACATACAAAAATCAATCTTGTTTATATACATAACAATGAACTACCCAAAAAGGAAATTAAGAAAACAATCTCATTTATAATAATATCAAAAAGAGTAAAGTACTTAGGAATAAATTTAAGGAAAAAGGTAAAAGACTTGTGCACTGAAAACTATATAACATTGATCAAAAAAAGTAAAGGAGACACAAATAAAGAAAAAGACATCCTGTGTTTACGAACTGGAAAAATTAGTATTATCAAAATGTCCATACTACCCAAGGCAATCTACAGATTTATCGTGATTTCTGTCAAAATCCCACTGGCAATTTTAAATAGAAGTAGAAAAAATACTATCCTAAAATGCATATGGTACCACTAAAGACTCCAAACAGCCAAAACAATCTTGAGAAAGAACAAAGCTGGAGTCATCACACTTCTTGCTTTCAAAATACATTACAAATTATTGTGTTTAAAAAAGTATGGTACTGACATAAAGACACACATAGAGCAATGGAAAAGAATAGAAAGCCCAGAAATAAACTTATGCATATACGTTTACATGATCTTCAACAAGGATGTCAAGAACACATAATGGGGGAAAGACTGGTCTCTTCAACAAGTAGTGTTGAGAAAACTGGATATCCCCGTGTAAAAGAATAAAATTGGATTCTTAGTTTATGCCATACACAAAAATCAATGCAAAATGGATTAAAAATTTAAACGTAAGACCTGACTCTATAGAGCTCCTAGAGGAAACCATAGGGTAAAAGTTTTGTGACATTGGTCTAGGCAATGATTTTTATTGGATATGACACCAGAAGCACAATCAACAAAAGCAAAACAAGACGCATGGAACTACATAAAAATAAGAAGCTTCTGTACAGCAAAGGAAGCAATCAACAGAGAAAAAGCAGACTTTTTTTTTTTCTAATCAGATTATTATTTTCTTTCATTCTTAATGTTAGGAATATATGTTTCTTTAGTTTCTTTATAGAATATATTTATACAATTAATGCCATTTACCTCAGTGCTCACATTATTTTTTAAAAATACTTATTCACTTTTTCTTCACGTAAGAAGGGAATCCTCAGGGGTTACAGAGTAACATATCCATGTGTCTTAATTTGGGATCCCCATAAGCAGAGCTTGAGGCTGGGATTCCTGTGTATATGATTTATTCAGGGGGAGTCCTTAAGCGCAACTCTTATAGGAGAAAAAGAAGCTGGAGAGGAAGGGAAAATAATTTACACATGAATGTAGTGTTAGTTGAAATTGGCTTTGTGCCTGATTGTCCAGGGAGTTTTGAAGCATAAAACCTAAGGCAGAGTTTGTCCTGTTTTGAGGCAGAGGGAGAGGTTTTATGTTCCCCATGAGGTAAAGTAAATAGCCCACAAGAAATTCTTTGGAGAAAGTTGCAGATGTCAATCAATGAGCCATTAGCCAAAACACCTATGGTTGCTAGGGCATGGGAACCACATCTAACCAATAAAAGTAATCCCAGAGAGTTTGAGGAGACACCAACAATGTCTGCCAAAACAAAACAATATGACATGTATGAGCTTGTCATGTGTCGACATAATCCCTGCATATCCAAGCTAAATCTAAGGGGCAAGAAAACTATTTTTGTTAGATAATTTGCATATGAGACCTCAATTCAGGTTATTATAAAGATTGTAAAACTGTCATAATTTCTGGTGTCATTTCACTTTTTTTAAAAAAAATCATTATTTACAAAAGCAGGTGGGAAATAAATAGGTAGTAACCCACCATTCTGAAGAATTATACACCCAGATAAAACTTACGCTTCTAGACCTTCAATACATAAAACCTCAGGAAGCTCCACAAAAATTGTTCTACCCATTAGTTTTTCTCCACTAATGTGAGAGTATGCATTCCTCCCAAACAACTCTGTCAGATAATGAGGGACGAAATGGTAGAGGCTTCTTGTATTATTGTGAAACCACAAAGACTTGTTCCCAATACAAGGCTTTTTCATGGGAAGATTCTCCTCAGGACTTCCCTAAGGAAAATCATGGAGTCTAAAAACAGAACATAGCCCTAGAATTGCAAACTCTCTCCCAAGGCAAAACTACCTCAAAAGACATTCCAAATGGATGGCCATTTAATTTCTGCTTAAATATGTACAAGTATAGAAATTATCTACCTTAAAAGGCAATGGCTTACAGAAAGTTGTAATTGTTACAAACAGCTGCCTTTGGTATGGCCCTTTGAATCCCTTTCAAATGTTATTTCATTGCTAAATGTTATTTCATTTCAGTTTCCTGAGGGTGGCAGGCTCCTTTCCCAACTCAAGGACTGTACCCATGACATCCGTTCCAGTTGTCTGGGTACCTGGCACCACCCCTACGTCAAAACCTCCCCAGATCTACGCTCAATTGCATTCTCCAGACTTTTCAGAATGTCTTAGTCTCCTCTCATTCCTAGCACCATGTAATATTCCTTTATAGCTTTTGTTACTGTTATCATTCTACATTGAGTTAAACTGCTGTTTGACTAATTTCTATCTCTCTCACTAAACAGTAAGTGCCATGAAAGCAAAACATTTAGACCTTTCTGGTCATTGACGCAAATAACTGAACCAGTGCTTTGAATCCCGAAACAGAGAAGGTACTACATAAGCATTTCTTGAATATGTGAAGGAGAGAGAGACAGACAGACAGAGAAAGAGAGACTGAATAAATTAAGACTCATACACTATTTGACTTGCCCCAAAGTTGAGAAACTGGGAACAAATCCAAGTTTTTCTGACTCCATATTCATCAAACTTTGATGATCCTTTTTTCATGGTAAACTGAAAGATGCCTCACTTCATTTCTTTCCTCCAGAGCAACAAAAATCAAGATAACTGTATAACATTTTCTTTTTCTAAGAATAAGTACTCCTATTCCCCTCAACTATTTCTGATGAAGTCCTAAAACCTCGTTTAAATGAACATTTACCTCGTTCATTTATTTATGTTTTGTTCTTTTTTATTTTTTAAGTGATTTAAACTCCAAATATAATTAAATCAGTGACAATAACATTTTAAAGGTGTTTATATGTATTCTTTCTCTTCTTGTTTTCCCCTTTTGCTTTTCATTCAAGCAGGGGGCAGGTTTTTATGCCTTCTTTCCCCAGGGAATGTTTGTAACAACACGGAAAGTAGAAGTTGTCCACAGACAATTCCCTTCACAGCATCTAATTTTCCCCAGACCTCAAGGCATTGAGGAGATTATGCTGAATGTCCTGTAAAGAGCTAAAAAGAAGTTTGAAGAGGACGGAAGGAAGAAGTTTCCTAATCAAGAAACATCTGTGTTACTCTGTCTCACCCTCTCCCTGCCTTTTCGCTAGAAGTAAAATCAAGAGTGATGCATTTACTTGGTTTCAGGCTTGTCAATGTTTCCTAGGCTCCACGTGAGGCACAGAAGCTGGAAAACTAGCAGACCTGAGGGACCACTCACTGGGACATTAAGATCTCTGTGGTAATTGAGGCAGAAAGATGACTAAGGGCTGAAGTGAACTCCTAGGTACCTCCTCACTATGTCAGGACATTGAAGATTCGCACTACCCCAAGAACTTCAGGAAACATAAATTTACCTTTCATGTCTCCAATGCAGGTTGGAAGCTCAGAGTCAAAAAATTAAGCTAATTTAAGACCAGGAAGTAATGTGCAATACCCTGCATGCCTGGGCTCATTGACTGGCACTCATGATTTCAGTGTAGCTTATTCCCCAACAGAAGGGACCTGTTGACCTGAGGACTAAACTGACTCTTGTTTTTCACAAAGGTTAAATTTACTTCTTCTGTGGATGCTTTCAGATGAGTAGAAATATGACAGAGGCATCAAGAACCACGGGATAGGTAAGCTAGACTCTGCTAGTTGGGTCCAAAGAAGCCAGTGGTGACACATACGTGCTTGTAATTAGACTTCAACATTGACCACCCATGTAGATGCCAGTTAAAGTTCATTTTTCCTTGAATAATCATATTTTATTCTTTCTGAAAACTAGGAAATGTAACAGTATTTGGTGTATTCTTGATCAGATATTACTATTGTCATCATTTATATGTAATATTTACAGAACATTTAATCTACGTTTTGGCATTAGAACTCAGAAAAAAGCTGTCTTTGTTAACATTAATAAAAAGGAAAGCCTAGCCTATACAAAACAATAATATCTTTAGAATATCTGTAACAATACCTAAAGTCCCAGGAATTCACATATTTTTATTGCTGCTGGCCACAAATATAACCTTTCTTTTTCTTCTAGATGGTGGAAAAAAAGTTCCATTAATTCACTTTCTATTAACTTTTCTGTATTTGTTGGCTTTCAGGAAAGCTGTCAGTCCTTTGTGATAGCTGGAGCTGACAAGCATATCTGTTTACTTTTCAACTCTAACATGCACAAAGAAGATTTGAGAATTCGGATACGTTTTTTCTCTGACCTCAAGCAGGCTGTTCATTGCAGAAAACACTACTTGTCATTCCTAAAAAAATAACAAAGGCAAACAAACAAAAAAACACACATACAAAAACAATATGAATAAACAAACCAAAATTCTGGAAAAGCCGAACAAAGTTAGATTACTGAAGCAATCCATGGCTCTTTGGATATTTCTCAACCAAAGACTGTTTTCTCTGTCTTCAATGGATTTCTATTCAAATAATTGGCACTATCTTGCAAAAAACCATTACACATGCAGACACCTAAAATGTGGAAGGGACATGTGGCCTCACATACATGTAGTCATACCATCAGTATTTAAGGGTTGGTCCTGGGGATACAACAGTGAATAAATTAGAAAAAAACTTGTTTCCCCTATAGAACTCAGATTCCAGTGGTTGGGGTGGGAGCAGATGAGACATAAGACACATTATTAAAATATATAGTATTTTCCCCAAGTACATTGGGGAGAAAGTAGAACAAGAAAGGGAGTAGAGAGAGGGAGGTAAGGATTGTTCTGTCATTGTAAGTGTGGAAGTCACAGATGGCTTCACTGAGAAGAGGGTGTTTGAGTAAAGGTCCCAAGAAGGTTAGGAAATAAACCATTCAGACACCATGGCGAGCGGTGCTCCAGGGCAGAAGGAACTGCAAGTGAAATGTCCTTGAGATAGAAATATTCAGACGTAGTAGCAGGAAAGGAACAAAGTCTGTGTGGCAAGGGGAGAGTGAATGAACAATGTAGTCATAGAAGAAGAGTAAGTCAAAGACATAGTGGCTGAGGATGGGGCAATCATGTGGGGACCCACGGTCCATTTCACTGCTGGCTTTTACCCTAAGCGAGATAGACAGCTACTGGAAATCTTTGATTGGAAGTCACATGATCCGATTTAGTTTGTAAAAGCATTACTCTGGCTATTGTGTTATGGAAAGACTATAGGAGGTTAAAGGTGGAGCATAGGTAGAACTTCAAGTCAAGGGGAGATAGAAGGCATTTACAACAATACAGGGAATGCGAATTGGTTGATTACAGTGCAGTGATTATAAAGGAAGTAATGAGAAGTGCTGGTCAGAATCTAGATGTATTCTGAAGGAAGGGTCAAGAGTTTTGCTGGTGGACCAGATGGAGAATGAGAAAGGAACTGATGAATTGAAGCATTCATCCAAAAGCACTAGAAGTATGGGGTTACCATGATTGTGTTTCAGGGGATTGATACAGGCTAGAAACAAAAAGTTTGGAGTTGTCAGTGATAGAAGGTATTTAAAATCATGAGAAAGGATGAAATAATCGAGTGTTATAAACTGAATTGTGTTCTCCTAAAATTTATATGTTAAAGCCCTAATCCCAGTACTTCAAAGTGTACTTTGACTGTATTTAGAGAAAGGACCTTTACACAGGTGATTAACTTAAAATGAGGACTTTAGGGTAAGCTTTAATCCAATCTGATTGGTGTCCTTATAAGAAAAGACTAGGAGACACAGAGAGACACCAAAGATGTGCATACGCAGAGGGATAACCATGCCAAGAAGCAGCAAGATTGTGGCTATCTGTAAGCCAAGGAAATGCCTCAGAGGAAACCAATTCTAACTGGCACCTTGAACTTGTACTCTTAGCCTTCAGAACTGTGAGGAAATATATTTTTGTTGTTTAAGCCACCCAGTCTGTGGTATTTTATGATGGCAGTAAGTGATGGCAGAGAAGAAAAAGGCAAGAAGAAAAATGAAAGAATGATCCTTTCCAATTAGGTTACAGTTTAAGACATATTAGCAGTAAAATCTTCATTTACTTTATTTAGTAACATTTACTAAACTCCACTAAGTGGCAGGCATTGTGAAAACACTGACGTAAAATAAGTTATGCTCTTTTTCTCAAAGCATTTTCAGTCTAGTTTAGAACAGAAACTAGAAATGATGATGATTATTATGATGATGATAAGGATGATGATGACGATGATGTCCTTAGAAAGCTGCATGAGGTTTGCTTACCAGTTGGAAAAAATGTATTAACACTATTTTTTAAACTTATTGTGGTATGCTCGTTATTAAAAGGTATTCCAGAAATATAAATATCATAGTAAGTGACAATAATGATAACAACAGTAATAATAATAATGGTTATAACAATAACCTTTATTTGTTTGAAAGAGAGCAACAACACTGGTGAGGTCATGTGGAAAAATAGTGAGTTTGGATATGTTGAATCTGAAGTATTTGTGGGGCATTCTTGAAGGAAGAAGGCAAAGCGATGATTGGATAAAAAAGGCAAAATTCAAGGTGATCATCAGGCCTCAATCTATACATAAGCTCTCCCAAGGAGCATATTTAGAATGAAACAATAATGGATGAAACCATTGGAAAAGACCTACAATTAGGAATTTTCATAAAGAAGACCAGAAAGAAATAGAAAAGTAGGAAGAAAGTAAAGGAAGTTTACTGATGGCCAAGTAATTAAAAAAAAAAAAAAAAAAAAAAAAAGCATTAGATAACCAGCTCATGCTTCCAGTAAGATAAGGGCTAAAATTTATCAATTGAATTTGGCAATAAGGACACTAGTAACAATATCTGCCAAAACAATTTCAACAGAGTAGAGGCAGAAGCTATAATGCAATCAGCTGAAGAGGAAATGAGAAGCAAAGACTCATAGAGTGATAGCAAAGACTTAACTTTCTAAAAGCCCACCTGATCAGGGAAGGCGCATGATACAGCAGTAGCATAGTGAAGGGAGGCATTTGTTGTGACTGTTTTTTGTTTTGTTTTAAGTTTGAGAATATATATAAAGTGAAGGAAAGGAGCCATTAGCAAACCTTAAAACAGAGAACACAGAAGAGTAACAAGATAAGGATGGGTGACTACTGCAGAAAATGGAACAACAAGCAGTAATACATCACAACCTCTGAGACTGGAGGAGAGGAAGGAAGAATGCATTTAGAAAACTTCAAACTTGAGAGTGGTCAGAAATGAAAGGAATTCATACTTTAGATGGCCTTAAATTGATCTAAGTTGTTTGAAGATATTTTCTGAGAATATGGCAGATAGAAACTGGGTAGGGAATAGAGAAGACTAATAATTTTTTAGCTTGGAAATAAAAAAAGGAGTATCCCATGTCCAAGGGAAAAATGTTATGAATGGTGCTGAGGCAATTACAGAGATTAGAGAACACAAATTTGTATTTTTTTTTTTTTTTTCACCAGGAACTCATATACCTAGAAAAGGTGAGATGTAGAAATAAAAGATGGAGAAAGAGAGGACAGTGTTCGGATGAGATCCTTGAGCACCCGCATTGAGCCATGTTCAAACTCAGTTGAGCACCTAGATCCTGTCATTCAAAATTAATAAATTTCTGTACTATGTAATCTAAGATCAATCAATTAATCTTTACTTGAATAATTTTAATTGGGTTTCTGTTCTTCCAACTAAAAAAAGTCACTCCTTGTTCTTTAGGCTGACTAGGAAAAATGTTAGACAGGAAAAGGATGATAGATTAGAAGAAAAAGGGATCAAAGTGTGGAGAATGTCTACGAAAGCTCAGATCAGGTGAGTTGAAGACAAGGGTGTGATAGTGCTGGAAAGACAAGACACAATGGGTAAATACGTAGTGTTGATTTCTTATGTGAAGCATTTCTAAGAAATAATGCCTAGTTTTGGAGTGGAATACTGGCATGGAGAAGTTCAAGGAATTGTAAGGCTAGAGTGTTGAATGGATTATTCTCATGTAGAATGGGCTTCCCCGGAAAATGACCAGTTACGAGCTCTCAGATATGAGTTTAAATTTTTGTCTCTTATTCTAGCTATGTTACTTAAGTTATCTGAGACTTAGTTTCCTCATACATAAAATGAAGATAAATATGATACCCACTTCATAGTTCTATGGGAATACACTGAATAAATCTAAAACACAGAATATCATGGTAATGTTTAGTTTATCATTAAATATTTAAAATATTGGCTTAGAGAAGACAGAGTCAGGTAACTATATGTTTAATGGATATGAAATAATCTATTAAAATATGCCTTTAGAATTTAGTAATAATACTGACAGTAATATCAAAATAACTTAAAAAAACAAAATGTTTTCTGTATTTAGAGAGTAGGTGTTTAGTGGTCCCATTCAAAATGGTAGAGTGCATCCATTCATTTATTAATTTATTAAAAAATGCTTAGAGTCTACAAAGTGCCAAGCATTATTCTGGAGTGCCTTAGACAGGTCTGTACAAGAGTTAAACTAAATAGAGAGGTTGGAGAGCATAAGAAAAACAGAGAGATGAAGACATAGCTTTGGAGAAAACTGACATTTCAGACTTCAAAAATGATTAAGCTCTTTCCATTTTGGCAAAGAGGTCTTTGCTAGTAAAGCAAAATATATTCATTTAGCACACATATTTGGAAGATTATAGCTGCAAAGAACACGAAGCACATGAAATATGGAAATGAATGGTGTAAAGTAGGACAGCAGGAAGTCCATGCATCTTTGTGTGGTTTAGGGTCTAAAGTCCTGAGCGCTACCTTTACCCCTTTACCATAGCTTGCTAGTTCATGTTCTTCAGCAGAGGACCTTTGATATGTATGAAGATATAGTACTTGGTCCTTACAGTAGGCTCCTTCTCCAAGAGAGGAAGACATGACTCTTCAAAGAACTTGGCTATAGAATATATAGTTAACAAATTAATAGTTCAAAAATGCAAAGTGGTGTTTGTTACTTGCCTACAAATCTTCATGTAATTAATTCTTCTAGTATATTGTTTAGAAATAAACAATCACAGAAAATTATTGGGTCAAATTCTTTGTGAATGTGTTTCTTCTATCTTCTTTTTCTCTTGTTTGTCATTTTGCTGCTGAATGTTATGCAACTTAGGGTGGGAAATTGAAGACTTTTTTTCAAAAAGTAAGGTACTTTTTGTTTTTATTTGTAACTGTGGAGCTTTGTTTTGTTATAATCATTTCATGACCTGCCCTTGCTTTTCTTTAAGTGTTGACATATAGAAAATTATTGTGAGATCCCAAAAAAACTTGTAGAATTTGACATACATATATGTCAAATACATATAGATAGATAGTTATTTTAAAACTAACCTAAAATGCTTGGTAAAGAACAAAACAACTAATACACTTAGTTGTTCGATAGTAAAATAACATTCTGTAAGAGCATTGTTTCTAGAGAAGCACTGACAAATTGTCACACCTTATATCTGTGGCTCTCACTGTATAATCCTTGAATTAACTAGTCTTTTCTCCCATGTATATGAAGATGAGTTCAAAATTCTTCACTCTATAATCCTTTTAATAAACTGAAGGCTCATAATTATAATGATATGCTGGACATTTCTACCTGATTACCATATGGGTCATTCCATCAAAAACTGTAAAATCAAAAGATAAATAAAGTAGTCATTTCCAAACTAAAATCTGCCCCTCCTCTCCTGATTCCACTTCCCATATTACTCACACTAGAAACATGAATGAATGATAGGCAGCTTGATTTCTCCTTTCCTTTACCCTTCCCCATGAAATCACTCACTAAATTAGAATATTACCTCCTTCACATTTTTCAAATTGATTCTTTCTTCTCTAAACACTGATCTAGGTGAAGTCATAATCATCTGTCTTCTAGTGACCTCCAACAACCACCTGAGTTTCCATGCCTTGAGGTTCTCTAACCTACAATTTATTCACCTCACTGTCACTAAAGTTATTTTGTGAAAACATAGGTTTTAAGGCAGGTTCTTGCTAAAAAAACCTAGGTGATGCCCAGATGCCACAGAACTAACCAGATTTGTTTTATCATTTGCATTAATCCATTTTTGTTTCTGTAGATGGTCCTGGAGACGAGTTTAAAAGGATGGAAGGGCAGGAGTAGGAGGTTAGCTGTGAAAATATAAAAATATACACCTAAGTAAGGCCTTATAGTACCAGGGGCATTGTAAAGGTTTTTTTGTCACCTCAAAACAGTCACAATACGAGTAGAAAAAATAAGATGATGAGAGAGTAAGAGAATGGCATGTGTACAGGAAATTATTTAATAAAGTATTGACAAGCCAAAAAGGGTGATTAAGAGAGAAAAAAGGTGATCCAAATGCCAGCTCCCATCATTAAGACTGAGAGCAAGACAGCAAATTGAAAGCCCCCAGAGAGAGCTGAGCCATTGGCTAGAGAGAACACATCTAATTACTCTAAGAACATGAGTCATCAGAAGACCAAGCCAAGGAAACGCCAGATGTTGACAGAAAAATCAAGCAAGAGAATGGCAGGCTAGTGAGGATTCAGGGCACAGATATTTTTAACTGTTATAGGTATCTCTTTCATTATCTTTATTCCAAGTTGATAATACCAAAGATATTGAGGTTGTGTTGATATAAATATTAATTACCACACATCTGCATCCAAAGAAAGAGAAAATGCAAGATTCGCAGAAAGTTAGATGTCATAGTGATAGGGGCAATAAATTTACAATGATGGTGACTAAAGCAGATTTCAAATAAACATATATTAATCGTCTATCAGCAAATGTAGTCGGTAACGCTGGCAATCAGAATGAAACAAAATAGAGAGCCCCAAAACCCACCAATGCATATATGGTCAACTGATCTTTGAGGAGGTGCTAAGAGCACGCAATAGGGAAAGGACAGTCTCTTCAACAAATGGTTTTGGGAAAACTGTATAGGCACATACAAAAAGTAAAATTGGACCCCTACCTTACCTGTACACAAAACTCAACTCAAAATGTTTTAAAGGCTTGACTGTAAGATTTGAAACTGTAAAACCCCTAGAAGAAAGCACAAGAAAATTCTCATTTCTTGACATCGGTCTTGGCGATGATCTCTCAGATATAACACAAAAAGCACAGGCAACAGAAGTAAAAATAAACAAATGGGATTACATCAAATTAAACAGTTTCTGCATAGCAAGGAAACAATCAACAGAGTAAAAAGGAAACCTACAGAATGGGAGAAAATATTTATTTCCAAACAACATACTGGATAAGGGGTTAATTTCCAAAGTACATCAGGACACCTCAGTTGCAAAATGGCATATTTAAAGTATTGAAAAGATACTTGATAAAGCAAATAAAGAGATTAAAAATGAGACAATAATTGGAAGAATGGCTGACTTTTCATCTACAATAATAGATATAGTAAGAAAATATAATCATATGACTCTAGAATTTAGTACTCAGCTAGAATATTATTCTAGAATGGAAGTAAAATTAAAACAATTTCCATATATATAAAAACTGAATTTATTACTTAAAATTTGTTGAAAGAATTTCACAAAATCATATGGGAATTCAACCAAGGAGTTTGCGTTGGATGCAAATTTCTAGATAACAGTAGATTAGACAATTCAGAAAAATATTACTGTTGATGAAATTTTTTAAAATGGACACACATATATAGAAAATACCAGGCTGAATGTGTCAGAGATATAATAAGCCAACTAAGATTTACAGGGACATTTTTTAAAGAATTATCTAAGCCCAAATTCTTGCAAAGAATGAAAAAGAGAGGGATGTCTCCTCAAATTTCTGTGAGGTTAACATTATTTTGACATCAATATTTCACAAGCACAATATGAAAATCCTAAAATGCTAAGTAATAGTAAACAACTCAGTAATGGTAACAAAACACTGGAAGATTAAAAAATCATTGCTGTCAATGGAGAAACGCATTCACAAAATTCAAGAGCCATTTATACTGGTTTAGATTGTAATACAAGGAAACATTTTAACCTGATGAAGATAAGATTGTTTTGATAGATATATCAAAACAACATCAAAACAATATGGCAAGCATTATACTATTGGTAAAATATTTAAAGTATTTATATTAAAGTGAGAAGAAATCCAATTTCCCCTACATGAACATTATACTTAAAGTTCTAGTCAGTGAAGTAAGAAAAAGGGGGAAAAAGTTATCAATATTAGGATTGAACAGGAAAGAAACAGTTTTGCTAGTATTAGTAGAAGACAAGATTATTAACATTGAACATCCGTGAGCGTCTACAGAAAAATATGACTAATAATATACCTCAGTAAGGTTGTTGGTAACAAAATCAATATATAAAAACAAATTGAGTTAAAACAAACTGGGACAAAGTGAGAGAGTGGCATAGGCATATATACACTACCGAGTGTAAAATAGATAGCTAGTGGGAAGCAGCCGCATAGCACAGGGAGATCAGCTCGGTGCTTTGTGACCACCTAGAGGGGTGGGATAGGGAGGGTGGGCGGGAGACGCAAGAGGGAGGGGATATGGGGATATATGTATATGTATAGCTGATTCACTTTGTTATAAAGCAGAAACTAACACACCATTGTAAAGCAATTATACTCCAATAAAGATGTTAAAAAAAAAAAAAAGAAAACATGATTTAGAGTAGGCTCTTTTCACAAAGAGAAAACATCTGTAAATTAACTAGTAATAAATCTAACAGAAGAACTGCAAGTCCTTTCTGAAAAAAATGAAAATTTTATATAAGGTAATCAATGAAACTCATTGTGTTTATAGATGAAAATTATCAACGTTTATAAATATAACACTTTTATCTGAATCACCATATAAATTTAATGTGATATTCCAATTAATATTCCAACAGGGACTTGCTATGGTACTTGAGTTGATTCTAAAATCCAAGTAGAAAAATAAAGGGCTAAGATTACTAAAGACCATTTAAGAAATAACAATGTGACACAATCTACCAGATTTTAAAGTTTATCATGATGTATGATGCTTAAAGCAGTATGGCATTAGTTCAGGATAGACAGCAAAACAGAATAAAGAATCCAGAAATACAATCAAGCATATATCAGGTAGTAGTATATGAGCAGGTGCTAATACACTAATACCTGTATGTACACAAAGAGCTAAGGAAAGGATGGATGAATCCATAAGTGATGTATGGGGAGTGATGTCTTCACTGAATAAGAAAGTATACCCCTTTAACAATAATAATTTGGCAGCCATCCACAGACAAAAGTACCTTTATAGGAGTTTTGGGATCCAGATAGGAGGTTTGTAATCCAGGTAGGATTCAGTTACAGCTCTGTTTGATTTGGGTCCTGTCACCAGAACCACACATGAAAGAACTTGGGAGGAGTCACACTCACCCATGCCTTGGGTAATAGTCACATGGACCTATTTCCATGCTGTGGACCCTGAAGTGGCCTGCGACCCAGCTCCTGTCCCTTTTAGCCATGGTCCAGGAGACCCTGAAGGTAAGCTCACCAAAACTGATCCAACTGTATATTCGGAAATGGTCCTGTAACTGAGCTTCAGCCTCTCTCAACCATAGTCCATAAGCAGTCCTGCCGGCACAGGGTCTGGGCAAGAGACAATCTGATCTGCATCCCTGAAGATGCTGAAGGACTCCCATACTTGGCACCATCCTCCTCTAGCCATAGTAAGAAAGTAACCTTGTTTGCCCAGGGACTTGGTGGGAGACATGTCCTCCCTGTCTCCAGAACCAGGGATGCAGACCACAGTTGGACTGTGGACCCTGAATCACTGCTAGGACTCAGTTTCAGCACTTCTGTGGCACGACCCAGGAACAGTCTTTCCCACCCAGGAACCCATCCAATGACCCAGCAGGGGGCCTCCCAAGGACCTGGTGGAAGCCATACCTGTCCGTGCACCTGATAACAAGTTCACTGTATGAGGACCCAACTATGGACCCTGAAGGAGACCCTTGTCTCAGCATCATCCTATTGAAAAAGCCCTAGAGGCAGTCCCCTTTATCCAGAGACCAGACAGAATCCACACCTTCCTGAGCCCTTGTCAATATTACTGTAATAAAGCTGGGGGAAAAATAAGTGACATATGGGAAATTGTTTACCATAGGGTAAAATGTCAATTTTTACTCATATGATAAAGTAAATATCAAAGTAAAGATATAAATGTGAAAAATAAAATTTTGAATTTTCAGAAGATAACATAGAATATTTTTATGTCCTTAAACTAGAGGGATTTTAGAATATTTTTATGTCCTTAAAGTAGAAGGATTTCAAAATTAAAACACATGAAGTACGAATCATGCAAGAAAGAACTGCTATATTGAACCACATTAAAATTGCAGAGTTCTTTATGACAAAAGTCAGTGTACTCAACATTAGAAAACAAGACACAGACTTGGAAAAGATATTGGAAATGTTTAAGAGTGAAATAATTGCTATAAAAAACAAATAAGGCATCTCTACACATAAAGAAAAAGATTTAAATTAATAAAATCATGTAAAGGCATGAACTGCTAAGACTTGGAATTGAAAAGCCTGCAGGCTTTTCACTATACAAAGATATGCTCAATTTTCTAATATCAGGTAAATTCAAGTTAATACAACCCTGTACTAAATAAACTGGTAGAAAAAACAAATATTCTAGAAATACCAATATATTGGTACAATATATACTAGAGATCAATGTTTAATATTTAGCAATGTTGAAAGAGATCATAGCACACTAATTCCCAAGGGAAAAGTTAGGGATGGGAAGTGAATTTCTCCATTTGTTTAATTTGAGTAGCAGGTACATAGGTTTTCTCTGTGCTTAAAGATTTTTATAATGATACTTTTAAAAAAGCTAACTTTTAAAGCTCATGAACCACCAAGTTGAGGAAATACAGTAATCTCTTGACTGAATAAAGGTGTAACACCAGAGGGAGGGTATATCTCAGGTCTCCTGACTGAAGAGCTCATCCACACGAGGAACCTTATCTTTTGATTTTTAATTCTTCTTTGGAGAAGCATCAAAATGCTCTTGGAAATGACTCAAAATGACTCCAGGCTTATTAACTACTCTTTAAAGTGTTAGAAAAAGGTATATAATTAACATGTGCCAAAATAACCATTTATTATTTGATGTTTGTTCAAATTGTTTTACCATCTGTCCGCCTGTCTATTATTTATACCCTTATTAACAGTATCATCTCATGGTATGAAAATATCTCTATTTTTGAGATAAACATAGTATAATAGGGATGATATCTTTGTATTTTCAAAATAAACTGATATTAAAAATAGGTCTCTGACAGCCCAAATTCTTTGTCAGCCTTACAACTTCCAATTTATCACAGTGAGTTTACGAGGAAAAATACTGGTGCAAGATTTCTTACTACCATGAAATGTTTGGAAATATTGTCCCTATAATAGGTATAGTAACTTACATTCCTCTTTACTTCTTAGCCTAAATATAGCTATTAAGTTGACTAGTGATGGTACACTGAGTTTATCAGGACAATCTTGGTTTATTTCTATTGGTCTGGGATACCATTCAGTTTAGCATTTGTTCTGGAGTTTTGTTATTTTTTATATAAAACATTATTATTACATTATTTCATTTTTCTTACTATCACACTACAATAAATACAGATGGCTTTGGTAGCACTCCCAGATTTTTCACAGTCTCCATTAATAGTTTATGAGAATCAGATGCACTGAATTGAGTTCTCACTTTAACAGGTGTTTAAAGCTGAAAGATGATTAGTGATCATCCATCTCTCTCTTCTCTGCTCTTTCCCCACACAAAATACTAAAACTCATTTTTGAAGGATAGGATGTATAACATTTGAATAAAAGAATTAGTACTCTCAGAAATCAGCAGCTATGGAGAGTTAACCCATCTGGTCCCTTAGGTCTGGAATATACACAAGTTTGGTCACCATTGGATGCATCAGTGGTAAATACGGACAATTATAAGCTTAGTTTCTCTGACACACGTGTGGAAATACAGTCTTAGCTGTTCAGCTGTAGGATATAGAGGGTTGTCTGAATACAACTGCATCAGTGGTTTTTTTGTTTGTTTTTTGGTTTGTTTGTTTTCTTTTTTTTTTTTTGTCATTTCCAACAGGACATCAATCTACAGTAATTTATTTCATTGTGTGGTACCTATTTTATTTCTAAAGAACTTCTTTTGATTGCAATGAGTTGAAGAAAACAAAAATGAGCATTTGAGAAAAAATCTGGCATTGAATTTCTGTTTCTCTAGAAAGCTGATGATGAATGTGTATTTTGTGTAAATGTCAGTCAACCTTTCCCTTAATCCATGAACAGTGTGGTGATATGCATTATCACTTGAAATCTAGAATATTCACATTTTCATCTTCTTTACAAATTAGTAGCTGTTTCTTGGACCCAGTCTCCAAGGCCACCCCAGTGATCTCTCCCTCCTGATTCTCACTCACATACAGTCCTTTTCATACACCGGTTGGTCAGTGTGACAAATGGCAGAAGTGATGGCATGTCACTTTCAACATTAGGTTAGAAAAGATGTGATTTGCATCTTGGGTACTTACTCACTTTCTTTCTCTCTCTCTCTCTCTTCTTGCTGTTGGGGAAAACAGCTGTTATGACAAGGCCCACATGGAGAGAGACTGAAGCCTCTGGCCAACAGCCAGACCAGGAACTGTGGTCTGCCAGTTACCATGGAAGTGAGCTTGGTAGCAAATTCTCCAGCCATGAATGTGTTGAAATAGTTGCAGCCTCTGCCAACAGCTTGATTACAACCTCTGAGAGACCCTGAGCCAGAATCACCACCCAGTTAATCCGTGCTTGGATTTCTGACCCTCAGAAATGAGTTGTTTTAACTTAAATTTTGAGAAAATTTGTCACACAGCACTAGATAACTAATACATTGTTTAAAGGAGACTATGACAAACACAATTATTTTATGTGTATAATTACAAAAAATACATTTACATACCATCCTATGAAGCTTAACATTTCATTTAGATCAACAGACTGTTCTTCTACCTCTGTTATTTTCCACTTCAAGTTCTCCTGTGACTGCACAAGAAAATAAAGCAATACAGTATTTGTGAATGTGTTAGATCATTAGTGGAAGAACTTTGCAAACAGTTAAATATACCATTTTTATGTAACTATGTGAGATGAGTTAAATAGAAAGTTGGTTACATTTAATAATGGTTAAGTTTTTGAATTCTATTAATGTAATGGAATTAATTTTTTTGAAATGCACTTTGTTAAAACATCTAACATTATTGTGAATGCTGTTGCAATTTGGTTAAAAAGTTCAAAAGATGATAAAATTATTTGGTTTAGAAGTGACAATATGCATATTTAATTCAGTTTAAAGTTCTAGAAAATGAGAAAACTATTTTTGGAGCAGAAATGTATTTAAGAATTGGATTTCATTCAGACATAATATAATTATGTTCAGAGAAGTTGTGATATTCTAGTAATTAAAACTGTAGCTTTCCATACTTAAAAAATACTTTACATATACAAATTTAGAATAATAACTACAAAATTTTTGTGATGAAGCTGATAAAAATGCCAAAAACTATTTCAGACCATACATACATGTTTTCTAATTCTTTTGACTGTCTTTATAATGAAATTGAGAAGGCCTTTGATATTGCCGTAGGTATAGTTGGCAAAGATTTCAAAAGAATAATAAACAGAGATAACTCATTTCACAAGTTTTGTCTTATAAAAATAATTGTTGAATTAATAACTTCTCAATGGAGGCAAGAAAGTAACCTCTCGAACTGAAATATCTTTTAATTTAAATCAATGGAGAATATTCTCCACCTAGCAAAATTTTCTCTTAGCTTAGTAGGTATCTTAGCACCTATAGAGTGAATAGTTTCTGAATTAAAAATATTATGGTCCACAGAAAAGAATCAATTGGAAATGTATGTATTTATATGAGTTTATGTATCTATGTATATTTTGTACATAAAGTGCAATTTTGAAAAAAAATTCCAGGAAATTTTATAAAAACGTTAAAATAATAAAATAATATTGAAATGCATAAATTAGAAAATTATCATTGAGATGTTTTGTAATGGCTAAGAAACTAAGGTAGAGCTAAGACAACATTTAAAGTATAGAAATAAGAACTGAGGAATGGTTTGCCTATCTTTAAAAGTTGAGAAAATCAATATAAAGAATGTAAATATATAATAAAATATTAATATAATAAATAAAATTCTTATAATTAATCCTATAATATATAAATATATAAAATATATATTATATAGAAATATACATATAAAAAGTTTCTTGTTTTTCTTCAAAATACATACATATCTATTATTCTTGGAATTTTTTTTTCTCAAATTAAAATTTTATTAGGATGATTTTATAGATCTACCAATATATTAAAACAAATTTTTGGTCAATAGATGTTAAAAAATTATTCGATTGTAAATAATTTTAGTGCTCCCTTTTATTTCAAAACTACCTTGGTTTATAGGAAAAAAAATAAATGATCACTCTAGTTATCTCAGGCTTATTTTACAGGTGGTGATATAGGGCAGTTCTGTTGACCAAAGATAAACACCTTCACATTGAATGATAAGAGTCGAATAGTTAGAAGTAAATGGCATCAAAATAAGAGTGTATACACTCTTATTTCAAAACAATGTCTATTTTCATAAAGTGTGATTTAAAATCTTATAGCAGAAAATATTTTGTAGTGATTTAAAATTATTTATATAAATAGAGAAACTAGTCAAAACCTGGGTTGAAGTCACCTTAGGTATAAATGCTGCCAATATAATCCGGTGAGATATAGCTTTGTTTCTTCTCCCATTGCATGGATAGAGGTAAATATTCATCTTAGATTTCACTCACTCTTTACAGGAAGTGTTTTGACTTCTCAAAGTGATTCACATCCAAGTACAAATACAGACCCTTTCGGGAAATGTTGTGGATTTGTAAAAGCAAAGTGACTTAAGCAATCAATAGGAAGTCTAAAATCCTAAAACAATTCAGAAGAAAAGTGAGTAAAAGTGGAGGAAAAGATAAGGAGACTTAGAAATCTAGAATTTGACTTTTTTTTTTTTCCTTCTAGGGAGTTTTTATCCTGAGAGTAAAGCATAGATGTTTACATAATATTTTAAAATATGAATCTTTCCATAGTTGGTGAGTTTCCTGCTAATCCAAAAAAACTGACAAACCCTGCAGGCGATTTATAATGGGTCTAGAAGGAAAGGTTTATTTTTATTTATTAGTTATTGACATTTCTTTCTCAACCAATGAGAGGCAGTATAATCATTATCTAGGATTATCCCATGTTTGGTAAGAGAAGAACTATAGCTGGGAACTCATATTTTTTCCCCCAATCATCCTTATCTCTCTCCTCTTCCCCAAGAAATACAAAATTTTCAAAATATTGATTAAAACTTGTCAAGGAAATAATTCCAATGGTTTCAACAATATATCTCAATCTGGTATCCACTATTTTGGAGGTCTTAGAGAAGGCTCATATTAGAGCAGCACAGCTTGTGGCTGATAGAAAGTTCATTTGCACTGTGTCTCCTAATCATGAGAATAAGTTATTGCAAGACGATGTCACTTCCTCCCAAAGCCTTGACACGCTGAAGGGAAGTAGTAGAATTGATTTCAAGGATATAAGAAAAGGTGGGGTCCTCTCTGAGCTTACTGAGATAGATTTCACCTGTACTAATGTACACCGACCTTTCTGTCCCTTTTCAAATCAAACCTGGAGCAGCCAAATGCACCCTTGGGCGTGTGGATGGAGGGATAGAAAACTAAGGTGAGAAACAGTGCAAAATCTGACAATAAGAGCCTGCTGCACTGCAGAGTTAACTTTGAGTTAATCTGAGGAGGCTTGGAGTCACATGATTTCCACACTGTTCTCTTAGGGTGACAAACCATCTCTGTTTGTTTGGGACATTCCAGGTTTTAGCACTGAGAGTCCTACATCTCAGAAAAATCTCTCAGTCTTGGGCAAAGCTGGACTGCTGGTCACCCTAGCTGTACTGGTATTTTGTTAAATAATACAAATAGGAAAGGCTATGATAATAAGTATTTCCACCAATGAGCTGTGAGTGGTGAGGGTGTATGAGGGCAAAGAATGAATAAAGAGGGTGGGGTTAAAGATGAAGTCATAAGAAAAATAAATTTGCTTTCTGCCTGCGCCAGCTTACTCAGTAAACCACTTCCACTTGTCTTGCATACCTGTTTGCCAAAACTCACTCACTTACCAACAATTCTGGGAAGACTATAAAGAAACTTTAAAACAAGGAGAGATTTTTGTGTCATCATTAGGCATATGCATATAAACAATTGTGACATTATTCTCTGTCCTTTTACTTATTATTTTTTTCCCCGAAGAACAGGAGGATATGTTTAAAACATTGTAATATTTATTCTGCTTAATTTAGTGCCAGGAAAGCAAAATAAGGACTCTGCTTTAAAGTAAAATAAACTCAACATATTCTGGGAAAGAAGCAATCTTTCAAAAGGCAAGAGTTGATTAAAGATTCTATAATTAATATTCATATGAAAATTAGTGCTTATGTGCATCTATACCATCTCTCTGTGTTTTTACTGTCACTCAAAGACTAATACTAATTAGAATAATTATTTTATGTATAAATTCTGTTTCATATCCAAAACATACATGATAAAAGAAAATCCTGTTTTTCCCAAGAGGTTTGCACATAATGAAGTCAACATATAGGAGAAGATGGTGCATCAGGTATCAATAAAAATATTCATGATGCAAAGATACATAGAGCCCAACAGATTTTGAACATGAAAGAAATCATGTGCTCATGTTTTCCATATCACATTATTTTAAAATGATGTCAACCATCTGAAATGAGTAATAACTGACTTTTATTCCTTTCAAAAGTATTCCACGATGAAGAGTGGCCCCCACTTGCCGCAACTAGAGAAAGCCCTTGCACAGAAACGAAGACCCAACACAGCCAAAAAATAAATTAATTAATTTAAAAAAAATCAGCTATACTTCAATTAAAAAAAAAAAGTATGTATTAGCAGGTAAAAATAACAAAATAAAGATACTCAGGCATAACTGTCTAGATTTTCTAAAAAGGTACTAACGTATCTGGAAAGAGTGTTACAATATAATACCTTACTTTTTAAATTAAAGACTACTTTTATGATCAGGACTCTATTTCAGTCTCATTTCTTTATTTCTTATGGCTAATTACTTGGATACATTGTCAGTAATCCTAATAATTTGTTAGTAGGGAATAGTATCTTTCACATCAACAGAGCAACAACAACAAAAAACTAATAACACATTTTTTCTATTTTTCTTTTTGATAATCTAGAAAACAGAGCTTCAAGGAAATATTTGGCAGTGCCTTCCTGCTGTGCAATTTTGAGTCCCTTTTAATAGACTCTGAAATATCACTGAAGCAGCCTGTGCAGGAGATTGAAACCTATTAAGATAGGTAACGCTTCATTTTCCACAGGCCTCTTGTTGAGGAGAGGTCATTAAAAAAAAAAAAAAAGGAGAAGAAGCTGCACTTTCCATAGTGTAGTTAACATTTGACATTAAGTGGAAAAATAGCCATTCTTTTCCTATTCAGAGCATAGTAATCCTCACAATAATGTAGCAAATACAAAATATCATGAAGAAAACATGTCTAAAGCTCTCTATCAATACTCTTTGAGTGGGTCAAAATTGAGGGGACTGAGTGTACCAAGCTTCCGGAAGCTCACCTTAACTTTACCTCTGTCCCCCAGGGCCACAAGGCTTGTCTGGAAATGTCATGAAGCCTGGATCCCTTGTGAGAGTTTTCAGCACTTCAGCCTCCAGTCTCAGCTGGAAACCCTATAGGCAAGGTCTTTCACGTGGTATTTCAACATTTCTCACTCCAGCCTCTGAACAAAATGGAAACAAACCTTGTCTATGATTATTAAAGCCCTAGAAGGGAAGGTTGAATTTCGAGACTGTTCTTCCAGAATGGTGAAATGTCAGTCTGAGAATGAAAAGAAATAAAAATTATTCTCGTCCCACTTCAGCTCTTCAAGATAAACTCCTCATTCCTAATGGAGATCCGTGGTGTTGGCAACATGACATTTGTGCAAGTGATGACCTTTCCATGATTACTTTCTTTACATTTATGCATGTGTCTCCGTGCCGTGCAACAAGACATTTCAGAGGACATAGGATACTGTTAACAGTAGCTCTTGTTTATAAGTAGATCACATCCACCTGCAAATTACTGTATTCAAGTGTGTTTTCTAAATCACATTGTCATTTCAAGTACATAAATGCAACTAACTGTTGTATTATTATGCACTGAGGCATAACAAGAGCCAGCTCTCATTCTTATTTTCAAGTTGGAGCTTTAACTTCTTAACTTGGCACATGCTTTCATCTGCATTATCTTGTATGATTCACACGTCACTCTAAGTAGTAGGGAGGGAGTGTTACCACAATTTTATAAAGGAAGGCCATAAGGCTCCTTGTGATCACGTGACTTGCCTGAGCAAAACCAGCTTATTGAGAGTGAAAACCACGACTGGAAATAAGGTCATCTGCCTTTAGGCACATGGCCTATTCTTTCAAAGAAATACTTTCTGAGGGCCTATTGGATTCAAAATATATTTTATATATTATGGGCTATTACATAGAATGTATATTTATATAGAATTAAAAGTCCAGACACCTTCCCTCAAGATTACCGCAGACTTGAAGTGATAAGACATATGCACAATTATGATAAAAAGCAACTCACGTCAATGGTAAATTAATGAGCAAATGATAGTCATGATTATTCTAAAAATGAAGAAATCTCATGCCTAAGGAGGTGAGATAAGACATCACAGAGGATATTATTTTGATGCATTTTTCCACCCCCTCCTTGCAATGTAAACCACTCTATACTTGCTTACAGGACATAAGGAGATGCTGGGAAAGTAATAATATAAATATTTTGACCCCTTACTACATGCTAAGGATTTCGTTATACATTATATTATGTGAATTCTAAAAATAATTCTGTAACGCAAAAACAATATTATCCTTGTTTTACAAAGCCATACATGGTTTTGCTTCAAGAGAGCAGCAACATACCTAATATGCAGTTGAAAAGTACAGCTTTACAACTGGGATTGATCCCTGACTGACTCCATAGCCTGGACTTTTAGCTACAGTACATACCATTAGGTATGAGGGGAACCAAGTAGAGAGAATATAAATGTGCCTATTAAGTTTAGGTTAGTAAACTTCCAGTGAGTCTGTGGTACTCAATTAAAAATAGATCATCCTAGTGGCAGTAAGCATGCTTAAGCTGCAAAGCTACTAGAATGGAACAGAGACTAATGGGGAAAAGTAGTCTTTTGATTATAAAGTCAAGACCTTAATGCTTGGGAAACAATTTAATCTGGATGCATTTGATTTGCTCTAACAACTGTTAATTATTGAACCTATCTTTACATTTTATGTACAAATCTTACTGTTCTTAACAACTCTAGAATGGATCCAAGTGATTATCCTTAATCAATTGTCATTTCTATAGGTTTTGTGTGCCTGTCAGGGGAAAATAGAAATATTTTCCCCTGAATTTCTCTTCAAAATTCTGCAACTGATCCCAGAGAAATTACTGTTAAATACGTTAGAAAAATTGGGGAACTAGGAGATCTCTTGTCTGGCCCTGCTAATTTCTTCTGTTACCTAGGCTAAATTTCCTAAATAATTCCCCTCCTTTGTAAAATGGCAGTAACATTAGATGATGCTTCAGGAGCCATGAGATAAGGGAGAATGGATTTCTTTATTCCTCCCTCAAAGCAATATTATAAATAAGTCATAATATCCACATTTTTTTTCTGATTGAGATTCAATCTGCCAAAATGGAATGAAAACTATACAAGAAGACTTGTGATGGGAAAGCAGAGCAAAAATGGGAGCCTATGAGGTAGGCACTGATGCTGGAGCCAATCTTGTTATTGGCTGTTCCATCTCTGTCCACATTTCTAGAATAAACATTGTATTCTGTATCTGCAGTGAAAGCAGCTTGGCACCATGAAAGAAATCTAACGTTTGACTGACAAAGTTCTTTGCTTTTCGATTAGACTCGATTGTTTTGGAAGGGTGCAGACAAAACCATACTCTCAAACATCATTTGCCAAAGTAATTAAAATCACAATATATGTAGATATCAAAACTTGTTTAATTCTGAACTTTCTCTGACACTTCCTTTAATGCTACTCCCCGCAAGTCTTTTCATTTTAGTACTGAACTCAGAACCATTTGATTTTTAAGTTGGAAGAAAAAGTAAGGAGTATGAAGTTCTTTTGAGAACTTCCCTTATGTTTAGACAAAAAGTTAAAAGTGCATGACAAGTAATTTTGAAGAAATTATTCTGAGGACTGCCTTCAAGAGGGTGGTCAACCTCAGACTTTAACACTTGAGCTCTGTAATTATATACTTTCTTAGGGGCTTTATGAATCAATTTATCCTTCTACCAATTGATAATTAGATAAAACAATAATGTAATTATTTTGTGAAAAATACTTACAGCTGTTTGATTCTCAAAATAAGGAGTTAAAGATATAAGAACTTACAAAGTACCATAGGCCTTTTAACTAATGAGAGGCAATCAATCAATCAACTATTTTTGTAAACAGTATTCTGCCTTTTCTCCTTGATTAAAAGAGTTAAACTTGCAGAAAATACTTTGAAATCAGGGAGATATCAATGTCTTCTTTGTTTACTAAATTAATGGGGCGAAAGAAAAAAAAAAAAAAACTAAGAAAGTCTTCCAGCATTACAAATAAATAGCTCATTTGGATGATCACTGAATAACCTTTCCTGTCTCTTTCATGTGTTGCTCTGGGAACGTATTAATCTTTAAAGCCCTCTTACATTATAAATATTGCTTATGGCACAAATCATGCAAATTTAGCCCCCTTTCACTACTTCAGAGCTTCTCAGGTCAAGAGTTATCATTCAGACAACATCAACTACTTCCATTAAATCATATTGTATATCTATGTCAGTTCATATTCAAATGCTTGATGCAGAACCATGATAGATCCTTCCCGGCCTTTGGCAAATGTAGCCATGTGGGGCTTAGTTTTGAAGAGAGAGATTTTATGGGTTAAGTGCACAGTTTCTAAGGAGTTAAGCAAATAATAGGCAACCTCTTTGACCAAAGAAGTTTCAAAATAGCAGGAAAAAATGCCAATGGTATTAGGACCAGAGTGTATTAAAGAAAACTGTCCTATGGATACCCATTAAAGAGGGTGGAAGAATTTTCCACTCAGCTGTCAAAATGTCCAGAGAGAAACAACATACTACAGTAAAATGTATGATAAAATGGAATGTAAATGCACTAGCTAGACCTGCTATTAAACAAATTTATGAAAGCTTTATGGCAAGAGTCAAATGTTTTCTTATGAGGATCTCTCCTCTTTGGCTTCCAAAGATGCACCTACCCTTATCACCTACCCAGTGCAGACACCCAACTCTTTCATCAAACATTACAAATTTGTTTAAGTCATTTATAGATTGGTGACTCCAAGAGGGCAGGGCAGCCTCTCAAGCAATGAGTAGTTGTAACTAAAAGATAAAAAAATGTAACATTATCCAGTATACCTATAGGATAATTTTAGTGCATATTTTTAAGATAACAATTTTGGAAGTCCATATTCTAGTTCTAATTGTAAAACTCATTTTGAAAATTATCCTTAGGAAATTCCTCTAATTTATAAGATGATTTGAGAAATAAAATATATACTTTATTAGGCCTTAGTATTACTGAACCTACCAAGTATTACCTAACTTGACTTAGAATGATAGCAGCTAGCAAGTATTTACTTTGATTAGGTACCAGTCAGGCTGTTAAATGTTTTACACATTTTCCCCTCTTTTATCTCTCCCTACAACTCCATAGGGCTGACTATTCTTAATGTTCTCATTTTGCAGGTGAGAAAATTGAAGTGGGGTGTGGCAAGGTCACACAGACAGTACATATAGCAATGGGACTGGACCCCAGGAATTTGAAGCCAGGGCCCTGGCTCTGATCTCATCTCTGTATTGCCTCAAGGGATCCATAATGAAATACAAATTAAAGATAAAAGTCACCCCCTTTGGAGGTATTAAAAATAATTTATGGAGGACAGCTACCATAGCAGAGTTCCAGAGCAGAAACGGGCTCATTGGAATAAATGCCTAGTTGCAACCAGTGGGGAAAAAACATAAAATAAAATTCTTATTAGGAGATGTATAGCTTGGTATTTTTGAAAAGGAAAGAATTATATGATCTTATTATGTACCTTTCTTATAGTCTCTAGGTCAGTCTCCCACACAAGTCAGTTTTAAGATTTTTTTTTTTTAATGATGATGATATAATGATAATGCTAGTGAAAATAATGGAGAAAAGTAGCTTCTCTTTGTACATTATGAACTAAACATAAATATACTTTGTTAGATGACATGAAACAAAAACACTGGCAGAGGATTAATCTTTGCATTCATGTTTGTGGATGAGGAAATGCTGCAAATTTAAAGAGCAAAGCTGAATTAAAAGTAGTCCAAAATACACAACATTTTAATAACTGGGGTGAACTGCTTTGCGAAAACATATCAGTACCAGTAATTTAATTTAATGTAAAGAAGATAAACAGAGTCGAGTTTGTCACTATACCCTTAGGAATAGGGCTGCTTGCCAACCAGAGGAACTATGCAGTTTTAAACATGACTACGTGACCTGGAAAGTGTTTATAGTAACTCCTGATGAACCTCAACAGAGCACAAAATAAAGCAAAAATAAAATGAGTAGAAGAATTTTTCTAATTAGTGATGACACTTGATAGGGTGGCCTCATTTTCAATTTTTGTAATACATATGGGCCCAAAATACAAATGGGTGTAACATGGTATAAATCTGATTTATAGCAACTGATTAAAACATTGTAATTATTTTGAGATACACATTTAAGCCATTGCTAGATTCAATTAAGAGGTCTTCTTGGAACTGTACACAGTTTCAGTTCCAAGTTTGTATAATTTGAGTATTCTCTAAAACCTTTCTGCAACAATTCCTCTTTAAATGACTTGCAGTATAGTACCGACGACTTCTCAAACTTACTTGATATAGTAGAGCTTGATAGACCTATCAACATTGTTGGCCATTAGCATCTTATGTAAAAACAGGCAGCCTCAAAGGGCCCCAGGCTTTAGTCTCTGACCCCAGAGAACAAAGAGAGCTCACAGAGAGGGCACAACTGAAGGACAAATCAGGAAGTCTCAGGAGTTGGTGGCAGATGGAAGCCCTGCTGGGTCTCCACCCTGTGGGTTGATCCTTGTTGAGCAAAGAGAACCAAAGACCGCTGCCATTCCTTATCATCTGCTAGAAACTACTCCTAGTCTAATCCATATCTAAGACCCGCTTAAAGGCACGCCCCACCCTGGTTGTGTGATTCAGCATCTGTTTGGACTTTAGAGGTAAAGTTAAAAGGCACTTAATAGGGATCTCTCATTTCAAAAAGTGAAACTGAAATGTAGAGTTCTAATATCAGTGAACTTCTTATTCTATATGTAATATATATACAATATATAATATATATACACACAAGGGCTTTATATTGAATACATACTTAATTTTGTACTTAATACTACACAGATGTGTTCTTTCTCTTCTGTAATGTTTGTTTGTTTTTTTTTTTTAAACCAATGAGCCAGTAAAGCAGAATCTACTCTATACCTTTGAATGTTCAAACCAACTTCTCAAACTTGGATCTCCCAATGTTTATCCCGAGCCTTTTTTCCTTCCAGCCCTCTACCTAAACCACTTCTCCATTTAACATTATAATAAATAACAGCAATCCAAAAGCTCTTGACTTATATTTAGTTTCAGTGAATGTTAATTCTGTAGGCACAGTGTCCTGGAAAGCAAGTGTTGGGTCACTCAGAAAAAATGCACTACATATTTCTGTTCCTTTTTACACAGATATACAGCAGGAGTATTTTGCAATACAAAAATCAGCTACATTAAATTCATGGAAATTAAATATAATGAAAGAAAGAAAAAAATAAGGAAGGAAGGAAGGAAGAACTTTTTAATCTGCTTCTTAAGTAACTAAATAATTGTTGAGATACAATTGACTTTATATGCTCCATAAACATTTAGTAATTGGTACAAATCTTTGTTGAATTATCTCAAATAGTGAGGCTTGGTCTAGAAAAGGGTGAAGTATAATTAGCAGTGTCAGATAACACCCATGAGAGGCAAACTTTACTATGATTGCATTTCAAGTGCTAAGTCACAAATGAAATATAATATTAAAGAATATAATGGGCAAGAATGAAAGAGGAATGACTGTAACTTAATAAAAAATAAGTTCGGCAGAGGAAACAGTAATGGAAGATGAATTATATTTTCTTTTTACAAATTAATTGAAACCTATTTAAATGTAAGTTCTTGTATCAAAAAGGGAACTGTAAAAGATCATTAAAATCTTTTTAATTTAAAAGCAATTAAAAATACTTAGTTCTTGATAGTGTGTGCATGTAATTAAATGTGTAGATATGTCCACACGCATATAGAGAGAGCTACATGTATGAATTATACTATTTGTAATTAAATATTTTTATTTAATTATAAATAACATAAACTTTACGTATTTTATGTCTCACTGTTTGACTTCCCGACAGACTGAAGTGAAGCAAATCAGAAAACCTGACATGAAGTTGTTCGTCAGATTATCTAATGCAGGCCTCATCAAGCTTTTTCCATAAAGGATCAAATAGTAAATATTTTAGGCTTTATAAGCCAGATAATCTCCATCTCTACAAGTCAACTCTGCTGTTGTAGCACAAAAGTAGCCATGGACAATACATACCTACACACATACATAGCCATGACTATGTTCCAATAAAACTTTATTTGCAAAAACAGGCAGCAGTCCAAGTTTGCCCCAAGAGCATTAATTAGTTTACTTATCCCTGCTCTAGAACACAGCAAGATAGCCATCTGCAAAGCAGAATAGGGAGCATACCAGAATCCCACCATGCTGGTACCCTGATCTGAGATTTTCCACCTTGCAGAACTGTGAGAAATCAATTTCTGTTGTTTAAGACACCCGTTCTATGGTAATTTGCTATAGCAAACCAAGCTGGCTAAGACACTCCAAATTTTCTTTTGTTTTTATACGTGTGTGGCTTAGAGCACTCATAGTCTGTACCAACCTGGTTTTAAAGAATGCTACTCTGAAATCATAGCTAATTAATCATTATTCCTCAAATAAACTGTATTTTCTTTAAATGTTGGTTTGTTTGCATAAGTTATTTTTTCCCTCTGGCAGGAATTCTCTTGCCCCACATCCCCTTTCAGCTTGGAAAACATCTACTCACCTTAACACTGGTGAAGCTTTTGAAGGAAATTAGATTTAGAATATCAGGGCTAGTTATTTCATAGGAAACCACAGTTAAAAAATGCTCAATAATCAAAAAAGGTGTGTCTTTTATGGTTATTATATTAAATAATTAATTGAGAACACTTTTTAAGCACTTTCAGTAGCAAAAATTTTTTCCAGTACAGATAGGTGTGTTGGTCAGTGAACTCACTTACAAACTAAGCAACATCAACATGTCTGTTCTATTACTCTTGAGACTGAATACATTAATTTGCATTTAATTTTTTTATCTTAATAACTTCTTAAGGCCTCCAGAGCTTTCTTCCAAGACCATTAGAGTGAACTGAGATGAAGGAAACAGTAAGTTAGATTATTTTAATGGAATTTTTTTAGTACTTTAATGAGCATACAATCATCAACTTACAGAACATTTATTTATTTCTATTATCAAAATGGTTTTAGTTGACCAAGAAACTAAAGCCTGAAAAATGTATTTAAATTAATGCTACTTGTATTTATAACTTTATATATATATATATTTTTTCACCCTTCCTTACTTTTCTTTAGGCTATTTTCTGTTTCCAAAAGAGAAAACATTATACTGAATATAGATACAATATATGATGTTAGTTATTGAAAACGATAATTGCAATAATAATGGGGAGGAGAAACTAGGTTTTAAAAGAGTATCTTAGTAAAGCTGTTTTAATTCAGTTAATCCTCTATGAAAAACATTTTCCAAAAAATGTATTTAAAAGGTTGCCCATCTTGAAATTATATAATTGATCGCTACTAAAGAGGTCTTACTGGTTACACGTCAGGAGACCAATGTGACAGAAACCCCATAAATACTTGCCAAAGATTTTAGCAATATCATTCTTGTCCTTTCTTATCTGTGCATTCAAATTTTAAACATTTCAGCTTTTCCACTTGCTTTTATATTTTTATTTGTCCTAGCGCTTCTGAATCTTGAGACATATGATAACAATGTTTTCCTCCCCAGAAAAACTGTTTTAACCTTCCTCCAGGTGATTTTGTAATCTCAGCAGATAGTTGCATTCAAAGAGAGACCGGCTATTAGAGTGCTCCCTGGTGTAATACGCATATAGGTTGCAGCAGCCTTCTGAATCTCATTCCATTGCAGGAGACGTTGAGTTGGCAGTTCTTACTGGCTGTTTGCCACCCACTTTTCTCAGTTCTCAGGGCTTGCATTTGTGCTGAACCATGCTGCCCACTTTCTATTTTGCATTTTGAGCCTTTATCTCTCCTGCCTTCAGTGATTTTTATGGATGAACAAACCAGGTCAATGAAGATAAGCCACTGCCACTCTTCACTAAATCTTCCCACTTTTTAAGAACTGGCTTGGAATTGAACTTCTAAGATTTTCTCATTAGCCCAGAAACACAGGACCGTACTTTTAGCACTGTTTCTTTGCATCAAGGAAATAAGTCAAGGTTCTCGGTTTCAGTCCCATTTACTACCTCTTTGACCATGGAGAAATCATTAACTTCTCCAAATCTTAGTTTCTTGATTAAAAAATGAGTCTGTCAATATCTGTCTTACCCACTTCTCAAGAACTTAGGGAGACTTAAATAAAGTTATGTATGTGAACATACCTATAAACTGTGAAGTACGATAGAATAGAATGACTTTTTTCTTCTTTCTGATGAATCAGACGTGATGTAATAAAGTTTACTCTTTAAAACTTCAATACATTTTGTAGTTTCAAAGAGGTTTTTTTAGCGTTTAAAAGAGTAAATGTCTAAACATATCTTGATATCCTAAGGGGAGGAAAAAAACAAAAACAAAACAGTGAGCCCTGGACTTTAAAAAAAAAATCCTTTCTTTGATTTCAGGGACAAGGAAATTATTGATTTTTTAGCATAATCTCCCTAACTTCACTCTGCATGTCTTACATTTCCACTTTTACTTCTAATAATATAATGGAATATTATTTATTCCATCATATCACATTTTATTACATATTTATTACAATGAAGCCCAGAAATTGTACTTATTATCAGAAAGACTCTTTAGTGTCATGCTATGGTTTAAGAGCTGACCACGGGACACATTGTCGAAGAACATTGCTGTGATTATGGCTATGTGAAAAACAAACAATTCACTTAGCATTGATGAGTTAACTCAATAGAAAGATGATGAAAATATACTAAGTTACTTGGTTAACTGATCCAATCAATGCACCTGACGATATCATGATGACTTCCATGGATATACATAATTTGGTTTACTACTTTTAACAGTTTTTTAAATGTATGAGTGACATATACTAAGCTGCTCCTATTTAAAGTACAGTTTGTTAAAATGTGTCATTTGAATATGCCTCAATAAAGTTAATGTACATAGACCCTCTCTAGGCTACCTCATCTTTTTCTTTACTCTCTCCTTTAACAAACCCAAATGCCTGGAATACCAGCCATTACTTCTGGGAAAACGACTCACACATTTTAAGCTCCAGCAGAAATTGTCTTCCAAGGTTTGAAACTTCTTTTGGGAAGCCTGCAAAATATTTCCATCTTAATTTTGAACAAACACCCCAAATTTCACATGCCCCCAGATATGTTCTCTCCCTAGTGCTTAATAAATACAAGCATACCATGGAGATATATTGCAGGATTGGTTCTAGACCACTGCAATAAAGTGAATATCTCAATAAAATGAGTTACATGAATTTTTTGGTTTCTCGGTGCATATGAGTTATGTTTACACTATACTGTAGTCTATTAAGTGTGCAATAGCATTTTGTCTAAAAACAATGCACATACCTTAATTTAAAAATACTTTACTGCTAAAATATGCTAACCATCACCTGAGCCTTCAGGGACTCATTATCTTTTTGTAACAGTTAACATCAAAGATCACTGATCACAGATCATCCTAGTAAATATAATCATTATGAAAAACTTTGAAATATTATGAGAAATTCCAAAATGTGACACAGGCAAGAAGTGAGCAAATGCTGTTGGAAAAACAGTGTCGATATATTTGCTGGACTCAGAGTTGCCACGAACCTTCAAATTGTAAAAAACACAATATCTATGAAATACAATAAAGCAAAACACAACAAAATGAATAATATCTGGATTGATCAAAAATGTGATGGTTAATTTTGTGTGCTCAGATATTAGGTTAAACATTATTTCTCTGAGAGTATCTGTTAGGGTATTTCTAAATGAGATTGACATGTAAATCTACAGAGTAAAGCAGATTGCCCTCCTCAGTGTGGGTTGATCTCATTTAATCAGTTGAAGACTTAAATAGAATAAAATTCTGAGGAGTAAAGAACAGTTCTTTCTCTCTGTCTTCAAACTGGAATATCTTCCTCTCCTGCCTTCAGACTCAGACTTATACTGAACTCAAACCATCAGCCCTTCTGGTTCTCAAGCCAAGAGACTCAGACTGGAACTATATCATCCAATCTCCTTGGTCCCCAGCTTGCCAACTGCACAGTCCTGATGGTCTCAAAAATACCTTGCTCTTTCAAAGCTGTGTTCTTGAAAATGTCTTCCACTGTGAGAAAGGTAAAAAGAACATACACTCCAAGGACAGGGGAGTGAGTGAGGAGGCTTCGATTACTGGGGTCCAGATTGTAGTCAACCAACGATCACATCCTCTCAATGATCTCTTCCAACAATCACCATGAATTAACCATCTCTTTCAGTCTCAACTACTAGACAGCAATTCCCTGTCTCCCACCCACCAAAGATACATAGGGTTGAAACACATACACACACACACACACACACACACACACACATCACAAATGTTAATATGCATATCACGTGAAGTTCACTAACATCCATACTGTTGAAATGCTAACAAATTTGCAATTAAGTAACAGTTAAGTATACAAAAACCAGCCCTCTCAGGATTACTGTGCTAATTTCTAAACTAAAATATAAAGGTCACTTTAATAAGAGAAATCTTAGTGTTTTAAACTTTAGTAAAAATGACTGTGGAAAGATGAAATAATGCCAGGCGATAAAAACTTTTGTGAAACTTTATCTCCAGCCAAATATGTGTCACTGGGGATAACTGAAATAAGACAAAGCTTTACATTTTCACTGTTCTCACACCTTCTTCATTCTGAGAGATCAGACTGAATGCTGTGGAGACATTAGAAGGCATAACCACTGTGGGATTTTCTCTTTTACAAGCTGGAAAAATAAACATGTTATAGTACTCCTAGCCTGGCATGAGTTCCTTCTGATGGGGTCTTGGATAAGATCTAGCATGGATAGTGATAATGCCTTCTAGACACTGTTTAAAACCAAACCTCAAAATCTTGTGAATACAGTCTATTCATAGTTAGAAGGGACAGCCAAACATTCAGAGTCAACAGAGGAAAAGAAAACACAGTCACTTGTCTCCACTATTTTAATATAAAGAGACAAATAGCTACCATTATCCAAGGTTCTCACCACAGAGCGCCTACATACTTCAACAGATCCATTAAGTGAAAGACTGCACCTCCCTCCATGCAAAGCCTTATTTTTTAACCATCAGCAAAACACAGAAATTATAACTCAAACTACAAAGTATTGCTAAGTATTCCAATCCTGCTCAAATTCTCTATTTTGGATTTGTTTTCAAACTGGGCTTTGTTTCTTCAAACCCATGTCATGTAACTAGGACTAGTTTACATCATTTGCAACATATTCAGCTCCTGAATAATAAAAGTATTATACAATTAAGAGGCAGACAATTAGATATGGTTACTAATTACTTGAGATGTCTACTAGAGTTGCTTCAGGGAGAACATTGACTCATATTATGTATGTATTAGAGATGCTTTTTTGACTAATATTGCCATGAGGACAAGAGGAATTATGATTTTCATGAACTGTCCAAATAATTTAAATTATAAGACATCTCATTTAAATATGCTTATGTAATTGGGTCATGCAAATATTACAAAACTGAATTTCTCATTCATGGTTATATCATAAATCAAATCAAGGACAATTAATTTATCTTGTGGCATCTTATTTTTTCCCCCTTCCCGCCTTCCCTCCCTCCTTTCTTTTTTTTCCTATCGTTTTTCCTTCCTTCCTTCCTCTTTCCTTCCTTCACTCTATACATTTTCAGTGTAACTCAAGGTCTGGACAGTTAAATATATAAGAATCCAGTGAAGTGATCTCAAAAGACTTCAATCTTAACTTTTAATTTTTTTGTCTTTTTAAGTTAAAGTAAAATACATTCATTGTAAAATGTTCAAACAATACAAAAGTAACAATTCCTTTTAAAAGCACTATTAAACTTTGGATGTACATCTTTTCTGAATTTTTTATGATTGTATCAAATCAAACAGTACTTATTAAACATCTGAATTACACTGGCAGTTGCCACTTGACTATGATAAATACAGAAAGAGAATGAGATTGTCCCTATTCTCAGAGAGACAAACATGTTAACATAAGGAAATAAATCTATGCACTAATAATCAGTCTGTTAACTAAGAAAGTATACTGGACAGCAGTGAATTAAATGGGTTTATGTATCAGAAATATTCAGTGTAGAAAATAAGCATGAACTCTGAAAAGAGGGAAACTTGACCTTTTCCCTACAGTCTCGCTTCCCAGTTCCTGTCCAACCTTCAGTTCCCCTTCCTGCCAAGTAGGTGCTGGGAATGGTGGGCAGACAGGGCTTAGAGGTTGCAAACAAGAACATGGGACTTGTTAGTGTTCAGACTAGAGTTAATGCAAGACCATTCACCTCTGTGCAGGAGGAGAGTTTGAGGACTTTTAACAGAGAATCTTGAAACAAAAATAAGAGGATGAACTCTAGAAAGAGCTTGACTTCTTGAGATTCATTAGCTCCTTTAGGAAAGCAATGACTACCTGATGGATGGAGAAACCACTGATCTTCTTGCCCTTGGAAGCTGTGGGGAAACTTGTCAGGTGGAATGATGTTGAGAGCACTATTGCTTGGAGTTGAGAAAAAGATAATCCTTTCCTGATGCTTCAGGAGAGACTTGGGAGCTCGAGGCCATCTGATGCTAGCCTAGGATCATCTTCCTTCTCTGAAGATATAGCAAGTATGGCTGAACCTTGAGGAGAGAGCAAAAGAATACTTAAATGTGATTAAGGAGATCCAGCAGCCAGAGAAATGACAATTCAGCAAAACTTAAGAAGAACCTGCTCCTGGTAGACAAATAAACAAACTGTTGAATGAGACTGAGGACAACAGCAACAAAAATAACAAAATCAAAATAATTTGAAGTGGTTCCATTACAGCTCAAAAAGTCTTTCTGAAGCTAAAACCACATTATTTTTAAACTATAGAATTAAATAGACAAATTGAATGGAAGGTGTTCACTTTGGATATACATCAGTGGGCTGGAATATCAAATCTACGGAAAACCTTAAAACAAACCAAAATTCAAAAAGAGATAGAAATCATGACATAAAAGGTAAATGTCTAAGAAGACAGATGCCGGGGAGCTACAATGAATTTGAACAAAATCAGAAACAGAAAAAAAAAAAAAAAGGATAGACTGAAATGAGGTTATAACTAAAGAAGTGTGAAAAAAATCTGAACTAAAAAAGAAATACAAGTATTAGAAGCTTTTCCAGGTTTCAGCAGGGTCAAAGAGAAAAAAAAAAAAACAACTCTATGCAGATCCTTGTAAAATTTTTAAATTTCAATAATTCAAAACAAAACACAACCTAGAGTAAGTCTGAGCAAAAAGAACTATTACCCAAGAATCTCTTGCCAAGCCAAGGAATGGTTCACCTGTCAAGGTGAAAAAAAATACAACACGTTTAAAGATTCATGCAATGTATCACCCACATATCCAACCTGAAGAAAATATTTACAAGTAGACTGTAATTACACAAAATATGAGTAGAAGCAAAGAGCTCACTACAGGGAAGGATGAAGAGCAGAGGCACTAAAAAGGGAAACCTCATATGTGACCAAAACATAAATACATGTGGAACCACATGCAACTTCCTCTTCCTTTTTTTTTTTTTGGCCATATCACATGATTTGTGGGATCTTATTTGGCCTACCAGGGATCGAACCTAGGCCCTCAGCAGTGAAAGTGCAGAGTCCTAAGCACTGGACTGCCAGGGAATTCCCCCCCCCCTTTTTTTTTTTTTTTTTTGCCATTTCCATTTTTTAAAAAATACTCAGATATCAAGTATTTCATATGGTTCAAAATCACTTCAACACAGAGGGGCTGAGGAGTGTAAAAGTATTTTAAAGGTTTTCTTTTAATGAGTTGGGAAGGAACAGTAGAGGAAAAGTAGAGCATTTTCATTGAAGAGGAGAGATGCCATCTTGTTTTCATACAATGGTAAAGTAATGTGTGTTGAATTACCAGAAAAGGAAGTTAATGAATAAAAGAACACAAGATGAACAGTAACTTGAAAACATGAGCAAAATAAACAGCAGGGAAAAAGAAAAACAAAAAAGAACTAAATGGTAAACCTAGAGTAAGATGGAAAGATTTAAAGCAAGTTTTATTGATCCATCAAATTAAGTATGCCAATTTTTTTTCCATTAGAGGACAGATTGTGTTAACTGAAAAAATGCAATCTTTATGCTTTAGGAGAAATGTACACAAAATTGTGCAAAATTGAAACACTAGACCTCTAGCCTCATCTCATCTCTGATGCTCACTCTGGTCTGATTGTATATATGACAGGCCACCAACACCCAACAAAGGCATCAACCCTCACCCAGTCCTGAATCCAATCCCATGTTACTGTCTGGCTGAGGATCACAGATGGTTGGCAGAGATTAGGGATGGGAATAGACTCAGGATAGAGGTGAGCTTATCTGTTGTGCAAATTAAAACATTTTAAAGACTAATCAGATAAACGCTAATTTTTTTTTTTTTTTTTAGGTTACCTGAAACTGTCTACATGAAAATGGCTGCTGAAAATTGTTTCTTCAAAATGTCATGGGCACAATACTTTTAGTTATTATGTTCTTCACATTTATGTTATGGTCAATAACCTAACAAAGAACATTATTTTGTTTGAAGGGTTTTGCTAAACAGTGAGACCATGGGGACACTTACATTTGCTAGCTCGAACAATTACAGAGACAGAAATAAAGTAGTTTTTAAAACACGTCACATGGTGACTCTAACAGGAAATGGATGAAGGTTATGGAGCTCAAATGAGAGTGGGGAAGAAGCAGAGAAGATAGAAATGAAAGGGAGAAAAAAAGCAAAATCTCATTTGTAGAACTTACTTTAGAATCTCTCCAGTTCTAGAAGCCTTTGGTAAGCTACTAAGTAATATGATAAAGGGCTGTTTTAGACTATATCCATTCCTTTCTCAATGCTCCTTCACCCTAAGTTTCAGTGCCCTTATGTCATCAAAATCTCAATTTACAATAGATCTATATGAGTATCCCAGGGCTGCTGTAACAAATTAACACAAAATGGGTACCTTAAAACAACAAAAATCTATTGTTTCACAGTTCTGGAGGCGAGAAGGCCTAAATCAAGGCATCAGCAGGCTTTCACTCAAAGCTTTAGGGGAAAATCTGTTCCATGCTTTTATCTTAGCTTCTGGTATTGCCATAATGCTTGGTATTCCTTGGCTTGTAGATACATCACTCCAATCTCTGCCTCTGTTGTCACATGACATTCTCCCTGTATGCCTCTATGTCTCTTCTCTTCTTAAAACGACACCAGTTATATTGGATTAAGGGTCCACCCCATTGCACTGTGATTCCATTTTACTTAACTAATTACATCTGCAATACCCTATTTCCAAGTAAAGTCACATTCTGAGGCTCCAGGAAGGATATGATTTGGCTGGAGTCAGGGGAGGTGACACTATTCAACCCAGTGCAAGAACTAACTTAGCTCAATGGTCTTAGTTAACTCACAGGCATTTACTTTTAAATACTAATGTCTAACTATGCAGCAAAATACTTTTTCCTACCTGTTAAATTGATTTGGAGTACCAACATTCAGAGAGTTATCTTAAGGAAGAAAGAAAAAGGCAGAAGGGCTGTCCTAGGTCCTTAAAGTCACACCATTTATGCTCAAAAGCTCTCTACCTAATTGTTCATTGTTAAGAAGGGTACGTATATGGCTTCAAGCCACCCTCTTAATCAAATCACATAGAGAACAACCAGATCAGGGAATTCACAATGGCCCACAAAATAATTGCTTGACGCCACAGTTGGACAGTCTATAAGCAGACTTGCAAATTGGCAAGAAGAGCTTAAATGTCAAAAATGGAGAGTGGTTTCATAGTAAATTATATCAAATCACAGAATGTTGCTCCTTCATCAATTGTGACTTACAATGCTGCAAGGGCAGCAAGAAGTGGATATAAATATGACCCTTATATTTTGCACGGAAGTGTCAGTTGAGAAAAAAGACTCTTTTTCAGGGCACGATTACAATGGGTCTGCTGTTCAAAGACAGGGACAGAGATTGTTAAACCCACGGAGGATGAGTGATAGATGAAGGTCTACCTAGCTACTTAATAACAGAATCCAAAATATAACAAAAAAAAAATTTTGGCTTCCAGGGTCTAGCTGTCAGTTTCCAGTCAGCACTCTCCCAACACCGGGAAAAAAAAAAAAAAAAAAAAAAACCTACATAAAACACACTATTGATAAAACAGTTCTTGTATTTTAAAACTAAATTAAGAAAAATGTAAAAGAAAAAAATTAAGAGAGGAGGAAGCATGGGAAGATTGGGGCAGGAGTTTGGGACAGAATGAGTTAGTTTCGGCAGAAAGATTGTTACCGGACTCCAGTGACAGTGACTACAAACAAATGCTTTGAGCTTCTTGTTAAACAAATGCTTGTTTGGTTGGTACGTTTTAACATTGCAGTTGGAACTAACAAATGCTCCACTTGGCTGGATGTTTAACAAGCCTCTCTTTGGGAGTCTAGCATCTGTCAGGAGAATCAGAGCAAGGGTTCCACTTATATTAAGCAGGAGAAAAATTATATCTAATGAACTGCTAATACCAAGCGTTTATTGAGTTCTCCAAGGCATGTTCAAATCAGATATAAGTTAAAAGGCTAATATGAGTTTTTGATAATCTGGGAAAACTATTCACAGAGAAAAATTAGATTGAAATCTTTATGAGCAAAAACATTTCTTGTAGGCATATTATATGATGGATCTACTACTAAGTGCCTTGCCTTTGTTGTTATTTAATCCTAACGACTATCCTAGCCAGAATGCTTTTTGTTCCATTTTACAGATGAGGAAACAAGCTGTGTGAAATTGAGTAATTTTCCCATAGTTAACACAATAAGCATGTGGCAGAACTGGGATTAGAAATTGCCTAACTTGAAACTTTTGCAATTACTCTGTTCTAGTGCTTCCCCAGAAAATGATACAGCTAGAAAAAAGAATTGGAGGAAGTATTTGATCATTTTCCTCCTGTTCTGCACAAGAGGACATTAAGAACTAGGTGTTCAAGTGATTGTACAAAAGTCACACAGCAATGCAAGACTGAATATTGGTATTCTGACTTCATTAGAGAAACCATATTTCTTTTTGTTATACTATTTAATATGGAGTGTACATAGAGATTTAAATGTTTTCATGCAGAACCAGAATTAGAATTGAACTATCACAGAGATAGCTGATTCCTGGAATATGCAGTCATGTCATTTTAATCCACACCAAGGTGGATGAACCATCCTTTCCCACATGTGACTTGATTACATAATACAGAAGGAAGCACGTGATGCTTGCTCTGTACAACATTATCCCTCATTTGCTTTCAAAACAAAATTTATTTTATCTCAGATATAAAGAGTTAGTCTAGGGCTTCCCTGGTGGCGCAGTGGTTAAGAATCCACCTGCCAATGTAGGGGACACGGGTTCAAGCCCTGGTCTGGGATGGTCCCACATGCTGCAGAGCAACTAAGTCCGTGCACCACAACTTACTGAGCCTGCGCTCTAGAGCCCGTGAGCCACAACTACTGAAGCCCGTGTACCTAGCACCCATGCTCCACAATAAGAGAAGCCACCATAATGAGAAGCCTGCACACCACAACGAAGAGTAGCCCCCACTTGCGGCAACTAAAGAAAGCCCGCACGCAGCAATGAAGACCCAACACAGTCAAAAATAAAGAAAGTAAAATTAATTAATAAAAAAAAAGAGTTAATCTAATCACACTGCTCAGTTCATTGACCTTGGTCATCTCCAGTCTTTATAAGGAAATTCAAAGTTTTTCCCTTATCATCCCCTCTCACCTCTATTGTTCCTTCCCAGAAATAAGCACCCACCTTGACTTGTTTCCCTTATGTTCTTTAATATTGTGGTACAATACGTAATGTTTTATGTGTGTATGTTTTGAATATACATAAGTAAAATTGTAGAACAAAAATTTATTCTCTTTCCTAAATGTTTTCTCACTAAAGTTTTAATTATAAAGAATTTCAAACATACAGAAAAGTTGTAAGAATTTTACCTTAAGCATCCATATACCTATTACTCAGAGTCAGCCATTAAGGTTTTTTTGTCCTTCTATCCATTCATTAATCTATCCTATGTTGAGATCATTTCAAAGCACATTACAGATATCAGTACACTTCTGCCTAAATATATCAGTATGAATATTATTACCTAATACTGAGGTGTGCAGAGGGGAACATTTCCTTACAGGAAAATAAGAAACCTTCACAACCTGTGCTGTACATTTCACCTTGTTTTGGAGTATATTGCCCTGTTCTAGTCTTGATGGGTACTCCTTTGTTCTACTTAAGTGTGTGCATCATATGACACCTGGACAAATTCAGTGACTAAAAATAGAAGGAAAAACATTGACCAAGTTTCTGTTATAGCGTAATGGAAATAAAAACAAAATAAACAAATGAGACCTAATGAAACTTAAAAGCTTTTGCAAAGCAAAGGAAACTACAAACAAGATGAAAAGACAACCCTCAGAATGGGAGAAAATATGTGCAAATGAATCAACAAACAAAGGATTAATCTCTAAAATAAATAAACAGCTCATGCAGCTCAATATTACAAAAACAAACAACCCAATCAAAAAATGGGCAGAGGAACTAAATAGACATTTCTGCAAAGAAGACATACAACTGGCCAAGAAGCACATGAAAAGCTGCTCAACATCACTAATTATTACAGAAATGCAAATCAAAACTACAGTGAGGTAACACCTCACACCAGTTAGAATGGGCATCATCAGAAAATCTACAAACAACAAATGCGGGAGAGGGTGTGGAGAAAACGGAACCCTCTTGCACTGTTAGTGGGAATGTAAATTGATACAGCCACTATGGAGAACAGTATGGAAGTTCCTTAAAAAACTAAAAATAGAATTACCATATGACCCAGCAATCCCACTCCTGGGCATACACCCAGAGAAAACCATAATTCAAAAAGACACATGCACCCCAATGTTCACTGCAGCACTATTTACAATAGCCAGGTGATGGAAGCAACCAAATGCTCATCGACAGATGAATGGATAAAGAAGAGTGGTACATATATACAATGGAATATTACTCAGCCTTAAAAAGGAATGAAATTGGGTCATTTGTAGAGACATAGATGATCTAGAGACTGTCATACAGAGTGAAGTAAGTCAGAAAGAGAAAAACAAACATCGTATATTAATGAATACATGTGGAACCTAGAAAAATGGTACAGATGAACCGGTTTGCAGGGCAGAAATTGAGACACAGATGTAGAGAACAAAGGTATGGACACCACGGGGGGGAAAGTGGCGGGGTAGGGGTGGTGGGATGAATTGGGAGATTGGGATTGACATGTATACACTAATATGTGTAAAATAGATAACTAATAAGAGCCTGCTGTATAAAAAATAAATAAAATAAAATTCAAAAAAAATGTTTCTGTTAAAGCATAAAAATGACATTTTCTCTTTATCCCTCTGACTTTGTAATTGAAGAAGTATTCTTGTCTATATTTTAGAAAAATACTTTGTAATGCCTACTTAGAAATTGATATGATGATATAAATCATAATTCCCATCTGTAATTTATTAGTATCAAATTCATTTCTACACATATTTATTGAGTTCTTGCTATGTGTACATTTTGTACTGAATTGTGTCCCTCCAAGGTTTATATATTGAAACTCTAACACCTGACATGATTATATTTGGATATAGATCTTTTAAGGAGTAACTGAAGGTGAAATGAGGTCCTAAGCGTGGGGCTCTCATTCAATAGGACTGGTGTCCTTATAAGAAGAGGAAGAGACACCAAAGATGTCTCTGTTTCCAAGTGCACAGAGGAAAGGCCATATGGGACACAGTGAGGAGGTAGCCATCTGCAAGCCAGGAAGAGAGGCCTCACTGAAACCAACACTGATGGCACCTTGACCTTGAATTTCCAGTCTCCAGAACTGGAGGAAATAAGTTGTCCTTTAATTCACCCAGTCTGCAGTATTTTGTTATGGCAACCTGAGCAGACAAATACATTGTATATGCTCTGGATAACAGAACTAGATTTAAATAATTTCACTTGATTTAAGACTTCAAAGTTTATTAGGGAGTGTGGTATGCAAAGATATTTTTTACTCAGTGAAACCTAAAAAATAGTGTATTTTCCTCTATATATGTACTCATGTGTTCAGTTTACTCATGGTATCTTATGTTTAAGTGTGTATCTGCTTCTCTTTATCTTTTTTAAGCAAGTATTTCTAACCAAGTGGCTGCCAATTCTATTTATACCTGTAGCTTGTCATAAATGAAAAGGACATTCTTGAATATGAATAAGAAGGAGTAAAGTTAGTTCATTTTGATAAGTTAAAAAAAAAATATGTTCCCAGGACATTTGGGTAAAATATCTTTGAAAAAAAAAAAAAAATCCACAGCTGTAACATTTTGCTTACCTTAGGCATTTCCCTAATGTTCCTCTCTGTGATGAAAGATGTTTGACTCAAAAATCAGTTCTTTAAACCCTTTTCCCTCACTTCTTCAATAATGTCTATTTTCTCATTTCCCACTGTGGTGTTATTGGATTCGTAACAGCAGTTCTGCATAGTATCATTTACCTGTAAGCTAAACCAGCAAATTCAAAGAGTTTCAAATTATAAAATCTGATTTGGTAGCTTTATGCTAAATGACAATCAGATGGAAAAGAGGCTGAAATAAAAATGTTCCAAGATGCACCAGTAGGCGTCATTATCCTTATTAGCAGAAATGCCTTTGCTGGAGTAAGAATGCATAAATTGTGATAGTGTCAATCACAGGCTCTAAGATTACAAGGGAATTGTTTAAATTCCATTTTGTGGAGAAGAATATTAAGATTTAGGGAGGCATGCTATAATACAAAGAGCCCAAGCTATGAATTACAAATTATGAACTTGATTTATGGACCAATTATATCAGTTATGATGAAAGGATCTTAGATAATGCCCTTAACTTTCTGACCCGCAGTTTCTTCTGATTACTGAGATGACTTTTTAGAGAACAGAAGATACACTACAATATATTGGATAATGAATACTTCGGGTGGAAAATAGAGACACTCTAGATATTTTCATGAAGAAGGGATTTAATACAAAGAATTAGAGGCCTATGAAACTATTGGATGACCTGGGGCAGTAAAGAAAAAAAAGTTGCTGCTAAGCTTTCTGGGAATCATGAAGTGCAGAAGTCACTGACAACTCCAAACGAGCCTCTCGGCATCAAGTAGGCTGATTCACATCTTGACACCTGATATCTACTGGCAAAATCTTCCGTCTGCCATCTTCCAAAGCCCTCACACCTCCCCACTGAAGCCAAAACAACTCTCCATCTCTCTCGTCTTTATCAAATCTTTAGCAAGAGCTTTTCATTTGCAGGGCATAAACTGGAATCCTCTGGCAAGAAAGTCTGGAGAATGCAGTTTCCAGTCTTCCAGCTTTTGCAGCAGAGGTGATAGCTGAGAACAGTGTGGGAATGTGTTTGAAATTCCAACAGACAGGGGCTTCCCTTGTGGCGCAGTGGTTGAGAGTCTGCCTGCCAGTGCAGGGGACACGGGTTCGAGCCCTGGTCTGGGAAGATCCCACGTGCCGCGGAGCAGCTGGGCCCGTGAGCCACAATTACTGAGCCTGCGCATCTGGAGCCTGTGCTCCGCAACAAGAGAGGCCGCGATAGTGAGAGGCCCGCGCACCGTGACGAAGGGTGGCCCCCGCTTGCCGCAACTGGAGAAAGCCCTCGCACAGAAACAAAGACCTAACACAGCCATAAATGGATAAATAAATAAATTAAATTAAAAAAAAAATTCCAACAGATAATTCGTAAGATATACTCATTCCACACAGAAGACACTTAGAAATTTCAGTCCACTCACAGGTTTTGTCTGCTTTGCCTACAAAATGCAATTCAAATCCATTTCAATTTGATCTCTGTACACTGCAACCACCTGTAACTTAAGGTAATACTGTTTCTCACATGGACTATTACAACATTTATCTTGCTTTCCTCTTTCCACATTGCTCTCCATATAACCCATAATCTGTTTGCTTATGCTGTGGTTACAAACAATCTCAGAACTGCAGTGGCTTAACCCAGCTGGTATTTAGTTCATGCTCTTACAGATTTGCAAGGTCCTCTGCTGCGTATAGTCATGTAGAGTCGCAGGCTGACTGAGCCTCATCTATCTTTCAGAAGCGGCATCTGGAATACTCAGCCTCCTCCATTGCTGTGGCATGAGATGTGAGGGACTGGAGAATTACTCAAGGGAGTTTTGCTAACTAAGCCCACCAGTGACATGGCCCCATTCAACTCCAAGAAATATGAAAATTGGAACACGTTTGAGCCTTGAACAACACGGGTGTTAGGGGCGTCAACCCCCAAGCAGTTGAAAATTTGCAAATAACTTTACAGTCTGCCCTTAGTATCCATAGGTTCCACATCTGCGGATTCAACCAATCGTGGATCATGTAGCACTGTAGTGTATTTATTAAAAAGTATCCACGTGTAAGTTGACCCTTGCATTTCAAATGCGTGTTTTTCAAGTGTCAGCTGTATTAGGTTGAAACTATGCCATACTTCCTATAATCAGGACGTTTATGCCATACTTCCTGTAGTCAACTTTCTATATTTCTATATTTAAATATTCAGAGTAATATTTATAAAATGTAAATCAGATCATATTTTTCTGCTTAAAAACATTTGGGGGTGTCCGTTGCACGTAAAAGAGAACTAAAACCTTTCATTAGAGCCTACCAGAACCTACAGGATCTGGAATGCCATTTTTTACCTTCTTATTGCTTCTGTTCTTCCTCACTGAAGTCCAAGATGTTGATTTTCTTTATGTGCTTTAAACACGCCAAGATGGTTTCTGACCTAGGGCTTTGCACCTGCTGTTCCTTCTGACTGAGAACTGTTTTCAGTGAGCTTTCTGCATGACTAAAGTCATTCTCGTTCTGCAAGTCTCTGCTTAAATGTCATCCCCAACACTTTAGTTTCTAGTATAACAGCTGTGTATCACTTTTCACAATCTGTAAGTTCTTTATAATTTTGTTGTTTGTCTCCAAAGCCTTTACAATAAACTTCATGAGGGCAAGGACCACTTCAATCTTATTTGAGCCTTGTTTCCAATCCATAGAATAGTGTCTGGCCTATAGTAATCACTCAACTAACATAAGTTGAGTGAAAATACAAATCAATAAATTGTATCTATCGTTATTGACCAAAGTGATTAAAAAGAGATTAGTAAAAATAAGGGTGATATTTTAGTTACAGATTAAGCTGAGAATATCTCTTCATTTGTCTTTCTTTCAAGACAATTTAAAAGCCATATATATTTTCTCATTTATTAAAAAGTGCTATCTGATGGTATTTTTTTTTTTGTCTTTCTTAAATACACACACACACACACACACCTAGTTAAGACAACACCAGGATAACCTACCCCAAATAGAAAAAAAATCAGCTAAACAAAAAGCATGCATTTGCTAATCCAAACGCACTGTGCTTCAAACACAAATTGTCATATTTAGCCACTAGCTAATTTCTTTTGGTAAAGATGATATCACTTTTGTCTTTTTAAAACAACAGCTATTTTTTTTTTCTTTCTTTATGTACATACCTATACTTGGCATAACATTTAGCCGCTAGGATCCTAACTGGTTTATTACAGAATCATCTGGAAAGTCATGACAAGTAATGTGAATGGGTTAGTACCAAGCTCAGGCTTCCTTAACATTTTATTAATGAAATGAGGTTTTGTGGTAAGGAAGCATGACCACGTACTTGGACTCAGACAAATCTGAGTTCCAAGCTGAGCTCTGCTTCTATTAGCTGTAGGATATTGGACAAGTTACTCTTGGGTCCCAGATTTACATCTATATTATTTCAAAGTATTAGGAGGAGCTCTGGTTTATTCTTGAGTAAAATCACCATCACTGTTCCTGTCTCAGCACATATTAGTTCTCTAATTGTTTCACCCAAACATGTACTAGAAAGAATTTATAACATAGTACACAACTAATTCTGACAGAGTAAAGAAAAACGTATCAAAAACTTTAATTTCTCCAAGTGTTTCAAAATGGTGGTGTGTTCATTTTAAAACAAACTTCAGAAGCAAAAGAAGATGTGGAAAACTCAAATTAGAAAAAAGAACAGATGATCTCAGCATGGAGTGTATGAAGTCCAGGGCAACCTAGGGGACACCTCAAGACATAAAACAAAGCAAGTATTACCAAGTTCATTGGATCCTGAGACTCCATGACTTTGGAAGAAAGTACACTTTTAACATAAAACCAAGATATATCAATGAATACACTTCAAGAAAATGCTTAAACTATTTTACAAGGGTATATATATGGCTAAAGGGAAGAAAAATTGATTAAGAAGACATGATTAAGACACAAAAGACCCCGAATAGCCAAAGCAATCTTGAGAACAAAAAATGGAGCTGGAGGAATCAGGCTCCCTGACTTCAGACTATATTACAAAGCTACAGTAATCAAGACAGTTTGGTACTGGCACAAAAACAGAAATATAGATCAATGGAACAGGATAGAAAGCCCAGAGATAATCCCACGCACATATGGTCACCTTATCTTTGATAAAGGAGGCAAGCATATACAGTGGAGAAAAGACAGCCTCTTCAATAAGTGGTGCTGGGAAAATTGGACAGGTACATGTAAAAGTATGAAATTAGAACACTCCCTGACACCATACACAAAAATAAACTCAAAATGGATTAAAGACCTAAGTGTAAAGCCAGACACTATCAAACTCTTACAGGAAAACATAGGCAGAACACTCTATGACATACATCACAGCAAGATCCTTTTTGACCCAGCTCCCAGAGAAATGGAAATAAGAACACAAATAAACAAATGGGACCTAATGAAACATAAAAGCTTTTGCACAACAAAGGAAGCCATAAACAAGACCAAAAGACAACCCTCAGAATGGGAGAAAATATTTGCAAATGAAGCAACTGACAAAGGATTAATCTCCAAGATTTACAAGCAGCTCATGCAGCTCAATAACAAAAAAACCAACAACCCAATCCAGAAATGGGCAGAAGACCTAAATAGACATTTCTCCAAAGAAGATATACAGATGGCCTACAGACACATGAAAGAATGCTCAACATCATTAATCATTAGAGAAATGCAAATCAAAACTACAATGAGATATCATCTGACACCGGTCAGAATGGCCATCATCAAAAAATCTAGAAACAATAAATGCTGGAGAGGGTGTGGAGGAAAGGGAACACTCTTGCACTGTTGGTGGGAATGTAAATTGATACAGCCACTATGGAGAACAGTATGGAGGTTCCTGAAAAAACTACAAATAGAACTACCATACGACCCAGCAATCTCACTACTGGGCATATACCCTGAGAAAACCATAGGTCAAAAAGAGTCATGTACCAAAATGTTCATTGCAGCTCTATTTACAATAGCCAGGACATGGAAGCAACCTAAATGTCCATCGACAGATGAATGGATAAAGAAGATGTGGCACATATATACAATGGAATATTACTCAGCCATAAAAAGAAATGAAATGGAGGTATTTGTAATGAGGTGGATGGAGTTAGAGTCTGTCATACAGAGTGAAGTAAGTCAGAAAGAGAAAAACAAATACAGTATGCTAACACATATATATGGAATCTAAGGGAAAAAAAAAAAAAAAGGTCATGAAGAACCTAGTGGCAAGATGGAAATAAAGACACAGACCTACTAAAGAATGGACTTGAGGATATGGGGAGGGGGAGGGGTGAGATGTGACAGGGTCAGAGAGTGTCATGGACATATATACACTACCAAATGTAAAATAGATAGCTAGTGGGAAGCAGCCACATAGCACAGGGAGATCAGCTCGGTGCTTTGTGACCGCCTGGGGGGGTGGGATGGGGAGGGTGGGAGGGAGGGAGATGCGGGAGGGAGGAGATATGGGATCGTGTGTATATGTGTAGCTGATTCACTTTGTTATAAAGCAGAAACTAACACGCCATTGTGAAGCAATTATACTTCAATAAAGATGTTTAAAAAAAAAAAAAAAAGAATTGGAATTAATTTACACATTGGAAAAGACAGTTTAAACTTAATTTGTCAAAAACTGTCCATTCTTAAAAATGTTAGACAAGATAAGTGGTAGAAGAGAATACTAATCCAAAAATGTATGTTGAAGGTAGAAATTAAGAAGATACAGGGATATATTTTTGATAGTTATACTTTGGCTTTACTCTTAGGAGAGCTTTAAAGGTGAAATACATGTACACAGACTTTTCCCCTGATAGGATTGGTTTTCTAATAATTGATTAATAGGTAGTCCAAATAAAGTAATACAAAAATGAGAGATTAAGCATATGAATAGCTTTTCAGTGTCATGTAAATTGATTACATGCCAACAAAATATCAATGTGGATGAAGTATTAGCTGCTTACTCCTATCTGATTTTGTCTAGTGGTAATTTAAGAAGCACAATGCCTTCTGTAGAGAGAGTTCTATGTATTATGTTTTATGTGGTGGGGTTGAAGCCGCTTTTCCTAAACTATAAGTTAGAAGGTAAAGTTCTTAAGGAACCTCAGCAGCAACAGAAAAGTGTTCCACGATCAAATGCATTTAGGGAAAATGCTGTGTTGCAGAAAATTAAACATGATTTTTGCTGGCCCTTTGATCAATATTTTATATATAAACATAAATATATATATATTTGATCAATATTATATATATATATATATATATATATATATATATTACTGGAGACTGTGATCTCAGAGGATGGTATAGCATACAGTGTTTTCCAAATTGATTTTTTTCCATGGAATATATTCCATGAAGTTCTACGGAATATAATCCATGAAATAAACATTTTCCAAAAGCTTAGTGGATGATGGAACTATTTGGTAGAAGTCAAATTAGAGTTTATCTGTTTCTTTTCAAGCTGTGAGAAAAGGACCCTCAGAAAAGGCCATGAGGAACTCTGAAGATGTAAGGGACAGGTTCCAAGAAACCTTGATAAAAACTGACTAAAGGGAGGCAAGATGGGGGTGAGCCAGTGTCAGCTGCTTTACCTTATGGTATAAGGGCATCCAGAGAAGGGATTGCCAGGCAAGTTCAGGCAAGATCTCTAAAAAGCTTTTGCTTTGATATGGCAGCCAGCTAAATGGCCAAGCTCATGCAAAGCCCCCCCAGACTCTACAGAGCACCAAGCTCATTTACTCCCATGGATCTTTTAAGGATTCGTCCTTATACAATTTTTTTCTTTCTCTTTAGTCTATCTACATCATACTCATCCTTCAGGAACTGGCTCAAATTCTATCTCCACCATCAAGGCTGCCCAAGAAGCCTTTCTTGACCACTCCAATCTCATCATTGAGACTGGAAAATGCTCATTTTTTACTATCACTTAAATTAATTGAATCCATTTTCTCTCTCACCAACTTATCTTTTTATTTCAAATAATGGGTTGCAACATGTAAGTACATATTTATTTGTGTGTTTATTTGTGTAATTTCTCTCCCTCCATTAGAATCTAAGCTCCACAAGAATAAGATTTTTTGTGTTGTTTCTACTCTACCCAGACACTGTCAGACATGAAGATGGCACCCAGTAAATCTGATGAATAGATGAATATAGTTATGGTGCAATGGAACAATTCTGAGGTGGACTTAGAGACCTGGTTTCAAATTCTGGCTTTGGCATTTATCAGCTTTATCTCCTCTCTCAAGTTCCCTTTCCTCCTCTATAGAGTAGTTATAATTAAAGGAAATAATGGGAAACTTCTCAGCATATTTTAGTTTATCAATAACTATTTACTTCTTTACCACTGATTTTCCTTTTTACAATTAATTATCTCATAATGTATATTGCCCTAATCACCTAAAGCCCAATATAACTTTATGTCTGTGTTAAAAAAAAATTATATATATATATAAAGGTCCTGTTCTAAACAATCCAAAATAACTGAAAATATGGAACACATTTTTGTTTTCCATGGATTCATGTTCTTAATGGTAATTAGGTTCTGGATGGCAAAATCTATGTTATAAAATATTTTCAGTTATCTTTAATTAATTAAATGTCATAGCTCGCTCAGGCTCCCTGAAAAGCCCATAAAATTCCTTCAAGGATCTCAAATGAGTCTCAAATCTTCTCCCCATACTCTCATTGCATTGGTGCAGGTAAGTTTAGTGAGGTGTAGGAAGAAAACAAACTAATTTTATTTTAATTACAATAAATACTTTTGGAGCCTAGAGCTTGGGGAAGCAAATGCACACAAAATCATTCATTTGTTATTGACGTGAGAATAGTAACCTTCAGTTTCCTCTCAGGTACCTTTATTTTAAAAGATTGTGTTTTATTTGTAATTGATAAAATTGGATAGAATTGTAATTGATAGAATTGGGTACCAAAACTCATGGCAGAGAAAAAATTTCAGGTATTTTGGGGAAGAAATCTTGAGACACATCAGCTTTGCCTAAGTAGCCACTCACATCCATCCTGAGTCAGTAACTCCCTTAAACTCTTCCTGCTTTATTCAACTATTCCTTCTTTTGATAAATATTTATTGAGAACGTGTTATTTGACTAATTCTGGGGATAAAATAGGGGAAGAAATACAGTCCCTAAGCTCAAATTTTTAATAGTTAAGGAAACAGAACTAAGCACAAAATCCCTGGAAATAAAGATGTAAAGCTGAACCAGTTGGAGGGAACAAGGTCTCATAACTACTTTTCTAGTTCAAGTTCTCTTTCCCATGATACTTAGCACAATGTTATAAATATTAGAGACTTGTTAACAAGTCTAAGTATCAGGGTAAGTATCATGGCAAAGAGAACTCAAACTAGAAAAGTAATTATGAGACCTTGTTCCCGCCAACTGGTTCAGCTTTACATCTTTATTTCCAACTTAAATTGACTTAAAATTCAGCCAAATAAGTAATTAGTAACCTGTCAAGACTCACAATTCACACAATAATTTCTTTTCAAATGCATCCAACTTCACTTACATACCTATTTACCAATACCTATTTATATTCAGCTAACAATCATTGAACATTAATCATGGACCAGGATCTTTAATATAAATTTTCACAATTAACGTCATCATATAATGAGGAGGTGACATCCAATGGAATAACATTACATAATGAGGAAATAGTAACATCATCTAATGAGATGAAGAGAATAAAGGTAAAACATATGAGATAGTAAATGGTGAGATGAGAATTCAAATTTAATCCTTTTGTTTAATGATATTACCTCTATACTACACACCATTTTATACTAGATAGCAGACAAAAGAAGGAAAGTCTGGGAAAGGAGACCGCATTTTAACCTTTTAACAGAAGAGAAGGCATAATAAAGCAAGCAAAGGAAGGTGGCTCATTTTCAAGAATACTGGGGAGATTCAGTTGATCTTTTGATGTCTTTACATGTCCTCCCCCTTTTACCTGACAAAAAAAGAAAAAAAAAAAAGTCTTTTCGTATCCCCAGGAACATTTTGTCCCATCCCAAGAGATATGCAGTCTGTGGCAGAAATTTACCTCATTCAATTGCCAGAAGTAGAGGGTGCACATAGGGAGAGTATTAGAAGAGGGTTAGCAGGTATACTTTCATCTGGAAATAGAGTAACGAACATATTCTTCTTAATAAAAATAAGAAAGGAAAGTGTGTGGGTGAAATATTAGGTTGGGGGACAAAAATAATAGGATGAATTTATAAAACCCTGAGGGGCATTTTCCAACATGAGGATGAAGGTAAAGTCATATATGTACAGTAGGGAAGTATTTATTATTCTTCTCACTAGTATTTTTGAACCATTTATGAAATATTTAAGTTTAACGTGCATTCACGTACCATCACTACTTAAAACAAGAAAGAAGTAACTCTGCGTTGTTTGTTTTAAAGCCCACTTATTAGCATACTGACAATTTTGATTTGTTTGGATCCAAATTTTTTTAACATTTTGCAAGAATTATTTAATATATTTTTGGAATTTAAAAAATAGACTAATTCACTAAGAAAATAATTATTTTAAATCATCCCTTTGATATTTAAAATAATTTAATTGGATTAAAATTATAATAGAATTAAAACACTAAAAATGATAACATGAATAAGATTAGGTGTATACTTCACCTTTTACTAATTACAAAGTAATCATTTTATGTACTTGTGTAGACTCTATCTGCACATTTGCAGGTGAGCAGGACCACTGACCAAAAGACTCATTTCTCCATGTGGACCATACCATTTGGGATAATGTAAATGTACAGAAGTTGAATTATCTTAGCAAGTCTAACATTTTAGAATTTACAATGTTTGATGTAAACAGTTCTCATGATACCTGTGAGGCAAAAGATTCAAAAAAAAAAATACCTACTGAAGGGATTACTTAAAATCCCTTTGTGGGATTTTATTCAATGCCCATTGTGGAGACAAAGAGTTCTTTGGAATAAATCTTCTAGTGCAGATAATATTCACCAGTAATAGCATAGATCCAAGTTTGGTTTTGGGAAGTTTTGATAAGTTTGCCTGAGATCCCTACCTTATAGAGAGCTCAATTGCCTCAAAGCTCAGGAACTCCTAAAATAAAAGGCACCAGCTCCTGCTTTCCAGGATACAAAATTGCAGTAAAGCAGGGTAAACACAACCAAGACTCAGTGAGAGTATCCTGAAATAAAATATGTTGAGTAAAGTTGAAAACTAAGCTAGTAACCCAGGCTCAATACGGTGGCTTAAGGGTCAGGGTGAAGAAGAGTAGTGCTGATGTCTGTCATTGCTGAGGCTCGAGAGCCCCCTGAATCCAGACATCAGGTGAAGATGTTACACTTTGAGGAAAAATGGGGATGAGAAATGAGCCAGAGAGAGAGAGAGAGAGAAATTCAGAGCCTGTGAATTCTCCCACAGGGGGCGAATGGCATTCTAGACCTGGCATCGTCAAAGGGTGGACAAGGTCCATAAGACAAGGCACTATTAGTCTTCAACATTGACTCTCTGTGACAGTGAGAAACGATGGACATGTGTCCAAACTCTGCTTTCCTTTCTGCCTGGCCTCACAATTAACTCTGACAGAGTAAGCGCTTGGAGTTCTTGAACAGTTCAAGAAACTGTAGAGCAGCTCCAGAAGGCAGTGTTAGATTTCCTGCTTATAAGACATGAGGGTGTTTTGTCAATTCCTTAGAAAAAAACTTTGTTACTATTTATATTTTTAATTTATGGAGCAATTCATGAAAGTAAGCAAAAGTGTAATGAGTGAGAGGGGTTTGATCGCATAGATTTTGAACTATTTTAATCACTTTCCAGGGGCCACAAAGAAATCATAAAAAATTTAAAAGATTTGTTTAGGATCACAAGCAACAAAATGGTTCAGAGCCTTTTCTTCTTTCCTAAGCAATCTCAAAAATTACAATAAAAAAATAAGCTAAATCTTTTCCAGAGGGAAGAAATACATGGGTAAAAAGTAAACTTGATAAATGAATAACTTTCTCCCAAGTCTTATTTAGTACAATTAAAGTATTATCTTTCACAAAGTACATTAAATATTTTTCTTAAAATCCAGCATTCATTCCCAAGCATAAATATGGATATATCATTAAAAGAAAATGTCTAGTCTGACTATTTAGATTTTTATCATAGACATATTTACTTACTGAATAAATATTAACTGAAAACCTATGCATATTAGGTGTTGTTCAATTATTTAGTTAGCTTTACTAGTTAGCGTTATTAGCTTTACAGGAGATTTTTTTTTTTTTTTTTTTTGTCTTAAAAAAGTATTCACTGTAGGATCTCAGAAAAAATTAATCAGTGCCTTTTAAATTATACTTGTTATGTAATGATCCAATTTGTTCTCAGAATTTCATGATCATGACTGGTCTATTAAGCAAGGTAGTAACACTCACTTGAGCATTAGTTTAAATCTGTCCAACAAGACAGGGGTCACTTCAAGTGCCGGCTATTGTTGCATAAGTTGTATTTCTTGAAACATTCTAGAATTTTCTCAAACTATTTCTAGGCATTGCCCATCATAAATATTAACATATTTCTGAAACACATTTTGCATGAGTATTAATAAACTCAGAGCAATGTGATTCAAGTTATTGACCATTTAATCATGTACCAGAGGCCAATTACTCTAAATCAATAAATACAGTAATTGGGCAATTCATTGAAAGGATGCTTAGAATGTTACAATAGTTAAAGCGCCTTACCAATATTCAGCATTTCAGAGTAAGCGACAGGATTACATATTTTCATTTTAATTTAGCTATTATAAATGGACTATTTAAAAAGAAAACATACAAATAATTTGATGTGTAATAAGTATTCCTTTGTACCATAAAATACGTTGTGTTTATAGAGTTACAATAAAACAAAATAGTCAACAATTTTTATTCCACTCCCAAACAGGGGTCAGGTTAAAATATTTATAAGGATATGTGGATATGTGTTTCATATACTTCAAGCTTGTGTTTCGAACAATATAGTTGGCTCAGAAAGCATAGTCTAAAAAGAATGGAAATTGCTGTTAGTTTAAAAAAAATTATACAGCTTTGACCTGTCTTGATGGACGGAAGGGATGGTGATGAAAACTGTAATCCTAATAAATCTCCCACAGCTAGAGATTTAAAACTCATACTGTTTCAAATTAGTGAGGAGAGCAATATTTATTTGCTGCTGAATTCCAGTCAGCATGGCATTTCAGCAGGAAACACTTTATAAGACTTAAACTTTTGAGTAGCAAAGTTGAAAACTCACGTTAAAGAAAGGGAGCAGAAACTAAATACACTCAGTGATTCATTTTAAATCAGAAAGGAAACAAACCAACCTTTATCATTTCCTTTTCCTTGTCTTTCCTCACTACAATTGGCTTCCATTACAAGTAACAGCAAAGAATCCTGACATTAATAGAGTACTCTAATGTTCAAAGAGCCTTGAAATGCATCATCTCATTGGACTAATGTAGGATTAGTTACAAAATAAATAAATACTAGCCTCAACTAATAGAAGAGGTAACTGAGGTAACATACCCAGATAAAGCTGTCAGATGATTGGACCTCTGTCGACAGCTCATTTTGGTAGTGAACATGGAATCTGCCATAAGGTCAATTAGCCATAGTACTTGTGTGGTGAGAAGAAGGGATGCAGACTGCATGCTTAAATAGAACCCAGTGAGGAAGGAAACCATCAAGGGCCTCTCCTCACGCATTTGCCTTCCACATTTGTTCCTTTTTCCAAGGCAGAAAACCACACTTAGTTTTCCTCCAGTCTCAATGGCTTCTTGCCTCTTTGTCTCCGGCTCTTTTATTGAGTCACTTTCCTCCTCAGTTCGGGAACACCCCAAAAAACAATATTTTGGCCTTTTTCCCAACTGCACGTAGATCCTTTGTGACTTTATTCAATCCCGTGGATTTTAGCGCCCTCATCTCTATACAGATGACTCTTACGTTTATGCATCCCCATCTTTCTCCTGAACTCTAGATTCATATAGAACCGCAAATCTTTGATACATCTCAAGCTTAACACGGCAACGCTGAACACTTAATTTTCAATCCGAACTTACGCTTCCCCTTCTAAATAAATAGCACTGCTACTTACCATGTTGCTCAGAAAACAAACTGTAGAACCACCTTTGATTTCTCTTTCTCTCACACACCATAACTATACCATGAGCAAACTCTGTTAACCCTACCTTGAAAATATATCCAATGCTCACTATCTTTATGATTATACTACAAACCAAACCATCATCACCTCTCACCTGGGCGACTACAGGGGTCTCCTGTCTGGTTTCCCTGCTTCTACCTTCGACTGCCTACAGTCTGTGGCTCCCACAGCAACCAGAGCTATCCTGTCAAAATGTAAATCAGATTAAGCCATTACCCTGTCAAATCTAGTCTTTTTTTTTTTTTTTTTTTTTTGTATATTTAGAGTAAAACATAGGGACTCTATATGGTCCAACTGCTGATTAATCTTCAAAGAGCATTTCCAACAATTTCCCCACTTACTAAGCTGACATCCCTGTTCATTATGAACATGCCAAGCGTACTGCTGTCTCAGGGCTTTTGTACTTCCTGCCCCCTTTGCCTGGAAGGCTCTTCACTCAAAGAGCTTCAAGGATCCCTTGCTTGTTTGTTTATTTATTGCCAGCCTTCCATATTTGAATACAAGTTCCATTCGAGTAGGATTATTTTCTGTCTTGCTTTCTATCTTTAGGACTTAGAAGAGTACCTAGTTGGGAACTGACTAAAGGCAAGAAGGCAGAGATTAGGAAAGAATAAAGGAAGGAAGGAAGGCAGGGAGGGAGGAAGGAAAGGAGAAGGGAAAAGAGAGAGGGAAGGAAAAATGGAGTAAATTAGTGGAAATTTGTCTTGCAAGGGACGGCAGGCAAATTTCCGTGCCAGGAAGATAACATTTAAGTCCCAAACATCTAAGGCACCATAACTGCAGAAGTGTGTGAAACCAGAGCACCTTTCCATCAGACTGAAGGTTGCTAGACTAATATTATTGTTTCTGTTACAAGAGAAGACAGTTCCACTAAGGCCATTTTTTATAAGTGGGAATAAATAAGAAAAGCATCTTTGAGAGATTTTTCCTTGCCATTCTATTTAAAGCAGAGGATTACTGGGGAATTCCGAAATCCTATCTCAAAATGAGACCGTAATAAAAATGATAATAATAGTAATGACTATTTATGGTGCCAAGTACTGAATTGAAGATGGTGGGGCTAATTAATCAATTCACTTGCAATCTAAGAATTACTGAGTGTCTATCATGTGCGGGCTTTGTTCTAGGCTTGGTTTTTGATAAAAATGATTAACATTAAGTATATTAAATCACTTAAGCTAATGATTAAGCGCCATGAAAAAAAAAAAAATCCTGTAACTGAGTGTTTAGGTGACAGGTAATACTTCTTTGAGTAGGTGACGTTTAAGCTGGCATCTTAAACATCAAGAAGGATCAGACCATGTGAAAATGAAGCAGATGAAATGCAAAGCCTAGGAGATAGAGATCACGTTGGTGTGTTCCAGAGGCAGAGAAAAGCCTCTGTGGTTGAAGGTGGTTTAAAAAGAAGAGAAAAAGGTAGATATGGAGTGAGTAATGTGGACACAAGCCTGATTTAAAGCCCTCTGTAGCCATGATCAGGAATTTGAATTTTGTACTAAATGAAATGAGAAAACTTTGGATATCATAAACACTACTGAATAAAAATGAAACTAATCTAAACCAATTAAATCTTCTCAAAAAGTCCTTTGCATAAGAATTATTAAATTTTACTATACACAGAGGGAAATTGAGGTGGAGGTTACATAACTTGCCTAAGGTCACAGAGTTGGCTCATGGTAGAGCCTGGAGGCAAGCCCTGACTTGCTCAACTCCAAAAGCAGCACTTTTCCCACTCTAGCACTTTTGAGACTATCTTCATTCCCCAAAGATACACTCAGTTAGAATATCGGTGGGGTTTTGAGGTAGATAAATGTGGCCAAAAACAGGAGTGAGACCCAATTTACAGTAACCAGAAATTTTAGGTTGAATTCTAAAGGGCTTCTCTCATTTTCCCACCTGAGCATCAGTTTTCTCTTCACTGTTCCATTTGTTACATCTTCATATTATTTTCTTGGCAATTCTAGGTATTAGACTAAATTCTGCAAATTCAAGACCTAAGGGATATAGGCTTGAGTGCTCAAGCAGAAAGACTAAATCAGCAAGGAAACTAGAAATCTCTTTTGGTTCTAGGTATGATGTTGATCGTTAAAATCAAATGGACCAGAACAGACCTCTTGATTGTTGTTGACTTCAAAGATAATTGATCCTTAGACTTTCCCCGTCTCACAGTCCAACAGCACCATTCTACTGCACTAATGATACTGATACATGATCCCAGATTTCTTTGTTCCTCACTCCTTGCATTCAACCCTTCATAATATTCTGTTGCATCTACCCCCAAAACGAATTCCAAATCTGTATACCTACTCTAACATTGCCCAAATCTAAGTCACCATCATCTTTCTATACTACTGGAATTGAGGCAGGAGATAGACTGGCTCCAGCCTAGGCATGTACAACTGGCCTCTTGTTTACATGTGTTGGGACAAGAAAAAGACGGGCTTCAGGTCAGACGCTTACAACTAGCCTCCTGTTTGCATTTCCTGAGACAGGAGAGAGGTGGGCTCCAGGTTACATGTTTACAACCAGCCTCCTGCTTGCACTTCGAAATAGAAGTAACAACAGAAACAGGGTAAACAGCCAGGCTTTGTCTCCTGAGGACACTTTAAGATAACTGTCATGGCAGGAACAGAGAGGGGCAAAACCCTATTTGAGTAAAAGAGCAAGAGGTCACATATTACCTATCCTTGGGGCAAAGGAGACACTGCATATGTGAAGAAAGGCTCCTTGGGGGGTCAAAAAGGAGAGGGCATCACACCATAATATGTGATGCCAAGGGCCCTCCCACAGGCCTCTGGGCTGGAATCCATCTTGGAAAAATGTTATGCACGCATGTTGGGGAGGGCCCTAGGGCAGGGCAGGTGTGGAAAAGAAACCAGGTAATTGGCCAAAGGTAACCAGAGTCGTGGAAGAACTGCCCTGTATGAATGACTTAATCTCCTCTTTACTGCACTCCTCCTCATTAGGGAAGACACCCACACCCTTGCTCTCCAGGTGTGCATCTCTGCCTTGCTTCTGTCTTAACTAAGCAAACTGTTTCTCTGTGTGCTCTTGCACTTCTTGTTGTGCTGTGTTTCTAATAATAAACTTTGTACCTGTTTTTACAGTTTCTGCCTCCTTAAGAAATGCATTTTTCAGTGGGGCAGGAGCCAGGGGAAATTTGCTTCTGGCTTCTAGCCCTTGTGGGTCTGGTGGCTAGGATTCCTGGTGTTCGTACAGGCTACCCAGGTTCAATTCCTGAGCAGGGAACGAGGATCTCACTTCAAGCCACAGATCACTGCTGCCTCTCCAAGATCAGAATAGCCTTAACAAGTCATCATGTCTTGTTTCTTGTCACATTACAATCTATTCTTCATTGAGTAGCCAGAGTGATTTAAACTTCTATAAAAGAGAATCATTCCTAAAAACCAAAAAGAGAACTAGTCCCAGTGCCTAAGAGTTGTTCAGGCCCAAAATCGGATTAGAAGGGCACACTGACTATACCGTGAGTTATGGATAAATGTACTGTAAGAATCTGTAGCAAGAGGATTAACCAAGATGGCGGAGTAGAAGGACGTGCTCTCACTCCCTCTTGCGAGAGCACCAGAATCACAACTGGCTGCTGGACAATCACTGACAGGAAGACCCTGGACTTCACCAAGGAGGATACCCCACGTCCAAGGACAGAGGAGAAGCCACAGTGAGACGGTAGGAGGGGCGCAATCAGAGTAAAATCAAATCCCATAACTGCTGGGTGGGTGGCTCACAGACTGGCGAACTCTTATACCACAGAAGTCCACCCACTGGAGTGAAGGTTCTGAGCCCCACGTCAGGCTTCCCAACCTGGGGGTCCGGCAACGGGAGGAGGAATTCCTAGAGAATCAGACTTTGAAGCCTAGTGGGAATTGATTGCAGGACTTTGACAGGACTGGGGGAAACAGAGACCCCACTCTTGGAGGGCACACACAAAGTAATGTGTGCATCGGGACCCAGGAGAAGGAGCAGTAGCCCTGGGGGACACTGAACCAGACCTACCTGCTGGTGTTGGGGGGTCTCCTGCAGAGGCGGGTGGTGGCTCTGTTTCACCGTGGGGATAAGGACACTGGCAGCAGAGGTTCTGGGAAGTTCTCCTTGGCGTGAGCCCTCCCAGAGTCTGCCATTAACCCCACCAAAGAGCACCGGTAGGCTCCAGTGTTGGGTTGCCTCAGGCAAAACAACCAACAGGGAGGGAACCCAGCCCCACCCATCAAGAGTCAAGTGGATTAAGGTTTTACTGAGCTCTGACCACCACAGTAACAGTCAGCCCTACCCACCACCAGAGCCTCCCATCAAGCCTCTTAGATAGCCTCAACCACCAGAGGGCAGACAGCAGAAGCAAGAAAAACTACAATCCTGCAGCCTGTGGACCAAAAACCACAGTTACAGAAAGATAGAGAAGATGAAAAGGCAGAGGGCTATGTACCAGATGAAGGAACAAGAAAAAACCCCAGAAAAACGACTAAATGAAGTGGAGATAGGCAACCTTCCAGAAAAAGAATTCAGAATACTGATAGTGAAGATGATCCAGGACCTCGGAAAAAGAATGGAGGCAAACATCGAGAAGATGCAAGAAGTGATTAACAAAGACCTAGAAGAATTAAAGAACAAACAAACAGAGATGACCAATACAATAACTGAAATGAAAACTACACTAGAAGGAATCAATAGCAGAATAACTGAGGCAGAAGAACAGATAAGTGACCTGGAAGACAGAATGGTGGAATTCACTGCTGCGGAACAGACTAAAGAAAAAAGAATGAAAAGAAATGAAGACAGCCTAAGAGACCTCTGGGACAACATTAAACGCAACAGCATTCGCATTATAGGGGTCCCAGAAGGAGAAGAGAGAGAGAAAGGACCAGAGAAAATATTTGAAGAGATTATAGTCGAAAACTTCCCTAACATGGGAAAGGAAATAGCCACCCAAGTCCAGGAAGCGCAGAGAGTCCCATACAGAATAAACCCAAGGAGAAACACGCTGAGACACATAGTAATCAAAGTGGCAAAAATTAAAGACAAAGAAAAATTATTGAAAGCAGCAAGGGAAAAACGACAAATAACATACAAGGGAACTCCCATAAGGTTAACAGCTGATTTCTCAGCAGAAACTCTGCAAGCCAGAAGGGAGTGGCATGATATACTTAAAGTGATGAAAGGGAAGAACCTACAACCAAGATTACTCTACCCGGCAAGGATCTCATTTAGATTTGATGGAGAAATCAAAAGCTTTACAGACAAGCAAAAGCTAAGAGAATTCAGCACCACCAAACCAGCTCTACAACAAATGCTAAAGGAACTTCTCTAAGTGGGAAACACAAGAGAAGAAAAGGACCTACAAAAACAAACCCAAAACAATTAAGAAAATGGTCATAGGAACATACATATCGATAATTACCTTAAACGTGAATGGATTAAATGCCCCAACCAAAAGACATAGACTGGCTGAATGGATACAAAAACAAGACCCATATATATGCTGTCTACAAGAGACCCACTTTAGACCTAGGGACACATACAGACTGAAAGTGAGGGGATGGAAAAAGATATTCCATGCAAATGGAAATCAAAAGAAAGCTGGAGTAGCTATACTCATATCAGATAAAAGACTTTAAAAGAAAGAATGTTACAAGAGACAAGGAAGGACACTACATAATGATCCAGGGATCAATCCAAGAAGAAGATATAACAATTATAAATATATAGGCACCCAACATAGGAGCACCTCAATACATAAGGCAACAGCTAACAGCTATAAAAGAGGAAATCGACAGTAACACAATAATAGTGGGGGACTTTAACACCTCACTTACACCAATGGACAGATCATCCAAAATGAAAATAAATAAGGAAACAGAAGCTTTAAATGACACAATAGACCAGATAGATTTAATTGATATATATAGGACATTCCATCCAAAAACAGCAGATTACACGTTCTTCTCAAGTGCGCATGGAACATTCTCCAGGATAGATCACATCTTGGGTCACAAATCAAGCCTCAGTAAATCTAAGAAGATTGAAATCATATCAAGCATCTTTTCTGACCACAACGCTATGAGATTAGAAATGAATTACAGGGAAAAAAACGTAAAAAAGACAAACACATGGAGGCTAAACAATACGTTACTAAATAAGCAAGAGATCTCTGAAGAAATCAAAGAGGAAATAAAAAAAATACCTAGAGACAAATGACAATGAAAACACGACGACCCAAAACCTATGGGATGCAGCAAAAGCAGTTCTAAGAGGGAAGTTTATAGCTATACAAGCCTACCTAAAGAAACAAGAAAAATCTCAAGTAAACAATCTAACCTTACACCTAAAGAAACTAGAGAAAGAAGAACAAACAAAACCCAAAGTTAGCAGAAGGAAAGAAATCATAAAGATCAGAGCAGAAATAAAGAAATAGAAACAAAGAAAACAATAGCAAAGATCAATAAAACTAAAAGTTGGTTCTTTGAGAAGATAAACAAAATTGATAAGCTGTTAGCCAGACTCATCAAGAAAAAGAGGGAGAGGACTCAAATCAATAAAATCAGAAATGAAAAAGGAGAAGTTACAACAGACACCGCAGAAATACAAAGCATCCTAAGAGACTACTACAAGCAACTTTATGCCAATAAAATGGACAACCTGGAAGAAATGGACAAATTTTTAGAAAGGTATAACCTTCCAAGACTGAATCAGGAAGAAACAGAAAATATGAACAGACCAATCACAAGTAATGAAATTGAAACTGTGATTAAAAATCTTCCAACAAACAAAAGTCCAGGACCAGATGGCTTCACAGGTGAATTCTATCAAACACTTAGAGAAGAGCTAACGCCCATCCTTCTCAAACTCTTCCAAAAAATTGCAGAGGAAGGAACACTCCCAAACTCATTCTATGAGGCCACCATCACCCTGATACCAAAACCAGACAAAGACACTACAAAAAAAGAAAATTACAGACCAATATCGCTGATGAATATAGATGCAAAAATCCTCAACAAAATACTAGCAAACAGAATCCAACAACACATTAAAAGGATCATACACCACGATCAAGTGGGATTTATCCCAGGGATGCAAGGATTCTTCAATATACGCAAATCAATCAATGTGATACACCATATTAACAAATTGAAGAATAAAAACCATATGATCATCTCAATAGATGCAGAAAAAGCTTTTGACAAAATTCAACACCCATTTCTGATAAAAACTCTCCAGAAAATGGGCATAGAGGGAACCTACCTCAACATAATAAAGGCCATGTATGACAAACCCACAGCAAACATCATTCTCAATGGTGAAAAACTGAAAGCATTTCCTCTAAGATCAGGAACGAGACAAGGATGTCCACTCTCACCACTATTATTCAACATAGTTCTGGAAGTCCTAGCCATGGCAATCAGAGAAGAAAAAGAAATAAAAGGAATACAAATTGGAAAAGAAGAAGTAAAACTGTCACTGTTTGCGGATGACATGATACTATACATAGGGAATCCTAAAACTGCCACCAGAAAACTGCTAGAGCTAATTAATGAATATGGTAAAGTTTGCAGGATACAAAATGAATGCACAGAAATCTCTTGCATTCCTATACACTAATGATGAAAAATCTGAAAGAGAAATTATGGAAACACTCCCATTTACCATTGCAACAAAAAGAATAAAATACCTAGGAATAAACCTACCTAGGGAGACAAAAGACCTGTATGCAGAAAACTATAAGACACTGATGAAAGAAATTAAAGATGATACCAACAGATGAAGAGATATACCATGTTCTTGGATTGGAAGAATCAACATTGTGAAAATGAGTATACTACCCAAAGCAATCTACAGATTCAATGCAATCCCTATCAAATTACCAATGGCATTTTTTACGGAGCTAGAACAAATCATCTTAAAATTTGTATGGAGACACAAAAGACCCCGAATAGCCAAAGAAGTCTTGAGGCAAAAAAATGGAGCTGGAGGAATCAGACTCCCTGACTTCAGACTATACTACAAAGCTACAGTAATCAAGACAATATGGTACTGGCACAAAAACCGAAACATAGATCAATGGAACAAGACAGAAAGCCCAGAGGTTAACCCACGCACCTATGGTCAACTAATCTATGACAAAGGAGGCAAGGATATACAATGGAGAGAAGACAGTCTCTTCAATAAGTGGTGCTGGGAAAACTGGACAGCTACATGTAAAAGAATGAAATTAGAATACTCCCTAACACCATACACAAAAATAAACTCAAAATGGATTAAAGACCTAAATGTAAGGCCAGACACCATTAAACTCTTAGAGGAAAACATAGGCAGAACACTCTATGACATAAATCACAGCAAGATCTTTATTGATCCACCTCCTAGAGTAATGGAAATAAAAACAAAAATAAACAAGTGGGACCTAATGAAACTTCAAAGCTTTTGCACAGCAAAGGAAACCATAAACAAGACGAAAAGACAACCCTCAGAATGGGAGAAAATATTTGCAAATGAATCAACGGATAAAGGATTAATCTCCAAAATATATAAACAGCTCATTCAGCTCAATACTAAAGAAACAAACACCCCAATCCAAAAACGGGCAGAAGACCTAAATAGACATTTCTCCAAAGAAGACATACAGACGGCCACGAAGGACATGAAAAGATGCTCAACATCACTAATGATTAGAGAAATGCAAATCAAAACTACAGTGAGGTATGACCTCACTCCTGTTAGATGGGCATCATCAGAAAATCTACAAACAACAAATGCTGGAGTGGGTGTGGAGAAAAGGGAACCCTCTTGCACTGTTGGTGGGAATGTAAATTGATACAGCCACTATGGAGAACAATATGGAGGTTCCTTAAAAAACTAAAAATAGAATTACCATATGACCCAGCAATCCCACTCCTGGGCATATACCCAGAGAAAACCATAATTCAAAAAGACACATGCACCCGAATGTTCATTGCAGCACTATTTACAATAGCCAGGTCATGGAAGCAACCTAAATGCCCATCAACAGACGAATGGATAAAGAAGTTGTGGTACATATATACAATGGAATATTACTCAGCCATAAAAAGGAACGAAATTGAGTCATTTGTTGAGACGTGGATGGATCTAGAGACTGTCATACAGAGTGAAGTAAGTCAGAAAGAGAAAAACAAATATCGTATATTAATGCATGTATGTGGAACCTAGAAAAATGGTACAGATGAGCCAGTTTGCAGGACAGAAGTTGAGACACAGATGTAGAGAACAAACATATGGACACCAAGGGGGGAAAACTGCGGTGGGGTGGGGATGGTGGTGTGCTGAATTGGGCGATTGGGATTGACATGTATACACTGATGTGTATAAAATTGATGCCTAATAAGAACCTGCAGTATAAAACAACAAACAAAACAACTAATACTAAACTTTCATTGGGTTATTTGTATGGAAATATGTTAATATAAATGTTTCAGACATTACATGAAATTTCTAAAAATCTTATATGTTCTGGTATAATGTTATAAGTAATAATCCTAGTTATTACTTTAAAATGTATATCTCAGAAATAACTAATTTTCTTGTCAACTGCATTATTATGAACTTTCATCAAATCTTTAACCGTGTCATTTTTAAGTCTTTTGTCTTTTACAGACAGTTCTGGGTGTACTCTGATGATTTTGCAAATATGTTCCTATAAAAGGGTTTCATCTTCATGAAATTCATGGAAAAGACTCTGACAAGTACAGGTTTCTGGTAACTGACTGTACTGCTGAACTGAATGAATAAGCATTTTCAGAACTCTAATGAAAAAGTGATGAACTCATAAAAGTGCTAACAAAAGATCAAGATGAAAAAAAAAAATTAATTACATGGGACTGAGTGAACTGATGAGGATGAGTATAATTTTTGTGACTTTCTGTCTGAATTAAAAAAAAAAAAATCCCACAAGGACTCAGAGGCAAAGAATATACAAATCGATTTTCACTGCAAAGTAAAGGAGCTGTTACAGTGGAGGATTACTGGACTGAATGTCAATATTATGACATAGTATGAGTGTGTTTCATGTTTGGTAATTGCAATCATTGTTGCTTTTGTTGTGGTCATCCATGTACAATGCTTGGTGTCAGTCTATTTATCTCTTGTAAAAATAAAATACAGTGTGTGTGTGTGAAAAAAAAAAAAGAATCTGTAGCAAGCTTCACAGTTTATTATAAGTTTAAAATATGATCAAATCTCTTTATTTTGATTTTTTTTTCTATATGACCTCACTACTGCTGCAACTTCCTCATTGTTTCATAATATTTTCACCCAATCTATAAGGGTGCAATCATACCATTCTTTGAGTTCATCTAACATGTCCAGTGTGTTTACACTTTAGGGCCCTTGGTTTAGCTCAAGGGTTAGCAAAATACAGTCTGCGAGCCAAATACAGTCAACCACCTAATTTTGTAAGCAAAGTTTTATTGGAACAAAGCAACACCCATTCATTTTTATATTTTTGATGTGGCTGATTTTGTGCTACTACAGCAGAGTTCAGTTGTCATGATGGAGACTATCTGGCCCACAAAGCCTAAAATATTTAGCCCTTAAGAGAAAAGTTTGCTATACCCTGTGCTCACTGGTCTCTCTGTCTGAATGCTCTTTCATCTCACCTTTACATAGTTTTTCTTTATTTCATTCAGACTCCTTGCAAAATGTATTGCCTTGCAGAGCTTTCTCTGAATAGCCAGTACCAGCTTCTTTCTATCCCAGCACCTAAATTTAAATCCCTTCACAAGATGTATAACTATCTGTTATGTTATTTTAAAAATTTACAATTATTCATTCATTAATGCATTGCCACATCTTATTGGAATATAAGCAATATACGCTTTACAACAGAAGAAAGTTTGTTGGTCTTCATAACTTCTCATAACCATGCTTGATATATTATCAGATTCTCAACAAATATTTATTGAATAAATAAATAAATAGAAAAAAAGAAACCGCCATCTCAGGAAATACCGTGCTTTAATCCAATTGGCTTCACAGAGTATGTATTAAAGAAGCAAAATGGAAGGCAGAAAAAAGAATTAGTTAAATAAGAAACCGAGAAATAACAGGTCCCCAAATTCCAGAAATGTGATGACATGATGAAAGTCAGATATGCTCTCAGATGAAGCCTAAAATGCTTGGTTAAAGCCCATTTCACCCAGTCAAAACATGGTAAGGTACCAAGAATTGAGTTCAGGTTCAGCGGTTCTTCAACTTAACTGAATGTGAAATCCTCTTGATGTACAGAATGAACCTGCAGCTCAACCGCTGATCCAGGTGCATTGGATTCACAAACATTGACAAAATGTCAAAGTGAGAGTAAAATCATCTTGGCTTTCTCATAGCCCTGAGCTATCATGAATTTGAATCAGTTAATTGCTACACTGACAAACATAAGGATAAAGTCATTGACTCAAAAGCTACAGACCAGTTCCCATGAAAACAATCTAGAAAAACGAGCCACTGTTTCCCTCCAAGAATACTTACAGGTTAAGTTTCATGATGAACAAATTGACCTCAGCAATCATTCATTCATTCATTCATTCCTCCGTGTACTTGCTAAAGGTTGAGATCATAGATTTAAAAGATGCCTGTTTCCCTGAAGAGTTTATAGCTGAACCACAGATTGTCTATCCGTGGCATCATATCCTCTCTCATCTGTGTTTTTCTCTGCATCTTAAGGTAAGTAAATACATTAGATGGTTACTATGAAACATGTGAGACAGAGCTGGCATTGGAAGATGGGCTGAAACAAATTAAGAGTCGTGTCATTTTGTGAAGTTTCTAGGTATGTAGTGATGTAGCGAATGTTAAAATATATTTTTCAAAATGAAGGACAAGATGTTGAACTTTCCAAACTCTATAACTAAGCAAGAGGTAAAATGCTCCATGTTCTTGGGATATGTTTGGCGACCAAATCGACTACATTTTGGTGTGTCGAATAACCAATTGCACTACGAGAAGCAAGAGAGGACTGAATCAGGTTCAGGATCAGTGTGAGTAAATTTTATTTTGACTTTATAACCTAGCTGATTAATTGATGGCCAAATTATCTCCAGCAGATATGGACCATTCTGTCAAGCCACAGTAGAGAACATAGGGCACACTCCTTCTTCTGAAGATAAGTATATGGCAATAACTTTTGATAATAGCAACTGGCTTACTACTGGGTTTTGGTTAAGACTGAATGTTTGTCTATGAGACGCCAAAAAATTTATGAGGACTGAGTTGCCCATCATGAATGAAGGGTTATCTGATCCACCAAACTATAAATTAGGCTATGGCAACAGAACTCCATCACCAAAGTGTAAATGGTATATATAATACTGGGTTCCATCAGAGACTGAGGTGCAAGTACTTTGCATTAGCAATTGCCTTAGATTTTTATGGTTCTTAAATGGGTAAAACTGTCATATCTCCTTCAATCCATACTTCATGCAGTGTTGAGGAGTTCCTTATGATAGATTAACTGAATACAGATGATATTCTTTTATCTCCCAAAAGTAGTCTAATCCAACTTCATGGCCATACACTGGAGAAGAGAAACCAGTGGTAGAAGTTTACACAGCATAACAAGCTATTCCCTGTCTTTGAAAGAAGAAATGGCCAGAGATAAGTTTCCACTTTGATCCATAACAGTGACTAATGTCTGTCTGAATGATCAGTGAAATGGCAAGAACAAGGTGGAATGTTAATAACAAGAAACTGGGGAAGATGTATGTGAATGGACACGTTGTAATGGGTATTAAGTATGAGGATCTTGTGTCTTATTTTAATTCCCCATAAAAGTCACCCCAAAAGACATCCACTGTATTAAATGGTATCCTCGATAACTCATTCTACAGATGGCAGCTTCTTTTCATGCTACTACCTACCATCCCCACCCCTTGCTGTGTAGCATGTTCATAAGTTATATTGAGAGCAGAGATGGAGATTATCTATGGGTTCAAAAACACATATTTCTTCTCACTAAGGCTGGCCACCGCCATCACCTAGTGCTAACGTACTGTGGTAGGCTAAATAATGGCTCCCGAATATGTATACCTCCTAACCTTGGGACTTGTGAATGCTACTTTATAGGGCAAAGAGAATGTGCAGATGTGATTAAATTAAGAATATTGACAGAGGGAAATTATCCTAGTTTTCCTAAGTGTTCCGTTACCAGAACACAGAGGCCCAGAAACCAAAAGTTTTTTCTACCTGTCCCTGCAACTTCGGATTTTCTTATGATAGAAGGCTTACTGCACAAAGGTGGAATACTTCCACAGGGAAGAAAAATAATGACACCAGTGATTTCAAAATTGAACCTGTCACCCAACCACTTTAGGTTTCACAGAACTTTGAGGGTGACTGCTCCTGATAAAAAGACGAAGGGCTATATCTAGATCTGAGGGAAATCTTTAGGGTGTTTTTTATTTACTACTATGATCACAAGTAGTAAATGTTAATGAAAGATGATGGTATCTAAACACTTGCAGAACCAGTAATGGCTCAGAATTTTTCAGAAGAAAATGTGGGTCAATGAATTAAGTAAATAACCACAAACAATAGAGGTGTTGGCTTATAGAAAAATGGACAGAGAATGGATAGTGGAAGAAGGAAGTAATAAATACTAATGACAATCCTGTGATAAGTTGTAGAAATGAGGAAAACATAGGTATGTATTATATTTTTTTCTTGTTATGTTATGTATATGTCACACATTAATCTATGTTCTCCTCTTTCTTTCTCATCTTTTAAGCAGGTTTTGTCCATTGTGTTTAAATTTATCATTAGAATTTACAATTTAATTATAATTACGTTTATAACTGTAATAAATTGTTGCAAGTTGTTGAGAGTGTGATTGAGTTAGGAAAAGAATGACCATCTCCAAAAACAAACACTCTTTTTGGGAAAAGAACAATCACTTCTGCAGAGGAATAAGGATAGTTGCATCATATGAGGGAAAGAATGATATTGTTGTCATTATGGCTTTGCAAGTTTAATACGGTAGGAGCAAATGTTAACAAATGAGTGGACTATACAATATCATCTGTTATCAACTCCAAATAATATGTCTTCCCTTGCATTCATCTATTCATCCTTAGGGAGAAGCCAGCAATTTATTTTCCCGTACTCCTTTCCAGTATATTACTGTGAATATTCTAATGAGAGGTACTTGAACAACAGTTGAAAAGTAGAAGAGAAGAGAGGTCATTATTCTCTGTGTACAGTTGAGGGAAGATGTGAGACTTGGAGGGATCCTCAGGTAGGCTCTTGTGAACCCCCTGACCCAGAGCTGTAAGAGGCTGAGACCTATGGGGCAGCTACGTTGGAGTTCCTGATCTTTACAGAGGCTTCTCTGCAAGTTCCTGTCAGTTCTCAGGTTCTGTGCTGCAGGCAGCTGAGATCACACCCAGAGTCTTCCCTGAAACTCTGGCACTTCCTGTTTTTATGACTCTGCGACCCTAGTAGCAACTTCCTTGGTCTATGCTGTCCCAGCACTTTTGTAGCCGTGTAAGCTTCTCCTGTATTGTATTTCTATTTTCTATTTGGAATAATGAGTAACTTCTGTTTTCCTGAAAGAACTGTGACTGATTCTACAGTGTAATTGGAGCCAAATAAGTGAGCAGATAATTACAGTAATCTGTTATAAAATCTCTGTTAGAAATAGTCATAATCTAAATGATATCTGAAAGAAAACTATATTATGAAAAGTTTCCTCGGTGTAGCCAGAAATAATTGTGTGTGCCTAATAAATAGTGAATGAATGAATGAATGGACAATGAATGAATTTTAAAAAAAGAGTGAATCTGGGTGGATAACAAGGAGTGATCTGAAGAAGTAAGTAAGGATAGAAAATATGAGGTTATAATAAGGTATGTTTAACTGGCTCACTAACACTCATTTCAAAGGTGCCACATCTGGGAAGCAAAAAAGATAATCTTCAGACTCCCTTGCAGCTCGGGTTCTGGATGGGATTTAGATTCTGCCTATCAGATGCCCTTGTGACACTTTGCCACTGAATTCCTTGGAGGACAGAAGCAGAACTTGAACCTCCATGTTTCTGGCCCAGATCAGATGAGAGGCGATATTCCTCTAGAGCCAGCAGCTGTGGCTGCTCCCTCCTATTCTGCAACTTTATTCATGGAGCAGAAGCCATGTCTCCCTTGGTGGCCAGTTCTCTGGTGTAGTTTGAAAAATGTTTTTGAAAGATCAGTCTTGAATCTACTTCTTCAGCTTTTCCAATAATTCTGTGTAATCTGTATTTTTGTACATTTATTTTTGTTTAGTTAGAATAGATGTTGTTGTCTCCAATAATAACTTTTACCAATTCGCCAAACGGAGAAAGAACAGGGAAAAGAACACAGCAGAACCAAGAATATGGCGCACAGAGGAACTTAGGTAGGTCTCTATAACTGAAGGGTTAAGTGGTAAATGAGGGAAAGGAAACACGTAAGGCTGGAAGTTCGGCTGCCAGATAATGAATCACAAGAATAATAGAGCACTGAAATCACAGTATCACTGGACATTTATATCACGTTTTATATTTCTAACAAATAGTTTCAAGTCTCTCCCTTCTCTCTCTATAACCAAGTTTATAGTGTTAAATATACATGGGCAATTTCTTTTGTATTTATTATGGAAAAAGAAAGACACAATATGAGTTCCTATTAAATACCAAGCACTGGCTAATTACTTTACAGAGGTCATGTTACTTTTTTTTGTCAAAGATCCAAGTATTGGACCATATCTTTAGTTTAGATGAAAATCTTGGCTTTGGGATCAGTTTCAAGATGACGGACTACCAAGCATTCATTAATTTATTCAGCCGATATTGAATACCAACAAAAGGCCGGGCCACCATGCTCCAAGTCTATTGATTTGTAAAATCTCTGCAATTAAAAGCAACTGAAAATTATTCCTAATTGCCATATCTTATCCTGTTTTACTACCTTAAGGTTTAACATAGTGTTTCAGTTGTAGTAGGTTCACAATTTTGGTTGCTGAGTGACTTAATGAAAAGACTTCCCCAACTATTTCTATTCAAAAAAATATATTCTTCCTTTGAAATTCTGGAAAAATTATTGTCAGTGAGGCATCTTTTATTTTATGTAGTACTGCTGTCCAATTTTGCACAGTCCCTAGGACCTAAAGCAGTACTTTGCATAAAGAAAATACTCAATGTATATGAATTATTTGGAAAGTTGATTCAGATATCACGTCTAATAGGTCAAGAGAATAGTATACGGGATGATATAGTGGAGTGGCTTTACTGTAAATGGACAATGGCCCTATGGCTTCCCAGAACTGTTAAGACATAACTACTCTCTTGTGAAAAAAAAAAATTGCATTCTTTCAGAAAATCAGGATGTTAGCTACATAAGATACATTATGTTGGCCTATACCTCCTTATGATGGGAACTAAGAAACTCTGTATATTTTATAAAACACTATTCAGTGTTTCATTAAAGAATATCTTACTACGATGATTTGGCTAACTTAATTCTCCAGAACCTATCACCCTTGATTGAACTGATACCGTTAAGTTTCAGGAACTGCAACGATGAGGGCCACCTTAATGCTATCCTGGAAAACTGAGTCACAGTTAGATTAAAACCTCTAGGGTGAAATCTTTTGAAATATGAAAATCTCATATGACTTTAGTTTTCCTTCTAAAACTCTGACATTTTGAAAAGTATAGGTACCAAAGAGTCTGCTCTAAGTACCTAATTATTGGAATATTTTTCCTTACACTACTTAATTTTCTTTTATCTTCAGTAGTCAGAAACACTAAAGTAATACAATTCCTACAGAAAGTAAATTGAACCAAACTCTAAAAATTGAAGCACCTGTTTACGATTTATATTTATTAAGGGCTTAAAAGAGAACATTATGATCAACCTATTTCATTTTCCCTGACCCTTCTTGTGAGTCAAACTCTTTATATTACAATGGGGTGCTGACATTACTGAAAATAATTCAAGAACAAGTATATGCAGGGTGTAGGTTTGGGGCCTAAGGAGTGATTCAATTCAAGACGAACAGAAACCACTGTCTCAGCCAATGAACTACTTACCATTATGTACCATGATCAGCTGAAAGGCAGCCACAATATTCACTACACTTTTCCATTATCAAAAATCACATAAAGAGGGGCTTCCCTGGTGGCGCAGTGGTTGAGAATCTGCCTGCCAATGCAGGGGACACGGGTTCGAGCCGTGGTCTGGGAAGATCCCACATGCCGCGGAGCAACTAAGCCCGTGCGCCACAACTACTGAGCCTGCGCGTCTGGAGCCTGTGCTCCGCAACAAGAGAGGCCGCGATAGTGAGAGGCCCGTGCACCGCGATGAAGAGTGGCCCCCGCTTGCCACAACTAGAGAAAGCCCTCACACAGAAACGAAGACCCAACACGGCCAAAAATAAATAAATAAATATTAAAAAAAAAATCACATAAAGAGGTTATATGACACTTTTCTAATCTCTGAATATAAAGGTTTTTTTTTTCTAATTTTCCATGCTTTAATATTTGGGACAATATGGTTAATTTCACCCAGAGGAATATTCCTCTGGTATTTTAGTAGTCTTTCAAAATATAACTTTGTTGTTATTACACATAAGCTATATGTAATTGGCAATGAAGAAGTAAACCAAAGTAGGCAAAAGTCACCTTTTTTAGATCTCTGCTGTCCCAGGAAGTGATTGGTCTATTGATGTTGCTTAGAAAGTGAAGGTACCAGGAAATATCGGTTCCAGGAAGTATAATAGAGAAAACTTCTTGTTTCTTGGGGCAATAATCTGCCAGGAATTCAGACTTTCCTCTAAACTGATTCATTCCCTCACAGAAAATAATTTTTTTTTTTACAAGCTGTGGAGAATCTTTTAAGAAGAATCTCACTGGAAATTCATAAACCAGGGAGTTAACAGTAATTCTTATTGAGTATTATTCTCATTTCTCTTCACTCATTTGTAAAAGTTTCTCCTGTATATATGCTTACGAGTGGAATTGCAGTAACAATTTCTTTTTTTCTTTTTCTTTTATTTTATTACAACTTCATCTGTACTCACTTTCATCAAATTAAAAGGATAGAAGCTATCAAATTAGAACTCCTTTGTTTTCTAACCATCAAAGTTACAAACCTGATTGTATCTGAACCCATGATATACCCTTCTATTACCTTTGAAGAATTGTCTCAATCCTTTCTTAAGAAAACCTCTCCATCCATTCTTGGATTCCAGGTTCCTTCTATCTATCTACCTACCTACCTACTTACCTATCTATCTATTATCATAATCTATCATCTATTTGCATATTTATTTTTAAATATCACTGAACTCTTCTTTTACGTTTTCTCTTTGCATTTATACACGTTTTAAAATATTATTGCACAATTTCCTCGCTCCTCTTTATAGCCAGGCATCTTCTCTCAGTTATAATTAAATTCATATTTCTAGGTTATAAAAACCAGAATAAGGCTGGTTTACCAGATGAACATTTACTTCTGTCTTTTGAAATGAAATCTGAAAGCTGATAGTTCAGGGATTATACTGCAGGTCAATGAATTTGTTAAGGATCCAGGCCCTTCCAATTCATTGCAGTGACATCAGTAGGGTGTAGCCCTCATCAGCTTGGCCAAGAATAGCAGCTGAAGCTTCAGTCATTGTGTTTCATTCCAGGTGACAGGAAGGAAGACAGGAAAAAGGAGGAGGACATCAATGAGTGTTTGGCGGTGCTCTTTTAAGAAGACTTCCTCGTAACACATCCTCTTATAACTCAGGAACCAGGCATTAGTTCCTAAGCTGAAAAAGGGAATGCATTCTGTATTCCAAGTAACCATGCAATTTGTCAAATTTAGGGGGTTCAATTTCTAAGGAAGAAGATGAGTTTTGATGGCAGTGACCAGAATTCTCACCCACACTTTTCTAAAACTATTTTTCATTTCTCCCTCCCAACTCTCCTCTTTCATTCTCTCTCATCTGGCATCCATCTCCACTCCTCCATTAAACTCCTTGGGGTGGTGGTGGGATGAATTGGGAGATTGGGATTGACGTATATACACTAATATGTATAAAATGGATAACTAATAAGAACCTGCTATATAAAAAAAATAAATAAAATTCTAAAATTAAAAAAAAAAAAGAAAACTCCTTGCAAAAGTCATCAGTGAACTCTCAATTACCATACCTGCCCTTTTTCTCCTCACCCAACTATTTTTCTCAGTAGATACAAGATAGTCAGTAATGAACTGCTTCCTGGGAGAGCTTTATGACTTGTAGAATGAGATACTCCTCACATATGCATACATATATTTTCTATCTGTCTTTTATAAAGGCTCTTCTTTCTCCATTCAAACTCTGAATATTGGAATTCCTCAGGGCTAACCTCTAGGCTCTCTTCTCACTTGACTTCTCTCAAAGTCATCTCATTCAATTATATGGTAGTAATTATCATCTTCAAAATCTTCTAAATTGTATCCATTTGCCTCCCTGACATCACAACTGGACTTTCTCAGAGACATCCCAAACCAAAGACATTCTAAGAACATCCTTCCTTGACTGCACTAAACTCTATCTAATTAGATTTCGCCATTATAGTTTCCTATGGTCCTGGGTTTTTCCAACAAATACACATTTCTTTGTGTGTTGATTCATTTGATATTTGTCCTTTTCCTCTCAGCGCTAAAATCAAAAGGCAGGGACTGGTTCTTCCTTACCCTGTATCCACACCCTCAACACAAGGCCTGACACACGGTATTATTCAATAAGTATATGTTACATGATAAGATGATTTAAACAGTGACATAGAGCAAATGTCATGATGGGCATCCGCAGAAAGTACACAGGGAACCTGTGTCAGAGAAACTATTTAAAGTCTCAGCACAGGAAATTATGCCATAAGGGAAGGAGTGAGATATGCATACAGCAGGACAGGAAAACACCATCATAAAAGAAAAATAAACAACCTTCTCCAGAAAATGGATGGAAATATGTCCAGTAAAATAACACAGGAAACAGAGATTGTTAAAAAAAAAAAAAAAAAAAGTGTAGGGGGGAAGTTTTAGAATGATTTGCAGGCTGAGCAGTAAACTTCTCATAAGCAGACACTGTGTTAAAGCAGAGAGTGTGAACACCCCACACAACTTGTGTGAGAAGAAAAGAGCTGGTAAATGGAGGCAGCTGGAAGGGCACAGTGAGAGTCACCTGCTCCCAGAGCATTCGCCCCACCACCTCGGTAGTCACAGCTACAGAACACATTTGTGAGTTGCTGCATGATGCTTTCATAAACTGAAGCTGTAATTTTTGCATCATAAGATTTTCGGGCTCCTAAACCCCAGGAAAACAGTTTCTAGTTTCAAATCCCAATCTAGTAATTACAGTGAACATTTGTGGAACATTTGCCTTTTTCCAGGAGGTGTTCTAAGTGCCTTATTTGTATCAACTTATTTAATCTTCTTAATAACTTCATAAGGAAAGTAGTATTATTCTCCCCATTTTCCAGATAAGGAACTGAGGCCAAGAAGAGTTAAGTAATCTGCCTTTGGTCACAGATAGTAAAAGAAGAAACTGTATTTAAATACCAGCATCCTGATTCCAGTAACTGGACTCTTCATCATCATATTATGCTGCCTTTCATTTAGAGAAGATATTTCAGAATTAGTAATATTTAAAAAATACTAACACTGGAGGACCCTGATAAACTTTCTGGACAAGTAGCAAACTTGTCTAACCACATGTTACATAAGATGCACAGTGAAATATCATTTCTTTTTATCTTCTAACTCCTCAGCCTCTCCCTGTGTCATAGTGAATCTAGCAAGTAATGTTTTCAAAAAGGCTAAATATTTGAACAGCATCCCAGCCAACCAACAACTAGCATCCCCTTAATTAACGTGCCAGAACTTTAAAATCTGCTTAGGGAAATAAAACATATCCTCATGAAACAAGAAGCAAGCAAGAGAACATGTCATAAATTGTTAGACTGTAGGCTGTGGATAGTCATCATTAAAGAGATTACAGAGAGAAGACTCCAATTCAAAAGAAGTACTCAGAGGAAATCTTCAAAGCTGAGTGAGAATTTGAGTTGGTTTTAGGTAAGAGATAGATTTAGATATGCACAGAGAAAGAAGAGAGTGGGGAAGAATATGTGAATGATAACTGTCACATATTCCGTGAATTAAAATAATGCAGATTTCAAAAAAAACCAAGATGTGTGGTTATGAAGTTGGATGTTATTTCAGCTACATTGGTTGCAAGGCAGTCCTGCTCAATAAGAAAATGTAATGTCTCTATTAGTTATTAAATTTTGCACTTATATGATATCAAGTAACAGGTTTCTTTTATCTTTTATTATTTTTTTTTTTGCAGCCTTATCAAAACTTTAATGAGTTTTACTCTTTCTAGTGATAATTAGGTAGACTATATGCTGGGCTTATTAGTTCTTTTAGTTAAACTGCCTTAAGTGGAGGAAAATATCAGCATGATTCAAAGACATGGCCATGGCCGGTCAGAGGACATTGCCCATTGTCTTACCATGCTGTGAAAATGGGATTTTCTCTCCCCCAACCACTGCCCACCATTTTATTATATCTGTTAAGGGAAGTTGTTGACTTAACACAGGGTTTATGATCATTTGGGGTTCAAATTCTCAAAAGTTAACATTACTTTTTCTAATCAGTTGTGAGATTTTCTTAATTGCTATGAATACCCTTGTGAAAGTATTACAAAAATTATGCAACTTGAAATTTGAATTTCATCTATCTCCCTGATAGGACAGTGGTCCATGACGACATAAACCTGGTCACCACTGTAGCCCCAGCATGTACTCAAAATGTCAAAGGCTGTCAGTGAATATTTATTGAACTCGAAGTGAACCCAATTAAGGCAAAGCAAGAATGATCCTAAAACCCTCAACATTTTGCCCTTTTCAAAACCGAGGGCAAGGGACTTCCCTGGTGGTGCCATGGTTGGGAGTCTGCCTGCTAATGCAGGGGACATGGGTTTGAGCCCTGCTCTGGGAAGATCCCACATGCCACGGAGCAACTAAACTTGTGCACCACAACTACTGAGCCTGAGCTCTAGAGCCCACAAGCCACAACTACTGAGCCTGCATGCCACAACTACTGAAGTCCGCGTGCCTAGAGCCTGTGCTCTGCAACAAGGGAAGCCACCGCAATGAGAAGCCCACGCACCACAATGAAGAGTAGCCCCCACTCGCCGCAACTAGAGAAAGCCCGTGTGCAGCAACGAAAACCCAACACAGCCAAAAATAAATAAATAAATAAATTTATTAAAAAAAAAAAAAACCGAGGGCAAAATATTTTTTTTTTTAAAAAGAATTTCAAATAAAATAAGAATAAATTTAGTAGCATGGATGTCAAGACGGCATAAAAGAAATATCAAAATATAAGGACATCTTTGAAACTGTGACTTAAACTTCTCATGTCACAGAGGAATCAGAAATCCAGATAGGAAAGTAACTTGCCCAGAAAATACACAAATGTGTGTGCCACACACACCTACATCCTGTCTGTAGGTGTTAAAAATGTCATCACATGTATGCAGTACTTTGTGCTGCGCATAAAGTTGACTTTATTTGCAGCTATCGAGATAGGAGTCACATAATCAATCTGTTTTACCTGGGGATACTGTGTGAGAAGTTTATATTTTTCCTACTTGCCTCTGACTATGAGCTCTGCATATGTTGAAATATTTCTATTTATAGATCATCTCATCATCCTACATAACTGCCCTGTTCAAATCAAGTTTTCCCAGCTATAGAAATTATTTTCTTTGATTTCCTCAATCCTTTTTCTTCTCAACTCACTCTGTTCTTCTATCCTTAATTTCTATTTATTTATTATGTTGAAGAATTTATATATCTCTTTTTCTTTTACAGATGAAACCTGCTATCCCATATTCTCCATCTCCAAATATTTAGCTAGATATTTTCCAAAAGAGAAATATCTATTTTTTTCTCTAAAAAGTAACTGTTATTAAAAGTAGTAGAAAAATAGATTTCACCTTAGTTCCATTTCCTTTACATTATTGACAAAAGTAGAGTTATCACATACAGCTCATATATATATATATTTTTTTTTATGGCTGTGTTGGGTCTTCATTGCTGCACGTGGGCTTTCTCTAGTTGTGGGGAGCGGGCTTCTCATTGCCTGGCTTCTCTTGTGGAACACGGGCTCTAGGCACGCGGGCTTCAGTAGTTGTGGCATGTGGGCTCAGTAGTCGTGGCTCACGGGCTCTAGAGCACAGGCTCAGTAGTTGTGGCCCATGGGCTTAATTGCTCCACGGCATGTGGGATCTTCCCAGGCCAGGGCTTGAACCTGTGTCCCCTGCATTGGCAGGTGGATTCTTAATCACTGTGCCACCAGGGAAGTCCCCAGGTCATATAATTTTAAAAAGGCATTTTTTTCTCCCTTCATCAGGATAAGATTCAATCTAAAAAATAAAATTCCAAAAATGAAAACTTCTACAGTGGCTATTGAAAAGATCTCTCCTCATCAGAATTCTGATGGAGTTAGCAATCACATATGGGTCTTAAGAATTTCCCTTAAGGATGGAGACTCTCTACTCTTTATCATATTCTACATTGTTTATGGATATACACAATGGAACTTATTTTTTTTAATTTTTATAAATATGCTTTTGAGGTTAACATTGGTCACTCAGCATATATTTTTTTTTAGATTCTTTCATGTTAAGCACTCATGCCATGAGTGCACCAATAGTAATTCCTTTAGATAACTAAAGAGAATTCCATTGTATGCATATTTCACAGTTTGTTTATCCATTCACCTGTTTATGGACATTACATTGTTTCTTTCTGAGGACTATTGTAAATAAAATTTCTATGAATATTCAGGTACAAGCCTTTGTGTGGACACATGTTTTCATTTCTTTTTGATAAATAACCAGGAGTGAAATTGAAGAAAGATATCATTTAACATTTCTGCCAGTAATACATGAAGACTCCTTTTGCTACGTATCTGTCCTAACCCTAATATTGCCTTTCTTTGAAATTTAAATTTGTGCCTATTTAATTGTTTCTACTGATAACTACTCTGGTTTTAATTTACATTTCCCAAATGACTAAAGATATAAGCATCTTTAAATTTTAGGGGAGCCATTTCTATATCTTCTTTTATGAAGTGTCTATTCAAACCTTTTGTCCATTTTTAATGAATATTTGTCCTCTTATTGTTCAGTTATATATATTGTTGATCTATATATTCTGGGAAAAGTCCTTTAACAGATATATGTTTTACCACTATTTTCTCTCATTCTTTGGTTTGTCTTTTTGGTTTTTTGTTTGTTTTTTAATTGTTATTTTATATTGGAGCATAGTTTATTAACAATGTTGTGTTATTTTCAGGTGTACAGCAAAGTGGTTCACTGATACACATGCATTTATCTATTCTTTTTTAAATTCTTTTCCCATTTAGGTTATTACAGAGTATTAAGTAGAGTTCCCTGTGCTATAAAGTAGGTCCTTGTTGGTTATCTATTTTAAATATAGTAGTGTGTACACGTCAATCCCAAACTCCCAGTCTATCCCTCCCCCCACCAGTAACCGTAAGTTCATTCCCTAAGTCTGTGAGTATGTTTCTGTTTTGTAAATAAGTTCATTTGTATCATTTTTTCTTTTTTAGATTCTGCATATAAGAGATATCATGTGATATTTGTCTTTCTCTGTCTGACTTACTTCACTTAGTATGATAATCTCCAGGTCCATACATGTTGCTGCAAATTACCTTAGTTCATTCTTTTTCAAGGCTGAGTAATATTCCATTGTATATATGTACCACATCTTCTTTATCCATTCATCTGTCCATGGACATTTAGGTTTTTAACACTATATTTTAAAGGGCAAAACCTATAAATTTTAAGTGTAATTTGTTCATACTTTTTTATAGTTCATTCTTTGTGTCTTTTTGAACCTGCTTAAGATCACAGAGATATTTTCCTAAGTTCTCTTCTAAAATTTTTAAGTTTTTAATCTCTTATATATAGGTGTATGAATCAGTTAATTTTTGTGTATGGTGTGAAGTGATGGTTGAGGTTCATTTTTTCCCCATACAAATATTTAATTGTTCTAATATAATTTTTTAAAGGGACATTTATTTTTTCATTTCATTGCCTTGAATCTCGTCAAAAATCAAGTCATCATAAGTGTGTGAGTATAGTACTAGGCTCACTATATTGTTCTAATAATTCATATTTCTATCCTTCCCCAAGATCACATTGTCTTGATTATTATGGTTTTACAGTAAATCTTGATATTGGGTAATATACATAAACCAACTTTGTTTTCCTTTAAAAAAAATGTGCTTTGACTACTCTATGCCCTTTGAATTGCTATCTAAATTTTAAAATAAGCTTGTCAATGTTTACAAAAAAAAAAAAAAAAAAAAACTACCACAATTTTAACTGGGATTGCAGTGAATCTATGGCCCAATTTAGGGAGAACTGATGTCTTAACAATACTGAGCTGTCTAATCCAAGAACACATAAATTTCTACATTTATTTAGATCTTTAATATCTGTCAGCAGAGTTTATAATTATCAGTGTAAAGTTCTTGCACACATATATTTTAATTTATCCCTAAGCATTTTATTTTTTGACACTATTTTATTTGGAATTGTATTTTTAAAACTTCTTTTTTAATTGTTTGCTATGAGTACATATAAATGTTGTTTATTTTTAAATATTAACTGTATGTTTCTCTATCTTGCTAAATTCCGTTTCTGGTAGTATTTGTTGGCAGATTTCTTAGGCTACTTAATGTAATCATTCATGTCAATTACGAATAAAGAAGGTTTTACTTGTTCCTTTCAATCTGCCTTTTACTTTTCTTACTGCAATGGCAGTACAATATTGAATAAAAGAGAAGAGCAGATATCCTTGTCTTGTTCTCAATCTTAGCGGGAAAATCTCTGTCATTCACTAAAAAGTATGTTACCTGTGGACTTTTAGACACCTTTTATCAGATTGAGGAAGTTCCCTTCAATTTTAGTTGGCTGAAAACTTTTGTCATGAATAAGTATTGTCAAATACTTTTTTGCTTCTATTGATATACGCCTTTTTCTTTCTGTTTTAGTCTATTACTTTTGTTATGTGCATTGATTGATTTTCAGATATTAAACAAAGTTGAATTCCTGGTATAAATCCCATTTGGTTATGATGTGTAATTCCATTTATGTAGTGTTGGATATCTTAGCATTTGCTAAGATTTTGATAATGATTTATATGTCTATGTTTATGAGAGATTGTGGTAGATAGTATTATTTCCTTTTAATATCTTGATCTAGTCTTGGTCTCCAAAGAACACTGAACTCATAAAATGAGTTGGAAAGCGTTCCCTTATTCTGAGTGACTCATTTGTAGGCTTGGTATTATTTCTCCCACAAATATTCAATAGCTTTTACCCTTGGAAATATTTCGGTTTATAATTCTTTGCTTTAAAGTCTTGAACTTTTTTTTAATTAATTAATTAATTAATTAATTAATTAATTAATTTTGGCTTTGTTGGGTCTTCGTTTCTGTACGAGGGCTTTCTCTAGTTGCGGCGAGTGGGGGCCACTCTTCATCACGGTGCGCGGGCCTCTCACTATCGCAGCCTCTCCTGTTGTGGAGCACAGGCTCCAGACGCACAGGCTCAGTAGTTGTGGCTCACAGTCTTAGTTGCTTCGCGGCATGTGGGATCTTCTCAGACCAGGGCTCGAACCCGTGTCCCCTGCATTGGCAGGCAGATTCTCAACCACTGTGCCACCAGGGAAGCCCTTGAACATTTTTTTTTTTTAATTAATTAATTTATTTATTTATGGCCGTGTTGGGTCTTCGTTTCTGTGCGAGGGCTTTCTCTAGTTGCGGCAAGCGGGGGCCACTCTTCATCGCGGTGCGCGGGCCTCTCACTATCGCGGGCTCTCTTGTTGCGGAGCACAGGCTCCAGACGCGCAGGCTCAGCAATTGTGGCTCACGGGCTCAGTTGCTCCGCGGCATGTGGGATCTTCCCAATCCAGGGCTCGAACCTGTGTCCCCTGCATTGGCAGGCAGATTCTCAACCACTGCGCCACCAGGGAAGCCCCTGAACTTTTAATTTATATAATAAATAGACATCTACAATAGGTGGAATAATGGCTTCTCAAAAATGTCCACATCCTAATTCCTGGAACCTGTGACTATGTTACTTTACATGGCAAAGGAGAATTAAGATAGCAGTTATTACTCAGCTGACTTTCAAACAGGGAGATTATCATATTATCCACTTAGAATGAATGTAATCCTATGGGTCCTTGAACATAGAAGAGAAATGCAGAAAGACCAGTATCAGAGTGATGCAATTTGGGAAAGATTCAACTGGCATTACTGGCTTTTAGGATAGATGAAGGAACACAAGCTAAGAAAATCAGGAGCCCTTTAGAAGATGGAAGAGATAAGGAAAAAGTTTCTTTCCTAGAGCCTCCAGAAGAAAGGCAGCCCTGCTGACACCTTGGTTTTAGTCCAGTGAGGCCACTTTGGGCTTCCAACCGCCAGAACTATAAGATAATTTGTTGCTAAGTTATGTTTTAAGTGTATTTTAAGTCACTAAGTTTGTGGTAACTTGTTATATGTACCAGCAATAGGAAACTAATATGAGAGTTCTTGATATTTTCTATTGTCTTTCTAACAATTTTTCTTTCATTTAAGTTGTCAAATTCATTGACATAAATCCACTTATAATAATTTATAATATTTATTTATTAATTTCAATGACTATAGTGTATGCAGTGGTATCCCTTTCTTCACTCCTAATACTGGTATTTTATGTTCTCCCTCTTTCTTGAAGTCTAGCTAAAATTTTATACACATATTTTTAAATTTTCAGTGAACCACCTTTATTGATTTGTTTCTGTTTTGGTTTTTTCTACTTCATTTATTTCTGCTGTTTATTAATTACATTTTTTCTTTTCACTTGAGTTTAATCTGCTTCTCTTCATTTATCTTCCAAAGATGAAAGTTCAGATCTTCAACTTTAGATTATTATTCTTTCTAAGATAAGAATTTAAAGTCATACATTTTTCTCTAAAGCATCTCACTAATTTTAATGTATTTTGCTTTCATCATCATGCAGTTCAAAAATACTTGCTAATTGCCTGTACATTGTTTAGAAATGAGTTAATTAATGTCTACATATTTGGTTCTGTTCAAGAAATTTTATGGTTTTTAATATAATTTTATTGTGATCAGATAATATACTATAACATTTAAATCTTTTGAAATGAAATATGTTGAGACTTGTTTTATAGCCATCATATGGTCTCTCTTGGTAACCTTCTCTAGGAGCTTGAAAGAAATGTTTATTCTGCAGTTACAGGGTGTGGTATTCTATAAACACAAATTAAGTTAAGGCAATAGGTAGTGTCATTCATATCCTTTTATCCTTAGTGATTCTTTGTCAGATTAACCTATTCATTACCAAATGAGGGGAGTTAATCAACTATTATTGTGAATTTGTATACATTTCCCTTCAGTTCTGATAGTTTGAGCTTCATTATTTTTGAGGCTTTTATTAGGCTCATATATATTTATAATTGTTATATGTTCAGGATATTTGGTTGATCCTTTTATCATTATGAAGTGGCCATTTTTTTTTAATGTAGTGCTTCTTGTCTTGAGTTTGATTTTATCTGATATTAATATAGTGACTCCACTTTTTTTAACTTACTGTAGTTTGCCTTGTATATCTTTTTCCATCCTTTTATTTCTAATCATTTTTGTGTCTATCCATCTAAAGTGCATGTCATAAACAGTATAAAATTTGTCCTTGTTTTCTTTTTTTTTATCCAGTTTGACAACATCTTCCTGAAATAATTATGAATATGGTTTATTTAGGTCTTCCAGCTTGTTAGTGGATTTCTATTTGTCTCAGTTTGTGTTGTTACTTTATATGTCCAACATTTCTTGCCTTCTTTGGGTTAAATATTTTTTGATATTCCATTTTAATTATTCTACTAGATTTCTAGTTATGCTTTTATAATTTTTGTAGTGATTACTCTAGGAATTACAATATACATCTTTAACTTATACCAATTAACTTTAAGTCTTAAATTAGTCAAGGACTTTATGAATTTGTATTTGCATTGCACCTAATTTACCTTTGTGAAATTCTTGAAGTCTAAAATGAAGTTGATCTTAAAGAACAATAATCAAAAATATAAAACTAAATCCAATCCAAATTCATTTGTATGCAATATAATATTTATATAACAAATTTATAAATCCATATAACAAATTTCAGAATTTACAGTAATTACAAAATTCAGAGAAACAATATATGCATTGCTATTTTAGCAACTGAGAAATATGTTTAAAATGCAAATACTAGAATTGATACAAGGTATTGTGTACATATCCCAGCAGCCATGGCCAGAAGCTCTCCATTTGACAGAGAAACACTGTCCATTACCAATGTAATGAACCACAAAGATAAAAATCAACATCTAATAAGACAATTATAGTCTACCGTTAAATAGAAATTTTAAAATAATGCACAACTGATGGTTCTGAATAAATATCTGATCATTCTTGAATTAAAAACACACTAACCCTTGAGATATATTTCTTTTTTTAGATTAAAAAGAAGAAAACAATCTCAAGTGTTTTAATCAAAGCACTTGATTCTTTTTAAAAAGGCAACAAATCTAAAATACTATGTTGCATTTTCATTCCAAATAAAATAAATGGGCTATCCCCTTTTCTATATGTATGGATTGAGTCTAGTTTTTATTTGTATTTTGTGAGGTAGGCAGGAAGTTTTTGTTACTCTCACTTTGTAGATGAGGAAACTGAGAAATATACAGTCATACAATTAATCATCTTTAGAGTTCAGTTCAATTCCACATGCTTGACCCTGAGTCCATTCCTTTTTAACTGCCCCATGCAGCTTCAACTAAAATAAAAATTCTCTTGATTTTGACTTTAACCTCACACAATACATTGAGGAATTGCCTTTAGAATCTAAAGGTAGCAACAAATTCATTAACTATCTCTGCAAGATAGAAAAGCTCCTGAGTTGTTCTCATGCTGATCAGAAACACTCAACCCAAAATAAAAAACTTCAAAAACCAGTGGAGGAAAGCCAGAAATGGGTAAGAATAGAAAAAAGCCGGAAGAAAAAGGACACTACCTAGGGAGGGTTTTGAAGATCAAACTCTCCACTGGAGGGGTGTTAGTGGTATACAGGAATGACAGAATTTGTGCTGCCCAGACAACATCTCTGCTGCTAAGTTTAAAATAAAAAAACACACTTGGTAGTGAGAGGAGTTCTGATTTTAATTGACACATTTGATATATGTTGACTTTTTACCCAATTTAAGTATATGTCTACTGGCTTTGGATGGAGTGGGAGAAGGTGAAGGAGAGAATTAGTGGATATATTTTTAAAATCTAATTTTTTTCCCCAAACAGGGTGGAGGCAGCCAGAAGGCCACACTGATCAAGGCCTTTGGGTACTCTGTAATTTAATTAAGACCAAATTACAAATTCTAATTACCTGGCACCAAAGAAGCCAATATGTGAATCCTTGTCTAGTATTCAATTCACAATTCAAGGATTTCTGTTCTCAGATTTAGCTAGCCTCCCATCAGAAGCAGACATACGAAGACTTCATGTTAATCAGTTTTCCCCGTTCTTGTTTGATGACATTACAATATAAATGGTGCAAGTCTATAAATTATAGAGTGGAAGGCAGTTAAAACTTCACTTTTATAACAAAATTGCATTTTTAATTAAAAATTGGCTTTCTAATTTTATATTTAGGAAAGAAAAAGTGAGAGTTAACATAGACTATTTATTATCAAACATTTGCCTAGAAACTTCAGAGATGTGTTCTTTCATTTAAATGACATGACAAATGTAAGCAGCAGAGATGAGAAAACAGTATCAGAGTTGATAAGTAAATAAGAATCTTTGAGCCAAGATTCAACCCCAAAGATATCTGTTCTTAAAGACCATGCTTCTTTTAACCCATCACCAACCACCTTGTTTTCCTTTCCCTTCTTCCACCACCCTCTAAAGGATAATTATAGTGATTGCAACTCTCTATGTCTTTCCTTAATAAAATAAAATTCCATTAACAGTCCATTAATAACTGAATCAGATCATAGTGGGTTGAGATAAGAAAGGAAAGCAGAGAAACCTTAAAAAATAAAGCATTGCCTCCTCAATAGCAATTCTACAACCAAAAGTATCCACTTATTTGGCATTTAATCAAGTCTCCTTTAAAAAGCGACAGGATTACTTTATTGGGGTCAAATGATTATTTAAAATAAAAGAATCAGAAAAATATAGATCACCATATTTTTGATTTTTAGGAGAGGCTTAGACCATAAACCCGGAGGCTCTACTATAGTTTTTCCAAGTTTTATTCTCCATTTCAACACTAACATAAAGGCTATTGTTCTACTCTGAGTTTATGGGTTTTGTTTGTTACATTTTTGAAAGGTAAATGGTCAGGTGGCCCCACAAATCAATGGGGCTTAGCAGTTGAGATTGTCAAAAATGGCTCAGCCTGAAGAAAAAGAAAGCTGGATCCTTATCAATATTAAATTCAATGGTGAAATCTTGATAGATCTTGTAGATTAAAGATCCACAAGAGAAAGGTCAAATGCTAAATTTAATTGAAAAGAATGTAGAATAATACCTTTGTGAAATAGGAATGTGGAAAGACTTTCTAAGCAAAATCTACAAAATACCGAACTCTAGGGAATTCAACTGAAATTCAAAATAAAGGATTTCTCTTAAACAAAGGCCATCATAAATAGAGGTGGGAAACATGATAAGATCTAATATCTATAGAGGATGACTTACTGTGTGCCAGGAACCTTTTGTGTTATTATGCCCATTTCGCTGATAAATCATAAACAACAACAACAGCAAAAGAGGTTTGAGTAACTTGTCCAAGATCATCTGGATAGTTTGACAAAGAGTCCATGTTCTTTTTTTTTTTTTTTTTTTTTTAATTAATTTATTTATTTTTGGCTGTGTTGGGTCTTCATTTCTGTGCAAGGGCTTTCTCTAGTTGCGGCAAGTGGGGGCCACTCTTCATCGCAGTGCGCGGGCCTCTCACTGTCGCGGGCTCTCTTGTTGCGGAGCACAGGCTCCAGATGCGCAGGGTCAGCAATTGTGGCTCACGGGCCCAGTTGCTCCGCGGCATGTGGGATCTTCCCAGACCAGGGGTCGAACCTGCATCCCCTGCATTGGCAGGCGGATTCTCAACCACTGCGCCACCAGGGAAGCCCGAGTGCATGTTCTTTACTCCAAAGGCATACAGTCTCGCCTTGGCCAACTGGGAGAAATATTTGCAATACCAAAAAATTAAGGGCTGACTAAATACGGTATACAAAGAATTCCTGCAAATCATCATCAACAACAAGAAAGACTAATACTCCAAAGGGAAAAAAAAAAAAGCAAAAGGGTTATATTAAAGCAGTTTACAAAACTGAAACCATCAAAACAATGGGTTCTAAATCATATTATTAAATAGAGAAGTGTAAATTAAAACCAGAAGATACTGATTTAAACTTCTCAAGCTGGTAAATTTTAGAAAGCTGGATAAGTCAAGTTGATGGCGATGCTGGACTATAAAAACACTCCTGCATTACAGGGAGGTGCAGCCATTCCAGATGGTCTTGGAACGGCGTTAGGTCAATTTAAATATCTGTTTACATTTGAGCATATATTCCAAAGAAATGCTTGCATAGGTTCTTCAGGGTGTATGTATAGATATTAACCGCCACTTCATTTGTGGGGCATGGAGTGTTAGAAACAATGTAATTTTCTATTACTGGGGAAGTATATTAGTAAATTGTGGTAGAAGGATACTATAGACGATAACTCAACAAAGGACTAGATAGGTTTTGTATAGTGACCCAGATAGATCTAAAGAAGGAAACACGGCAGGAAAAAAAAAAAAAGTTAAGGAAGAGATGAAATCTATGATGCAATACCATATGTGTAAACTAAAATCATATGTACCCCCAAACAACAACAGACTTCTTATGAAAGCATATACAAACAAAATAATACATATAAAATATTTTTAAAAAGTACATGTCGAATGAGAGTAAGAGATAATGCACTTAAATGGGACTAGAACATTCAATCCATCAATTATGATAATTTTCCATGAAATGAGAAGTGCAATTATTTCAAACAATTGAATCCAATGTCCAAAGAGAAAGAAAAATAAGTAATGATTTTTGTTTATTTTTAATATGAAATGAGTAATGTTTATTAATCATGTACTTAATTTTCAGTAACTGAACTGGTCAGTTTACATATATTATATCCTGTATGCTTCCCCTCAAAAATACGTATAATAGAATCATTAAGTGCTATTACAGAGAAGACAGGCGTCGGTCTAAGATATGGAGTGATCTTCTAGGAATTGGCAAAACTGGAAGGCAATCCCATTTCTATCATCATTTCCAAATCATTACTCATTTCACTTTATTATCTAATATGTTCAAAAGTATTTTCCCAGGGACTTATATTCAGATTTCAAGAAATACAGGAAAAACAAAGTTTATTAATACAGGGCATCCTCCAACCTATAATTCCCCAGTATAGACAGTTTACAGTATTTTTCGAAGGAAAAACAGCACCAAAAACATTCTTTCAACCCCCATTTAGACAACCTGTTAAAAGAAAACAAACACATTTCCTTCTCCTCTGTCTTATTCAAACCTTCTTGAAACTAGTTTTTCTCCTGCCCTTAGGTGAATTATTCTTTGGGTCTCATACTGTATGTCCTCTTGGGAAATAAAAAAGGCATCTGGTCAGCTATATTCACAAAAACAGTCTCAGTTTAGTTACTAATTAATCCAATCCAATGTAATAATCAAAATTATCCAATATTTCTTAAATTGAAGGTCTCTCCTGCCCCATTGTGGTCCTGCTTTGGGCTGGCTGCCTAAACTGGGACTCAATAACTGGCTTTTTCATTCTTTATCCTGCTTTGTGTTTTTGCCCAACTTCATTGGCTTAGGAGGAGGGAATAGGAAGGACAGTTATAAGAGGAGGAAATATTTATAATAATCCAGGTGAAAGGCGAGAGTGGTTACCACCTTGGACAAGATATCATAATTATCTCCTGAACTATTTATTACAGTAGTCTTCCCCCTCCACCACGTTTTCCTATTTTCTATCCTCAACACAGAAGCAAGAGTGATCCATTTCACACCTAAGTCGGATCATGCAACCCATCTGCCCCGAATCCTCCAATGCTCAGTGTAAAGTCAACTCTTTGCAAATCCCTACATGATCTGGATAGAGCCACCTCTCTCACCTCATTTTATATGAACCCAACCTCTATGCCTTCACTCTGGTAAGCGTTATAACCCTGAACGATCTTTCTCAAACACGCCATTTCAGGCATAATCCAAACAGGATGTTGGGCACGTTATCAGTAAGTTACGTTTCGAACCACGGTCCTCTCCCCACTACCACAGCCAGTTTTCAGCCAGCCTCTCACCCTTTAGACTTTTTGCTTCATTGTCTCCATGCTCCACAGGACACATATCAAACTTTGTGGACTGGACATATTTGTAATTCCTCTCACTATGCTTAAAACAAATAGATACAATCCCTGCTCATCCCCTATGTTGGGGTGGGGAACAATTCAGGAAGCACAGGATTTTCTCTAATATTTTCTCTAAGTTTAAAAGTATTAGGTAATTAAGGATTTCTTAAATATGCCTTATGGATTTGAAGACCATGACACAGAAAATATAACATAGGCTTGCAAATTATAGTTTATGCATTGATATTCAATCTGATTTATTATTTATTCATTTAACAAATATTTGTAGAGCTGATGATTTGCTATGGAAAAAGATCCTGAGGAAGCTCACATTTTAGTTGGAGGTAGACAGAGAACAAGCAAGTCAACCAGTAAATGAAGACGAGAAACCTTTCAGAGAGTAATCAGCGCCTTGAAAGAAATCAGATGAGGTGAGTTGATAAAGAATGACAGAGCATGCTTGTAATAGAATGTTTATGGAACTTCTCTCCAAGAATGTGCCATTTCAGCCAAAAATGGAAATCAAGATATTTTATAACTCTTTTTAAAATTTAATTATCTACTGTGTTTAAATCATTACTATGACATTATATATGCATATATACATATAAAGACACATATACATGCACACATATGCATTCATATATAAATTTATATTTATATATAAAAGTGCATAGTATGAACAATGTATATAAATATATGTATATAATATAGAGACTATAAAATTTTATAAATAATACATATCAAAAATGTGTTTCCTATTATGTATATTTTCCAGGATTTATCCTGTTACGTTGAGCTTTTTTCTACTATTCTGAACTGATGAGCTTTTTAATGAATCTGCACTTCTACAGATTAATGATATGAGAGTACTTAAAATGCGTGTGTGTATGTTATATTTTAATCATTCATTTTTATGTCTCATTATATTTTTAAGCAATTAAATTACTGACTTCAAATTTCCTGTCTCCTTATTTACGACATTATAAGATATAAATGTTTCTTGCTGCACAGATGCATACTTAAGGATCCAGAGGAACGTCTAGCTTATAGTGGAAATTATTTAAATTAGAATATAGGTTCTCTATTTTAACAATGGGTAAACTGATATTCTGATTCTAAGATGTTTTTGGTTTTTTTTCCAATTCATTTCCAGTGCCTTGTTAGTAATAATTTTTTTTTTTTTTCTCAGCTTGTGTCTTTTTTTACGTATCCTCACCCCAACCTCTCCACCTCCACCAAGGCAAAAACCTTCCAGGTTGGAAATTATTTTATCACTATCTTCCTTAGTTTAAACTTTCCATAAATATATTTTTTTTCCATTTTTCTTTTTTCCATATATAATAAGCACCATTTAATGATACCATACTTTTACTTTCTAGTACTCACAAATGATTTGAGTTGGTATTTATGTTTCTTGTCCTTCAGTAAATTTTAAAAAGAAAAAGAATGTAATGTACAGATATCATTATGCCACATAATAAATTACGAATTCACACATCCTTGAAAAAATGTTCAGTTTCCCAGCAAAAAAAAAAATGTGTACATTCACACCTGTCATAGAGAGTAACACACAGCTATGGCTCTTATGAAAGGATCTTTATGTACTTTACAGAATTTATGAAGAGAGGTCCTTTAAAACACCACTGAATGCTTTAAAACACCACTGAATGATATCATCTGTGGTTGAAAATACAACAGGTATTCAGGACAGCATCACAGAGAAAAGGGCAATATGAGTTACAATTCAGAAGTGACGTATCCCTCGCTAGTTAGAATAACTGTATACACTTTTTTAAGCCAAGTAATACATATTCATTCTAAAATACAAGTAAAAATACAAGAAAAATATTCATAATATCATTACAGAAAGGTAACTATTATTATTGTATCTTTTCTACATGAAATTCATAGCATTGTACTTGGCATATCATAACCGTTCATTAAAAGGCAGTTATAGCTATTAATAGTATTAATGATACTTTCAGTAGATTATTATAGATCAAGTAAACTATTTCTTACCTAACTAAGAAAACTGTTTTTATTCCTGCCTTATGATGATTAATATAAATCAACCATCTTACATTTTTGTGGACATCTAGTATTTCCTTTAATCTTTCTATATTTATTAATAACCTAAATAAAAATGACTAATAGTTATTGAGCATTCAGTATTACTAGGAGCTATAATAAACACTATACACTTAAGGTAGCATGTACTATACATAATAAGCCTTTCGGGTAGGTATTGTAAAAACTAAGACACAGAGAGGTTAAGAAACTAACTCAAGATCACACAGTAAGGAAGGAAGGAGAGTCAGAATCCAAACCCAAACAACTATTTCAGAACCCATTGTTTCTTATACTATAAGGGACTATATGTTCTTATTGATGACACTAGATATTGCCGCCTGTACATCTGAAGAAATACATCATCACAGTACATTAGAGTGACTGGCTGGTGATCCTTTCCTAGTCTGTTTACAGCCCACGATTCTGAGTGAGCCCTCATGGGACAGACTTGAAAGCCTGAAAGAGGTCTTCACTGCTCAATACTTTTAAGGAGTTATAGACATAGGAAGGAGAGGAAATGAGTGGGGATTAAGAATAGTGTTCCAGTGTGTAGATGTCCTTTATCTAAAGACAGTCTTGTGAAGGACACCCGTTTGCTTACAAATCGCTTATCCCAAACTATTGGTGTAAAAGTTTAGGTCAACAAAATTCAGTATTCTATAATCCAGACCCATCTCTGTCTTCACTAGTTTACCCCAGGGGACCAAGGTGGCTCTAACTACAGGAGGAAGAGGTTTTGCCGTAGACGCCATAGCCGATTCTGGCACAAACTGGCAGTTGGAGCTTGGGCAATGCACCTGCCCTCTACGAGTCCGAACCTCCTCTCTGGCAAAATGAGGATAATTCTTGACGTATAATAACTATAATATGTTAGGAAAGATATGTTGATGCTCAATTATTGTTAGAAAATGTTACATTCTATATTTTACTTGAAATACCGTTTCTGATACTTATCAAAGTAATGCATTCTTCAAGACTTATCTCAAACCGTTTCTCCTTCATATGTAGCTTTTTCAGCTAATTCCAAGCCTCATAAATTTCTCCCGATCTGACACTTAAGCAACACTGGGTAATGTTTATTCAACTATTAATTGTGACCTTCCTTCTCCCAATACTTGTGTTGCATTGAATTTTAATTTACCTCATTCCTTGCAAATTTTTTTTTCATAGTTTTTCAATTAACATTTTATTTTGCAGTAATTTTAGATTTACAGAAAAGTTACAGAGAATACAGAGTTCCCTCATACTCTTCACCCATTTTCTCCTAATACATAACTGTGGTACATTTATCAAACTAAGACAGTAACATTGGCACATTACTATTTTTTTTTTGAATTTTACTTTATTTATTTTTTTATACAGCAGGTCCTTTTAGTCATGCATTTTATACACATCAGTGTATACATGTCAATCCCAATCCCCCAATTCATCACACCACAACCCAACCCCCCCGCCACTTCCCCCCCTTGGTGTCCATATGTTTGTTCTCTACATCTGTGTCTCAATTTCTGCCCTGCAAACTGGTTCATCTGCACCGTTTTTCTAGGTTCCACATATATGTGTTAATATATGATATTTGTTTTTCTCTTTCTGACTTACTTCACTCTGTATGACAGTCTCTAGATCCATCCACGTTTCAACAAATGACCCAATATCGTTCATTTTTATGGCTGAGTGATATTTCATTGTATATATGTATCACATCTTCTTTATCCATTCATCTGTCAATGGGCATTTAGGTTGCATCCATGTCCTGGCTATTGTAAATAGTGCTGCAATGAACATTGGGGTGCATGTGTCTTTTTGAATTATGGTTTTCTCTGGGTATATGCCCAGGACTGGGATTGCTGGGTCATGTGGTAATTCTGTTTTTAGTTTTTTAAGGAACCTCCATACTGTTCTCCATAGTGGCTGTATCAATTTACTTTCCCACCAACAGTGCAAGAGGGTTCGCTTTTCTCCACACCCTCTCCACCATTTGTTGTTTGTAGATTTTCTGATAATGCCCATTCTAAATGGTGTGAGGTGATATCTCATTGTAGTTTTGATTTGCATATCTCTAATAATTAGTGATGTTGAGCAGCTTTTCATGTGCTTCTTGGCCATCTGTATGTCTTCTTTGGAGAAATGTCTGTTTAGGTCTTCCGCCCATTTTTGGATTGGGTTGTTTGTTTCTTTAATATTGAGCTGCATGAGCTGTTTATATATTTTGGAGATTAACCCTTTGTCCATTGATTCGTTTGCAAATATTTTCTCCCATTCTGAGGGTTGTCTTTTCATCTTGTTTATGGTTTCCTTTGCTGTGCAAAAGCTTTGAAGTTTCATTAGGTCTCATTTGTTTATTTTTGTTTTTATTTCCATTACTCTAGGAGGTGGATCAAAAAAGATCTTGCTGTGATTTATGTCAAGGAATGTTCTTCCTATGTTTTCCTCTAAGAGTTTTATAGTGTCCGGTCTTACATTTAGGTCTCTAATCCATTTTGAGTTTATTTTTGTGTATGGTGATAGGGAGTGTTCTAATTTCATTCTTTTACATGTAGCCGTCCAGTTTTCCCAGCACCACTTATTGAAGAGACTGTCTTTTCTCCATCATATATCCTTGCCTCCTTTGTCGTAGATTAGTTGACCATAGGTGTGTGGGCTTATCCCTGGGCTTTCTACCTTGTTCCATTGATCTATATTTCTGTTTTTGTGCCAGTACCGTATTATCTTGATTACTGTAACTTTGTAGTATGGTCTGAAGTCAGGGAGTCTGATTCCTCCAGCTCCGTTTTTTTCCATCAAGATTGCTTTGGCTATTCGGGGTCTTTTGTGTCTCCACACAAATTTTAAGATTTTTTGTTCTAGTTCTGTAAAAAGTGCCATTGGTAATTTGATAGGGATTGCATTAAATCTGTAGACTGCTTTGGGTAGTATAGTCATTTTCACAATATTGATTCTTCCAATCCAAGAACATGATATATCTCTCCATGTGTTAGTATCATGTTTAATTTGTTTCATCAGTGTCTTATAGTTTTCTGCATACAGGTCTTTTGTCTCCCTAGGTAGGTTTATTCCTAGGTATTTTATTCTTTTTGTTGCAATGGTAAGTGGGAGAGTTTCCTTAATTTCTCTTTCAGATTTTTCATCATTAGTGTATAGGATTGCAAGAGATTTCTGTGCATTAATTTTGTATCCTGCTACTTTTCCAAATTCATTGATTAGCTCTAGTAGTTTTCTGGTAGCATCTTTAGGATTCTCTATGTATAGTATCATGTCATCTGCAAACAGCGACAGTTTTACTTCTTCTTTTCCAATTTGTATTCCTTTTATTTCTTTTTCTTCTCTGATTGCCGTGGCTAGGACTTCCAAAACTATGTTGAATAATAGTGGTGAGAGTGGACATCCTTGTCATGTTCCAGATCATAGAGGAAATGCTTTCAGTTTTTCACCATTTAAGATGAGGTTTGCTATGGTTTTGTCGTATATGGCCTTTATTATGTTGAAGTAGGTTCCCTCTATGCCCACTTTCTGGAGAGTTTTTACCATAAGTGGGTGTTGAATTTTGTCAAATGCTTTTTCTGCATCTATTGAGATGATCATATGGTTTTTATTCTTCAATTTGTTAATATGGTGTATCACATTGATTGATTTGCATATATTGAAGAATCCTTGCATCCCTGAGATAAATCCCACTTGATCATGGTGTATGACCCTATTAATGTGTTTTTGGATTCTGTTTGCTAGTATTTTGTTGAGGATTTTTGCATCTATATTCATCAGTGATATTGGTCTATAATTTTCTTTTTTTGTAGTATCTTTGTCTGGTTTTGGTATCAGGGTGATGGTGGCCTCATAGAATGAGTTTGGGAGTGTTCCTTCCTCTGCAATTTTTTGGAAGAGTTTGAGAAGGATGGGTGTTAGCTCTTCTCTAAATGTTTGATAGAATTCACCTGTGAAGCCATCTGGTCCTGGACTTTTGTTTGTTGGAAGATTTTTAATCACAGTCTCAATTTCATTACTTGTGATTGGTCTGTTCATATTTTCTATTTCTTCCTGGTTCAGTCTTAGAAGGTTATACCTTTCTAAGAATTTGTCCATTTCTTCCAGGTTGTCCATTTTATTGGCATAGAGTTGCTTGTAGTAGTCTCTTAGGATGCATTGTATGTCTGCGATGTCTGTTTTAACTTATTTTTCATTTCTAATTTTATTGATTTGAGTCCTCTCCCTCCTTTTCTTGATGAGTCTGGCTAATGTTTTATCAATTTTGTTTATCTTCTCAAAGAACCAGCTTTTAGTTTTATTGATCTTTGCTATTGTTTTCCTTGTTTCTATTTCATTTTTTTCTGCTCTGATCTTTATGATTTTTTTCCTTCTGCTAACTTTGGGTTTTGTTTGTTCTTCTTTCTCTAGTTCCTTTAGGTGTAAGGTTAGATTGTTTATTTGAGATTTTTCTTGTTTCTTGAGGTAGGCTTGTATAGCTGTAATCTTCCCTCTTAGAACTGCATTTGCCACATCCCATAGGTTTTGGATTGTTGTGTTTTCATTGTCATTTGTCTGTAGGTATTTTTTGATTTCCTCTTTGATTTCTTCATTGATCTCTTGATTATTTAGTAATGTATTGTTTAGCCTCCATGTGTTTGTGGGTTTTTTTCCCTGTAATTGATTTCTAATCTCATAGTGTTGTGGTCAGAAAAGATGCTTGATATGATTTCAATTTTCTTAAATTTACTGAGGCTTGATGTGTGACCCAAGATGTGATCTATTCTGGAGAATGTTCCGTGCACACTTGAGAAGAAAGTGTAATCTGCTGTTTTAGGATGGAATGTCCTATAAATATCAATTAAATCTCTCTGGTCTATTATGTCATTTAAAGCTTGTGTTTCCTTATTAATCTTCTGTTTTGATGATCTGTTCATTGGTCTAAGTGAGGTGTTAATGTCCCCCACTATTATTTTGTTGCTGTCGATTTCCTCTTTTAGAGCTTTTAGCAGTTGCCTTATGTATTGAGGTGCTCCTATGTTGGGTGCATATATATTTATAATTGTTATATCTTCTTCTTGGATTGATCTCTTGATCATTATGCAGTGTCCTTCCTTGTCTCTTGTAACATTCTTTATTTTAAAGTCTATTTTATCTGATATGAGTATTGATACTCCAGCTTTCTCCTGATTTCCATTTGCATGGAATATCTTTTTCCATCCCCTCACTTTCAGTCTGTATGTGTCCCTAGATCTGAGGTGTGTCTCTTGTAGACAGCATATACATTTTTACATGTATACATGTAAAAATGGATACATGTTTTTGTATCCATTCAGCAAGCCTGTGTCTTTTGGTTGGAGCATTTAATCCATTCACTTTTAAGGTAGTTATATGTATGTTCCTATTACCATTTTCTTAATTGTTTCAGGTTTGTTTTTGTAGGTCCTTTTCTTCTCTTGTGTTTCCCACTTAGAGAAGATGTTCCTTTAGCATTTGTTGTAGAGCTGGTTTGGTGGTGCTGAATTCTCTTAGCTTTTGCTTGTCTGTAAAGCTTTTGATTTCTCTGTCAAATCTGAATTAGACCCTTGCCGGTTAGAGTAATCTTGCTTGTAGTTTCTTCCCTTTCATCACTTTAGATATATCATGCCACTCCCTTCTGTCTTGTAGAGTTTCTGCTGAGAAATCAGCTGTTAACCTTATGGGAGTTCCCTTGTATGTTATTTGTCATTTCTACCTTGCTGCTTTCAATAATTTTTCTTTATCTTTAATTTTTGCCAATTTGTTTACTATGTGTCTCGGTATGTTTCTCCTTGGGTTTATCCTGTATGGGACTCTCTGTGCTTCCTGGTCTTCGGTGGCTATTTCCTTTCCTATGTTAGGGAAATTTTCAACTATAGTCTCTTCAAATATTTTCTCAGGTCCTTTCCCTCTCTCTTTTCCTTCTGGGACCCCTATAATGCAAATGTTGCTGCGTTTAATGTTGTCCCAGAGGTCTCTTAGGCTGTCTTCATTTCTTTTCATTCTTTTTTCTTTATTCTGTTCCACAGCAGTGAACTCCACCATTCTGTCTTCCAGGTCACTTTTATCCGTTCTTCTGCCTCAGTTTTTGTGCTATGATTCCTTCTAGTATATTTTTCATTTCAGTTATTGTATTGTTCATCTCTGTTTGTTTGTTCTTTAATTCTTCTAGATCTTTGTTAAACATTTCTTGCATCTTCTCGATGTTTGCCTCCATTCTTTTTCCGAGGTCCTGGATCATCTTCACTATCATTATTCTGAGTTATTTTTCTGGAAGTTTGCCTATCTCCACTTCATTTAGTTGTTTTTCTGGGGTTTTATCTTGTTCCTTCATCTGGTGCATAGCCCTCTGCCTTTTCATCTTGTCTATCTCTCTGTGAATGTGGTTTTTGTTCCACAGGCTACAAGATTGTATTCTTCTTGCTTCTGCTCCATTCATTGCAATTTAACTGGGTAGAATTTCATTTTGCCTCCCCAAATCTGATATATGTATGTTGATAACAAAAACTGTGTGCTCTATATGGTTTTGCACCAACATTATCTCTCCCAGGGTAGGAATTCAATAAATAAAAAAGGAATTAATAAATTAATGCCATCATTTGATGGAAATGTAACTCATTCCATTACATTAAAATGAAGTTTTTTTATAGTTTTTTATTTCATAAGATCTTTGTGAGGAGGCATTTTTATATTTGTATATATCGCTAGTAGTAATTTGATGAGATGTAACAGTTATTTTAGTGAATAATTTCATATTTCATAATTGTAAAATAATTTGACTTTGAAAATTGTTTTATAAGAAGAAAATCACTTTTATTAAAGCAAGTGCTTTTCCCCCCCAATTTTATTATACTTCAATTTGACATCAATTGATTATGGAAAAAGCCATGAAAAAGTGACAACAAATTCTATTTCCAAATATGCCTTGCAAGCTTTACTTTAAAATGGAAGATGGTAGAAGGAAGTTTCCCCTCTGGATTAAGTGGATATAATTATATCCAAGGTGACCTTGATTTTGCTGCCAAATTTTATTTATTCATAAAATTAAAAAGACACTTTTTGTCTTCAAGAGCAATTTACAGTTTAGCAGAGGTTAAGTTTAAAAAATAAAATAAAACTAGCAGGGAAAAATCTAAAAGTGGAAAATCAAAACAGAACAAAACACTGATAGAGACTGATAAAATCTGGTGGGGTAGATAGGCAGGCTGATTCTTTACCACTCAGTTATCAAGAGGTTGATGCAGAGATGTCAAGCTTTCTTACTCCCACAATTATAATCTTTTCATAACTTCAAAGTCCCCTTAGATTTTTGCTTGTCCTGACACAGAATGAAACTAATCATCTTAATACTTGGACATACTGTACCTCAAGGATGAAGCAAGCACCTTATAAGTTGACTCAGTTTCTTATGACCACTTGGGATGCTGAAGAAAACAGCTTGGCATAATGACCAGTGTACCGTAGTAGAAACTGATACACAAGCAATCATTCAACTCAGATCCTCAGCTTCCACCATGCCACTCAAGGAGTGCACTGAGATTCAGCGATGATGATAAGGCCCTTGATGATATTGGTCATGATAGAGACATTTTCAGGTAAGATATGAAGGCATGGATCTATCTCAAGGACTATTATGCTATCGCTTTATCAAGAACCATAGTAGTTCACTGTTATGGCACAAAGAGTTGAATCAACTGGTTCAACTTTCAAGCATAATAAAAAAAAAAAGAAAGGTTATATTTGTAAAACTAAAGGTTGCATCATTTTCAATAGACTGCCCTTGATCCACTTATACAGAATTCATTCTTGTTTCTAGTGTCTCTGTTTTTCCTAACTCTGTGCCTGTTCTTTTTCTTCTTCAATTTTTAATCGATCTAATTTTAGTTCTTTTAGTTAAAATTATATGTAAACACCACAAAAGGGCACAAGGGACATTTCTTGGGGATGGAAATATTCTAAACCTTGCTTGTGGTGCAGGTTAAATGACATTAATATTTGCGAAAACACGTTAAACTGTACACCTTAAAAGGTGAATTTTGCTGTGGTTCACTCATGCCTTAGAAAACCTGACTGGAAATAAATACAATAGCAAAAACTACATTTCAAACACTTTTGTGTATGTGCCTACATCAATGTGAAACATCAATTTCGTGAAAAATTCTATGTATTTTCCAATATTTGCAATATAACATTTCAATACATTTTTATTATATTTGTGATTATCAGCAGATTTTTACAATATCCATGGAGCGTCACCAGTGAGAGACGTACCAATCATTACTGGTCAGACGATCAACAGGGATAAATGTTTGTCAGGTTTGAAATTTAGAGTTATAAACTCTGATGTCAAGAAATATGATTTTCCTAATTTTATATTAAGTGAATGTCATTAATATAGTGGTAGAAAACTCAAAATCAAAATCAAGCTACTTCAAGGGACCCAATGATTCCAAGTTTATTATACAGTCATTTTTTTGTAAAAATATCAATTAAATATAAAATATGTCTTCTCGATTTCCCTTACCTGCTCCCTAAGAGTGATTAATTACACTGAGATTGGTGAGAGGAGTTCTCAGAAGGGAGAAGGAAGCAGAGTCGGGGAAATGTAGTTTTCTGATATCCATTTTCTGATATTCTCAGTTCTTTCCAGTCTCTGTACCTCATTCCATTGGAGCACCCTGTGTCGGCCTCAGTTGAAGAGTGGTTCATCCTGTCCAGCTCTTGAGCATCTTGCATTGGCATCAGCTACTGTTGTCCATGGTCCCTGCTGTGCCCCCTTCCCCAGCAGTGAGTTAGATGTCTTCTGTGTCTTCTTAGGCCCAACCTCTTCTGGACCATGCTCCCTCCCAGCACTTTCAAGGGTCCCACATTTTCAGGAAGTTCTTGACTAAAGTTTTTGCATACAAGGTTCAGGTATGCATGAATTCTTTGAGACTAGTCACCTAGACACCCTAGATGCTAATTTACCACCAAAATGTCATGTTGTTCGGTGGCCTTGGTGAATATCAAGATTTCTGAGATGCATACAGTCTTCTTAAGACCATGAATGGAAAGCACTAACACTCCCCTCCCCAATTTTACCCTGGAAGGGGAAGGATAGAAAGTCCCTACTTAGGTGCCCAACTGCCTGCAATGATTCATTTATATTTTTTTCTTTATAAAATAATTCTCTTTTAAATATTTCTTCATCATGGGTGATGATTAAAAAGGTCAAAACCAGAATTTTCTTAATAATTTAAAATACTTTATTTTAAATAGTTTGTAAATTTAGGATGATTAATTTTTTTCTTTTAATGACTTATTTTGACATTTCTCTCATTAAACTATATAGCCTACTTACAGTCCTCTAGTTTTCTAGTGGATGTATTTTATACAATTTTGTACATAGATAGTGAATCAGTGTATCCATTTTTGTGATTTTTGCATTTAAAATACAAATTATAAGACATAGGTTGTCTGGAAATCACAAGTTGAGGAGAGCAGCATGTTTTACATTTAATTTGTTTTTCTTGAAAATTTACTTAACTCTGGTATCTTAAGTATATAACGTAACAAAAATATTACAAACATCCATTTTGAAAACCATGTTTATTCTGATAAAACTTGTTTTCTTTGTAATCGTGTAACTCTGGGATGCTAGATTAATGAATACAACAATCAAATTAATTACAGATAACTGGAATTTGTTTTCTTTCAAAAAAAATCTGTCAAGAATATAAAGAGTGACAGAACTTTCCGTCTCTTTTCTTTTACATTTTATTCAAATTCAAAGGTCTCCTTGTTTTTCTTAAGGCTTCTCTGAAATATATTTTGAAGCAACACTTTTCAGTACTTTAAAATTTTTGACAATCCATTTATCCATATAAAATGACTCACTCTTATCCCTTTCAGTAGTTTTTGCTTAGAATTTCATTTTATCTGACATTGATATTGAATTGTAACTAATAGTGGTATTATGTTTTCATTTTCCTGATATATCTTTTCTTTTCCTTTCAACACTTTTTTCAGTGATTTTGTTTTACTTCTATAAGTGGCATGCCATTGTTTTTATGCACCCTTAAATGTTTTATTATAAGAAGCTTTAATCCATTTATATTTATTATTTTGCTTGATATATTTGATCTTTTATCATCTCAGTTTTTCTCCTCAAGCATTTGTTATAAGAGCTTCAGATTTTATAACAAACACTTGATGAGTCAATGCCCAACCCTGCCTCACCTTCCCCACCATCTCTCACAGGCATCTGTTAGATGTGAACTTTCCTTATCGCATCTTGTAGCAGTGTCTTCAGCTTTCTTTAGCCTGCTGCCAACATCAAGTATAAGCTGAGAGTGAACGTAACAGCTGAGCTTTGTATAGTGACACCCCTGTACTTCCCAGGAAATGCAAATATATTTGATGTTTTCTTCCTAGACCAATGGCTTATAACCATCTCTATACAACTTGAATCATCTGGAAAGTCTGTACAAAAAGCAGTGTATAGGCTTCCTTCAATCACCAAAATTGACTTAATTGCTCTCGGATGCAATCTGAACATGATTAGTTTTGAAAACTTCCTCAGGTGAGCTAATGTGCAGCCAAGGCTGAGAATCCCCTTCCTCTGTCTCTGTAGTTCCAACCTTGTCTTCCCCACTCACTCCAAGCTCTGGAATCAATTTCTTCTCATGTTGTGACTCATGTGTTTGTTGACTTTTCTGCAATGATATCTCCTGAACCGTATCTTCCCAAATTCCTTCAGGCTTTCAGACATAGAGATGTAGTCTTCTCTGGTTTCCAGCTCTGCTATCAATTTTTCTTTGTATAAAGTCATTTTGGTAATTCAGCAGGAATTCTGAAAAAATGTGAGTGAGCAGATTTAAATGCCTAGGTTTAGTTTTCATTCAGAACCAAGTCTTAATGCAGAATTTTTATCAAGCAATTAATGTTTGCTGATACTTTTCGTGTTCTTATAGTAGAAGATATTCCTATGTGCTATTTGTGCCAAGCATCCAAAGATTAAATTAGTATATTAGAAAATTAAAATGTTCATTATTTGTAAGATAATTCATATCTATATGAAAGAAAAATCATAAAATCTATGCAGTTTACAATAAAATTTTTATAGAAAGGCTGTCTATATTTTCTCTAGTGGGATTCAGTTGGATTTTTGGTAACGACACAGATAATAGTAGTTTATGATATTTATTGGTTTAAATTCAATAAAAATAGTTGTCTTTGTATTCCCAAAATAATAATATTTAAAACCTACTGCGTAATTATTATAAATTAGACCCAGGTCTAAATCCATTCGCCTTTTAATTCTTAATATAATACAATTATGTGAGTATTTTTGTTAAATAATGAACAAACAAAGACAGAGTTTAAATCACTTGTCTGAGGTCATGGTGTTGGACCCAGGCAGACAAGCTCTTGAACCCATGTTCTTAACCACTGTGATACCGTATGTTGCATGAATTAACTTTAACTTCTTCATTATATATTTGGTTTTATTGTCAACACTTTGCTATAATAAATGGCTATTACTATTAACCATAATAAAATGTTAGTAATAGTTAAGAACTTTTTTTAGCCCAAAAGAGACAATTACTTCAAACATTATGTAAGCTTGAAGCAATGTTAAAACACTTGTCAAATCGTTTGAAATTCTTTATGTGAAAATGTCACATATGAATTTATCTAAGACAAAAAGGAAAAATCATTTTGATTACTGTTCCAAGTGGTGTTTATTTCTTTCTACTTTTTAAAGAGTCCCTAGATTCTATAGGATAATGCATCTGTACTCAACTCTTTTGATGATAGGTTAGTCCCAGGTTAGGAATGACAGATTCCTGTTGACTGCTGGTATTCTTAGATAGAAAATTCCCCAGATGTTTCTAAAAATGTAAGTACATAAACATGTATTCTCATATAACAGCACACATCGTGGCTTCTTCAAGGGCAGCTTAGTCAATGCCATCCAATTTCACAGGGTTATTGCATGACTTAGTTAATATCCTTCTCCAACTTTTCTTTCTGACAAGAAAGCATTCACAACACAACCAGGATCCTCAATTTTAGTTTTATGGAAAATTAACTAAACTTACCAAATATGAATAATCAATTGATTTTCAAGGAATAGAGACAATTATTTTCATGAATATTTCCCAGAAGACCAAATTCCAGGGTGACAACAACCTGTGGTTTGGACCACTTGATGTAAATACTTAGCATGTTGGCAAGCAAATGAAGGATCAGTCCTTTATTAAGACAGATACTTAAATTTATCATAAATGTGTGTTTTTGAAGCTTTGGGGGGAAGAAAAGGAGTTGCAGATTGAAAATCAAGATAGACCTAAGTAGTCTTTGTGGTCAGTGTATAGGCCTGCAGTGTCCTGGTGAGTAATAAAATGCATACATGATACATGAAGGAGAGTTTGATGTCAACTCTCGTACCTGTCCATTTATTTAAATATGCGTCTATGGAACACCTGCTAGGTGTTAAGCTCCGTGCTTGGTATTACTGAGCAAAGATACTGTGATGTGGTCTCTTTCCCTAAGAGTTCATGTCTAGTAGGGACAAAAGACCCATAAATTGACAAATTATAATTCAACATGTTTCATTTGATACCAGGATGTTGAGACAGCATGGTGAGGAAGCACAGGGACAGAGCAGCTAACTCTGCCTGCAAAAAGTAAGAAATGCTGTGAATATTAAAAGAGGATGTTGAACACAATCACTATTAGCATTTTTCCTCTGCCCAGAGCTAGAGGAGAGATGCAGGCCTATATATCATAAGTTATATATCATAATATTTGAAAGTTATTCAAAGTAATAAGCTGTTAAATAACATACCTCTTACCATGTATTTGTAACATCGTAATAGCAAATGTGTGTACAGCTATGGCTACATATGACAAAGCTAATCAAACATCAGTGATGACTAATTATTATTGTCTTTGTCTTTGTGGTCAGTGTATAGGCCAGCAGTGTCCTGGTGAGTAATAAAATGCATACATGATACTTGAAGGAGTATATATTTTCTATACTAGCTTTCTATTACTGCAAATGAATCAGAAGAAACTTTGCATAAAACAACCCAATTTTATTATCCCACATCTTCTGTGGATCAGGCGTTTGGTCACTGGTTAGTTGGGTAGTCTGCAGTATCACCAGGCTGAAATTGTGGTGTCAGCCAGGACAGTGATTTCATCTGAGGTTCACGGGTTCCTTCCAACCTCGCATTGTTGGCAGAATTCAGTCCCTCATGCTTGCAGGACTAGGGTTCCTGTTTTCTTGCTTGCTCTTAACCTGAGGCCATTCTGAGCTCTTAAAGTCCTCCTGCCATTCCTGTTCACTTATACAAAGTGCATACATCAGGGCAGCAAGAATACAACACAATGCTTTAAAATAAGTGACTGTTACCTTAACAGTTAAGAAACACATACTTCACTGGATCTCTTACGTAAAATAAGAATGTTGATAAAACTAAAAAATTGAGGAAGGGAAGTCTTTACTTAGAGCCTCTCCAAGATGCCTCCATAAGAAAATTTTATTGAAACTGAGGCATCAAAATATAAATTCAAGGAAAGGAAATGAATCTATGTATTTTACTCTGATCTTAAGAACTGAAGCCTCCCTGTGAGCAAATTCCCAGCTTCTCTGTCCTTCACTTCTTTCTTGTGCTAAGCCTGCTTAAATAAACTGCTATCTTTCATACGTACATTTTGTATTTTTTGGTAAATTATTGTCCACATAATCATTCTAAAACAAATGTTTCACTTTTATATGAAAGTAAAATGGATCTGTATTTTCTCAGCAACCAAGATAAGCCAAAAAGACCAACCTGAATCATCAAGTCTAGTAAATATTCAACCATTCTCATGTCAAATGCTTTAAAAGTAATTTAATAACCACTCAGGATTAATGAAAAAAAAATATTCAACATATCATTTTTTTGCCTTCTTCATTAGTACTTTTGCCACATCAAGGAGCTGTGTAGACTTCTCAGTTAAAACAAGGGGAAACACAAATGAGAGTGATGTGTTCACACAGGTACAACATATTAACTGGTTGATTGACAATGGATATTTCCTACTTGATGAGTCACACTTTGATATTTGTGATGTTTAATTCAGCCTGAATAGGTGCAGCTCGTCCAGAATAGGCCATGCTATTGTAGACACTAAAGCTGTCAGAATTTGATGAAAAGAAAATGTAGCCTGTGCAGTTGGCTTATTAATGGCTCCACTTGATGTCTTACACTTCTCTCTGCTATTTCATTTAATAATGCACAAAATGAGTGCAATAATACATGCAATTCTTTCTGGAGTTCTGTGCAGGAGGTACCTAAAGAAGGGCTATTTATAAATACCTTTGGTCTTCCCAGGCAAAGGTTGGAGCCAGTCGATAATGAAATGTTACCGACATCTCTCAGGATGTAAGCTGGAGGTTAGCAACAGAGAACACAGTGGCCATGACAACTAAAAGATCTAATAAACATCCACATGAATGTTTAAAAAGATTATAGAGCAACCTTCTTCTCCCCTAGCCTGGATGGTTGAAAATGTTGAGCTCGGGTCATCAGACTCTCATTACAAAACTCACCAAGTAGAGCGGCCTAATATCTAAAGTCATTAGGTCATCTTTGCTCTATTAATAGTCCTTCTGATTTTAGGAATGAAGAAGCTTATTTTGTTAAGACTGAATAAATGTTATATTGTATCTTAGTGCAATTTTCAAAAATTGCCCAATTTTGGACTTTAAAGAGTAACATATATAGATACAGAAACAGATATAGATTAAATGTAGATTTTTTTTTCCATTGCCACCTTGTATGGCATTTTTATTCTTAAGTTATATTTACACAATTTTCCCCTGAAGTCAGCAATAAACAATGTCTTAGAAATGTAATATTTAGATATGACACACAAGTGTTTTTGCCTGAGTTTTTGAAGATACTATTTATGTCAAAGTCACTATTTCATTTCAGTTTATGAAGTATAAACTAAACCATTTAGGGAGGTTATTTCTTAAAACCTGCAATTCATTCAGCCTGACCAATAGCTTAACAGCTCCCTGAAAACCAATTAGAAGTTCAGAAAGAATAAAACGGTTTTCAATAGCTTTTATTTTTCCTTTCCAGCCTTCTAACATGAAGTGATAACTGAATGTCAAGGAAAAGAAAAAAATATGTGCACAATATAGTGCAGACAATCTCCATGGAACTGAGAATGGAGTGTTTTCAAGCTGATTTTCAGTTTTATATGATTGCCTCTCACACCTACTAATCAGAAATTTAGATTCAGTGGTACAGAAAAATACCATGGGATACCTTCTTTCCAATTTAATTTTAATTTTGTATTCTACTTCCCCTTAAAAATTTAAACAATGTTCATTAAAAGTAATATTGCCAAATGCTGCCAAAATAAGTGGATCCAAGATGTCAATAAGCTGGGTTGAGCAGTTCACACTCTGATGATCCTTTGGGGAATTTGTTTTGGGTGATAAATGCTGAATCAGTCCACCCTCGTGTTCATTTATTACAAGTAGGTTAAGTGTACTGTTAGCTCCTATAGCTGTGTAACAGCTAATGTGTAGAGCTTCTTCATATTCTGATGCTTTTTTACATATCACCTTTTTACATGAGTTCTTCATGACCCCAGGATTTATTGGTTTCCCCTCCTTGATCCATCTTATTGTTTACTTACTGTTATGGAAATTGTCTCTTTTTTTTTTTTCTTTGTCTATGAAAGTCCAAACGTGAGCAAAGAGCTGGGCCTCCAGCAAGAGAAGCTAAAAAATCCCACAAAAGCTGACCCTTGACATTTAGTAGGATCAGGCAAGAGACCAAAATAGATGAACTGGACATGGATACTGAAACTGCAGCTGATGGCCAAATAAGCTTTGGTGGGACCATTAAGAATTTTGACAGCAGGGTGATTTCAAGAGAGAGCTGCCACAGTGGAATCAGTGACAGTTTGTAAAATCCAGTGACAGTGACAGTGGCAACATAACTAGGCTGTTCCTGTGGCATGGTCTGAGCTCTTATTGAAGCCTTTCAGCTAGGGTACCACCCATCACAGTTTGCCCGGGATGAAGGGACTTCCCAGCCATGGGACTTTCAGTGTGAAAACTGGGAAAGTCCCAGGGAAACCAGCATGAACTGGTCACTCTATTTCCAGCTCCTCTAGTTTCTTTCTCAATTTCTGAGGTTTGTTCTTCCAAGGGATCCTGTGACCTGCCTCAGTTAGTTCCTAAAGAGCCCTTTTCCTGCTGAAATTAGTAGAGGTCTGTTTCTCATTTCTGCATTACAGAACCCTGACTGGTATAGCAATTGGCAAGGGCGTGGGTTGCAGGCAAGAAACCTTCAGGGAAATTAGATAATCTGGTATTGGTTATCTGGCTAAGTGAAAATTCATTTAATATTCAGGGAAGGTATATTAGATGGAACAGAAAGTTAAGTTCTCACTGGTGATAGCCTGAAATTAAGTGCTCATTGAGGACTGGCTTTGAGGAAAGTGAGTGGCCCCTGCTATAGGAAAGCAAGAAGGACGTGAAACTTTGAGGACTAAATGTGGAGTGGTCTCGGTGAATAGTTCTGCAGAGCTGAAAAGAAAGAACAACATGCTATGATCCCTGAATAACTTGGTAAAATAATAATAACTAAAACCTGGGAATTTTCCAGGACTATGATAAAGAAACTCTAATGCGTAGCAGCTGCAAAACTAAAATAATGAAACTCTAAATCCAAACTCCAAGCCTAAGCGTTGTTGTATTCTAAAATGAGTGAAATTCACAGTGCCACCTAATATCTTCCGTGAAAGTTAAGATATTAAACAGAAAAGAGCGGGATCCTGAAACTGAGACCAAGCTTTGGGGCATGATGCCCTAGATTTGGAATACTGCAATGGCAAATCACCACCAAACTGCCTTGGCCATCAAAAGAGCTTCTGTCTTTCTTGAAGATGTTTATAGCTTCCTCAGTTGTGGGAATGACCCTATGTCAGGAACTGAATCTTCTTTATGAGTTCTCCTCCCCACTCCCACTTCTTTTTGTCTCCATTTCTATAACTAGAATCAGCTCCCAGTTTATCCTGGAAATGAAGCTTTGTGTAACAAAAGGTTAGAGAACTTTGTTGATTTAATATACAAAATTCTGGTGAGTACATGGTAAAAGGGAAAAGGCTCTGATTTTTAGATTAAGCTGACTTTAGCAATATCTGCACACTTACCCCAAATTCTAGATCCCGTGTGTTGGATTCACAGCTAAAACCTGGACTCCATTGTGCCTCATGACGCCACTGAGAATGACAAAAAACATTTGGTAGATTATAGCAGAAGGAAGCAAAAGGCTATGGAGTATTCAAATAATTGTGTGAAAATTTCTTGTCCCTTTATTCACTCAATCAAACTAAAACCCCACAAAGGACCTAGAAGTTACCCTCCACACCAAGGCCCTTTGAAACACATTGGTGAGGGGAGTGAAGGCATTTCCAAAAATTATTTTAGTAACTGGTGGAAAGGCAGCAGTCAAAGTGGTCTCACTGACAGAGTGGGAGTGAGAAGATAACAGTTGTAGAGGCCACAGAGCAGTGTAAACTTCAGAGGGAAGTTGAGTGTGGGACCATGGGAGAGAGCAGGCCACTGTAGTAATCCGAGTGGTGAGACAGGCAGAGGTTTGTGACAGTGCTTGACTGATTACAGAGGCTGTAGGGCAAAAATGGCTGGGCATCCCCTTTGTAAGGTCTTGGACACCCCATCCAATTTCTATTCTTAAATTATTTCATGGACTTACAGACTCTTAAATGAAGAAGAAGCCTGATAACCTTGAGGATACAACTCATAATTTCAAATAGTGCTGGTTCTGTAAATCTTCTTCTGTAAGGAAGGAGACAGGGAAATACTCAGAAAAGTGTGGCTTTTTTTTCTGCCTGTGGCTACTAGCTTCTATGAACTCCTGGGTATGTAGAAGGCCACCATGATCCAGAGACACAGATTATAAGGTGGAGTAATAAACAGCATTGTATTATTTGCCTGTATCATGATAGACGCTATGGGACTCCAAAAAGATCACATGCTTCCTTTCCCAGTTCTTGAATGTATAGTTGAAATAAGTCCATAGAAACTGCCAGGCTCCTACTTTAGTCCCCTAGACAACAGGCTGTTTTGATAGAAAAGGTCATATAGAAGTCTCTAGCACTTCCTGTACATGCCAACATAAATAAGAATAATTGCGTTCCTTGTGGAATCACAGACATTACCACCACTATCAACGATGTGAAACTGGCAAAGGCAGTGATCCCTTCTAGCTCTTCAGCTCAGCTGGTGCAGAAGGAGTTAGGTTTTGGAAACTAGCAGAGAACTATCAATGAACATAATCAGATAAAGACTTCAATTGCAGCTAATGCTGCAAATGAGTAAAACCTTGATACCTGGCATGCACTGATTGATCTGAAGTGTGCTCTTTTCTCTACACCTACTTTGCTGTCATTTTGAAGGAACATATACTTTCATTGTCTTTCCTCGGGATTATCTCAGCCCTCTCGCTCTGAGACACAATTTAGTTGGGAGAGAAACTGTTTCACAGTCCATAGAACTGCCTACAGGTCCACACCATTGAAAGTACCATGTTAACTGGATTTGGAGAGAAAGAAGAAGCAGATGTCTTAGACACATTAAAGAGGGTGGGAGATAAAATCCATGAAAATAAAGGAGTTGACTGTCTTTGAATTTTCTGGGGATATCAGGACATCACCCGAAAGATGAAGAACTTATTGCTGCCTCTTGTATCTCTTATTGTCATATCATGGCCTCATGATTTGAGTCAACAAGTGTCAGTTTTGTGGGAGTGGCTTTGTTGCATATTTACCAGGTTTACCATAATGCTGTCAACTGTGGGAGTGTCCCAGGGACAGAAAAGTACCTGCAGCTGGTTTGGGCCGAAGTACAAGCAACCTTTCTTGACCTTGTGAACCAGCCATTTTTATAACAGATCAACATGCTAAATAAAAGTTATGTAAAGTTTTTAAGATTATGTGGCAAAGCTCAGCTCTCCTGGGCAAACACATTACCTTTTGAAACAAAATTCTGTCTCTGGTAGAGGCTGCATATATTACACAGAGCTGGGATGGCCTGCTATGAACTAGGTGCTCTAACACCAAGCTGGTAAAAGTCCAAGTGCCCAGAAACAAAGGAAGTAATACATCCAACTCCAGAAGGAGAAGATCCTGACAACACTAATTAATCACATATATCTATAACCTCACGTGGCATTCAAAATCAACTGCTTAATGGTAGAGAGAAAACAATTCCATCATTTGCAGGATGACTACAGCTGTTTCACATACTATGATTTTGGTTGTCATTTGGGCTTTTTTTTTTTGTCTCTTTTGTTGTTGTTTTTGTTTTGTTTTGTCTTTTACTTTGCTCTTCTAAATTCAGAGAACAGATGCATATGTAAGGTATACTTTTTCCAATCCCTTTAAACCACTGTGAGGTAAATTTCTCTGAATTCTTCACAATGAGGCAAATAGGATTGCTAGAAATTAAAAACTACAAAAGCCCTCGCCTCCAGAACTGAAAGTGGTGTTGGTAATGAAATACAACAGCTTGGGTTTTTTGTGCCTTTCATAGAAGTCCATAACCCACTCCCCAAACTGTCATGCCTAATTTGATACAAATGGGTGATCTGCCTTTTTGGTTTAAACACAGAACAGAACTGGCAGGGAAAAAAAAACGTCACCTGTAAGTTACTGCAAAGGCAGTCAGGATAAGGGTAATTAGCTGGGAAGTCCACACTCTAATTTGCCTGAAGAGAAACAAATGAAAAAAATTATATATGATATGTACGTATGTGTGTGTGTGTGTATATATCTGTATGTGTGTTTACATTTTCGGCATGACTGTTGCATTGATTTGCCAGGATTCAGTTTTCTCTCCCCCACTTGGAATAAAACCCAGGTACTCCTGCCAATATTGTAATACTTACTTAATAGGCAGCAGTGGGTGGCAGCCTTTTTTTTAACCTGCTGAATTTCTGTTATTCCTTGCCAGGCATGGCTCTCACCCTTTACATCTCTGAACTTTGCAGAACAAGTCAGCTGTAAGATGACTTTGCATGCCTCTTATTTTTCAGCTCCCAGTAATTGCTCAACAAATATCAGAAATCCCAGTTATTGCTGCTAGTACCAAAGCAGTTTCCACCACTTGGAAATATAGGATGCATCACTGTGATCTCAAATCTTGAGTGTGCTATTATTTTTCAACACTTTCATCTTTTTCTTTCCCAACTACAGTTACAACGTATTCTCATATTTCACTTTTTCCTTCACATTTATTTTTCACCATCGTGTTAAGAGTAATGCATTTTTTATTTCTTCTTTCATTCCAAAAGTGTTGACAAATTTGTTTCTGTCTCTTAAAAATGAGTTTGTGGAAGAAAAAAATGTATAAATGCATGTCTGTGGAAATTTTACAAAGTAATAGGAATGACAGATTACATTTTAATCAAATTTAGAAATCCATCTGATGGGCTTGTGTACCTACTTGTCAAAGACTATTTGAGAGACAGGCATAAAATCTAGTAGAGTAGACCCTTGGCATCTATGTAAACTCTTAAATCCATGAATGCCAACCTTATACTGCATTTTTCAATGAATTATATGCTAAAATATAACTCCAAATGCACACAAGAAACATATGAGTTACTGATGTCTTCTCCCTGGTACCATTGTCAGATCCTCCTCTTGCTTGACACCCCTCCCCTGAAGATTGGTACTGTGCAGGTCACTACCCCTTCCCTCCCTCACCAGTCCAATATAGCTACCAACACCTGCTACTTTCACCCCAAACAAGCAAACCACCTGTACCTTGCCCGATGGTCCCAGCTCCCTCCTTTCATTTGTCACCCCTCCAATATGAAGGTGACACTTAATAGAATGCCTTTCTCCCAGCTTTAGGGGAAAGGATATGCCAGATACACACACACACACACACACACACTATTTCTGCCTGTTTCACTGCAGTGAAATATAAAGTGGGAGATGTTCTTCTTCTTAGGGCCCTTTCTCTTCTTTGCTAAACCTCCTTTTTGCTAATGGACACCACTCACATCAAACCTCTGCTCATATTCACTAGGAAAGTGAATCCGAGAAAGAAACTTGTTTGTGACTTTTTGTGTCTCCCATACTATGTAGGGCATATGGCAGGTGCTTAATACTTAATAATTTAAAAGGAAGCAAAACAACATGAGTTTGAGGAAAGAATTCATTGGGTCTTTAAAATTATATCTTGATTACCATATATTCTAGAAAAATGGGTGGAGGGGTAGCTTGTAAAAGGAGAGAGAATATTCAAAGCATGAATCACTGCCAAGTTTATATTTATCTCTAATGAATTTGTATGTTTTTAATACATGCTTACATTAGTTTATCAGCTCCATTTTCAATTTTTTAAAAAAGTTTTAAGAAGAAAAGTTAAAAGAAGTGACTCTTGTCCTTTTAGGAAGTGGAAATGATTAATTTATGTCAGTTCTTCAGAGGGTAAGAAACTGAGGGACAAAGTTTAAAATCTCTGGTAGTACTTGGTGTGTATTTCAGCTATATATAAGGATAATGAAAATAGAGCTAGTTAATCAGAGAATTTAAAATGGATAGTTCTATAAATGCTGACCAAAAAGAACATCTATTAATTTCCACTGAGCAACAGTTGAAGGGAATGAGGGTATCCTGATTTTTTTAGAAGTTTGTTTAGATTGTTGTTTGTACAGGAACAAAGAGATTGACTTTGGTTATATATTGTTCAAATAAATTAGTAAGTGTTATTAATGTGTGAATTTTGGTGGGTATATCTGATATTCTGTTATTTAAATCTGAGCTGAAAATTCTCAGCAGTGCACTGGAGTGACCCACTTGAGAAGGTATAACCCCCATCCCAGAACTCAGGCACAGAGAGTAAGATCTATATACAAATATATTGCAAAGACAATAGAAAACCTACTTTCCTAAACAAATGGAGTTATGATCAATATTTTTTAAGCAGAGGGAGAAAAAAAAATCATTCATAAAAATTAGTCAATTCAATTTTGTAGTTTATATACATCAAAATATAGCTGGTTGACCAGACGTTTTATTTATTTTTCTGGTTATATTATTGCACTGTGCTTGAGTCTCTTCCCCAATGCTATTATAGTTCAGTTACTCTTTAAAATAAGCTCATCTGATGCAAACTATAAATGTGTATGTCAGTTTTTTAGTAATGATAATAATTTAGGATTTGCTAGGTAATAATTTTTGGAGGAAAAACATGAAATTTATTGAAAGTTCTCTAGAAATGCCACTAGAAATTGTGCAATACTATTTAGTTATTTATTAAAATATTTGACGATTATATAGTTCTGAAACTCAATGAACCCAACGGTAAATACATACAATCATCTCACAAATTTTAAAGAGCACAGAAACCAGACACCTGGGGCATCCCTCCCTTTGCCTTCATGTTTTTCAAGCAGAGGGACCCTTCCCTTTCTGTCTTATCACCTCTCCTTTTCTCCTTTTAACCACACAGGAAGGGGCCTCCCAATGTGATTTATTCCAGGCCTTAAACCTACCTTGGATTTGGCCCTGAATGGTGCCTTTGAAGGCTAAAGGAGGCCCAGATGAAAGAGGGGCTGACTGGAAAAGTCCACAGAGAAAGTCATTACAGAGATTAACATGCCGCAACCTCTTAAACAAAAACCCTGAACAAAGGTCAACAGGCAACAGAGGCTGCATCCTGAAGTAGCTGAAGTGAAAATGTGGAGAGAAAGAACATCTGGGCAGGAAGGAGGGGTTGAAATAATCCCGACAGCTCCAGGCTGACTAAAGGAAAGTTAGGAAATGTAAAATCTTGGAAAGGTAAAAGTATTAATAGAGTATATTAAGTTAATGGGTAATTTTTTTATAGATATATGCATGGTGCTGCATTTTGTTAAGAAACTTTTTTTTTTACACCTCCCGTGTTCTAGGCACTGTTATACATTACATAAATATCTTATTTCACCTTTTTATTAGTCTATTGAAATAGGTGACATTGTTCCAGATTATGGATGAGAAAACTACTCTTAGAGGAAAAAGGATTTGATCAATCTTGTGTGAATGGTTAGAGCTGAGGATTAATGGCTAAAAAGAATGAAACCTGAAATTCAAATTCTGGTCCCAAAGCCCAGGGTTTTTTCTATTAAACTACACTGCCTCCTACACCTCCCTGTTTTAAACTGGGAACACAAATCAAAAGGGAAGAGGCCATAAAATCTATTCTTATGTAAATGTAACATTAAAGTCATGGATTCAGATATTTACTGTGCAGCAGAATTACCTTGCAATAAATGCAGGTCCACTGGTTCACTTTCAAACAATCCTGCTCAGTGGGTCTAAGGTGGTCTTTGGGTACATTGAGCACTCTTTTAGAAACCCCGGAGTTTCAGTTACACTTTTTGATTGCAAATAACTGAAGCTAGCTTTGGCTGATATAATCAGAAAGTAGACTTGTTTGGCAAGCAGAGTGATGCCCCGCCCTCCCCAGAGATGTCCAAATCTTAATCCCTGGAACCAGGGAATATGATACTTTACATGGCTAAAGGGACTTCGTGGATGTACATTAAGGATCTTGAGATAGGAATGAGGAGATTATTCTGGATTGTACAGGTGTACCAGATATAATCACCAGGGTCCCTATAGTTGAAAGAAGAAAGCAGAAGAGTCAAAATCAGAGGAGATGTGATAAAGGAAGCAGAGGGAAAGGGGGTGTCAGGGCGGAAGCACAGTCCGGAGATATGCACTTGCTGACTTTGCTAATGGAGGAAAGGGCCATAAGCCAAAGAAGCAGGCAGCTTCTAGCAGCTGGAAAAGGAAAAGAGACAAACAGATTCTCCCCTAGACCCACCAGAAGGAATGCTACTCTGCCAACATCATGATCTTAGCCCCATTTGAGCCATTTTGCACTTCTGACTTCCGGAATTGTAAGATAATATGTGTTGCTTAAGCCACTGTGTTTGAAGTGATTTTTCACAGCAACAATAGGAAGTTAATACAAAAGCATGTTGAGGTGCTCACCTTTATATGAAATTCAAAAATACATAAATTTCTGCTTCTGGATGTAGCAAACACTGTCTGTCCTCTGAGCAGATTATCAGTATAGAGTGCCCATGTACTAGTCTCTCATTACCTTTTTTCTAATGGCTTTAGTACCTTCTTTTTCCAGCAGATTTCCCTTGGGCTATTGAGCAGTTAATGTTGAAAATTTGCGTATCCCAAGCTCCTCCTAAACCCCAAGAAACATACTACAACATTCAATAGTGACCTCCTTAGCTTTTTCTTCTCCATGCAAATTTGCTCAGTTGTCTGTTAATCCTGATAACTACCTGATGGCATTATCACTCATATTCAGTTAATGTGTTTCAAAGGAATGCATCAAGGAATGGAAAACCTGAATGAAAATCCCCTGACAGTACTAGTCTTATTTAGTTTTGACTGATGTAACACAATCATCCCAATAAATATATATTATTCTAAACAGAGTCCTCTAAGGTATATAAGGCAATTTATCTAAATGGTTGGTGTTTTCTTTTTGCTCTTAATGGTGTGTGATAAGTGGGGATGTCTTTTGGATCTCTCTCTGGCATACTTACACACATGAATAACATTCACTGAAGTTTCTTCTCAGCCAAGAGTTACCCAAAGAGAAATTTCATCGCTGATGAAATGACAATAGTTGTCTGGCTCCACAGTTACCTTGTAGATCTTTCACAAAAGACCCATAAATAGTTCAGTATACTTAGTTTGAAATATGGCAATTTAGGAAACCATGTCTGCTTGCACAGAAAATTCCAGAGAGTCAACAGATTGACTTTCAAATTACTCAGGCTAACTCAGGATATATCCATGATTTCCTTGGCTTGCTAGTAATGATTCCGCTTAATGACAAAAGAAAACTATACTGATTTTAGCTTACCCACGTCTATTCCACCATCTCTAATTTCACCGTTTTGGATGAAATAATGGCACTTCTCTCAAAATGGATGATTTGTTTGAAGATACAGGCTTACAGGACATTTTACAAGCTAGTTTTTTCCTTCTTATTTTAATTTAAGAAAAAATAGGGAAAATGGATAATTATTTTTGACAGAAACTATATTTTATTTAAGTCAATTATAAACTAGGTATCTCTACAAAATTATGGTATTTATCATTTTGGGGTACAGTAATAGCAAAATCAACAAATAAAACAGAATGGAGTAAAACAATCGACTTCTTTAAAGAAAGTTACTTTAAGATAGAGAGAATTTCAAATTTGAGAAATTATTGCTAAATCAATAATTAGTGGAAAATTGTCTATAATGAAGGAAAACAATTGAGTTAAAACCACACCCCATGTTATACAAAACAATAAACACCTAATAGTTTAAAGAATTAAATCAAACAACTATTAAAGAAAAATATTAAATAAAAGTTTAGGTAATATTGGATTGTGGAAATTCTTCCTAAAAAGAAACAAAACCAAAAGCCATGGAGGAACTAACCAACAGATTTGACTATATCAATGTTTAAATTTTCATTATAGTAGATTTTAAAAACATTAAAATATAAATTACAGTTTGAAAAAATAATTTGTACCATATTTAATAAAAATAATTATTATGCAGAATATATAGCATTCTAATATATAACTAGGAAAATTACATATGCTCCAATAAAATATTAATATAAGATTCAATCAGTCAATACACATTTAATAAATACAAGTGACAATAAAACCACAAAACTTATATCTTTATTCAGAATCAGGAAAAAAAAAATAATGCATAATGATACATCGTATTAGATAGACAATAATTTTAAAGAGCTGAAAAATGATGTGGGGAAATAAGAACACTCCTCTACTGTTGATGGAATGTATATTAGCAAAGGTTAATGAATGAGCCGACTTGGTAATATATACCAAAACTTTAAATGAGTCCCTCCTTAAATTCAGAAACTTCATCTAATCCTTGATACATATTTTCTTATCCTTGATAAGTATTTTCACATGTGGACAATAGCATAAATATGAGGTTTATTGTGATATTGTCTCATAATTTTGAAATACTGGAAACAAAGTAAATGTCCATTAAAAGGGGGAACTGTGTATTATATATTTTAAAATCTTTATAATATTGAACGTGATGCAACCATTAAAAATAATGAAGTCTTTGTGAATTGTCACTGAAATGTCTCTAGAATATATTGTTGAACATAAAACCAAGTCTCAGAACACATGTATCATGTTACTATTCGTTTAAAAAAAGTTTTTGTGTCAAATGCACACATATAAATGCATATTGATCAGTCCTTTAAGAGGGGATGTCTCTTCAAAGAGGGTTTCATGAGGAAAAGAAAATGGGGCATGTTCCATTTTTTACATTTTTCAATACAGTTTGAACGTCTTATAATATGAAATATATGTATTTTACTATTAAAAAGACAAAAATAATCTCTTTTAAAGGGCATTTTAACATTTTGACGTTAAAACCAAAAATATTCCTTGAAGTGAGAATATTCACATTTTTAACAACCAATTACCCTTTAAGTCATGCTATTTTTCTTACCAGAGAACGCCGGCAGGGCTCTGATCATTACACTAATTATGTAAATTAAATATATGATACAAAATACACAACAAATGCAAGCTTCTTAACATGATGACTACTAATATATTGCAGTGTAACTTGTGACACACAGATTTCCCTTCAGAACATTCTGAGGTTCCAAAATTATAAGAATTTGTTTATAATTTATACATTCTGAAATTGAGAAGAATAATCCTTTCTGTATTCCCATTTCTCCTCTGTATTAGGTTTTACATTTTTGGTCAATTGTGTCTGATGTCTTTTGGGGATTGTTCTCTTTTTTCTTAACAATGCAATCTAGTAATGAGACTCTTAATTTAGGAGCTCTTCCTCCCTTTCTTTCTAACCTTCCTTGGCTTATGTCAGTGGACCCATAATATATTCCTATGATCCTCTGCATAACGTCTTGCTTTGCTTTAAGAGGTATTTGACTCTCCTCCATTTGGCCATTCCTTCTAGGCTAAAATTCAAAGTATATCTAAGATGATATTCAACCTTAAAAAGTAAAACACCTATAAAGACATCTCAGGATTACAGAAAAACAGTGTGGGGTTGACTTTGGTGTATGATATTTCCATTACAGAAACAGAAGGAAGAATTTCTTCAAGACTCCGTGTGACCAACAACAAAATAAAATAATTGTGGTGAACCTCAGCCCAGGGGCGACATCCCAGGAAACTGACAGACCTGAGGCAGCTCCTAGGACATCAATGCAAAGGTTGACAGAGCCTGCCAAGGAGCCAGATGCTGCTGTCAGAGATAGGAAAAACGGACCGCAGTTTGGTGTCTGTTTCCTATGATTAGCATCAGCAGCATCCGTCACTCCCTTTTCCAGATTAATTAGTAAAATCTGGTGTGAAGAATTTCAGTAAAATGTTTGTGCAAAAGGGGGAAAAGAAACATCTGTTTCAGAGTTGTTTTCCCCCTTAGTCAAAGTCTGGTGTGAAGAATTTCAGTAAAATGTTTGTGCAAAAGGGGGAAAAGAAACATCTGTTTCAGAGTTGTTTTCCCCCTTAGTCAAAATCTGTCAAATGTTTGTGTGGGTGTTTTGTTGTTTTTTATATTTTGTTTCTGTGCGTACATTTGTTGAGCATTAAAACAACGCTCAGGTGCAATTAAAGGCAATATTGTTTTCTCTTTATTTTATGATGCTTTTTCCAGTATTAGTCTCGTAGATCAAGATTCAGTGTTTTACACTTTTTCTTTTCCTCTTTCTTTCTTTCCTTCCCATCTCTCTTCCTTCTTTCTTCTTTCTTTTTCCTTTTTCTTTGTTTTAACTAGAAAAGCAGGTCTTGATGCCATAGATCAGTTTCATTTAAGAAGTAAAACCATGTACTAAGACTGCTAACACCTTCCACTGCACCAAGCTCAGATGGAACCATGCTATACTGTAAAATGCCAAAGAGGCTATGACTTGAAACAATTATTTCTTACCTCTTAAATACAAGGGCCATGTGAAAAAACAAAAAAATGCAAGTTTCTTTTTTCTTCAACCTCTCATATGACAGTCACTGGTTGGTTAGGGAAAGAAAAACACATAATGACCAAAGGCAAGTACAAAGTGTAATCAAGTTTACAGCTTGTTAATTAAAAACCCATTACATAATTGAAATTTTTCCTCCCTTCCATAAAAGACGTGCATGTACCTGTCATGTATATTACCTTATTTTGCCTTTACAACAATGAGAGATGAAGAAATTGGATATCATAGACTTGCCCAAAGGCAGACCGCTGAGAACTGCTAGAACAGGGATTCAAATCCTGGATGTCCTTCTCCAATTCCAGGACTCTTTTCATTTCAGTACGGAAGCTTCAAAATATACCGTCTATTAGAGAAAAATACATATAAAATATGAGTAAAAATATTGTTGCAATTGTTCAGAAGGCTGGATCAAATACTGTTCTTTCTTAAGAAAGAATGGTTAGATGAGTAGATAAATACATTATTATGACAACCAGGAGGTTCATTATCTTATTTTTCCCCATTTGTTTTAGAAGAGGTGTCAGACCAGATTAGGGTTATTTAAACAAGGATGTGCCATTTGAGTCACTAGTATTAGATTACTTTTGCATTCATCATATCATAGGCTTTATAGTCTTATTCTTATAAAAAACAAGGTAAACAACTTGCTGGCACACAAATGAGGCATTCTTCATCTGAGTCCATTCTCTGACTCTCTCTCTCTCTATCATACTCATCTCTCTCTATCTCTATTCATCTGCTTATAAAGTGTTACATTATGTCCTGCATCTACCAAAATAGAATTGACTTCAATAGCCTTTTTTGGGAAAGTTACACACATGTATTCCCGCCGCCTCTATGGGGGTTCAACACCTCCCTGCAACACCTCCATGGCACAAACCTAGCCGGGTGACCTTCCAGGAATCCTTACCTGTAAACTTTAAGTTGCCTGTGCCTTATAAGTCAACAGCCAAAGACACTAAAAATCTAATTAGTTACGAAATTGGATATCAATATTTTTAGTGTTAGTGTATGCACAAATTACAGTTTATCTTAAAAGAGATGTTACTGTATACTGTTCTGAGAGAGAAGTACCCCAGAGAGTTAAAATATTTAGAAGCATGATTTCTAGGTGAGAGTATTATTTATGGTTTAAAGGTCTGCCTTGCAGTTATTTTGAAATCAGTTTATCAATCTTTCAAAGGCAGCTGAAATCTGCTTCTCATATGATTCAAAGGAACAAATAAGGAAATATTGGTATCTATTTTTTCTAACTCCAAGTCATACCCATTTTTTAGGTGGACAAGCGTCTAGAGACGCAGAAGCCCCACAATAAGTGAGTTATTTCACCTTTAAAAGTCAGAGAAGCCTAGATGATTCCTTTCGTGGCTAGTGAAGGTAAGGCTAAGCAGACATATCCAGAGCCTGAGAAAGGAGAGCAGTCACCATTATGGTCATAGTGTTTATTCTTGAAAGCTTTTGTGTAGAGGAGAAATGTGCGGACAGCTGGGATAACTTTTTTTCCCTAATAGTTAATTTACATCAATCACTTTGGTAATCCATTTATAATTAAATTAATAAATGGATGAAGTATATTTATTTTGTATTTTATTTTAATGATATTATAATAAATATAAACATATCTTGAATTTACCTCCTATAAATAAGATATAATATAGGATGCATCAAACGATGATAAATTTATAGTTACATTTACAACTGGTAACACCATGTCAGACACTTTGAAATATACTGTTTAGATATGCTATGTATACTGCATATGTGAAATCCAAGTAATTAAACTTTAAAATGAAACTTCAGTCAACTGCAGATCAAATTGTGTGCAGTTCTGTCTTCTGACAACTAGCTCAGTGTCTCCGCACCAATTTTAGGTTCAATAATTAGATTTGAAATTTAACTGGAGGATTTCATTTATTTTTTATTTAATAGTGGTCTCTCTGATTATTTAATTTTTGTCCTAAATTTCTGTTATTACATCATATAGGAGATTTTAAGCATCCAAGCTGCTTTGTCATTAAAGTGAATTGTCACATGCTTGGAAAAGAGCCAGTGATATTTATATGCTGAAATTTTAAATTGTGGCACAACATATCATGGAATCTTTTTTTTTTCAAAAAGATATATTTAATCAATTCTATCTTTCACTGAACTACATTTTTAAAATCATTTCACAGACATAAAAACACAATTGTGATATTAGTTACATTTGTACTTGAAATGAATTTAAGAAAAATTGATATACATGCTGGTAAATATGAGTAACTTTAAAAATGAACCCCTTTCCTAAAGAACTGTATGCATATGAAAAGCCCACTACAAGTCTCTGTCATATTTGAATGAATACAGTAACTAATGGAGAAATTTTCATGAGTATTTCAAAATTCTAGAAATGGAAAAAATTCTCAAAATCACCAAATATTTGGAGTTTGAAATAAAGTATGATGTAAAATGTTTGAAGTCAAAACAAAACAAAAAAAATCTTAAAATGTAGTTTGTAAAATTTCAATGTATCAGTATTTGAAGAAATAAATTTTGTCACCAAGTACAATATTGAAAACAAAGAAAAATAAATACATTTTGAAGAAAATTTGGAAAGTATTGATGTGGCGAAACACATTTGATGGAAATTCAAATAGTGAATGGGCCATCAACTCGCATAATACACTTATTAACAATCCACTTTGAAAGATATTTTTTTCTTTATTTTGCTTTTCTGGCTAAAAGGCAGAAACTGAAAACAGATAAAGACTCAATTTTGTATATTTTCTTACAATTGAAAAATTTCCGTCAGTATATAAGATCTGGCTCTCAATATAAAATAAGACATTCATATTTCAATTTAAAAAAAAATATAATACTGAACTTTTACTGTAATACTTTATGATACTTAATTATAAAAATATTGTATTAAAACCATTAAATATTATTAAACATGTGGAATTAATTTATTAATATTTCCAATTGCAGAGTACAAATGTACATAATTGTTCACATTTTTTAAAATATTTTGAAATCAGTGAAGTGTCTTTAGCATTCCTACCTATGATAAGGCTAGAAAGTTGACTAACACAAGCAAAAATGACATCCTGGATATTAAAGGAGTGAACTGGTAATGTGGTCTTGTCAGTGACATGTATGTTTCTTTCAGATAATTTTTAAAATTAACATAATGTTGGAAACAACATAAGTATAAAACAATGGGGTTTAGACTTTCCTAGGACTATCTATCCTTATCATTTAATTACACTTCTGAAGAATTTAAGGATGTGAAATCAAACACAATAAGCAATGTTATGTCTTTAAATGTAAGTACACAAGATGTGCGTGTGTTTGTATGTGCATTTTGTGATTTCATATGTGTGTCTCTGTGAGTGTGTCACAGTTAAGAACAACTGTATTTTTAATTTAGTATATAGATTCAAATACTAGAAGAAAGTGCAATAAGGTAAATATAATACTCATCTAATCTTAATTTCCTTCTCTCTCTGCTCTCTCTCTCTCTCTCTCTCTCTCTCTATATATATATATATATATAAATTTTCAACAAAGAAAATCTCTTTTATAGTGAGAATGCATTATTTTTATTCACAGTATAAGCCTCTGTCATAACCAGGCTGATATAACTGTAAATCCCTGATATCTTGGTGACTTAAAAAAACACAGGTTTACTTCTCCTCGTATAAATTCACTGCAGATCATACACTCTTCCTCCATCTTGCAATAACAAAGAAATAGAGAATATACACCAGCTGTCAATGATTTCAGGCTAGATGTGACAAACATAGAATCTACTAACCAGTACTAGTGGACACTGCCTGGCAAATTTGCAATTACACAGAGCAAATAGATATTTGTCAAACATTAACTCTTCCTGCTACTAACATCTATTCGTTCTCCCCACACATTATAGCCTTAGGGTGACAAGTTTACAGTGGTGTTTAGTTTCCTTGGTTACTCCATTTACAATATTAAATCTGATCCTTATTCTTTTATGTGTCAGTTTGGCCATCCTGTTTTGCCCAATTATTTGATTAAAACCTGTCTAGATGTTTCCGTGAAGGTGCTTTCTAGATGTTAATAACATTTAAATCAGTAGGCTTCAAGTAAAGCAGATTACTATCCATGATATGGGTGGGCCTTGTCCAATCAGTTGAAGGCCTTAAGAGAAAAGACTGAGGTCCCCTGGAAAGGTTCAACCTAGGACATCAAATCAAATCAACTCTTGCCAGAGCCAACACCATAAAATCTCTGTCTCTGTCTCTTTCTGTCTCTGTCCCTCTTTGTCTCTCTGTCTCTCTGTCTCGCTCTCTCTCTATATATACGCATTTATTATTTCTATATGTTATATATATCTATAATACATACTACAGATATATCTATATTATATATAGATATATATCTTCTCAGAGACTAGCAAATGTTGAATTTTCTATGTACTAAACCTCAAACTGACACAGAAGAGAATATTTGAAATTAGAAACTCTCAGAAAATCCAAGATAAATAGCAACCCAATCACTAGAGACAAAGAAAAAAATGTTTCTACAGACATGATCAGTGAAGGACGTCATCCTTTTATCCCATCCCACCTCCAATTATGCTTCTATCAATAGTTTATTTCCTTACAAAAGTAAGAGGGGCAAAGAAATAAAAACTGGAAGGTTGTTATTTTATTTTATTTTATTTTCTAATCCTTAGTTTGTAGTTTTCCGTTACAGGTATGATTACCTGTCTGTGAAAGAAATGGGTCCGTATCAGTAAAATGCCTTGTGAGTTTTGGCGACTTTATGTTTTATCTTTCCCTATTTTGTTTATCTTTCCCATTTCCTATAATATATGTCATATTTTTTCTGTCTATGCCCTTAACAGGTTTCCCAGGTTTAATTTGTGTCCAGTGGGAGCACTATGTTTGCTTGGTTTGGGGGCTGACATTTCTCTTTGGAAACTTACCATATGTTTTTACAATATATATTATACCAAGTTCCTGTTTTCTCAGCACATATTTTTATATGTAGGGGTTAACTAGAGCAAAATGAACAGATTAAATTATATTTCAGTCACAGTCTGGCTTAATTTTCACTTGAATTCATTTCAAACTAAATGTTTCATCCTCATTCATCTTTATTCATTCAACTGTATCCCATGGATGTTTGCCATTTAAACACCTGGTAGTTTTCCCCTCTTGGCAGATTCTTGGACTTGTCCTAGCTTTTCTAGTGCTTTGGTAGAATTAAGGACATTATTTTTCTCAAAGGTGAGGAGGGTTTGGGGAGAAGTTTAATGTAACTTATTTCCTTGACAAAGATATGCTCGGGGTTTAAGAGGTAAATTTCATAGCTGCAAGCCTCCCTCCAGGGTTCCGTACTTGTTATGAATGTAAATCTTCACAGTGCATTTGTGAGGGCTTAGATGGTGGAGGCAGCAAGGAGTCATTGCCATAAGGCAGCAATAAGTAGCAGGGCTTTCAATGTCTGTATCCCTACTAACCAAGAAGATTAGAAGACTCGAAAATAGAACCCATGTAAGACAGCATCAACATTGCATGTAACATTTATTGTGCACTGGCTGGAGGAGTGGTTTAACAACTAAAGATTATGAGTTTTAACCATTTTTCATTTCCACAAAATGTGAGAGTATCATGTTACCTTTGCCCTTACAATCAATGCCCATTTTTATTTGCCCGTGCTATACTTTAGCAAAATTGTTTCGTATGGTTTTGTCAATTCTACCAATAAATCTTACTGCAGTTTAAATGATGGATTAAGATCAACAATAATGGAACAAACCTACCAGCTCTCTCTCTGTATCTCCTGCAGCTGGCATGTCCTATGTTGTAACAGAGCAGAATTCCTATTAGAGGTAGATTTGACCTCAATATAGATTAGTCCTTTCTGGGTAAAGATTTCACACCAAAGAGATGAAAACCAGAACAAATTACAACAGGTTTTTCAAATATCTCCTGCAACCACAAATGTAATATGTTCAGTGTGGGAAGCATTGTTAATTATGCGTACATTTTCCCAATCACGTTCACACATTGATCAAACCATTGTCAGTATCATTATCTTTAAAAATAAAGATCATACACACATACATACATGTACGCACACGTGTGCACGTGTGTGTGTGTGTGTGTATGTATGCTGGATATTAAACTCTAAATTTAAATAAATATTAAACATGGAAGCAAATTTTCCCAATTAAAGAAATAGGCACTTGGGGAAGTCAAGTTTACACTCTGGGGTCTGTCTTTTCTAAATAAAGTGACCCAGCCTGAAAAAGGTAATGCAACTTTGCAAAGCACTAAAATAGAGCCAAAATAGTTTTCACAGTCTATGAAATCAAGTTAATTCAGTGAGATAAAGAAAGATCTACCAAACTTTGGTTTGGTACATGCATATAATAAATACTCTGTGTCAGTTTAATCTAAAGAAAAAGCATCTATTTGAATCATGTTGTCTCATCCCATTTCTGTTTTTATTGTTTTTTAGGCAATTTTTTTCTCTCTGGGAGCATACATCTTGGAGTACATTTCCCTAATAGAAAATTAAGTAATCAGGGATATCATATATATGTTATGTATAAATTTGTTATGTTCAGGGTTAACAAATATTTTATATATAAATGTCTTATATGTATCTCATATATATGTATGAATAGCTCAGTGAGTTTTTTCAAAGTATGTTCTCCTAGTTCCAATGAATAGACTTCATGATTCCACTAAAGTTTGATTCAAATTTAATTTTAAACACACCTAAATATGTGTAATTTAAACATAGCACAATTAAAAATTATACACCAAGAAATATATATATATAAATTACATGTGTCTGTGTATGTATCCACCAAATAGTTAACTTGTGTTACAAAACTGTCCATTAAAAAAAGTAGAATAGAAATTCTTTGTTCATAAAATAACTGTTGAGAGTTATAATTATAAAATTTTATTCGTAAATGGGGCTTTACTTTTAAAATAAGTTTAAAAAATTTTCTCCTCTTGTTCACCACTGTGCTTAGTGTTTGGCAGGAGAACATATATTTCCCACATAATTCTAAAAAGTAATACTGAATCTTTTTTCTATATGAAGGAGAGAGTGATGCCAGTAGAGCCTATTAGATGGGGCTGCTTTTATCTTTTCTGTTGGCGGGTTTTGTTGCCTTTAGTTTGGTGAAGATTGGCTGCTGAGCTGGAGATAAGCAAAAAGAAAAGTCACATCAAATAACACAGTTGGAATAAACAAGATATATAATAGAGCTCAATGCCCTGCCTGTAAACTCAGATATGAACTTTAAATTCAACACTTCTTTAAATATACCAAAAAATATGTTTAGACAGCCACAAGATCTGACTTAACAAAGTTCAATAAGTAGGAAAAAAACACCCTTATCATTAAGAATCTGCTATCACAATAGGGACCTGAGACTCTAATATGGAACTGAACTTTCTCAGTCTTATTCCCATCAATAGACCCATTTTTGTTTGTACACGTATTTAATTCTGTAAATATCCTGTAATTCTGTAAAAATGCCTGAAAATAGTCCAATTATTTTTTCTCTGCCTTATTAATAATATTATTATATAACTTTAAATAATAGACTGTGTTAGTCCAGGTCCTCTGAGAAAGACTTCAAGGTCAGCTTCAACAGGCACTGATTTTGTGAGGGGAAAATCCTTGAGAAAGAAAACAGAGAAGAGCTGTGGAACATGCGGACAGCTGTCACACCATGAGGCAGGTCCAACCCCAGGTGAAGAATAGAGGGAAGGAGAGATGGTGTAAATGTTCTGGACAGCTGGCAAACCAAGGAAGGCTCGTCAAGGTCATCAGTGATTTCTTGAGCCAAAGTCAGCCATCTGAGGTGTCAGATGTCTCCCAGGAAAAAGTTTGCCTTCATAATGCCTGCCAGACTCAGTCATTAGCTTGGAGAAGCCCACGGGAAACATAGGCAGTGAGTTTCTGTACCACGCAGCAAACAACTGGAACCCTTGTTCCATTACAGTCCCTCTAGTTGGAAACCTGCAAGGTATATTCTCATGGTTGCCGTAAGTACAACTTGTTCTAGAAAATACCCTTCAGCTTTGCTCTCATACGGAACAGTCTTTCAGAGGAAGAAGGAAGGTCAACAGGATGGAAGAAATTCCACAGCATGGTGGATTACGTGAACCAGTGTCACAACGTTAATGGTAATATTGCATTTCCCATGGGGACCTGCCTTCTCTCACTCACACTCTTCCCCTTTCCAATGTGGGTGAGCCAGAAGGGCCTCCAAAATTACCAAGAAGCACAAGGAAATGGACAGAAAGTCTGCTTCATTTTGAAGCATGGGGTCACTACAGGGTTGATTTAATCAAATATCAGAGGTACTCTTTAGGAAGACGAAGAAAATGATGCTGACTAGATTTGATTCGAATTTACTGATCATATATGAATATCATCTCCATTCAGAGGTGGAGAACACTTTTTGAAATCCAGTCCCTTCCACTTCCAAACTGATTTTTTTTAAATAAATAAATGTCTTTTGGCATCTTTTGCTGTTGTTAAGAGCAGCAAACTTCACAGTGGGTGCAATGTGTACTACTAAAATAAAGATAAGCTAACTCAATTAAACTCTATTACAAAAGTGCTTAATACTGATGAATAATACAGAGCCCTGGAAAAACATTCTTTGATATTTCCTTATAATGTTTGCCTTCACTGTTTTAAAGAAACAATAATGTGAAGCTACCAACCGATGAGAAATTGATCTTCAGTACTTTAATGTAATTAGTTCCTAATTCCCTCTCTAGTTTCTCTGGATCTGCTTAAGTTTTGAAACCAATTCAAAGCAATGTTTTAATTATTACAACATGTAACTTAATGGGAGTTCTTTAGCATCTCAGTGCAAACACCTAACAAATCCCTTTCACCCCCATCTTTCCGATGTCTGCATTTAATTTTCAGCTTTCCACAAACTGGGCGTGCATTTGTCACAGAGCAATGAAGTAAGATAGTCACTGTTACACATTAACACACATCCTGGACCTGCCATTTTGCATCTTGGGAGAAAGAAATCAAATCTTCCTTCATAGACCTTCGAAGTGGCAGCCACTAGCCATCCACTGAGGATATTTGGTCTATTTCTCCGTCACATTCCCCTGCTTTCATTCCACGTGGTATTTTATTTTATTTGGTCATAATGAAAAAATTCAGCACTAAAGAGCCCAAGTGTTTTACAAACAGAGAACCAGATCCTGTGATTCTGTCAGGTGAATAAGCTGTTTTTTCTGCCTAGTTAAGGTACTTTTCAAGGAGTCATGATTCCTTTGGTTGCTTAATATACAGAAAATGAACTCACAACCTAGACTTTAAAATGTCAGAATGCTGTGATATACAATTACAGAATATCTCATTATATCATATTATAATAAACAAAATAATATGTCAATAAAATCTTTCAAACTATGCATTTTCAAATAACTTATCTTTGAATCCTATCAGGTACTGGAGTAGTAAAAAATGCAATTTCTGGTACTAGATCATGAACTGGTGCCCGAAACCACTCTTAAACACCTACCCTACACCTCTATCTATTATACTTTCTTGCCATTTGTATTTATTTTCTTCTAATTCCTTCTCTATTTTTCTACCCTTTTCCAATTACTCTTTCTTTCTCTACTTCTTTGATAATACTTTACCAGACGCATACACAGATATTGATTAATTTCATTTTTTGTCCCCTTTCACGTAGATTAGAAACAAACTTGGGATTCTAGAAAACCTGGAAATGTATGTATACATTTGGGGAGGTGAGGTACTAGTTCCAACCTTACTTTAGATTCTCAAAGGGATTCTGGACCAGAAAGGGTTATGAACCTCTGTGTAGAAACATTTATTCATCTAACATCATACAGAGTTGAATTATTGTTTCTTTCATTTTAACTGTAACACGAACTATGGAAGTCCAGTAGGAATCTAGGGCCAGACTTCATGACATATTTTTAAATTATCTGCATGTTGAAAAAAATGCTTCAATGTGTTAGCTGCTATGGTAGACAGAAATCTAAGGTAGCATCCCAAGATTTTCATTCTCAATCAAACACCACTCTAGGCACTGCTGTCAAGAAATCTTGCAGATGTAATTAAAGTCCCAAATAAATTGACTATAGAATATGAAGATTATTTGGGTGGGGCTGATCTACTCACAGGAACCCTTTAAAAGTAGTTTTCTCTGGCTGGTTGTAGCAGAAGGAAATCAGAGAGATTTGAAGTATAAGGAGGATCTGACATGGAGGAAATGATCTGTTGCGGAGAGAGAGGAGACGACCTGGCAGTCTGCAAGTAGCTGAAAGTGGCACTGGCTGATAGCCAGCAAAGCAGTGGGGACCTTAGTCTCCTACTACAAGGAAGTGAATTCAGCCAACAACCCAAGGAAACATCTTTCCCCAGTCAGGACTCCAGATGAGCACTCACCTGGCTGACATCTTGGTTTCAGCTTTTTGAGACCCTGAGTAGAGGACCAATTAAAATCTGCTGGAATTCTGACCCAGGGAATCTATGATATAATAAAATTTTGTCATTTTAAGCCACAAAACTTTTAGTAACCTGTGACAAAACAATAGAAAACTAATACAGTTGTTAACTAATAAACTTCAGGTCTTTAATTTTTTCTTATGGAATTGGGACATTTATTTATTTAAATTTAACAAGTTCAGAATTGTTGACATCTTAGTGATTTCTCACTCTGGTAGGAGTGTTCTCTGAGATAAAAATAAAATAAGAAAATAAAAGAAAGAATGGTGAATTATTAAGTTATCTGTCGGTTGTTTCCTATTTAAAATGTACAATAATTTGAAAACAAAGAAAAAAGTCCATCCATTAGCTTACTGTAAAGGATGAACGATGATACTTAAAGTTATCCAAAAGAGACCATAACTACAATTTCACTATTTGCTTGTTCAATAACTTCTAGTATTTTTTTAATGTTTAAACTGAGCTCTACGTGATCTCATTCTCTTTATGCAAATTTTTTCTGAATTGAATCAATTTAATAGACCTAAGGTTTAGATAACCATAAAAATAAACTCGGTTGCGTCTTGTAAATATAGATTTCCAAGCACTTGCAAAAGAAAATTATGATTCAATTCTCTGCGGTAAATTTAAGTAATCTGTATTTTTCACACCATTCTAGGAGGTTCTTATGGTCACAAATGTTTGGCAAAATCTAATAGCATTATAATTCACCCTTTTAAATCACCTCAATTCAGACAAAATTTACAGAATTAGTTGTACATATAGAGAAAATCTAATGTCTTAGGAATGCATTTTAAAGACATTTTCTTTCACATCTACAAATAATTTCGCAGAAAAGCATTTATATAAACCCTGCCAAGCTCAATGTCATTTTATTAATTAAGCTCTAGCACTTGATTTCGCTATTTTTAGAGCTCCTGCACATTCAATCAGTCAACTAACAAGCATGTATTGTCCATTTCTAAAGAACTAACCTATGTCACTAGTCTTGGATAATACAGAAGAAGTGTATAATTTATTTCTATCAAGAGAAATATCCAGTTGTTTTCTTTGTGTTTATTTCAGCCCAAAGCACAATCTATAATGCATTTTGATCTTAGAATTCCTTAGATTTGTCTCCATCATTCTTGATGTTTAATAATAAAAATGTGTACGTGTTTATGCATTTTAAAGAGTGTGTTGTTAAGCACAGATGCCACAGGACTCCAGGGAAAACTTGGATAAAAATTTTGGAAGAGTCTTTACCATTTCAACTGTGTCATATTGGTGTGTATTTTTACCCTTGTTTTACAGATGAAGAAAATTAGGTTCTGAAAGGGTAAGTAATTTGCTTTGGATCAGCATGCCAATAATTGGGACAATTGGAGTTCAAATAAAGTTAGTCTTATGTAGAAATCCATGTTTTTTTCTATAGTACAATCAACCCAGTTAGGAGTCAAAACCCTATCCATAAGTGCGAATATACATAGCACAAACCAAAATAAAAAATGTTTGCCCAACAAATGTAAGTGATGAATAGCTCATATTACTTTATACACATAAACCCCCCCCCCACACATAAATATAAAAATGTATATGTAAAATTTTAAATACACAGATGTTTCAGGCAATGGTAGCTGATGGCATCCTAAGGTATATGTAGCTACATAATGTTCTTTTGACAATATTCAATCAGAAATGCAAAGCTATCTGCATCGTGCAAATGCATTCCAACACAGTAAACTTAGTAAGAGTGAACACTTTTAACCTTGCTTATCAGTAGAATTAAATTTTATTTTGAACAATGCCCACCAGGGGGGGCTCGCACATTGACACTGGAAAGTGGAAAACATTGGCTGTCCTGTCAGGTCAAATAAAATATGAGCAATTAATCCTCTTTGCAAGAATCTATTTCTGTAGGTAGTTTTTTTAGAGAATAGAAGTTATTTACCGTATTATCTCAGAATGACAGTCCTAGAAAAATTTTTTAGAATAAGCCAACTGAAGTTTTTGCATTTTAATAATATTTTTTATAAAAATACTTGGACTCCAACAGTAGATTTGGATGAAACAATTTTGACATAAAATGCTTTTATCAAGAGTGATAATTAATATAGGCATGGCTTATAACTATTCAGCTATTCTTAAGTTTCATATTAAACACCACAAAACAAGACAGTCACGTGTGCTAAATTATCTATACACAATGTATACATAAATCACTATTGAAGTTATTTGGAACCTGAGTTCTATTATTCTTTAGTGATTTAGGATGTAAACATATAGAGTTTATTTTTAATCAAATAAAATACTAAGCAGAAGTATGAAACACTGTGTAATGTTGACTGAAAATAACTATTTAATATATAACTGAATCTTTTTTATTAAAGAAAACCATCAACTCAGTAAAATACTATGACCAACAAGTTAGGTATTTTTAGTACAAAACAATCTCAAAACGAACTGAATTTTAAG